>NC_046157.1:75723365-76472131 GCF_011064425.1 Rattus rattus | reverse complement strand
AGGCCCACTTAGACTTTAAACAGCATAAATAATAGCTTTACTTTTAACTGGTATCAGAATATACTCTTCAGGAAATATTGGGGAACATTATCTTGGAGTTTTTGAAATGAATTTGATCTATTATTCAGACTTAGAATTTTTTTTATGAATAAAAGACTGTGTAAGTCATGTTGATACATATTTTTAAATGAAAAAAATGTGTAGACTTTTAAATTAATAAAGCTGGCAAAAAGAAGTATATACTAGTTATCTTCAAATAGGTAGTATATTGGAATGTGAAGCTGAAAATTTTATTTCCTCTGGAGCCAGCAAGAATGCATTGGTGCAGGTAAACCTGAAAACCTGAGATCAATTCAGAGAACCCAAATGAATGCAAGGAGAGAATTAATTTTCGCAATTTTTTTCTCTGATCAACAGAGGCAGGAGTTGGAAGGTACACATATGTGGATTTCCATGCATGATATTTTAAAAATTATTAATTTTGCAGTAGAAAGACATAAAAACCCTGGTGATGAAAAGGTGATCCACTGTAAATGAAATGCTATTGCAATGGAGAGAGGAGGAAATAGATATGAGCAACCTATCGAGAAATATCTGAAGCAAAATAAGTTTAAGGATATCATGGCAAAGTGCCTAAAAGAATAACTATGGATAATTCTTAATTAAATATAACATTATAAGATGGCAGAATAAGATAAAAAATATATTTTGTCATGATGATGGTGAAAATATCTCTACTTCAAATAAGAAATTTCAATACATTGAATTTTAAGAATATTCTTTTTTTTATAACCCATTCTATTAGGAGTTGAAAAATTGAGGAGAAGAATCTTATGATTTGAACATCTAGATAATGCCAGCAACGTGTACTTCAAAAATATGAAATATACTAATAAAAGCAATTATGTAAGGTGTGATCAGATGATATAAAAAGTAATTTATATGCAGATAAAATAGATTATGATAAGAATTAAACAAAGGGATCTAATTCAGTAGTTATTTTTATTATTGAGATTATTAGTTGTCGAGTTCAGAAAGGTGTGAAAGAGAATATTTCTGGGTACTCAGGCAAAGGTAGCCTAATAGAAATCATCAGGAAACAAACCTATTGAACTTAAGTGTATTGGTATTTGTGTTTACTTTAAAAATATTGTACCCCCTTAAAGGTTTTACACATCCAAAAGAAGCTATATTTGGTGTTATTTGTCCTTGCATTGTAAGTTGTTTTACATTTTATGGATTATATTTGAAACAGATAAATTGTACTGCTTTTCATAGAGCAAATGGATTAAAATATAACAGAATCAGCCTGTACCAAAAACAAGCTAGGGTAACAAAAACAAAAAATAATAATGACGTTTCAATTTTACAATCATTAAAATTAAGCCCATGGAAACCATATAAAAATGTACAGTAGTCTTCACCTCTATGCTTTAAGTTCCCATTTGTAGTGTTATCCATGTTTTATTTGACAAATATATCAGAAATAAGTAAATCATAGTAAAGTAAAATGTGGATTGCTGTCTATATTCAGGTGAGGGCAGGCATAAGATAAGGCAAGAGCCTGTGACTGGGTAGTGGAAAAGGAAGGCAGCCTGAGAATTTTAGAAACAGGACAGAGAGATAGGGAGATGGAGGAAGGAAGAAGTTGAAGGAAGAGAAAGACAATTCAGATTCCACATGGCTTTAAATAGCCACGGGTAGATATGAATATCTTTTTTTTGTCTTTATTAACTTGAGTATTTCTTATTTACACTACGATTGTCATTCCCTTTCCCAGTTACCAGGCCACCATCTCCCTAACCCCCCCACTTCCCCTTCTATATGGGTGTTCACCTCCCATCCTCCCCCCATTACCGCCCGCCCCCCAACAATCACGTTCACTAGGGGTTCAGTCTTGGCAGGACCAAGGCCTTCCCCTTCGACTGGTGCTCTTACTAGGCTATTCATTGCTACCTATGGGGTTGGTGCCCAGGTTAAGTCCATGTATAGTCTTTGGGTAGTGGTTTAGTCCCTGGAAGCTCCTGTTGCTAGGCATTGTTGTTCATATGGGGTTTGGAGCCCCTTCAAGCTCTTTCAGTTCTTTCTCTGATTCCTTCAATGGGGGTCCCATTCTCAGTTCAGTGGTTTGGTGCTGGCATTCAACTATGTATTTGCTATGTTCTGGGTGAGTCTCTCAGGAGAGGTCTACATCCGGTTCTTGTCAGCCTACACTTCATTGCTTCATCCATCTTATCTAATTGGGTGGCTGTATATGTATGGGCCACATGTGGGGTAGGCTCGGAATGGGTGTTCCTTCTGCCTCTGTTCTTAACTTTGCCTCCCTATTCCCTGCCAAGGGTATACTTGTTCCCTTTTAAAGAAGGAGTGAAGCATTCACATTTTGTTATCCCTCTTGAGTTTCATGTGTTCTGTGCATCTAGGACAATTCAAGCATTTGGGCTAATAACCACTTGTCAATGAGGGCATACCATGTGTGTTTTTCTGTGATTGGGTTACCTCACTCAGGATGACATTTTCCAGTTCCATCCATTTGCCTATGAATTTCATAAAGTCATTGTCTTTGATAGCTGAGTAATATTCCACTGTGTAGATGTACCAAATTTTCTGTATCCATTGCTCTTTTGAAGGGCATCTGGGTTCTTTTCAGCTTCTGGCTATTATACATAAGGCTGCTTTGAGCATAGTGGAGCATGTGTCTTTCTTATATGTTGGGGCATCTTTTGGGAATATCCCCAAGAGAGGTATAGCTGGGACCTCAGGTAGTTCAATGCCCAATTTTCTGGGGAGCCTACAGACTGATTTCCAGAATGGTTGTACCAGTCTGCAATCCCACCAACAATGAAGGAGTGTTCCTCTTTCTCCGCATCCTCACCAGCATTTGCTGTCACCTGAGTTTTTGATCTTAGCCATTATCACTGGTGTGAGGTGAAATCTCAGGGTTGTTTTGATTTGCATTTCCCTCATGACTAAAGATGTTGAACATTTCTTTAGGTGTTTCTCAGCCATTCGGCATTCCTCAGCAGTGAATTCTTTGTTTAGCTTTCAACCCGATTTTTAATAGGGTTATTTGTCTCACTGCAGTCTAACTTCTTGAGTTCTTTGTATATTTTGGATATAAGGCCTCTATCTGTTGTAGGATTGGTAAAGATCTTTTCCCAATCTGTTGGTTGCCATTTTGTCCTAATCACAGTGTCCTTTGCCTTACAGAATCTTTGTAGTTTTATGAGATCCCATTTGTCGATTCTTGATCTTAGAGCATAAGCCATTGGTGTTTTGTTCAGGGAATTAACTCCAGTGCCCATGTGTTCGAGATTCTTCCCCACTTTTTCTTCTATTAGTTTGAATGCATCTGGTTTGATGTAGAGGTTCTTGATCCACTTGGACCTAAGCTTTGTACTGAGTGATAAGCATGGATCGATCTGCATTCTTCTACATGTTGACTTCCAGTTGAACCAGCACCATTTGCTGAAAATGCTATCTTTTTTTTTCAATTTGATGGTTTTGGCTACTTTGTCAAAAATCAAGTGACCATAGGTGTGTTGGTTCATTTCTGGGTCTTCAATTCTATTCCAATGGTCTATCTGTCTGTCTCTGTACCAATACCATTCAGTTTTTATCACTATTCCTTTGTAATACAGCTTGAGGTCTGGGATAGTGATTGCCCCAGAAGTCCTTTTATTGTTGAAGATAGTTTTAGCTATCCTGGGTTTTTTGTTATTCCAGATGAATTTGCAAATTGTTCTGTCTAACTCTTTGAAGAATTGGATTGGTATTTTGAAAGGGAATGCATTGAATCTGTAGATCAGTTTTGGTAAAATTGCCAGGTATTTTACATTATTTTGGACTATCATGAAGGGTGTCGTTTCCTTAATTTCTTTCTTGGCTTGTTTCTCTTTTGTGTAGAGGAAGGCTACTGATGTATTTGAGTTAATTTTATACCCAGCCACTTTGCTGAAGTTGTTTATCAGCTTTAGTAGTTCTCTGGTGGAGCTTTTGGGATCACTTAAATATACTATTTAAATATAAATATAGTGATATCACTCTGCATATACTGATATTTTGACCTCTTACTTTCCAATCTGTATCTCTTTGAAATCCTTTTGTTGTCTGATTCTTCTGGCTAGGACTTCCAGAACTATATTGAATAAGCAGGGAGAAAGTGGACAGCCTTGTCTAGTCCGTGATTTTAGTAGGATTGCTTCAAGTTTCTCTCCATTTAGTTTAATATTAGCTACTGGTTTGCTGTATATGACTTTTATTGTGTTTAGGTATGTGCCTTCAATTCCTGTTCTTTCCAGGACTTTTATCAAGAAGGGTTGTTTAATTTTGTCAAAAGGTTTCTCAGCATCTAGTGAAATGATCATGTGGTTTTGTTCTTTCAGTTTGTTTATGTAATAGATTATGTTGATGTTTTTCCATTTATTAAATGATCCCTGCATATTTGGGATGAAGCCTACTGATCATGGTGGATGATTGTTTTGATGTGCTCTTGGATTCAGTTTGCCAGAATTTTATTGAGTATTCTTGCGTCGATATTCATAACGGAGATTGGTCTGAAGTTCTCTTTCTTTGTTTGGTCTTTGTGTGGTTTAGGTATAAGAGTACTTGTGACTTCATAGAAGGATTTCGGTAGTGCTCCATCTGTTTCAGTTTTGTGGAATAGTTTGGATAGTATTGGTATGAGGTCTTCTATGAAGGTTTGATAGAAATCTGCTCTAAACCAGTCTGGACCTAGGCTCATTTTGGTTGGGTGACCTTTAATGACTGCTTCTATTTTGTTAGGAGTTATGGGGATGTTTATATGGTTTATCTGTTCCTGATTTTACTTCAGTACCTGGTATCTGTCTAGGAAATTGTCCATTTCCTGCAGATTTTCAAGTTTTGTTGAATAGAAGCTTTTGTATTAGGATCTGATGACTCTTTGACTTTCCTCTGATTTTGTAGTTATGTCTCCCTTTTTCATTTCGGTTTTGGTAATTTGAATACACTCTCTGTGTCCTCTCGTTAGTCTGGCTAAGGGTTAATCTCTCTTGTTGATTTTCTCAAAGAACCAACTTTTGGTTCTGTTGATTCTTTCTATGGTCCTTTTTGTTTCTACTTGGTTGATTTCAGCTCTGAGTTTGATTATTTCCTGCCTTCTACTCCTCCATGGTGTATTTGCTTCTTTTTGTTCTAGAGCTTTTAGGTGTGCTGTCAAGCTGCTAACATATGCTCTCTCCTCTTTCTTTCTGCAGGCACTCAGATCTATGAGTTTTCCTCTTAGCACAGCTTTCATTGTGTCCCATAAGTTTGGGTAATTTGTCCCTTCATTTTCATTAAATTCTAAAAAGTCTTTAATTTCTTTCTTTATTTCTTCCTTGACCATGTTATCATAGAGTAGAGCATTGTTCAACTTCCATGGGTATGAGGGCATTCTTCCCTTATTGTTATTGAAGACCACCTTTAGCCAGTGGTGTTCTGATAAGACGCATGGCATTATTTCTATCTTTCTGTATCTGTTGAGGCCGGTTTTTTTGACCAATTATATGGTCAATTTTGGAGAAAGTACCATGAGGTCATGAGAAGAATGTATATCCTCTTGCCTTAAGATAGAATGTTCTGGGGTTGGGAATTTAGCTCAGTGGTTAGAGCGCTTGCCTAGGAAGCGCAAGGCCCTGGGTTCGGTCCCCAGCTCCGAAAAAAAGAGAACCAAAAAAAAAAAAAAAAGATAGAATGTTCTATAAATATGTGTTAAGTCCATTTGGTTCATGACTTCTCTTAGTCTGTCTATGTCTCTGTTAATTTCTGTTTCCATGATCTGTTCATTGATGAGAGTAGGGTGTTGAAATCTCCTACTATTATTGTGTGAGCTGCCTTGTGTGTTTTGAACTTTAGTAAGGTTTCTTTTATGTATGTATGTGCCCTTGTATTTGGAGCATAGATATTTAGGATTGAGACTTCATCTTGTTGGATTTTTGCTTTGATAAATATGAAGTGTTGTTCCTTAACTTTTTTGATGACTTTCAGTTGAAAATCAATTTTATTTGATATTAGAATGGCTATCCCAACTGCATCTTCTGACCATTTGCTTGGAAAGTTGTTTTCCAGCCTTTCACTCTGAGGTAGTTTCTGTCTTCGTCTCTGTAGTGTGTTTCCTGTAGGCAGCAGAATGCAGGGTCCTCATTGCTTATCTATTTGGTTAATCTATGTCTTTTTATTGGGGAGTTGAGATTGTCAATGTTGAGAGATATTAAAGCATAGTGACAATTGCTTCCTGTAATATTCATATTTGGATGTGAAATTATGTTTGTGTTCCTGTCTTCTCTTTGTTTTGTTGCCAAGATGATTACTTTCTTGCTTTTTCTATTGCCTCCTGTTGGGCTTTACCATTTATTATCTTTTGTAGCGCTGGTTTTGTAGAAAGATATTGTGTAAATTTGGTTTTGTCATGGAATATCTTGGTTTCTCCATTTATGTTAATTGAGAGTTTTGCAGGATACAGTAGCCTGGGCTGGCATTTGTGTTCTCTTAGGGTCTGTATGACATCAGTCCAGGATCTTCTGGCCTTCATAGTTTCTGGCGAGAAGTCTGGTGTGATTCTGATAGGTCTGCCTTTATATGTTACTTGACCTTTTTCCCTTACTGCTTTTAATATTCTTTCTTTATTTTGTTCACTTGATGTTTTGACTATTATGTGACGGGAGGAGTTTCTTTTCTAGTCCAATCTATTTGGAGTTCTGTAGGCTTCTTTTATGTGTATGGGCATCTCTTTCTTTAGGTTAGGGAAGTTTTCTTCTATGATTTTGTTGAATATGTTTACTGGTCCTTTGAGCTGGGAGTCTTCACTCTCTTCTACACCTATTATCTTTAGGTTTTAACTTCTCATTGAGTCCTGGATTTCCTGTATGTTTTGGACCAGTAGCTTTTTCTGTTTTACATTATCTTTGACAGTTGTGTCAATGATTTCTATGGAATCTTCTGCTCCTGAGATTCTATCTCTTGTGTTCTGATGGTGATGCTTGTATCTACACCTCCTTGTCTCTTTCTTTGTTTTCTATATCCAGAGTTGCTTCCCTGTGTTCTTTCTTTATTGCTTCTATTTCCATTTTTAATTCTTTCACCTGTTTGATTTTGTTTTCCTGCAATTATTTCAGGAATTTTTGTGATTCCTCTCTACAGGTTTCTTCTTGTTTATTTATGTTTTCCTGCATTTCTCTAAGGGAGTTCTTCATGTCTTTCTTGAAGTCCTCCAACATCATGATCAAATATGATTTTAAATATAGATTTTGCTTTTCTGGTGTGTTTGGATATTCAGTGTTTGCTTTGGTGGGAGATTTGGGCTCAGGTGATGCCATGTACTCTTGGTTTCTGTTGCTTGGGTTCCTGCCCTTGCCTGTCGATATCAGATTTTTCTCTGGTCTTACCTTGTTCTACTATTTCGGACAGTGGTTAGACCGTCCTATAGGACTGTGAGTCAAGAATGCTGTAGACCTGTTTTCCTGTTTTATTTCAGCCAGTTATGGGAACAGAGTGTTCTGCTTTCAGGCTTGTAGTCTTTCCTGTCTACTGGTCTTCAGCTGTTCCTGTGTACCTGTGTCCTGAATCCACCAGGTAGGTTGCTTGGAGCAGAAAAGTTGGTCTTACCTGTGGTGCCACAGCTCAAGTTGCTCCTGGTGGGCTGCTTTTGAGCTCTTCATGAGGGCGGCAACCAGGAGGGCCCATGCACAGGGATCTGGGATGGCCTTAGGTGTTTTCCTCTGAAGTCAGAAATGTGGGCAGAGTGTAGTCTCTTCTGGCTTCCCAGGAGCATCTGCCTCTCTGAAGGTTTAGCTCTGCCTTCCACGGGTTTTGTGTACAGAGAACTGTTGATCTGGTCCCTTCAGGTCCAGGCGGTGTCTGGAGCACAGGGGTCCTGCAGCTCCAGTGCCCCTGTCTTCTGGTCCCCAGAGGATGTTTACAGTTTCCTCTTGGGCCAGGAATGTGGGCAGGGGTGGGCAGTATTTGTGGTCTCTCCCGCTCATCAGTCTCAGGAATTCCCACCCTTCAGGTCCCCAGAGGATGTATATAGTTTCCTCTTGCGCCAGGGATGTGGACAGAGGTGGGCAATATTGGTGGTCTCTCCCACTCTGCAGTCTAAAGAGTGCCCACCTGTTTGGGCGGTTAGCTCTCTCTCCCAATAGGTTTGGGAGCAGTGAGATGTGGGCCAGGATCAGAGAGGTTGGGGCTCCAGCTAAAAACCGGAAGTGTCCGGTGCCAGATGAATTTCATCTCCATGTGTCTGGAGACCACCAGGCAGGTCGCTTGGAGCAGAAAAGTTGGTCTTACCTGTGGTCCCATGGCTCAAGTTTGCTTGTGGAGGGTTGCTTTTGAGTTCTCTGTGAGGGCGGCAACCAGGAGGGCCTGTGCCGCCTTTCCCAGGAGCCCTGTGTACCAGGGTTTCAGATGGTGTTAAGTGATTTCCTCTGAAGTCAGAAATGTGCGCAGCGTGTAGTCTCTTCTGGCTTCCCAGGCCTGTCTGCCCCTCTGAAGGTTTAACTCTCCCTCCCATGGGATTTGGGTGCACTATGAATATCTTTTAAGTGATGGATAATTACAGAAAAATTTGTCTTATCAAGGTATGCAGTGTACATCAACATAAATTGGCTCTGAGTTTACTGTATGGACATTTTGTGGGGTAAGAATTTACTAATATAAATCTGGTTGATAAATTACAACCCTCTAGAGTTTTGATTTTACTGGGTTATGGGGATTTGTGACTATAAGCACAGGGGGCAGATGGCTGGGAATGTAAGCAGAATCCACAGCAAGAGAACCTCGAGATGGGCAGTTGATGCACGGTGCTCACTATGGAATTGGCAAGACCACTGGGGCCACAGAGTAGCTGGCAGTCACGTGGGATGGTGCAGTTTTTAGTATTTCATGCAAAAGTAGGAGACTTTACATTTTAAGTAGCATGCAGAATTCTTTCACTGCTGTGCCTGGAGCATGAATCATCCTTTATGTCCTATGTATCTGCATTGTATAATTTCAATCACTTTCCAGTCATCATAGCCATTAGACTGACTGTCATATTATGGTGCTATGTGTTCAAACGAGTATAATTTTTTTCCTAGTAATACTCTCTCATGAAAGGAAACTGATACTGGTAGCTTGGAGATAATGTAGCAAAATAATTTTCTTTCCTTTTATGAAAATTTTGTCCATGGCACATCGGTATGTATTAATGCCTTTAAGATTCTCCATTAAAAATATTCATTTAACACATTTCTTATGTCTGGTATACAAATATTTTTAGGCTAATTCTACTTGTTTTCTGAGTGATTATATGTGCAGGCTAATGCCTTTATCAAAAATAGAAAGCTATTAGCCATGATTTATTAAAATACTAATTATTTTATTTTTATTTTTGGACATAAAATATTGGCATGCTGAAGTTTAATCTATTTAACAAATGATGTAGCTTTTAAATTTAAAATTTATGTTTGCTTTCCACATTTAATATCTCTTTATGTTCTTTTGTTTGGTGTGAAAATTTTCTTGTGACTTCTAGTTCTTTGTATGGTTTATTTAACTATTGATTGACTAAATTAGTTTATTATCATTTTAGTAACTTTAATGTCTGACAGTTTCTATTAATTTTTCAGTATCTTTCTTTACATTTCCATATTTTTTATTTCTTCTTAGTTTGTACTTAAAGTTAGAAATTTTATATGATTGTAGTAATTATGGGGAATACATTCTTCTTGTTCACCAGTACATAAAATTGTTTCTTGTATATTATATACCTATTTCCTATTTAAAATAATTTTATAATGCATTATCCTTTTACTTTTTGGACACTGAAAGTCTTGCCACTTTATTTTAGAGATACACTAGAAATTTTACAAAATATTTATCATGTGATTTTAGCAAAATTTATTTCTTAGCATTCAGAGAAAAACACTAATTATAGCAATAAAAAATTAAAATTACAAAGGAATACTTTCTTTATTTTGACATTTCATTTTTTACTGGATGTTTTTATTTACATTTCAAATGTTATCCTGGTTTCCCCTCAAGATACCCGATATCTCCCCCTGCTTCTATGAGGGTGCTCCCTACACCTACTCACCAACTCCCTCCTATCTAACCGCACTGACATTCTGGTACACTGGAACAGCAATAGGACCAACGGCCTCTTTTCCCTTGATGACCAACAAGGCCATCCTCTGCTACATATGCAGCTAGAGCCACAGGTCTATCCCTATGTATTTTTGGGATGGTGGTTTAGTCTCTGGGAGCTCTGGGGCATCTGATTGGTTGATATTGTTCTTTTTATGGGGTTACAAGATCATTCACCTCCTTCAGTCCTTTCTCTAACCCCTCCATTGGGTTCAACAGTTGGCTGCAAGCATCTGCTTCTGTATTTGGAAGGCTCTGTAGAGTCTCTCAGAAGACAGGTATATCAGTCTCTTCTCAGCATGCACTTCTTGACATCCACAATATTGTCTGGGTTTGATGGCTGTATATGGGATGGATCGCCAGGTGGAGCAGCCTCTGGATGGCCTTTCATTCAGTCTCCACACGTTGCCTCCATATTTTATCCTGTGAGTACCCATATGTGTTCTTTTGTGATTGGGTTAAAAAGGATACTTTCTATACACTAATAATAAATAAACTAAAGTAGACTATAAAAAATTACCACCAAGGCCCTTAAAATGTATATAAGATCAAATAGTAAATGAACCTAATTAATGGAATATTTAACAAAAAATCAAAAAATAGTAACTTGTCAGTAGCTCATTAAACGTTCCCAAAAACAATAGCATATACAGGACACAAAGTAACATTTACAAATACAAAGATATTGAATACACTATATTCTATCTGATCACTACAAACTAATCGTGGATATCAACAATGACAGGAACAACAGAAAACTTACATATTTGTGGAAATTGAACAAGTCACAACTGAATGAAAAATAAACCATAGCTAAAATTAAAACAACATTTAAAGAGTTTTAAAAATGAATGAGAACGAAAATGCAACATAGCCCAATTTACAATGAAGTGGACTCATGGAGGAAAGTTCATAGAACTAAGTATCTATATTAGATACATTAGGGAAATGCAATTTGGAACAACTCTGAGATTCCATCTTACACTAGTCAGAATGAATAAGAACATAATCTCAAGTGATAGCAGGTCCTGGCAAGGATATGGACTCCCATTGCTGGTGGGAGTGTAAACTTGTACAACCACTTTGTAAATCAATTTGGCAGTTTCTCAGAAATTTGAGAATAGTTCTTCCTCAAGACACAGCTATACTGCTCTTGGAGATATACCCAAAAGATGATCCATCATCCTACAAAGACATTTACTCAACTATGCACATAGCAGCATTATTCATAATAGCCAGAAACTAGAACAAACATAAATGTCCTCCCAACTGAAAAATAGATAAAGAAAAGATGGTTTATCTAAACAATGGAATACTCTTCAGCTATTAAAAACAAAGACAACATCAATTTTGCAGGCAAATGGATAGATCCTGAGAATATTATCCTGAGTGAATTAATCCAGTCCCTAAAAGACATACATGGTATGTCCTCATTTACAAGTTGATATTATTCATAAAATACAAGATGCCCATTTTACATTCCACAGACCCAAAGAAGGAACAAAGGTGTACACTTGCATATATATGAGAAGGCAAAATAAATTAGGAATAAGAGGCAGATGGAGGGAGAAACCAGGGTGAGAAAAGAGATGAGGGGGGAGCTTCAGGATCAGGTGTAAAGAGGGACGGGTTGGATGTCCAGATGGCCATGAGAATGAGTGGAAAGCATCCACTGACTTGGTGGATAGATGGTAGGCATCTCCAGGAAGAGACAGAGCCCTGTTGTATGGGAGGTGCTGAAGAATCAACGGGGTCTCCAGAGATTTGACTCAAAGCATTGTATGTATGGAATGTAAAGAGGCCACTAAAGAGAACACCAACCCACCCTCGTGACTTTTGATTCAGAATTTATATTGTCTGTAAGAATTGCAGGGATGGGGAAAAGAACAGAGACTAAGCAAATGATCAGCCAATAACCAACCCAACTTAAGACTCATCGCATGAGTAAGCACTGATCTCTAACACTATTAATGATACTATGGTATGTTTACAGACTGCATTCTGAGAGGCTAAACTCAGCAGCTGACTATGACAGATGTAGACACCCACAGCCAAACAGTGAGCTTGGGGACACTTATGGATAAGTAGGAGGAAGGATTGCAGCCCCTACTGGACCTCTGCAGTAAGACCAACAAAATCACCTAACCTGTATGCTTGGGGTTCTCAGACACCTACATACCCACCAAAGAATATTCCTGTTCTGAGCCTCAACCTCCCTGCACATATGTAGCAGATGTGTAGCTTGATCTTTATGTGGGTGGGTCCTGAACAACTGGAGCAGGAGCTATCCAGCAGACTGTTGCATACATGTGAGATATGTTGTTCTTGCTGGGTTGCTCTGTCTGGCCTTTGTGGGAGAGAAAAGGGCCTAACTTAATAAATACTTGATGTGCCAGGTTTGGGAGACAATTAGGAGTCGTCTGCTGCTCAGAGGAGAAGCAAAAAAAAAAACTGGGGAAGGATTGTAGGAGGGGATGACCAGAAAGGAAGGGCGGGCAGTGAATGGAAAGTAAAATGAATAAGTAAAAGAAAAAAAAAATACTAGAGTAGAAGTGATTGTTATAGCATTTGATAGTTATGATTTCAGGTTGCATTACTTCCATAGTAATCTCTGCCAATTTATTAAAAAAATATTATTTTTAAAGCATATGTTTCTGTGAAAAATAAAGACATTAGAAATATTGAATAACTTTAAATGTATGTGTGCATGTTATTTACAATATTACACATGCTAATGTTCATTAAATTTTTGTTATATTAATGTGCTATGTGCTATGTTTATTATACACTCATTTCCTTAATTCTCAGAACTTTTAAAATCAACTGTATTTTTATAATAGTTTAGGATATACATTAAAATTGTGAAGATAGTTTTCACATAACATATATCTATTTATTCCTTCTATCAATATCTTTTAATAACTTATTGTACATTTAAAAGCTTCAACTATACCTTGGTTTTAAATTTTAATCAAAATAACTGATATACTTGATAACATAATCAAATCGTAACAAAATATGGTAATCCCAATATATCTGTCTCTAGATATTCTTCCCATCAGTAATTAATTTTGTATATATATATATATATATATATATATATATATATATATATATATCCTAGCTATTAAACTGTTTAAACAAAAAGAACTGAACATCAAGAAAAAATAACTCAATTTTAAAATAGGATACAGATCTAAACTAAATTCGCACAAAAGGAAACTGAAATAGCTGAGATTTATCTAAAGAAATGTTCAACAGTTTTAGCAGGGAAATGCAAATCAAAACTATTTTGAGATTTTATTTTACATCAGTAAGAAGAGTGAGATCAATAAAACAAATGACAGTGCATGCTAGCATGGGTATGCAGTAAGGGAAACACACATAACTTGCCGGTGAGAGTGCATATTTGTATAACCACTATGGAAATCAAACTGACAGTTCTTCCAGAAGGTGGGAAGAGATAAACTTCACTATTCAGATACACTAGTCTTGGCAATATTCTCAAGGGATGATTCATCCTACTTGAGAGAAACTTTGTCAAACATGTTCATTTCTATTCTATTTATAATACCAGGAAGTTGAAAACAACCTAAATGTCATTCTATGAATAAATAAATACAGAAAATTTTGAACACTTACAAAATGGAATGTTATTCAGCTGTTAAAAATGATATTATGCAATTTACCGGTAAATGTATGGAGTAGGAAGAAAGATTATCCCAAGTATTCTCCTAACTAAAAGGAAAATTGTGGAATATATTTTTATATGTGAATATTAGCTGTCTAACTTTCAATACACACAATGATATCCAGGTAACCAAAGATATCAGATATTGAGTTAGGAAGTGTTGAGATGGATGGATCTCACTAGGAAGGGGACATAGAATTAATTGCACTAGGAAGGGGAGGTATAAATAGAAAATATGGAAGGACTAAAAGCTGTACAGGAGAATTAAATGGGAAGGTAAAGGGATGTGATTTGAAATGAAATAATGGTTGGCAGCTAAAACCAAGAGCCTTTTGAGGGTTCATTTGAAATCTTCATATATAGAATACTATAGAATTTAGTATGTACATATATGTATGTGATAAAAATCAATCATCAAAAAACAATGCAGACAAAACCAATAAGCAAAAAGCAAAAAAACAAAAATCCAAAAAGTAGAGAAGACTGAGCACTGATGGAACATCTCTGGTTAAGAAAACAATCCTGTGATTAAGACAATGTTTTACATTTTATGGAGTAGTTGACCAAAGCAGTGCAATGAGGACTCACAAGCAACGTAGTCTATTGCAATACTATTGGTTGCCCTCCACAAAATGACAGTCAGGACATATTGGTGAAGATAACACCTTTTACAGCTCATTGAACAAGAAGAAGTCCATCTTGTTCTTAAGTAAAGCCTTTATAGTTACTGTCTAGTGTTCATGTCCATGGAATATATTCTGCATGATTCCAGAGGGTGTTAAAAAAATGGCAAATGTCAACCTTTCTACGAGCCCTATGATCTACAATAGTTCCTAAATAAAAGATATTCTGTTGAGATGATAGCACAAATCCTGTGGGACTAACCAACTGATATATGATGGGATTCAATGAGATGGAACCCCTTCATGATATTACCTGTATTATAAATATCCTGAGACTATGTGCACAAGGGACCTAGGGGAAAAATCAAATACTGCTCTATTGCTCCTCTTCTGTAAAAGGATCATAGCAATAAAATAACTCATAAAGACCATAATCGTAATATGTTATATAGAAAATGTTCAAGTAGGAAAAGAGAAGAAACAAGATTAAAGGGGAAAAACGATGATGTTAATGAGAACAAGAAGGAAGATGGTAATGAAAGAAAAGAAGAAAAAGAAGAGAGAAAGTGGAGGAGGAGGAAGAAGAGGAGGAGGAGGAAGGGGAGGAGGAGGAGGAGGAATAATTTCAGATTTTTGTTTTACCCAGGCTAAATTTGTTAATATCAAGAAAACTGAACACAATGCTGATAATTTCATTAGGATATGAGAGCTTCCCATTAGTGCTTGAGAGATTACAAACTGGTAAAGTCACTAAGGAAATCAGTTGAAAATCCTTAAAAATATTAAAGAATATCTGTATGTGACTATGCCTTTTCCATATACATAATGCACATAGCAGCCTACTAGAGATATATTTCATTGGCTATTTTCATTGCTGCTCTATTAACACTATAATGGAAAGAAATCAGCCTGGATATCCTTCAACTGATGAATAGATACTGGAAATTTGTTATGTATACATAACTGAATTCTATTCAATTGCAAAGAGAAAATAAAATATGTACATAAATGGTGGACACTATAAAGTATTAAACTGAATGATGTAGCATAGAACTATGAAGACAAATATCCTTGCTTGTGAAACCCAACTTCAAATTTTAATATGTGAGTATAGAATCTTGAGTAACTTCTTAACCAAGAAAAGTAGGAAGGGTTCAGTGGGACAAAATAATATTTTGAAAGCTTACTTAAAAATTAATCGTGTGGGGGATAAACAGATGGCTCTTAGTTTAAGAGCAATATCTACTCTTTCAGAAGACCCAAGTCCAATTTGCAGCAACCATATCAGGTGGCCAACAAACAGCTGTAGCACTCTCTTTTGCTCCCTGTGGACACACAGCATGCCCTGCACACACACAGACATACACATGAGTAAAAATTAGAAGTAAGCAAAACTTCAGTGTGTGTGTGTGTGTGTGTGTGTGTGTGTGTGTGTGTGCATGTACACATACATGTAGCTTTAATGTAATTACACAATTGCATGGAATGGCAATGCTGTCTCAGGATATGTACACTAACAAATCATCCAGCACTAATTAAGGGAAATATCTTTCAGAGTTTTTAGTCAAGGGTTGTCTAAGAGACTCTGAAAGTGATATAGGATGTTGCCATTGGATTTGATTGACTTCCACAGCTTTACAGTGGGTATCTTAAAAGTGAAATCACCATACTTTGACCACAGGACCAGGAAGAATTCAGCTGAAACTGTCTTAGAAGACTAATTTCTGAAGATCAGATTTCACATTATCCCAAAGGAGAAATCACTAGTCCTAGCCAGTTGTAGATTCTATAACCATAATTGTAATCCCCTATAAAATTGAAATAAAAATGCAGATCAAATTCTTCCAGTATATTATGGTACAGATTATATATATATATATATATATATATATATATATATATATATATATATATATTAATTCCAATATGCCTTAGGGTTGCCAATATGCCATACTGTACCAAAAAGACCAAAAACCAGCTGGTCAAACTCCAAACTCTTTATTTCCATGTTTGACGTCCAACCCCTTTCATCTTTATTGACTGCAGCACTATTCTTTATTTTGGGCTGGTTCCACTCCCCATGAACAGCTTTCCTCATCAGGTATGACATGGCTCAGGCATCTCTACCATCATAGGGTCTCCAAGGCAACCTTAACTTCAAAGTTTCCTGTTCCAAAGTTCGTGATCCACACATGACCTCCTAGACTCATGTAAATAGCTTGCCCTCTATAGAACTCTAGGGTCCTGTTGGTCATCACATAATGCTGTCATTTTCAATACTCTGGGGACTTCCACTGTTACCAGGCTTCACAAATTGCATCTCATATGCTCTCCTCATGATGTCAACCCTAAATGTTTTTGCATGAACTTGTTTTGCAGTCCTAGGCTATCAACTGTAACCAAGGCTATCAACTGTAACTTTGTCAGTGGCCTTTCCTGACATATCGTAGACAAGCCTCAGCTTCTATGAGTGACCACTTCAGGACTTCAAAACCGGTGTTCCTGGGTAAAGCTGCTAGCATGATGCATATGTCTGTCTGGGACTAAACTTCTTTTTGCTCTAAGAAACTTCCTCTTCCCCCAAAAAATTCTTATCTCAGTAATGCTTGTCTCTTTATAATCACCACTAATTCCACCTAATCTTCACCAAATGTCCCAATAAGCCTTTCTATTCATGACACTAAAGCCAGAGCAACATGGCTGAATCTGCCAAGTTTTGCTGCTTGCTGGGGCTGTTATGCTTTCTCTGTTACTTTGTCATCAACCTTCTGCTTTCCAACTCCTTCACAGCCTAAGCTTGATCATCCTGGGACATTTTCTGTAGATGTAACTTAAATTAAACATACTTCTATCTCTTAAGTGCTGGGATTAAAGGTGAGTAAGACCACACCTTGGCCCAAGATTTGCTTTACTTTCTCACAAGATCTTTATAAATTCTGAATTATATTTCATTTCAGATATTGTCTAATTGAAAATTGAGAAAAGCCAACCCAATCCAATCCTTTCAATGCATAATCATATATTCTTACCCCCAAATGAAATCAATAATGTCATAATAATGCTTAACATGATATAATTATCCCTTCTTCAACAAAAAACCACATTAGCAATAAGCTTAACATCATGAGATTTTTGTCCTGAGGTAATGACTCCCTATATTCCATTTAATATCTTCGAGCACAGAATTTTATATTTTTCTTTCCTCGGTTTGCTGAAAAAAAGTTCATCACAATGCTTTCCATAAGAGTGAACTACAAGGCAGTGTCTATGATATGTTTTTTTTTGAGATCTCCTTTTTCAGTACAACCAATCGGAATCTCTTCATCTAACCCTCAGGCAGATTCCTTAGAAAAGGGAAATAAATAACATTCTTCACCAAAACATTGGAGTAAAAACACAATCTTCAGGTAACATATTAAAACTCCTTTTGTCTGATATGTTTTAGCCAGAGCTCGAGCATTCAAATCTCCCTTAGCATCTATGGGAACAGGGACTGGAAAATGGGGATAGGGGAAAACAATAGGCTTAGCCAGATGAGATTTTCCCTGAAGTTATCACTCATTTAATTATATTTAATATCATTAAGCACAGGAGTTTATATTTTTCTTTCTTCAGTTTGCTGAGAAAAGTTCATCACAATGCCTATTTATTTATTTATTTATTTATTTATTTATTTATTTTTATTTTTTATTTTTGTCTTTCCAGATATATTTGAGATTTGCTATTTCTGTTTTTGAAGAATTGGGTTGGGATTCTGATGGGGATTGCATTGAATCTGTAGATTGCCGTTGGTAAGATGGCCATTTTTACTATGTTAATTCTTCCAATCCATGAGCATGGAGGACCTCTCCATTTTCTGAGATCTTTAATTTCTTTCTTGAGAGACTTGAAGTTTCAAAATTTTTGTTGTCATACAGATCTTTCACTTGTTTGGTTAATGATATCCCAAGGTAATTTATATTAATTGTGGCTATTTTGAAGGGAATTGTTTTCTTAATTTCTTTCTCAGCCTGAGTATTGTTTGCATAAAGGAATGCTACTTATTCATTTGAGTTAATTTGTCCACGTTGGTGAAGCTCTTTTTCAGCTGGAGTTCTATGAAAGAATTTTTGTTGTTGCTTATTTATAGTATCCTATCATCTGCAAATAGTGATAACTTTACTTCTTCCTTGCCAATTTGTATCCCCTTGATATCTTTTTGTTGTCTTTTTGTTCTAGCTAGCACTTTGAGTACTATATTGAATAAATAAGGGCAGAATGTGCATCCTTTTCCTGTCCTTAATTTTAGTAGGACTACTTCAAGTATCTCTCCATTTAATTTGGTATTGACTGTAGGGTTGCAGTAAATTATTATTATTATTATTATTATTATTACACTTAGGTATGGGCCTTGAATTCCTTATCTTTCCAACACTTTTTAACATGATGTAGTGTTGTATTTTGTCAAATGCTTTTTCTGCATCAAAGGACATGATCATGTGATGTTTTTTCTTTCAATTTGTTTATACAGTGGATTACATTAGTGGATTTTGTATATTGAACCCTATATCCCTGAGATGAAACCTCCTTGATCATGGTGAATGATGGTTTTGATGTGTTCTTGAATTCTGTTTGCAAGAATATTATTGAGTATTTTTAAATAGATATTCATGAGCAAAATTATTCTGAAGTTCTCTTTTTTGATTGGGTGCTTCTGTGGTTTAGGTATCAGAATATAGTAGCTGCGTGGAATAAATAAGGTAGTGTTGCTTCTTTTTACTTTATGGAGTAGTATGGGGAATACTGGTATCAGGTCTTCTTTGAAGGTCTGGTAGAATTCTTCACTAAGTCCATCTGGCCCTGGGTGTTTTAAGGTTGGGAGGTTTATAATGACTTCTACTTTCTTATGAGTTATGGGCATATTTAGACAGTTTTGCCTGCTCTTATTTAAACTTTTGTATGTGTTACTTGTTAGAAAACCATCCATGTTAGGTAGATTTGCCAGTTTAGTTGAGTATAGGCTTTTGTAGTAGGACCTGATGATTTTTTTTTTTAATTTCCTCAGTTTCTGTTGTTTGTCTCCCTTTTCATTTCTGATTTTGTAAATTTGGATACTGCCTCTAGGCCCTTTAGTTAGTTTGGCTAGGGGTTTACCTATCTTGTTGATTCTCTGGAAGAACCAGCTTTTGGTTTTGTTGGTTCTTTGTATTGTTCTCTTTGTTTCTATTTGGTTGATTTCAGCCCTGAGTTTTACTATTTCCTGCCTCTACACCTCTTGGGTGAGTTTGCTTCATTTGGTTATAGAGCCTTCAGGTGTGCTGTTAAGTTGTTAGTATAAGACCGTTCCAGTTAGTTAGTTAGTTAGTTAGTTAGTTAGTTTGTTTATTTATTTATTTATTTATTTATTTATTTATTTATTTATTTATTTACAGGGCATTAAGTGCTATGAGTTTCCCTTTTAGACCTGCCTTCATTGTGTTCCATAAATTTGGGTATGATGTGTAAATATTTTCATTAAGTTCCAGGAAGTCCTTAAATTCTTTATTTCTTCACTGACCAAATTATCATAGAGCAGATAGTTGTTCAGCCTAGTGTATGTGGGCTTTATATTGTTTTTGCTGTTATTGAAGACTAGCTTGAAGTCATGGTGATCTGTTAGCATGCATGGGATTATTTCAATATTATTTTATTGGTGGAGAGTTGTTTTGTGACCAATTATATGGTTCTATTTTGAAAAAAAATCTATAGGATGAGTGACTCACTTTTCTATTAACCATGTAGGTTATTTCTATCCTTACATATATTCAAGAAAGTAATCTTGTAAGAACTAGAAATCAAATTAGTGAGGAGAAATGTCTGCATCAAATGGGAATGAGGTTATGAAAAGATGTGGAAGATATCTAATTTTATAGAATATACTACACAGAGACTTTAAAGAATTGAAAGTGTCTTTTAAGCTCTAATACAGTGCTAAATTAAACTTCAGTTCTGACTACTGAAGCACCACAAGAATTTTTTCCACAGAGAGTAGTTGGGAATGGAGTTCGGCTACTTGTTATTTTTTTAAAAACATTACCATGATCTTTGCATTGCATGAAAATAATATTATACATAAGTTTTCTTCTTTTTAGGAATTTGATGGAGTAGACAATGAGAATGGCATTAAAATTTTTCCTTCATGGAGAGGGGCAGCTATGTTCTCCTACACTTAGGATGTACCATGGGAAAATTTAAACAAATGCATTCTAATTCAAATATTGTAAGATCTTGTTTGTCTTTCCTTCAAACCACTAAATGTACATATTACAGAGACTTTTAGAAACAAAGCCATAAACAAATCAAGAGCTTTAGATAATTTATACCTATTCACAAACTGATAATTTGTTTATTATAACCCAAGCCATTTCCCTACTACAATTATTCTGTTGAGAATGTCGCCTCTTGTAACATACACCAACTTACATTTTCAGGTCTTATAACCAAGTACTGTTCTTTTTAAATATGTGATTTTTGTATGATTTCAGGACTTTTGCATATTTTTCTCAGGAAGTTTGATGCTCACCATCACAACCATTTCTTAATGTCTGTTTGTTTTACGCACATTTTAATACCAACCTCTTATGAATTACTGAGCTACTCTATTCACTTACCTATTTTCAGATTTTATATTTAATTCTGCTAAGTGATTTCTTTCTTATGCATTGCATTTGTTTTGTGTTGTGGCTTGGAAGGGCGTCAACTAGAAACCTAAACTTGAAGATGCATTGTTTACAGTTAACAGAGATAATAAGGCAACAAGAGACCATTTTGTTTGTAGAATTAGAAGTTAATTTTAGCATTGTAATGGTTTGTATATGTTTGGTCCAGGGAGTAGCACTATTAATAGGTGTTGCCTTGTTGGAATAAGTGTGTTACTGTGCTCATGGCTTTAATGCCCTACTCCTAGCTGCCTAGAAAGTCAGGCTTCGACTAGCAGCTTTCAGATGAAGATATAGAACTCTCAGCACAGCCTGCACCATGCATGGGTAGAGGCTGCCATACTCTTACTTTGATGATAATGGACTGAACTTCTGAACCAGTATCCAGCCCCACATTAAATATTGTCCTTTGTAAGACTAGCCTTGGTCATGGTGTCTCTTTACACCCTGGTTATGGTAAGACCATAACCAAGTCAAGCAAACAAACATTATTTTTTTAAATTTTTTCCATCTTTATTAAACTGGATATTTCTTATTTATATTTCAAATGTTTTTCCCTTTCCCGGTTTCCAGGACAACATCCCTCTAACCCCTCCCCTCCCATTCCATATGGGAGTTCCCCTCACAATCATCCCCCAATTACTGCCCTCCCCTTAAGAATCCCGTTCACTGGGGGAGCAACCTTGGCAGGACCAAGGGATTCCCCTTCCACTGGTGGGCTTACTAGACTATTTATTGCTACCTATGCAGTTGGAGCCCAGGGTCAGCCCATGTAAAGTCTTTGGGTAGTGGCTTAGTCCCTGAAAGCTCTGGTTGGTTGGCATAGTTATTCATATGGTGTCGCAAGTCCCTTCAGCTCTTTCAGTCCTTTCACTAATTCCTTCAAAGGGGGTCCTGTTCTCAGTTCAATGGTTTCCTGCTGGAATTCCCCTATGTATTTGCCTTATTCTCACTGTGTCTCTCAGGAGAGATCTATATCCTTTTCCTGTCAGCCTGCATTTCTGCATGTGTATGGGCCATGTGTGGTGCAGGCTCTCAATGGGCTTTCCTTCAGCCTCTGTTCTAAACTTTGCCTCCCTATCCCCTTCCAAGGGTATTCTTGTTCCCATTTTAAAGAAGGAGTAAAGCATCCGCACTTTGGTCATCCTTCTTGAGTTTCATGTGTTCTATGCATCTAGGTTAATTCGACCATTTGGGCTAATATCAACTTATCAATGAGGGCATACCATGTGTGTTTTTCTGTGATTGGGTTACCTCACTCAGGATGACATTTTCCAATTCCATCCATTTGCCTATGAATTTTATAAAGTCATTGTTTTTCACAGCTGAGTAGTATTCCATTGTGTAGATGTACCACATTTTCTGTATCCATTCCTCTGTTGAATGGCATCTGGGTTCTTTCGAGCTTCTGGTTAGTATAAATAAGGTTAGTACACAGTGGAGTATGTGTTTTTGTTATATGATGGGGCATCTTTTGGGTATATGCCCAAGATAGGTATAGCAGGCTCCTCAGGTAGTTCAATGTCCAATTTTCTGAGGAACCTCCAGACTGATTTCCAGAATGGTTGTACCAATCTGCATCCTACCAACAATGGAGCAGTGTTCCTCTTTCTCCACATCCTCACAGCATCTGCTGTCACCAGATTTTTTTATCTTAGTCATTCTCACTGGTGAGAGTTGGAATCTCAGGGTTTTTGATTTGCATTTCCCTTATGACTAAAGATGTTAAACATTTCTTTAGGTGTTTCTCAGGCATTCGGCATGCCTTGGCTGGGAATTCTTTGTTTAGCTCTGACCCCCATGTTTTTTTGCCTGTTTTCAGTTCAAACATACTTTTTTATCTTTATTAAATTGAGTATTTCCTATTTACATTTCGATTGTTATTCCCCTTCCCAGTTTCCAGGCCAACATCCCCAACCCCTCCCTTTCCCCTTCTCTATTAGCTTCCCCTCCCCATTCTCCCCCCATTACCACCCTCCCCCCAACAATCATGTTCACTGGAGGATCACTCTTGTCAGGACCAAGGGCTTCCCACTCCACTGGTGCTCTTACTAGGCTATTCATTGCTACCTATGAGGTTGGAGCCCAGGGTCAGTCCATTTGTAGTCTTTGGGTAGTGGCTTAGTCCCTGGAAGCTCTTGTTAGTTGACATTGTTGTTCATATGGGGTCTCGAGCACCTTCAAGCTCTTCTAGTCCTTTCTCTGATTCTTTCAACAGGGGTCCCGTTCTCAGTTCAGTGGTTTGCTGTTGGCATTCGCCTATGTATTTGCCCTATTCTGGCTGTGTCTCTCAGGAGAGATCTACATCCGGTTCCTGTCAGCCTGCACTCCTTTGCTTCATCCATCTTATTTAGTTTGATGGCTGTATATGTATGGGCCACATGTGGGGCAGGCACTTAATGGGTGTTCCTTTTGCCTCTCTTCTAAACTTTGCCTCCCTATTCCCTCCCAAGGGTATTCTTGTTCCCCTTTTAAAGAAGGAGTGAAGCATTCTCATTTTGGTCATCCTTCTTGAGTTTCATGTGTTCTGTGTATCTAGTGTAATTCGACCATTTGGGCTAATAGCCACTTATCAATGAGTGCATACCATGTGTGTTTTTCTGTGATTGGGTTACCTCACTCAGGATGACATTTTTCCAGTTCCATCCATTTGCCTAGGAATTTCATAAAGTCTTTGTTTTTGATAGCTGAGTAATATTCCATTATGTAGATGTACCACATTTTCTGTATCCATTCCTCTTTTGAAGGACATCAGGGTTCTTTCCAGTTTCTGGCTACTATAAATAAGGCTGCTATGAACATAATGGAGTATGTGTCTTAGTTATATGTTGGAGCATCTTTTGGGTATATGCCTAAGAGAGGTATAGCTGGATCCTCAGGCAGTTCAATGTTCAATTTTCTGAGGAACCTCCAGACTGATTTCCAGAATGGTTGTACCAGTCTGCAATCCCACCAACAATGGAGGAGTGTTCCTCTTTCTCCACATCCTCGCCAGCATTTGCTGTCACCTGAGTTTTTGATCTTAGCCATTCTCACTGGTGTGAGGTGAAATCTCAGGGTTGTTTTGATTTGCATTGCCCTTATGACTACAGATGTTGAACATTTCTTTAGGTGATTTTCAGCCATTCGTCATTCCTGAGCTGTGAATTCTTTCTTTAGCTCTGAACACCATTTTTAATAGGGTTATTTGTCTCCCTGTGGTCTAACTTCTTGAGTTCTTTGTACATTTTGGATATTAAGCCCTCTAACAGTTGTAGGATTGGTAAAGATCTTTTCCTAATTTGTTGTTTGCCATTTTGTTCTAACAGCAGTATCCTTTGCCTTACAGAAGCTTTGTAGTTTTATGAGACCCCATTTTTTGATTCTTGATCTTAGAGCATAAGCCATTGGTGTTTTGTTCCGGAAGTTTTCTCCAATGCCCATATGTTTGAGATGCTTCCCCACTTGTTTTTCTATTAGTTTGAATGTATCTAGTTTGATGTGGAGGTCTGTGATCCATGTGGACTTAAGCTTTGTACAGGGTGATAAGAATGGATTGATCTGTGTTCTTCTACATGCTGACCTCCAGTTGAACCAGCACCATTTGCTGAAAAGGCTATCCTTTTTCCATTGCATGGTTTTGGCTCCTTTGTCAAAAATCAAGTGACCACAGGCGTGTGGGTCCATTGCTGGGTCTTCTATTCTATTCCACTTGTCTATCTGTCTTTCTCTGTACAAATACCTTGCAGTTTTTATTACTATTGTTCTGTAATACTGCTTGAGTTCAGGGATAATGATTCCCCTAGAAGTCCTTTTATTGTTGAGGATAATTTTAGCTATTCTGTTTTGGTTTTATGTTTGTTTGTTTGTTTGTTTGTTTTTTGTTTTGTTTTTTGTTATTCCGGATTAATTTGCAAATTGTTCTGCCTTACTCTATGAAGAATTGGATTAGAATTTTGTTGGGATTCCATTGAATCTGTAGATAGCTTTTGGTAAATTGGCCAATTTTACTATATTAATGCTGCCAATCCATGAGCATGGAAGATCTTTCCATCTTCTGAGATCTTCTTCAATTTCTTTCTTCAGAGGCTTGAAGTTCTTATGATACAGATCTTTCACTTGATTGGTTAAAGTCACACCAAGTTATTTTATATTATTTGGGACTATTATGAAGGGTTTCATTTTTCCAATTTCTTTCTAAGCTTGTTTCTCTTTTGTGTATAGGAAGGCTACTGATTTATTTGAGTTAGTTTTATACCCAGCCACTTTGCTGAAGGCGTTTATCAGGTTTACTAGTTCTCTGGTGGAACTTCTGGGATCATTTAATTATACTATTATATCATCTGCAAATAGTGATATTTTGACTTCTTCCTTTCCAATCTGTATCTCTTTGCTATCTTTTTGTTGTCTGATTTCTCTGGCTAGGATTTCGAGAACTATATTTAATAAGTAGGGAGAGAGTGGGCAATCTTGGAAATATTTTGTCCTCAGCTTTTCTGCACTGTTTCTAGATCCATCTACTCATCCTTCAGCAGTTCAATAGTTGCTTCAGTATTGATTGTTCAATAGTTTAGGTTGACTTCCACATGACAGAGCATTTAGCCTCTTCTTGGTTTCTGAAGAACCATTTCCTTCCTTTTTTCCTTTTATATGTAAAATATTTAAATGTTTGGCTATTTATCTTTGCATTTGTTTTCATACAACACTGGGTGAAGTCTCTCAGGAGATATTTAGTGTTAGTCTCATGTCTGCAAACATAATAGAATATCTCTAATACTGTCAGAATTTGGCCCTCTCCCATTGGTTGTCTCAAGTTTGTTCAGTCATTGATTTGACC
Source organism: Rattus rattus (assembly GCF_011064425.1). NCBI lineage: Eukaryota > Metazoa > Chordata > Mammalia > Rodentia > Muridae > Rattus > Rattus rattus. The sequence continues at coordinate 76,446,181 of NC_046157.1, read as the reverse complement.
TTCCCTCAATCTCCATTCCCTCTTTATTCCTGGAGATGATATAAGCAGAAGAGATTTTTGGTTGAAGGTTTTGTGGATGGATTGATGTACCCCTTCCTCTGGAAGACCTTTCTAGCTACAGGAGGTTTCCACTATACTATTGACACCACTCTCTGGTAGCAATCTGAGCTTGAGTCATCCCCATAGTCTCTGTGATCCTCACCAGTCCCATATTTCCAGGTAATCCAAAAGATGCTCCCTAACAATTTTGTTTCTCACTCTCGGCCATCTTTACCTCATCCCCACAGCTAATGTCCATCCCCTCTCCCCTTTTCAACCATACTCCTACCGAGTTTCCTCTCTCTATCCACCTACAAAACTATTTAGTTGCCTCTTTTCAGTGAGACTCAGCCATCCTCATTTGGGAACTCCTTGTTACCAAATCTATGTTCTTTATAGCTAATATCTACTAACAAGTGATGCGTACCATAGGTTTCTTCTGGCTCTGGGTTACCTAACTCAATATGATATTATCAAGTTCCATCAATTATGCCTACAAAATTCTGGAAATCTTTGTACTTAATACCTAAATAGTATTTTGTTTTATAGAAGTTCCACATTTTCATTATCCATCCTTCCATGAAGGTACATGTAGGTTGTTTCCAGTTTCTATCTATTACAATAAAAGCTACTATGAACATAGGTGACCAAGGTTCCCTACAGTATAGTGGGGTGTATTTTGGGTATATGAACAGGGGTGGAATAAATATTGATTTCTAGAGTAATTGTACAATTTTACATTCAACTAGCATTGGAAGAGTGTGTACCTTGTGCCACATCCATGACTGCGTGTACTATCACTTGAGTTTATGATCTTAGACACTTTGGCCGATGTAGATTAGAATTTCAAGAGTCGTTATGATTTGCATTTCTCTGATGACTAAGGATATCGAACACTCCTTTAAGTGCTTTAAGTCATTCAATATTTCTCGAGAATTCTGTATAGTTCCATACTACACTTTTAATTGGATTATTTGGTTTGATGATGTCTAAGGACTTGACTTATTTTTGTGTTTTGGATATTACCTCTCTGTAGGATGTAAAGTTGGTAAAGATTTCCCCAATCTGAAGGCTGGTGTTTTATAATATTGACTGAATTCTTTGCCTTACAGAAGCTTTTCAATTTCACAATATTTCATTTATCACTTGTTAATCTTAGAACTTGAGCCATTGATATTCTATTTAAAAAGTTGTCTCGTGTATCATTTCAATTTCCCACTTTCTCTCCTATCACATTTAATGTATCCAGTTATGTTGAAGTCATTGATCTATTTGGACTTGAGCTTTGTACAGAGTGATAAATATGGATCTATTTAAATTCTTCTACATCATGTATCCAGTCAGACTAGCACCACTTGAACATGCTTTCTTTTTTCCATTGTATGGTTTTGGGACTTTTGTGAGATATCAAGTGTTCTCAAGTATGTAGGCTTACTTCTTAATCTTTGATTTGATTTCACTGATCAACTTGTCTGTTTCTATACCAATACACTGAAGGTTTTTTTTTTTTATTACAATTGCTCTGTAGTAAAGTTTGAAATGAGGACTGGTGATATATCCAAAAAGATTTTTTTATTGTACAGATAGTTTTTGTTATCCAGTTGCTTTGATATTCCATATTGAAATGTTGATGGATTTCAATGAATATGTAAAATTGGATTTTAGTAATATAGTCATTTTTACTATGTTAATCATAGTGATACATAAGAATGGGAGCTCTTTCCATCTTCTGATGTCCTCCACAATTTCTTCCTTCAGAAACTTGAAGTTCTTGTCATACAGGTTTTTCACTTTCTTTGTTACACTTAGAGTTATATAAAATATAAAAAAGATATTTTGTATTATTTGTGGCTATTGTGAATGGTGTTTCCCTGATTCATTTCTTAGAAAACTTACCATTTTGATGGAGGAAGGATACTGATATTTGAGTTAACCTTGTATTCACCCACTTTGAAGGTTTTTTCAGATACAGGATCCTATGGTAGAGTTCTGGGGTTCACTGATATATAATGCTATTATTCATCTGTGAATAGTGATACAATAATTTCTTCCTTACCAATCTATATCATCTTTCATTATCTTGTTGCTCTAGCTAGGACTTCAAGTACTATATTAAAGAGACAGGGAGAGAAGAAACATCCTTTCTTTGTCCCTGCTTTTAGTGGAATTGATTTAAAATTTTCTCTATTTAAGTATATGCTGCCCATCAGTTTGCTATATATTGTTCTATTTTGTAGTAGAAATTATTTTATCCCAGCCTGAGGTTTCTTCCCATTCCTTGGCATTTAAGTTCCCAGATGAAGGAAGCACTCATAGCCTTTATACTTATATATTCCTTAAACAACACAAGAGATAGGCATCTGTCTACCCCAGTGCTGTTAGAATTTATTTTCCTATTGATAACCCCAAGTTACTACTTACAATGTTTCTTCTGGATTGCTCTTAGCTGCAATTGGGCAGCTCTGACATCCGTGCTCTCTGAAATCTTAACTCATGGCCAGTTTTCCCTCCTCTTCCTTTACTCTTCTTTTTTCTTATGGTCCTCCTTTTCCTCTAATCCCAGGAAACCTAAACCCCAACTATATCTTTTCTGCCCAGTTGATTGGTTGTTTGCATCTTTACTTAGCAATCTGAATTAACTTAGGGATAGAGTCATAGAGGACTTTATGTGCAGACCCTGGGTCTGAGGGAACCTTACTTAACATGAGAATAGAGAGTAAGGACCAAATGTCAATAGTATTTAGATATATGCCTTGCAATCCTTACCTCTCAAAGACCAAAAAACCTCAACATGCATTGGATTTTGTCAAAGGCTATTTCAGGATCTACTGAATGATCCTGTGTGAGTGTGTGTGTGTGTGTGTGTGTGTGTGTGTGTGTGTGTGTGTTTTCTGTCAATTTTTATACAGTGGATTAGATTGATGGATTTTCATGTATTGAGTGACCCCTGCACCTCTAATTTGAAGGCTACCTGATCATGGTGGATGATGTTTTGTTGCATTCTTAGATTGAATATGCAAGTATGTTATTAAAGATATTTATGTCAATGTTCATAAGGGAAATAGGTCTAAAATTCTCTTTTATTTTTCTTTGTTGAGTTTGTGTTTTAGTTTTCATGGTGACTGTGACCTCAGAAAATGAGTTCAGCAATAATGCTTCCATTTCAGTTTTGTGGAGTACTACAAGGAGTATTGGAGCCAGATATCTTGCAAAATCTGGTAGAACTCTATACTAAAACCATCTGACCCTGTGCTTTTTTGTGGCCAGGGACTTTTAATAACTGCTTCTATTTCCTTAGAATTCATAGTACTATTTACATAATTTGTGTGATATTTATTTAAATTTTGTAATTGATGTTGATCTAATTTTTTCTATTTCATTTAGTTTTTCAAATGTTGTAGAATATAGGCTTTTGAAGTAAATAAGATTCAGTGTTTCTTTGAATTACCCCATTTCTGTTGTTATGTCTCCTCTTCATTTCTGATTTTGTTAATTTGGATACTGTCTCTCTGACATTTAATTGTTTTGGCTAAGGGTCTGTTTATTTTATTGATTTTCTCAAAGAACCAGCTCTTGAGTTCATTGATTTTTTTGTATTTTCCTCTTTATTCATAATTAATTGAATTCAGTCCTATGTTTGATTATTCCATGCTGTCTACTCTTCTTGGGTGTATTTGTTTCTTTTCTTTTTAGAGATTTCAGATGTATTTGTAAAATACTGGTATGAGAACATTAATTTCTTCATGGAGATAATTACTGCTATGAGCTTTCCTCCTCACATTTCTGTTTTTGAGTTACATAGGTTTGGGTATGTTATACCTTTATTTTCATTGACTTCTAGAAAGTCTTTGATTTCTTTCTTTGTTTAAATGTGTGAATTAATCTTTTTTAATATTTCTCTTATGAATGTGTGCACATTTGAGGCATAGATGTTCAGAGTTGAGACATCTTGGTGGAATTTTTTCTTGTGAAGAATATGAAGTATCTCTTCCCTTCTCTTGATAATTTTTGTAGAAAATCTTTTTATTATATATTAATATTACAATGACTCTCCAATGGAAGCATCAATATTAGATTTTATTACTAGAATTCATATTCCAGCTTCTTTCTTTGGTACTTTGCTTGCAAAATCTTTTTACAACCCTGTATTTTAAAGTATTGTCTATCTTTGTTGCTGAGGTGTTCTTCTTGTTCAGAGCAGAATGATAGACGTGCTTTCTGCATTTATCCTTTGCCCATTTATTCTGGAATTTAATACATTGGTGTTGAGAGATATTAATGTTGAATGATTGAATTACAATCATTGTTATTTTGATGTCAGTGTTATTATAGTTTGTGTGTGTGTGTGTGTGTGTGTGTGTGTGTGTGTGTAGAGAGAGAGAGAGAAAGAGAAAGAGAGACAGAGACAGAGACAGAAATGACATTGTTTTGTTTCCTTGGGTTTAGTTACTGTCTTATTGTGGAATTTTTCTTCTACTATCTTTGTATGACTGGATTAGAGGAAAGATATTGTTTATATTTATTTTTGTTAGGAAATGTATTGGTTTCTCCATCTATGATGACTGAAGGTGTTGATGGGTATAATAGTATGGGCTGGTATCTGTGGTCTCTTAGGGTCTGCAAGAAATCTGTCCTAGACCTTCTTCCATTTAGAGTGTTGTTGAGAAGTCATTATTCTGATAGTTCTGTTTTTATATGTGACTTGGCTTTTTCCCTTGAACATTTTAAATTATTTCTTTGTTCTGTACATTTAGTGTTCTGATTATTATGCATGTGGATGATTTTCTTTTCTGGACCAATATATTTGATGTTTTGTGAGGTTTGTGTATGTTTATAGGCATTTCATTTCTTAGGTTAGGAAAACTTTCTTCTATGAAGATATTTCTTGATATTTTCTGGACCTTTAAGAAGCTGCTGCTGGTGCTGCTGTTTCTTCTTCTTCTTCTTCTTCTTCTTCTTCTTCTTCTTCTTCTTCTTCTTCTTCTTCTTCTTCTTCTTCTTCTTCTTCTTCTTCTTCTTCTTCTTCTTCTTCTTCTCCTTCTCCTTCCTCCTTCTCCTTCCTCCTTCTCCTTCCTCCTTCTCCTTCCTCCTTCTCCTTCCTCCTTCTCCTTCCTCCTTCTCCTTCCCCCTTCTCCTTCCTCCTTCTCCTTCCTCTTCTTCCTCTTCCTCCTCTTCGCTGCCTTCTCTCCTTTTCCTCCTCCTCCTCTCCCTCGTCCCCCTCCTCTTTTTCTTCCTCCTCCTCCTCTTCTTGTTCTTCTTCTTGTTCTTCTTCTTGTTCTTCTTCTTTAATTCTTCTTCTTGTTCTTCTTTGTTCTTCTTGTTCTCTTCTTGTCTTCTTGTTCTTCTTGTTCTTCTTGTTCTTGTTCTTGTTCTTGTTCTTGTTCTTGTTCTTGTTCTTCCTCTTCTTGTTCTTGTTCTTGTTCTTGTTCTTGTTCTTGTTCTTGTTCTTGTTCTTGTTCTTCTTCTTCTTCTTCTTCTTCTTCTTCTTCTTCTTCTTCTTCTTCTTCTTCTTCTTCTTCTTCTTCTTCTTCTTCTTGTTCTTCTTCTTGTTCTTCTTGTTTGTTCTTGTTCTTGTTCTTTTTTTTTCTTTTTTCTTTTTTTTTCCGGAGCTGGGGACCGAACCCAGGGCCTTGCGCTTGCTAGGCAAGCGTTCTACCACTGAGCTAAATCCCCAACCCCTGTGTGTGTGTGTGTCTTTTTTTTTCTTTTTTCTCTTGTTCTTGTTCTTGTTCTTGTTCTTCTTGTTCTTCTTGTTCTTCTTGTTCTTCTTCTTCCTTCTTCCTCCTCCTCCTTCTTCTTCTTCTTCTTCTTCTTCTTCTTCTTCTTCTTCTTCTTCTTCTTCTTCTTCTTCTTCTTCTTCTTCTTCTTCTTCTTCTTCTTCTTCCTCTTCTTCTTCTCCTACTCTTCTTCAAGTTAGTGTTTTCATAGTATCCCATATTTCCTGTATCTTTTATCTGTTTTGTTTAGATTTTTTTTTAGATTTAACTTTTTCTTGTATAGATGTATTTTTTTTCTCTTGTATACTCTATGCCTTGAGATTCACTTTCTATCTCTCGTTAACTGTTGGCGATTATTGTGTCTATAGTCCCAGTTCTCTGTATTTTTTTATCATTTCTATTTATATTTTCAGGTCTTGAACAAGTTTATTCATTTTCTTCATCTGTTTGATTATATTTTTCTGTATTTAACAAATGTGTTTATTTTCTCTTTAAAAGCCTCTATCATCTTTATAATATTTGATTTAAGGTCATTTTCTTGTTCTTTAGGTGTGTTAGGAGATTTGGGGCTTGATGTAGTAGGATAGAAAGGTCTGGTAGTTAAAAATTGCCCTGGATTTTGTGGATTATGCTTTTAAGGTGCCCTTTAGTCATGTTTATGCCCATAGTGTTGACTGTCATGGTAGTTCTTAATGGTAACAGACCTCTGGTTGTCCTTAGGTGGAAAAAGGCTTTCACAGAAGCAGACAAACTTGGTCATCCCAGATAGGAGTAGGCCTCAAGGTACTTATACAGAACTGTGTCCTAGGGAAACAAGTACAAATATGGGATTGCATGTGGAAGAAAATGGGCCCAAATGTGAATATTTTATTTATATATCTTTAGATGTCCAAATAATCTCAGTTATTTCATAAGAAAAGTAGACTTAATTGGAGTCTATACTCTAGATAAAGCTAGCCATCTATCACCTAGCTAATGGCAATTGCCAATATCTTCTTAGCTGAGCGAGGAAGCATCAAATTCCCTCTTCAAGCTCTGATTTGATCATATGTGCATTGGCTAGATATAATGTGCACACTATTAGCAACCATGGTTAGTCCACACATGAAGTTGTTTAGAAGATATGTTTGCTTTGTTTTTATCACCTACCTCTGGCATTTATACTCACTCTGCTTCTGCTTCTGCTTCTCCAATAATCTCTGAGCATTGGGTGAGGGTTTGTGGTAATAATTGTGAGGAAAAAAAGGGAATCACACTTGAATGAAGAGGAAAGATGTTGGCTCTTAGAAAGGTTGTGGAAATAAAGGTCAATATGATCAAAACACATTTTATAGCATTCTCAAGAAATAGTCAAGGAAATAAATAAATAAATAAATAAATAAATAAATAATATTTCCTAAATAAATGCTGCATTTTATGTCATTCAATGTCAATGCAACCCACTTATTTACAGTACTCATAAAATATTCTATGCATGACCTCCTTTACATCTTCTCTTGGACTCCAAAGATTTATTGTAAAGCCAAATTAGTATTGCTATGGATCCTTTGCTCTGCAATATAATGAGTAGCTTAATTGTATAACAGATTACTCAACAACAATTGTTTTTGTCTAAATTTGGAAAGTTCAAGCAATACTTGTGTAATATTTTAAAGATCTGCATCATGTGCAGCACCATTCCAATACCACCAAGATAACCAATGTCATTGACATGAATACTGAAATTGATTCAGTTGTAAGTTCCTTTGGTATCATCAATGTGTAGATGATTACAACATTTGTGTTTTCCATTCTATCTAAATATGCTTTATTTTGTAATTTTTTGATGTTAACTAGATACTTTTTTGAGTAATATATTTTTTGTTGATTAATCAATGAGGAGGCAAAGTGTGTTTAGACAAAAATATACAAGTGGCTAAAATGAGTTGCCTAATATATAAATAATTAATAAACTTATATTGTGATCATACTAAAATTACAGAGCATGGACAACTACATATAATTAGCTATAGGTAAGTTAAAAAGTGCTGTCTATATGTGCTGTGTTCAGAGAAGCTCATTAGTAGGCTTGCATTAGGCATCACTCTGCAGAAACTACTTTTCTTAAGGGTTTAGAACAAGTGGGTTTCCTCACACAAGCAATATTTAGGAACATTATTTTTGTCTTAAAAGTATTTCAGTGAAACAATATAGTATAATTAGAAGTCAGAATGCTTAATAATTTTTGTCCCTCTAAAAGTTAACAGCATTAATATGTTTACATCAACTAACTATAAAAATGGCTACATTTAATTAGTACTTGATTACTTTCAAGGCAATGTGCCTACCTCAGTAAACAGCTTATATATCAGGCAGCTAGTTTTATAGAAATAAGAAAATTGTTGGCTTGGGCACAATTAGAGAACCCAGTCATCAAGAAATGAATACTTGGAGAAATTTCTTGTCTAAAAGATTGTATTGAAGAATTCACAAATTTGGAAAAAGTGAAAATCAATATGCATGTGTCATTCAGAATGAACTTTGGGTTCCACAAAATAGATATTCAGGGAGGTAAACCTAATCTTACCACTTTCTCAGCCAAATACACCATGTATATTTGAAGCTTTTTTTTTTAGATATTAGAAGTTCCAGTGATAGCACATTAACATTAGTGAATATGTTTCTGTTTCCCCATAACATATAAATGGTCTATTAAAACTCACATTTTTCATCTGGAACTATTGAACATCATTTCATATAGCATGCTCACCAGGGTGGTAATCCTATCAGTTGAGTCACTAGGGTATGCCCATAATAACATTTAAATCAATAGTTATATTTTAATTTCATTTCTTTGTGACTGCATCTTTATATGTTTGTACAGGTAGGTACATGTGTGTCACTGAGAACAAGTAGAAATTAGAGTACAGTTTGGTTGGTATTATATTATTTTCTTCTAACATGTGAGTTCCAAAAACAAAAGTAAAGCCATCAGTTTTAATGGTACACACACTCATCAACTGAACCATCTTGAAAGCCAGACTTTTAAATCATTTTACATTTATTTACTAAAGAATTTTCATGGAAACTTGCGATCTCTGAGTGTACAATTAATGGGAAGACACCTACATTCAAGAGAGATTGAAAACCCTGTGAACTCTTAGCTAATCCTTGATACATTGATGGTACCTTGACTTGTGACCTTGAGAACTAACAGCAAATTAATGTTTCATGTTGGATGTAATGATACATGCCTTTGGTCCCAAAATTGAAGAGAAAAAGATCAAAAAGTTTGAGTTCAAAGCAAGAAAGGGATACCTAGTGAATTCCAAGACAACTCATATAATAAAATGAAAATATATGTCAAACTATCTACCTCCCCAGTAAAAAAAAATTCACTGGGTAAAATTAAGTAATTCTATGATGTTTTGTAATTCTGGCCTGAGCAGACTAAGAAATATGTAAAGCTTATAAGCACATGTAGAAATAACAAAATATAATAAATAATTACATAAACTGCATTTTTAAGTTTTAAATGATATTAAAATGTATTATTTGTAATTTACTTTATTGACATTTGTATGTAATTTGATAGAATAAGTAGTCTATCAAATTACATTTTAAGCTAATGTATTTGGATACTCAGCTTCATTTTTTATCGTTAGAAATAATCCTTTCAGTTAGTGCTTTGTCCAATTTTTGGAGGAACTGCCAGACTGCTTTACAGAGTGGTTTTAAGACCTTGTAATCCCACCAGAAATGGAGGAATGTTCCTCCTTTTTGACATCCTTGCCAGCATTTGCTGTCACCTGAGTTTTAATCTTAGCCATTCTGAGTGGTATGAAATGGAATCTCAGTGTTGTTTTCATTTGCATTTCCCTGATGACTAAGGAAATGATGTTGAACATTGCTTTAGGTGCTTTTTTGGCCATTTGATATTCCTCAGCTGAGAATGTTTTGTTTAGCTCTGGACTCCATTTTAAATAGGGTTATTTGGCTCTCTGGAGTCTAACTTCTTGAGTTCTTTGTATATTTTGGATATTAGCCATCTGTCAGATGTAAGATTAATAAAGATCTTTTCCAAATCTGATGTTTGCCATGATGTCCTAATGACAGTGTCCTTCACCTTACAGAAGCTTTGTAGTTTTATGAGGCCCCAATTGTTGATTCTTGATCTTAGAGCATAAGCCATTTTTGTTATCTTCAGGAAATTTTTCCCAGTGCCCATGTATTCGAGACTCTTCCCCACTTCTTTTGCTTTTAGTTTGAATGTATCTGGATTGATATGGAGGTCCTTGATCCACTTAGATGTAAGCTTTGTACAGGGTGATAAGAATGGATCAATTTGCTTTCTTCTACATTCTGACCTCCAGTTGAACCAGAACCATTTGGTGAAAATTCTATCTTTCTTCCACTGGATGGTTTTAGCTCCTTTGTCAAAGATCAAGTGACAACAGATGCTAGAGTGGATGTGGAGAGGAACACTCCCCCATTGTTGGTGGGACTGCAAACTGGTACCACTCTGGAAATCAGTCTGGAGGTTCCTCAGAAAACTGGATATTCCATTACTTTAAGAACAAGCTATACTCTCCTGGGCATATACCCAAAAGATGCTCCAATATACAACAAAGACACATGTTCCACTATGTTCATAGCAGCCCTATTTATAATAGACAGAAGCTGGAAAAACACAGAGGCCCTTCAACAGAGGAATGAATTAAAAAAATGTGGTACATCTAAACCATGGAGTACTACTCAGCTATCAGAAATAATGACTTCATGAAATTCATATGCAAATAGAATGAACTGGAAAATATCATCCTGATCACAGAGAAACACATTTAGTATGCACTCGTTGATAAGTGGATATTAGCCCAAAAGTTCAAATTATCCAAGATGCAATCCACAGACCACTGGAAGCTCATGAAGAAAGATGACAAAAATGCAGATGCTCCCATTTCTTCTTAAAAGAGAGAACAGGGGTTGGGGGTTTAGCTCAGTGGTAGAGCGCTTGCCTAGCAAGCGCAAGGCCCTGGGTTCGGTCCCCGGCTCTGAAAAAAAAATGAAAAAAGAAAAAAGAGAGAACAAAAATATTCATAGGAGAAGATATGGAGGCAAAGTTTAGAGCAGAAACAGAAGAAGCTGCCATTCAGAGCCTGCCCCACATGTGGCATATATATATATCCACAAAAACTACATAAAATTGATGTGGCTAAAAATTGCATGATGAAATGGGACAGATATAGATCTCTCCTGAGAGACACATCCAGAGCATGTCAAATACAGAGGGGAATGATAGAGGCAAATTCTATTTTCTATTTTTCTTCTATCCTCAGAATAGAAGAAAATCATAAAATCAATTTGGCAAACATAATAGTATAAGTATCAGGAAGGGAACAGCAGAATAGAAATTTTCTCTAGAGGTTTGAATAGTTATTTAAAGAAATCATGTCTACTGGAATAAGAATATATAGCAAAGGTTAACTTGTTTACAAGGATAATAAGTCAGATACAGAAGTTGATAATAAGTAAATCTTAATGATCAGATTAGTCTAAAATCACTTCGTTTCTCAGTCTCATAATATGTTACCTCTCCAAGATCATGATGCTATTTACTGACAAGAACTGTAGCACATGCTTAGTATTTATGTGGCTTCTTCATAAAAATTTTTTAATATTATGGTATGTGTAAAAATTAAAAAAAAAGAAATAGAATATACACACTGGAAAATTAAGACCTCACTGAGTCAAAGTCTTGCTTTTTTGGTCATCTTATTTTCCTTGGTATAAAACCATTTTACATTCTCTGAGAAGATACCCAGTCATCTTTTTCAATATTGGTAAGTGAGTTTCTCCTATCAATTCTACTTATATACTAAATATTAGTTTTAGAGTTATAGATAGAGTGGGCCTTAAATTTTGTAATATGTGTTTTTAAATCTCTAAGAACTTTCTTTAAGAATCAGAGAGACATCTCTCATGGCTTACTCTGGAAATCAATCTGGTGGTTTCTCAGAAAATTAGAAATAATTCTACCTGAAGACTTATCTATGCCAGCTATACCAGGAATAGCATATACTCAGGTAAATTCTCTTGAGCATATACCCAAAAGTTGCTTTAGCATAGCACAAGGAAACATGATCTGCTATGTTCATAACAGCCTTATTCATAATAGCCAGAAATTGGAAGCAACACAGATGTCCCTCAACTGAAGAATAGATACAGAAAATGTGGTTTATTTACAGAACAGAAAAATATTCAGTTATTAAAAATGAGAACATCATGGATTTTGCAAGAAAATGTATAGAACTAGAAAATAGCATCCTGAGTAATGTAACTAAGATCCAAAGTGACATGCATGATAAGTGTACTCTCTGATAAGTTGATAGTAGCCAAAAAGTACAGAATGTCCTTAAGACAACCCACAGAATATATGAAGTTTAACTAGAAGGAAAGGCCAGGTGAGGATGCTTCAACCCCACTTAGAAAGAGAAACAAAATAATCATGTTTTTCCTATGGCGTTTTCATTCCCTTCAGTTTTTTTTTTTAATCTTTGCCTATCTCTTTCATTGCAGTCCCTGACATCAGTCCAATGACTGGCTATAAGAATCTACATATGAGCTCAGTGGAGTCTCTCACATAACAGCCATGATAGGACCATATCTGGAAGCACAATATAGCACAATATGCAGTCAGCATGAGGGCCCTGAGTGGTGAGTAAGGAATGCAAAAGGGGGGAGGATTTGATATGGGTGAAGATACAGAAGAGAAGCCTGGAGGGCCAGGAGATTGAAGGGAAATGTGGGGCTGCCAAGAGTAGTGGGAATATGGCAGAAGGAACCTCCAGAAATTTGCAGAGACCTAGCATGTGAGAAGCACCTAGAATTCAAGTGGGTGACCTTAACCAAAATGAATAACTGTAAGGAATATGAACCTTAACAGGTCACCTCAGGACTTCTGGAAGAGCAGTAAGTGCTCTTAACCTTGAGTCATTTCTTCATTTCCAGCCCAACTCTAATAGTTAGACAGGTCCCCAGTGGAGGAATGGCAACACTAAGTCACCTCCAAAAAATTTTACTCTTTTCTGTATTAAAAAATGCAGGAACAAAATAGAGCAGAAAAGGAATAATGGCCATGCAGTGACCAGCATAACTTGTGCAGGCACCAAACCCATACACTATTACTGATGCTATATTGTGCTTCCAGATATGGTCCTATCATGGCTGTTATGTGAGAGACTCCACTGAGCTCATATGTAGATTCTTATAGCCAGTCATTGGACTGATGTCAGGGACTGCAATGGAAGAGATAGGCAAAGATTAAAAAAAAAAAACTGAAGGGAATGAAAACGCCATAGGAAAAACAATTTCAGCTAACTGGCACCCCTGTGAGCTATTGGAGACTAAGCCACCAACCAAAGAGCATACAGGGACTGGTCCAAGGCCCCCTGGAACATATGAAACAGAGGAATGACTGTTTGATCTGACCTCAGTATGAGAGGAAGTATATAACACTGTAGACTCAATACCCTAGAGAAGGTGGATGTGAGGTTGTGTGTGAGGGGTTGGGGGCTTTGGGGGGTTGGTAGTACCATATCAGAAACAAAGGAGAGGGGTGAATAGGTATACAAATCTGGGAAGTGGAGTAATAGTTGGGAAGTAAATAAGAAAAATCATTTAAAAATGAAAGATCAGAGAAATTGATTTAATCACAATATCCCATTAAATATTGATATACTTCATATTTTCATAAATAACAATTATAGGCATGTACTGAGGATATATAATTTAAAAGAATAAATTGATATAATTCTATAAATACTTATACATATTAAAAATTGTTTGTGTTAGTAAGCTTTAGAATATACCACTGCATATATAGTTCTTTTTGTTTCTACTTGGTTGACTATCACCCTGAGTTTGAATATTGTCTGCCATCTACTACTCTTGGGTGTATTTGCTTCTCTTTGTTCTAGAGGATTTGGGAGTGATGTCAAGATGCTAGTGTATGCTTTCTCCAGTTTCTTTTTGGAGGCACTCAGAACTATGACTTTTCCTATTAGAACAAATTTCATTCATTCCCATAAGTTTGCGTATTATACATTCATTTTCATTAAATTCTAAAATGTCTTTAATTTCTTTTTTATTTTTTCCTTGACCAAATTATTATCGAGTAGAACATTGTTCAGTTTCCATGGCCATGTGGGCTTTCTGCATATTTGTTGTTATTGAAAATCGGCCTTAGTCTGTAGTGCTCTGGTAGGATGCATGGGATTATTTCAATTTTCTTGTATATGTTGAGATAAGTTTTATTATCAATTATATGGTCAATTTTGGAGAAGGTACCATGAGGTGCTGAGATGAAGGTATATTCTTTTGTTTTAGGATGAAAAGTTCTATAGATATCTGTTAAAACCATTTGGTTCATAACATCTGTTACTTTCTCTCTGTCACTGTTTAATTTGTTTCCATGATATGTCCATTGCTGAAAGTGAGGTGTTGAAGTCTCCCACCATTATTGTGTGAGAAATAATGTGTGCTGTGAGCTTTTGAAAGGTTTCTTTTATGACTGTAGGGACTCTTGTATTTGTACCATAGATATTCAGGATTGACAGTTCATCTTGGTGGATTTTTCCTTTTATAAATAAGAAGTGGCTTCCCTCATATTTTTGATAACTTTTGATTGAAAGTTGATTTTATTTGATATTATAATAGCTACTGTAGGTTGTTTTATTTTGGGGGGGGCATTTGCTTAGAAAATTGATTTCCATCCTTGTATTCTGAGGTAGTAGCTTTCTTTGTCACTGAGGTGTGTTTCCAGCATGAAGCAAAATTCTGGTCCTTTTTACATATCCAGTCTGTAGTTCTATGTACTTTTTGGGGGAATTACATCCATTGGTGTTAAGAGACACTAAAGACTAGTTATTGTTTTTTCCTCTTACTTTTGTTGTTAGATGAGGAATTATGTTTGTGTGGCTCTCTTCTTTTGGGATTCTTCTTAGAACATTACTTACAAAGAATTACCAAAACCAGTAGCTAGTTCTTTGAGAAAATAAACAAGATAAATAAACTGTTGGCCAGACTAACCAGAGAGCACAGAGAGATGATCCAAATTAACAACATCAGAAATGAAAGGGAGACATAACAACAGAATCTGAGAAAATTCAAAAAAATCATCAGATCCTACTACAAAAGCCTATATTCAACATAGCCAGAAAATCCAGATGAAGTTGAGAATTTTCTAGACAAATACCACTTACCAAGATTAAATCAGGATCAGACAAACCATCTAAACCATCCTATGACTCCCAAAGAAATAGAAGCAGTTATTAAAAGTCTCCCAACCAAAAAGAAGCCAGGGATCAGATGGGTTTAGTGTATAATTCTATCAGAACTTCATAGAAGACTTAATACCAATACTGTCCAAACTACTCCACAAAGTCGAAGCAGAAGGCACCCTACCTAATTCATTCTATGAAGCTACAGTTACACTTATACCTAAACCACGCAAAGATCCAATAAAGGAAGAGAGCTTCAGATCAATTTCCCTCATGGATATCGATGCAAAAATACTCAATAAAAGTCTCATAAATTGAATCTAAGAACACATCAAAACTATCATTCACCATGCTTGATTAGGCTTTACACCAGAGATTCAGGGATTGTTCAATATAGAGAAATCCATTAACATAATCCACTATATAAACAAACTCAAAGAACAAAACACATGATCATCTCATTAGGAGTTGAGAAAGCATTTGACAAAATTCAATGCCCCTTCATGATAAAAGTTCTGGAAAGATCAGGAACTCAAGGTCCATACCTAAACATAGTAAAAACAATATACAGAAAACAGTAGCCAACATCAAATTAAATGGAGAATCTTGAAGCAATCCCAATAAAATCAGGGACTAGAGAGGCTGTCCATTCTTTCCCTCCTTATTCAATATAGTACTCAAAGTCCTAGCTGGAAAAATCAGACAACAATAGGAGGTCAAAGGCATACAAATTGAAAAGTATTAAGTCAAAATATCACTATTTCAGAAGATAAGATAGTATGCTTAAGTGACCCCAAAAGATAAACCAGAGAACTACTAAGTACAATAAACAGCTTCTGCAGAGTGGCTGGATATAAAATTAACTCAGACAAATCAGTAGCCTTGCTCTACTCAAAAGATAAACATGCTGAGAAAGAAATTACAGAATCAAAACCCTTTACAAAAGTTACAAATAACATAAAACACCTCAGTGTAACACTAGCCAAGCACATGAAAGATCTTTTTTTTTTTTTTTTTTTTTTTTTTTTTTTTTTGGAGCTGGGGACCGAACCCAGGGCCTTCCGCTTCCTAGGCAAGCGCTCTACCACTGAGCTAAATCCCCAACCCATGAAAGATCTTTATGACAAGAACTTCAGGTCACTGAAGAATGAAATCAAAGAAGGTCTCAGAAAATGGAAGGAACTCCCATGCTCATGGATTGGTAGTATTAATATTATAAAAACAGCCATCTTGCCAAAAGTAATCTACAAATTCAATGCAATCCACATCAAAATTCCAACTCAATTTTTTATGAAGTTAGAAAGAGCGAATTTGCAAATTCATTTAGAAAAATGAAATAAAAAACAACAACAACAACAACAACAAAAAAAAGGCAAGCAAAAATTATCCATACAATAAAAGAGCTTCTGGGGTAATCACCATCCCTGACCTCAAGCTGTATTACACAGCAATAGTGATAAAAAACTTTATGGTATTGGTACAGAGACGCAGGCAGGTACCTAAGTGAAATAGAATTGAAGATCCAGAAATGAGCCCACACACCAATGGTCACTTGATCTTAGACAAAGGAGCTAAAACTATCCAGTGGAAAAAAGATAGCATTTTCAACAAATGATTCTGGTTCACCTGGAGGTCAGCATGTAGAAGAATGCAAATCAATATATTCTTTTTTTTTTTTTTTGAATCTTTTTTATTTATTTATTTATTTTTTTTTTTATTAACTTGAATATTTCTTATATACATTTAGAAAGTGTTATTCCCTTTTCCGGTTTCCGGTAAACATCCCCTCCCCCTCCCTTCCTTATGGGTGTTCCCCTCCGACCCTCCCCCATTGCCGCCCTCCCCGCAACAGTCTAGTTCACTGGGGGTTCAGTATTAGCAGGACCCAGGGCTTCCCCTTCCACTGGTGCTCTTACTAGGATATTCATTGCTACCTATGAGGTCAGAGTCCAGGGTCAGTCCATGTATAGTCTTTAGGTAGTGGCTTAGTCCCTGGAAGCTCTGGTGGCTTGGCATTGTTGTACATATAGGGTCTCGAGCCCCTTCAAGCTCTTCCAGTTCTTTCTCTGATTCCTTCAACGGGGGTCCTATTCTCAGTTCAGAGGTTTGCTGCTGACATTCGCCTCTGTATTTGCTGTATTCTGGCTGTGTCTCTCAGGAGCAATCTACACTTCTGCACTTCTTTGCTTCATCCATCTTGTCTAATTGGGTGGCTGTATATATATGGGCCACATGTGGGGCAGGCTCTGAATGGATGTTCCTTCAGTCTCTGTTTTAATCTTTGCCTCTCTCTTCCCTGCCAAGGGTATTCTTGTTCCCCTTTTAAAGAAGGAGTGAAGCATTCACATTTTGATCATCCGTCTTGAGTTTTATTTGTTCTAGGCATCTAGGGTAATTCAGGCATTTGGGCTAATAGCCACTTATCAATGAGTGCATACCATGTATGTCTTTCTGTGATTGGGTTAGCTCACTCAGGATGATATTTTCCAGTTCCAACCATTTGCCTACGAATTTCATAAACTCGTTGTTTTTGATAGCTGAGTAATATTCCATTGTGTAGATATACCACATTTTCTGTATCCATTCCTCTGTTGAAGGGCATCTGGGTTCTTTCCAGCTTCTGGCTATTATAAATAAGGCTGCGATGAACATAGTGGAGCACGTGTCTTTTTTATATGTTGGGGCATCTTTTGGGTATATGCCCAAGAGAGGGATAGCTGGATCCTCAGGCAGTTTAATGTCTAATTTTCTGAGGAACCTCCAGACTGATTTCCAGAATGGTTGTACCAGTCTGCAATCCCACCAACAATGGAGGAGTGTTCCTCTTTCTCCACATCCTCGCCAGCATTTGCTGTCACCTGAGTTTTTGATCTTAGCCATTCTCACTGGTGTGAGGTGAAATCTCAGTGTTGTTTTGATTTGCATTTCCCTGATGACTAAAGATGTTGAACATTTCTTTAGGTGTTTCTCAGCCATTCGGCATTCCTCAGCTGTGAATTCTTTGTTTAGCTCTGAACCCCATTTTTTAATAGGGTTATTTGTCTCCCTGCGGTCTAACTTTTTGAGTTCTTTGTATATTTTGGATATAAGGCCTCTATCTGTTGTAGGATTGGTAAAGATCTTTTCCCAATCTGTTGGTTGCCGTTTGTCCTAACCACAGTGTCCTTTGCCTTACAGAAGCTTTGCAGTTTTATGAGATCCCATTTGTTCGATTCTTTATCTTAGAGCATAAGCCATTGGTGTTTTGTTCAGGAAATTTTTTCCAGTGCCCATGTGTTCCAGATGCTTCCCTAGTTTTTCTTCTATTAGTTTGAGTATGTCTGGTTTGATGTGGAGTTCCTTGATCCACTTGGACTTAAGCTTTGTACAGGGTGATAAGCATGGATCGATCTGCATTCTTCTACATGTTGACCTCCAGTTGAACCAGCACCATTTGCTGAAAATGCTATCTTTTTTCCATTGGATGGATTTGGCTCCTTTGTCAAAAATCAAGTGACCATAGGTGTGTGGATTCATTTCTGGGTCTTCAATTCTGTTCAGTTGGTCTATCTGTCTGTCTCTGTACCAATACCATGCAGTTTTTATCACTATTGCTCTGTAATACTGCTTGAGTTCAGGGATAGTGATTCCCCCTGAAGTCCTTTTTATTGTTGAGGATAGTTTTAGCTATCCTGGGTTTTTTGTTATTCAGATGAATTTGCAAATTGTTCTGTCTAACTCTTTGAAGAATTGGATTGGTATTTTGATGGGGATTGCATTGAATCTGTAGATCGCTTTTGGTAAAATGGCCATTTTTACTATATAATCCTATAAATCCATGAGCATGGGAGATATTTCCAACTTCTGAGGTCTTCTTCAATTTCTCTCTTCAGTGTCTTGAAGTTCTTATTGTACAGACCTTTTACTTGTTTGGTTAAAGTCACACCGAGGTATTTTATTTTATTTGGGTCTATTATGAAGGGTGTCGTTTCCCTAATTTCTTTCTCCGCTTGTTTCTCTTTTTTGTAGAGGAAGGCTACTGATTTATTTGAGTTAATTTTATACCCAGCCACTTTGCTGAAGTTGTTTATCAGCTTTAGTAGTTCTCTGGTGGAACTTTTGGGATCACTTAAATATACTATCATATCATCTGCAAATAGTGATATTTTGACTTCTTCTTTTCCGATCTGTATCCCTTGATCTCCTTTTTTGTTGTCTGATTGCTCTGGCTAGAACTTCAAGAACTATATTGAATAAGTAGGGAGAGAGTGGGCAGCCTTGTCTAGTCCCTGATTTTAGTGGGATTGCTTCAAGTTTCTCTCCATTTAGTTTAATGTTAGCAACTGGTTTGCTG
Source organism: Rattus rattus (assembly GCF_011064425.1). NCBI lineage: Eukaryota > Metazoa > Chordata > Mammalia > Rodentia > Muridae > Rattus > Rattus rattus. Next base: position 76,426,835 of record NC_046157.1, on the reverse strand, counting down.
TATATGGCTTTTTACTATGTTTAGGTATGGGCCTTGTATTCCTATTCTTTCCAGGACTTTTATCATGAAGGGGTGTTGAGTTTTGTCAAATGCTTTCTCAGCATCTAATGAAATGATCATGTGGTTTTGTTCTTTCAGTTTGTTTATATAATGGATCACGTTGATGGTTTTCCGTATATTAAACCATCCCTGCATGCCTGGGATGAAGCCTACTTGATCATGGTGGATGATTGTTTTGATGTGCTCTTGGATTCGGTTTGCCAGAATTTTGTTGAGTATTTTTGCGTCAATGTTCATAAGGGAAATTGGTCTGAAGTTCTCTTTCTTTGTTGGGTCTTTGTGTGGTTTAGGTATAAGAGTAATTGTGGCTTCATAGAAGGAATTCGGTAGTGCTCCATCTGTTTCAATTTTGTGGAATAGTTTGGATAATATTGGTATGAGGTCTTCTATGAAGGTCTGATAGAATTCTGCACTAAACCCGTCTGGACCTGGGCTCTTTTTGGTTGGGAGGCCTTTAATGACTGCTTCTATTTCCTTAGGAGTTATGGGGTTGTTTAACTGGTTTATCTGTTCCTGATTTAACTTCGGTACCTGGTATCTGTCTAGGAAATTGTCCATTTCCTGTAGATTTTCAAGTTTTGTTGAATATAGGCTTTTATAGTAAGATCTGATGATTTTTTGAATTTCCTCTGAATCTGTAGTTATGTCTCCCTTTTCATTTCTGATTTTGTTAATTTGGACACACTCTCTGTGTCCTCTCGTTAGTCTGGCTATGGGTTTATCTATCTTGTTGATTTTCTCAAAGAACCAACTTCTGGTTCTGTTGATTCTTTCTATGGTCCTTTTTGTTTCTACTTGGTTGATTTCAGCTCTGAGTTTGATTATTTCCTGCCTTCTACTCCTCCTGGGTGTATTTGCTTCTTTTTGTTCTAGAGATTTTAGGTGTGCTGTCAAGCTGCTGATATATGCTCTTTCCTGTTTCTTTTTCTGCAGGCACTCAGCGCTATGAGTTTTCCTCTTAGCACAGCTTTCATTGTGTCCCATAAGTTTGGGTATGTTGTACCTTCATTTTCATTAAATTCTAAAAAGTTTTTAATTTCTTTCTTTATTTCTTCCTTGACCAGGTTATCATTGAGTAGATCATTGTTCAGTTTCCACGTATATGTGGGCATTCTTCCCTTATTGTTATTGAAGACCAGCTTTAGGCCGTGGTGGTCCGATAGCACGCATGGGATTATTTCTATCTTTCTGTATCTGTTGAGGCCTGTTTTTCGACCAATTATATGGTCAATTTTGGAGAAAGTACCATGAGGAGCTGAGAAGGAGGTATATCCTTTTGCTTTAGGGTAGGACGTTCTATAAATATCCGTTAAGTCCATTTGGCTCATGACTTCTCTTAGTCTGTCTACGCTCTGTTTAATTTCTGTTTCCATGATCTGTCCATTGATGAGAGTGGGGTGTTGAAATCTCCTACTATTATTGTGTGAGGTGCAATGTGTGTTTTGAGCTTTAGTAAGGTTTCTTTTATTTATTTAGGTGCCCTTGTATTTGGGGCATAGATATTTAAGATTGAGAGTTCATCTTGGTGGATTTTTCCTTTGATGAATATGAAGTGTCCTTCCTTATCTTTTTTGATGACTTTTAGTTGGAAATTGATTTTATTTGATATTAGAATGGCTACTCCAGCTTGCTTCTTCTGACCATTTGCTTGGAAAGTTGTTTCCCAGCCTTTCACTCTGAGGTAGTGTCTGTCTTTGTCTCTGAGGTGTGTTTCCTGTAGGCAGCAGAATGCAGGGTCCTCGTTGGGTATCCAGTTTGTTAATCTATGTCTTTTTATTGGGGAGTTGAGGCCATTGATGTTGAGAGATATTAAGGAATAGTGATTATTGCTTCCTGTTATATTCATATTTGGATGTGAGGTTGTGTTTGTGTGCTTTTCTTCTCTTTTGTTTTGTTGCCAAGACGATTAGTTTCTTGCCTCTTCTTGGGTATAGCTTGCCTCCTTATGTTGGGCTTTACCATTTATTATCCTTTGTAGTGCTGGATTTGTAGAAAGATATTGTGTAAATTTGGTTTTGTCATGGAATATCTTGGTTTCTCCATCTATGTTAATTGAGAGTTTTGCAGGATACAGTAGCCTGGGCTGGCATTTGTGTTCTCTTAGGGTCTGTATGACATCAGTCCAGGATCTTCTGGCCTTCATAGTTTCTGGCGAGAAGTCTGGTGTGATTCTGATAGGTCTGCCTTTATATGTTACTTGACCTTTTTCCCTTACTGCTTTTAATATTCTTTCTTTATTTTGTGCGTTTGGTGTTTTGACTATTATGTGACGGGAGGTGTTTCTTCTCTGGTCCAATCTATTTGGAGTTCTGTAGGCTTCTTGTATGCTTATGGGTATCTCTTTCTTTAAGTTAGGGAAGTTTTCTTCTATGATTTTGTTGAAGATATTTACTGGTTCTTTGAGCTGGGAGTCTTCACTCTCTTCTATACCTATTATCCTTAGGTTTGATCTTCTCATTGAGTCCTGGATTTCCTGTATGTTTTGGACCAGTAGATTTTTCCGCTTTACATTATCTTTTGACAGTTGAGTCAATGATTTCTATGGAATCTTCTGCTCCTGAGATTCTCTCTTCCATCTCTTGTATTCTGTTGGTGAAGCTTGTATCTACAGCTCCTTGTCTCTTCTTTTGGTTTTCTATATCCAGGGTTATTTCCATGTGTTCTTTCTTGATTGCTTCTATTTCCATTTTTAATTCCTTCAACTGTTTGATTGTGTTTTCCTGGAATTCTTTCAGGGATTTTTGCAATTCCTCTCTGTAGGCTTCTACTTGTTCTCTAAGGGAGTTCTTCACGTCTTTCTTGAAGTCCTCCAGCATCATGATCAAATCAGATTTTGAAACTAGATCTTGCTTTTCTGGTGTTTTTGGATATTCCATGTTTGTTTTGGTGGGAGAATTGGGCTCCGATGATGCCATGTAGTCTTGGTTTCTGTTGCTTGTGTTCCTGCGCTTGCCTCTCGCCATCAGATTATCTCTAGTGTTACTTTGTTCTGCTAATTCTGACAGTGGCTAGACTGTCCTATAAGCCTGTGTGTCAGGAGTGCTGTAGACCTGTTTTACTGTTTTCTTTCAGCCAGTTATGGGGACAGAGTGTTCTGCTTTCGTGTGTGTAGTTTTGTCCCTCTACAGGTCTTCAGCTGTTCCTGTGGGCCTGTGTCTTGAGTTCACCAGGCAGGTCACTTGCAGCAGCAAAGTTGGTCTTACCTGTGGTCCCGAGGCTCAAGTTCGCTCTCGGGGTGCTGCCCACGGGCTCTCTGCGGATCCGGCACCCGGAAGATCTCTGCGCCGCCCTTTCCGGGGCCTCCGGTGCACCAGGGTTCCAGATGGCCTCCGGTGTTTTCCGCTGGAATCAGCAATGTGTGTAGAGAGCAGTCTCTTCTGGTTTTGCAGGTGTGTCTGCCTCTCTGAAGGTTTAGCTCTCCCTCCCTTGGGATTTGGGTGCAGAGAACTGTTTATCCGTTCTGTTTCCTTCAGGTTCCGGCGGTGTCTCAGGCAGGGCTCCTGCCTTACCTGGGCCCTCTCCCACGGGAGCCCAGAGGCCTTATACAGTTTCCTCTTGGGCCAGGGATGTGGGCAGGGGTGGGCAGTGTTGGTGGTCTCTTCTGCTCTGCAGCCTCAGGAGTGCCCACCTGACCAGGAGGTAAGGTATCTCTCCCACGGGTTCTGGGAGCAGAGAGCTGCTGCGGGCCGGGATCCCGAGGGTGTGGGACTTCCGGGTAAACACAGGGCGTGCCTGGTCCCTAGAGGGATTCTGCCTCTGTTGTCCCGATTCCACCCGGCAAGTCACTTGCAGCAGATAAGTTAGTCTTACCTGTGGTCCCGAGGCTCAAGTTCGCTCACGGGGTTCTGCCCACGGGCTCTCCGCAGTGGCAGCGACCAGGAAGATCTGCACCGCCTCTTCCGGGAGCCTCAGTACACCAGGGTTCCAGATGGCCTCCGGTGTTTTCCTCTGGAATCAGCAATGTGTGTAGAGAGCAGTCTCTTCTGGTTTCGCAGGCGTGTCTGGCTCTCTGAAGGTTTAGCTCTCCCTCCCACGGGATTTGGGTGCAGAGAACTGTTTATCCGGTCTGTTTCCTCAAATCAATATATTCTTATCACCCTGTACAAAGCTCAAATTCCAGTTGATCGAGAACCTCCACATAAAACCAGATACACTCAAACTAATAGAATAAACACAGGGAAAAATCCTCAAACACATGGGCACTGCAGAAAACTTCCTAAACAGATTACCAACGGATTATGCTCTAAAATCAAGAGCAATTAAAAATATCATCCTTAGTGAGGTAATCCAGTCACAAAACAACATACATGGTATGTATTCACTTATATGTAGATATTAACCAAATAGAAGTTCTGAATATGGACAATTCAACTCATAGACCATATGAAACTCAAGAAAATGATCACACCAAAGTGTGAATACTATAGTTCTACTCACTAGGGGAAAGAGAATAATCTCTGGAAAGTAGCAAGAGAGAAGAGTAGGTGAGGGGAAGAGAAGGCAAAGGTAATAACAGGTGATAGTTCATATATGTGAGAAGATGGGGGAGAAATACAGTGGATCATGAATTTGAAAAGAGGTATGTAGCAGTGGGGGCAGGAAACTGAGGGTAGCCACTAGAAAGTCCCAGATGCTAGGGACCCAAGAGGTTCCCAGGACCCAGTTGAGAGGACTTTAGCCAAAATACCCAACAAAGTGGATATAGAACCTGTAGAATCCGTATCTAGTGGATAGGCATGGCCCCCAGATGAGGGATGGGGCCACCCACCAACCTCGAATATATTAATCCAGAATTACTCCAGTCCAAAAAAAAAATGCTGAGACAAAGAGTGAAGGAGAAACTGAAGGAAAGCCCATACAGAGACTCCCCAATTGTGAACCATCCCATCTGCTGACAACAAACCTAGACACTATTGCTGATTCCAATAAATGCTTGCTGAAGGGAGCCCTGTATACCTGTTCTCTGAGAGGCTCTGCCACGGCTGTACCAATATAGATGTGGATCTACATAGCCAAGTATTGAACTGAGCAGGGGGGCAGTGGGGGGGGATCGGGAAGTTAGAGCAAGGACTGTAGCATTTGAAGGGATTTGCAACCTCACAGGTAGAACAACAATATCAACCAACAGACCTCCCAATGCTTCCAGGGACTAAGCCATCAATCAAATAGTACACAGGGGCTATCCATGACTCCAGCTGGATACATAACAGAGGATTATATTATCTGGCATGACTGGTAGGAGAGCCCCTTGTTCCTGTGGAGGCTTGATGACCCAGGAAGTAGGAATGAGTGGTCAAGTGGGGTATCACCCTCATAGAGGCAAGGGAGAGGGAGGATGGGATAGGGGTCTTGCAAGGGGAAACTGGGAAGGCAGATAACATTTTAAATGTAAGTATTTAAAATATGCAATAAAAAATTTGTTACGTAATATAAATTGAATTTGGCAATGATAAGGCTCAGAATAACTCTCTTCCTTAATTTTTATTTTGTAACTTATCAGTAAAATAATTTTCAATCTTTCAGTACACTCTGAATTTATGTATTTTCTTGGATTGCTTTGTCAGCAGATGTAGAACAGACCTTATAATCTTAGATTATTTTTAAAAATGCTTATTAATGTTCATAGCAATTTTTATTTATTTTTATTTTAGTTTTCTTTATTTTTTTATTCGATAATTTTTATTTATGTTTCAAATATTATCCCCTTTCCCGGTTTCCTATCCATAAATCCACTATGCTATCTCCTCCTCTTCTTTGAGGGTCTTCCCTCATCCACGCTCCCCTTCCTTCTTCCCCACCCTGACATTCCCCTACACTGGAGTATCAAGCCTTGGTAACATCAAGAGCTTCTCCTTAAATTGATGACAACAAGGCCATCCTCTGCTGCATGTGTAACTTGAGCCATCGGTCTGGCCATATGTACTCTTTGGATGGTGCTTTAATACCTGAGAGCTCTGGTTGGTTGGTATTGTTGTTCTGACGAGGTTGCACAGCCCTTCATCTCCTTTAAACCTTTCTCTAAGTCCTCCATTGGGAACTCAGTTCTCAGTTCAATGGTTGGTTGAATCATTTGCCTCTGTGTTTGTCACGCTCTGGCAGAGCCTCTCGGAAGACAGCTATAGCAGGCTCCTGTCATCATGTACTTCTTTGCATCAGCAATATTGTCTGGATTTGGTGGCTGTATATGGGCTGGATTCCCAGGTCGGACTGTCTCTGGATGGCCTTTCTTTCCTTTAGTCTCTGCTCCTAAATTTGTCTCTGTATTTTCCCCTGTGAATATTTTTGTCCCCCCTTCTATGAAGGATTGAAGTATTCACATGTTGGTCATCCTTCTTGAGCTTCACGTTGTTTATGTATTGTATTATTTTGGGTAATCTGAGATTTTGGGCTAATATCCACTTATCAATGAGTACATAGCAAGTGTGCTTTTGGGTGGGTTACCTCATACAAGAAGATATTTTTCTAGTTCCATTCATTTGCCCAGAAAAATTTTAATCTAATCTCTCTCTTAACCAGTTGCCTTGATATCACATACTTATTCTATTCCATGGACAAAGCTGGTCTCTGGAAGCTCTTCTCTATGTGAATATTCTAAGCTACAACATTACACTTCATCTGTGGAAAAGTAAATACTTGTAAAGAAACACAGATTCATGTCTGTCAATTCAACAGTCTCCAAAAACATCTGTAGTGATAATAATATTTGAAGAATACTTGGCAGTTACTAAATATAGTAGGTATTTTAATGGATTACTTAAAATGTAATCACTGAATTGTGATTTGACATAGTTACAAGGTGTCATCAAGTTCATGTTTTGATGCCATTCAGTGGATGCCAAAACTGTGATAATCAGACTTCATTCTGAAAGATAAAATTAAGGCAAAAGATGGATCTGTGTAGTAAGGAACTGTTTGCCTAGCAGTACAAGTGTTGGGTGAAAACTCAAAACTATAGTTGCAAACAAACAACAACAAAAAACATTATAGAACCGAGCATGCCATTCCACCTAAGTAAACTGAATTATTCATTTATTATTGTATTTAGATGGAGTCCTACTGGTTAGCATATCAACTACTAGAATATAAGGGATTTTGTACTACATAGTATTTTACACGGATAATCTTGTCTTTAATTCTTTGTACATTTTGGCCAATAAGAATAATTGGATATCACTTTGGGATAAACGGGAAAAAAAGAAAATCTTTAATATATTTCACCTCATAGAAGCATTAGTGACTCTGCTCATGTAGGACTATGATGGAAGGGGGCTCAGTTCCTCAAATGGGTAAAGGCAGACTAAGCATTTCCATTACAATTGGGAAAAAATGAGATACCCTACTTACCTAACTAGGCTGTGTACATTATGATTTTATTTTCTCAAATGACTTTATTTCCTTAGATGAATGGATGAAATGAAAGCTGTGCCCAAGCCATGTGAATGTATGGCTTGCGCTAAGCCCAAAACACTTTGTTTTGTTTTGTTTTGTTTTGTTTTAACTATCTCTTGTCCTAATCTTATCAAATTCTAGCATACATAAAAGCTGACTACTGATTCAATTTAACTTTTTAGTACTTCTGACTAAATTACTCTTCTTAGTTTCATACTAACTTTGGCAACATTTTCTAATTTTCTGGGTCCTTCTCATACTCTCACTTGCTCTGTCTTCACCTGAGTATTCCTTGTTCTCCCTGATACCCATCCCTGTGAAACTTTCATGTTAAAACTGCTATAAATGCACACACAGAGCAGCCATGTTACTTGACTAAATTTCTTCTACAAGTCTGCATCAAGAAGGCTGCAGGAGTGTCCTTGCTGGCCAAAAACAAACAAACAAACAAACAAACAACAAACAGAGCTAAATTAGTGTAATTAGAAAAAGATGGGGGCAAATTCAATCTACTATGTTTCTAAATTCTAAGTTTCAGGGCTTTTAAAGACTTAGTCCAGAGCATGCTGGGAAAGTGCTTGCTGTTTAGCCTCTACTAACCATAATGATGTTCCATAAAAGTAAAAAAAAAAATTGGTGATGATTTTGAGTGGAAGTGATTAATCTAAAGGATTATTTTAAGTCTTAAAGAGGATGTACAGCAAGGAGATACTCCAGAAAAGGAGCATATGTCAATGTCTTCCATATTGACCATTCAGAGAAATTCAGTGATAGTTCAAGGTGAATTATTTTGAGCAGGGAACATTCAGGGAGCTGAAAGTGTTGATTTTAATCTACTCTTTCTGATTGGTGGAAAGTCTTTATCTCAGTATATATTTGAATGTTCTATGACAAAATGAAGGACCATGCAGTGTTGAAATGGCTTCTTTGAAATTAATGGCAGAGAGTCATACAAAAATGTCACTAAGAAATTATCCAGATGTAGAATTATTCATTATATTTATGATTACACGGAGGAGAATTCTATCATATGAATAAACTGAATCATGATACTACATTTCAGAAAACAATGGGGACAGTTAAAAAACAAAACCTTTGTCAGTTTAAAGAAAATATGAATCCAGTATTGTAACACAGGGGAAAATATTTTCAGCATTTTTAGTTCACCATCATCATAATTCTTAGACTGAATGCAGTTTCCATATATATGCTTATGCAGAGTCTTCATCATTATTTTCTTCTTCAACTTCTTAAATATATGTGTAGTTAATATTTACATACAACTAGCCAAGGATCATTGCAATTTCAAGTTTGTATTGCATATTGTGTATTCGAATACATCTCTTCAAGATTTTGTGTTTCTCTTGACATATTCATATCTGCTGATAGTAGTAACTATATTTATGTGAGAAAATTATTGTTTAAAGATATTAATGTGATTAAAAAGAAATTATGAGACTAAATTAAGAAAACAATGGGTAAACAAAGATTAAACTGAATGTAATTTAACATTATCTTCATCAATTTTCTGTTTAGATTTTTCACTAAATATATATTGTCATTTCTAATTAATTTTATATATATTTTAAAAATATATAATGATTGTACGAGCCAGACCAGATTTTAGGAAATTGATTCTTCTAATGCCAAAATACATACCTATAAAATTTTGCCAACCTATTGCACAAATGTGAACTGAACAAGAACAACATCAATTGACATGCCAAAGTGAATGGGAAAACTCCTTGTAGATGCAACTCTGCAAAATAACTATAGGGAACTAAGGATATCTGTTAATGTGAGAGTTAGCCTTCCACATGGATGAGCGTACAAATTGTTTTGCCAGTGCCGAAAGGTCAGCCCTGTAAACAGACATATGAGTAACATGGCCATGAAATTGAAGTGAAGGTGTATATGAGAGACTGTCTTAGTGTTTTACTTCTGTGAACAGAAAACATGACCAAGGCAACTCTTACAAGAACATTTCATTGGGGCTGCTTAGAGTCTCAGAGATTTATTCCTTTATCATCAAGGCAGGAACATGGCAACATCAAGGCAGGCCTGGTTCAGTCAGGGCTGAGAGTTCTACATCTTCATCTGAAGGCTGCTAGAAGAATTCTCCTTTCCAGAAAGCTAGGGAAAGGGTCTTAAGCTCATACCCACAGCAACACACCTACTCCAACAGGGCCACACCTCCTAATAGGGCCACTCCCTGAGCCAAGCATATACAAACCATCACAGAGAGTATATTGGAGGAAAGGAGCGTAAGAAATGTTTAACAATCTTTATATATACATATATACATATATATATATATATATATATATATATAGAGAGAGAGAGAGAGAGAGAGAGAGAGAGAAAAACACGAGGGGAAGAAGAAGAGAAGGAGGAGGAAAAGGAGGAGGAGGACAAAAGGAGAAGGAGGAGGAGGAAAAGGAGGAGGAGGAAAAGGAGGAGGAGGAGAAGGAGGAGCGGGAGCAGGAGTGGGAGCAGGAGGAGGAGGAGGAGCAGGGCGAGAAGAGAAGAGAAGAGAAGAGAAGAGAAGAGAAGAGAAAAGGAGTAAGAAGAGAGACAGTACTTCAGATATCAAAGACTAGAACTCGATGAATCCATGTAAAACTTTGGGATTCCACAACTCTGTCTCTCTGTGTCTCTGTCTCTGCCTCTCACTCTCTCTCTCTCTGCCTTTCTCTCTCTCTCTCTCTGTGTGTGTGTGTGTGTGTGTGTGTGTGTGTGTGTGTGTGTGTGTGTGTGTGTGTGTATGGATTTTTTTTCACACAGACACATGCTATTCTAAACATAAATCTTTCCATTATAATTTAAAGTACCATAGACTTAAATTGCCAACATGTTAATGGAATTTGTTGCTGTTAATTTTATTTGTGCTCATGACTTTTAAGCAGCTCATGTGAGATATAAAAGACAGACTAAACAGTAGGAAAGGGTATTTCTGAAATTATCACAACCAGGTACTAGCTCTAAAAGATTGGACACCTGATAAATATATAAAAATTTGGTACCCACTAAATTTTGCACATTCAAGTAACTTGGGATGTCAGATCAGGTACATGGAAATGCTGATGATTTCCTTCAATAGTTAACTGAAGGCCACTGAATTATACCATCAGAGGCAAGCACCTTTCCTTGGCCCAATAGAGGAAAGAAACTATATTGATATATATTCAAATATTTTATTAATAATTCTTTCATTTGTTTACATTTGAAATATTGTCCTCCTTCCAGGCCTCCCCTACATAAATACTGCACCCCATCCTGCTAAACTTTGCCTCTTAGTGGGTACTCCCCCACCCACTCATCTACTTCCACCTCACTCCTCTACCATCCCACTTCTCTTGTGCATCAAGCCTCCACAGAACAAAGTGACTCCCCTCTTACTGAAGCCATATAAGGCAAACCTTTGTTGCATATGTTGCCAGAGCCAAGGACCTGCCCATGTCTATACTCTTTGGTCCCTGGGAGCTCTGGGGGCATGGGCTATGTTGCTCTAAACTAAGAACTAAGTTCCTTGAGGTTAGCACAAAAAATACTAAAAACAAGTTAATACAAACTCACTAATATATGGATTATACATAAGAATGGATGTGGAACTTCTCCTCTTATTAGCAAAATACATCAGTTTTTAGTTGTAATTTTCTCATGACTATTAAAATGGAAACTCTTCTAAGCCACATATTAGAAGAAAATAGATGCCAGCCAAATAGTCTTAGAACTTGCAAATCAGACTCTAAAGAGAATCAGACTGAGTAATCAGAAAGTACATGAAGTCATGCTAACAGAAGGAAAAACTTATAAGCAAGACTACGTACCTCATGGAACCCCAAAGATGTTTAACTACGTAAAACATGAAATCCATCTATATAAAAAGGTGACATTTGTGATTCTGCAGGCAGCATTTTAGACAATTGGTAGAAAAAGAAATTAGAGAATAATAGCCTCTTAGAAAGAGCACAGTCAACATTTAAATTACAATGGACTTGCAGACTGAAAATATATTTTCAAAACATTTTCATAGTTAAAAAGTAATTGTGTACAGTATACATACACCACACACACACACACACACACACACACACACACACATACGCACATACATTAGCAAACATACACAAATCTATACAGATAGGCATATCCGTATTATTTGTATTTTTAATAAGTAGCTAGTCAAATGATCCTAAATCTGACAGCAAAAGAAAAAGGAAAAAAGAAAACTATAAAATAAAGGGGGCCTTTTTTTCAATCTCTGCTCCATTTTGCCCCTGCATTTCATTTGGACAGGAATAATTCTGGGTTAAAAATTTGAAGATAATGGGGAAGCCCCATGCCTCAACTCAGGGCCATGTCTATCTTCTGGAGGTAGTCTCTTCTGGTTCCATTTCCCTGCTACTGGACTTTTTGGCTAATGTCATCACATTGAGTGCTGGTAGTCTCTCACCTCAAGGTCTCTGTGACTTTTAGAGGTTCCTCTTGTCCCATATCCCATTTCTGCAGTACATTTCCATGCATTCTCTTGCATTTTCTTGGCCTTCTGGGCATCTCTCCTGTCTCACCCCATACTTTGTTGTAGCCTCCCTTCATGCTTCCCCCTTTCCTCTTCCACCCAGTTTTTTCTTTCCCTTTGTCTCCATGACTCTTTTGCTCCCCCTCTGAGTAGGTTTCAGGTATTCACACTTGGACCTTCCTTCTTGTTAAACTTCTTAAGGGCTGTAAGTTCTATCATGGGTATTCTAAATTTTTTGTCTAATATTAACTTATCAGTGAGTATGTGCTATGCATGTCCTTCGGGGTCTGAGTGACCTCACTCAGGGTGATATAAAACCAGATATACTGAATCTAATAGAAGTGTGAAATAGCTTCAAAAACTTTGCACAAGGGAAAATTTCCTGAACAGTACACTGATAGCTCATGCTCTAAGATCAACAATTGACAAATGAGACTTCATGAAAATGAAAAGCTTCTCTAAGGCAAAGGACACTGTCAATAGGACAAAAGGGCAACCTACAGACTGAAAAAAGATCTTTACTAATCCTACTTCCAACACAGGCCTAATATCCAAAATATATAAAGAAATGAAAAGTTAGACTCTAAAAAAATCAAATAACCATACTTTACATCTGTGGGAGGGGAGGAAGGCTTTATGCCCCATCATAAGGAGATGCTAGATGTACCCATCTAGCATGGTAAGGCAGGAATGAGTGAATTGGTGGAGAAGCACAATCATAGACGCAAAGGGGAGAGGGAGATGGGGGATAGAATGGAGGAGTTTGCAGAGCGGTAACTGGGCTGAGAGATATCATTGGAAATGTAAATGAATAAAATGATTAATAAAAAGGAAAAAAGAAATAAAATGGGGTGCAGAGGTAAACAGAGAATCCTCAACACAGGAATCTCAAATGACTGAGATGCACTGATGAAATGTTCAACATCCTTAATCATCGGGCAAATGCAAATCAAAACAACCCTGACACCAATCAGAATGGCTAAGGTTGAAATCTCAAGAGACAACAGATGCTGACACGAGTGTGTTGGGGATACAAACTGATACAACCACTCTGGAAATCAATCTGGTGGTTCTTCACAAAACTGGAAATGCTTTTACCTGAAAACCTAGATATACCGCTCCTGGAAATACACAAAAAAGATGATCCACCATACTACAAGGATACATACTCCACTCTGTTCATAGCAGACTCATTTATAATAACCAGAAGCTGGAAAGAACCCAGATGTCTCTCAACCAAAAAATGAATACATAAATGTTGTGCATTTACACAATGAAATACTATTCAGATATTAAAACAAGAACATCCTGAAGTTTGGAGGCAATTAGATGGAACTAGAAAACATCATCCTAAATGAGTTAACCCAGACACACCCAAATAGGTATGCATGGTATATACTCACTAGTAAGCAGAATATTGCAAACAAGACATATTTAGTGAAAGTAAATATATTTATGTGGTGAAACCATGTTTTGCCTATAACCTTTCTCTTTAATTTCAGAGATATAACAAAAATAAAAATATTGAAACATAAACATAGAAATATTTTTCTAACTGTGAAAATCACACAAATACACAATTTGAAATTAACTGAGCTTTCACTGGAAACCTAGAAGACTGAAACTGGAAAAATGGTGCAGAGAAACAAAAACAAAAAAATAAAGATAAACAAATTAAAACTAAAAAAAGTAACATAAGAACATATGCAAGATTAAAATTGTATAAAGATCACCATCAAATATTAGAACATTAGCGGTAAGGAACATAGTCTTTGAGATTTAATACAAATAACAAATGATATAGAGAGGTTTATATATTAGTACATTCCTTAAAGAATGACAGGGTAACCAATTTTTGAAACTTCATACAAATTCTACCTTAGATATGTATGTATTCCATATGAGGAATATGGAAGATATAAACATAAGTGAAAATTGTTATCTTTCTAGCGCATCCGAGGACATGTCTGAAAAATTGAATATGTTGCTTTAGAATAGTAGTTGGCCAGAATATTGATCACTGTGCTGATTTTGAGCAATAACTATGATAAGTAAAATGTGATCCTATGGAGATACACATACTCAAGTTTCATAATTTAAACAGACATATATATTGAGCGTGGTAAACAAATACAACAGAAAATTGTTCCAAATGAAGAGTCATTGTTTTGTCTTTAACATTTATTGTTTCTTACAATGTTCTGTTTATCAAATATTTTTGCTTGCTAACCATATTTATTTTATCATGATGGCAGAAAAGTTACTTTTCTTCCACTAATATTCCACAGTAGAGGAAAGCTGTAGACATTAAGTGAAGCCCATATGTTTAAAGACAAAACATTAAATTCTAAGTGTTTATGTAGACCTGCAGCATGCTGTTTCCTGAAAATTGGAAGTCTGCTAAGTGAAACTTTCAGCATTTCAGAGATAACATCTTTTTGCCTAAAAGAAAATGGCTCTTCATTTCTTGCTACAACACATTGTTCACTGAAAACTAAACATTTTGCCTGCCTATTTCAAAATGCCTCAAGCAGAGAAACTAAGAAATCTGTTGAACTTTTAGAGTAATACAGAACTCTGACAGTGATTTTGGCAGCCCCTTCCATCAGGCTATTTGTACCTCTACTAAGAAACAAAAAAGGGATTAGATAATTCAAGAAGTAATACTTGTTTGAATGTTTATACAAAGAGGAAATAGAATCATATATAGAGTATTAAGGTACATAACATGATTATGAAGTAAAAACAAATTGCTAACTAGTTTTCTCTTAGAATAAGTTTTAACTCTGACTCATGGAGAGTATCTGCATTGACACTGATGAAGTACTAGGAAAGAATTATAGTCATAATTATGAAAATTATTAGTCATAAAATTGAGTAGTGACAGCTATTTAATTTCATAGGAAAGTTTAGAAGTGTGTCATGGACTACATTCATCACAATCTGGTTCCTCACATTTCATCTGAAGTCATTGGCAGTTACATTTGGAAGATGTGACTTTCAGTGAGATAGACATGATCTATTTTTTATAATTTGGCCATATTTGGTTATTTGGGAGAAGGGAAAGTTAGGTAGACAAAACTTTATATTACTTGATACTTAGTTCTTAGAAGAAGAACAAAAGAAGTGCATGCACTCTTAAGCCAGGTTATGTCTTGTGTGGAGAACATAGTCTGGGAGTCTGGAATCCATTCTTCTTTTCTTGCTTACAGTACAGCACTTACCTAAATAAACGATCAAAATACCAAGAAGGCCACTGCTACTTTATCTGCAGCCAAAAACAACAAAACTCCATTGGCATGCCTTGATCAACTCATGGAATAGTTGCTTTTCTTGCTAAGTAAATGTGAAACAAATGTCAAATTGTAAAAGATTTCGTGAACCCAGAAACAACAACTCATCCACATCTCTGTCATAGGGATTAGTCCTTCAAAAGCAACTCCTAAAATTGGAAGTAAGTTTACATTTTATCTGTAAATTAAAGATTTTCTGAAATTTTTGTAGTACTGATCTTAAATGGTGGTGTACACAGAGTTTGCATACAGAAAAAATGAATAAATGGTCCTTTATTATTAAAAGTGATTAAAAACAAACTCAATTTCAGGGGACATGATGAACATAGAAGAAAAATTCTCAATCTAAATTATTAATTCTGGAAACAAATTTAAGGAAATTTTTGTTACTCTTTTCTATTGTAAAATATTTGTGATGTTAACAATAGTAATATTTATCTACTATGAGCAATTAAACTTTTTAAACACAAATTAAAACATATTATTGTTCAAAGTTAAACATATGACACTGAAATAATGAAATTGCTTTGTTGGAAAAGGAAGTTTTAGCAAGCAGAGAATTTAGGTACTGTAATTGGAACTTTGGTAGCTAGACTGGCTTTTAGAATGATGGATACATGAAGGGTAGAGAGATTAAGAAGAACTAAACTATGAGCTTAATCTCAGAAGAGAAAAACACGGAGTTCGTCTGAAATAAGTAGCTCTGCATGAAACCTGGGTCATTGATTATGAACATATTTTATTGTGTTTACAGGAATGGGGACAATTTTTGCCTTCAGAAATCATAATCTATGTATGGTGCCAGGACCAAATATCTTCAGTAGTGAAGTAGACTGACCTGCAGGTGAATCAAAAATGACCAAATTTCAAGGGATTAACTGAAATTCTAGCTACTGGAAAACAAAGTTTATCTTCTGAAATATTTACTACTTGCAGAATATGTGAAACACAGAAATTATGGAAAAAGTTAAAGTTGTACTTCTAAAACCCATAAAATAATGTACATGCTCTTGTTATTCAATTCCACAAAGTATGCTAATTTATTAAAAGACTAAAAGATTAAAACTCATTAAATATTACTGAAAGAACTGTAAAAATGTCTCATGAGCAATAAGGAAAATAAACCTAGAAGTATAAGACAGATATGAAGGATATTAGCAAGAGCAATGTACACTTTTAAGTATTATAAGATTAATTAAGCAGTTATTAGATATTATTAGCACATTATGGAAGTGATCATAATATGCTATAAATAAAATTGAGAGATTAAAAATAAAATGAAAAATACGGAGACTTACAACAAAAAACAAGGATTTATAGCAAAAGACAAGGGGTGGGTGTTGCAAAGCAAATGGCTACATCTAAGAGCTTTCAGAAAAATGTAAAGTAATTTGCAAATGCTCCTACAGAAAACTCTGAGCTATATGCAGCTTAGCAATTGAATTTCTTTTATACTTAAGCATATTCTAATAACAATTCTCTTGAATCTTGAACCCATGCTATATAAGACATAATTCCTTTACAATTACTTTCACAAGAGAAAAGAGATACATTAAATTTCTTTGAAAGGAAACTAATGACTTACTATTTTCATAAGCTCTTGGATACTCTTAACTTTCATAGACTTACAAGAGAGTCTCTGAACAATGCCTAACTATATATCTAATTACATGTACATATATAATACATGTATGATATATATGTATATAATACATATATACATATTTAATAAACAATAAAAATAAAATACTCAGCACTCAAACTAACAAAGAAAAAAACTAAAGTAATATAAGCAGAGTGAGTTCACTCTTGTGAAGGAGACCACCCAGTAACAAAACTAATGGAAATTATGCAAATCAGAAGTTTACAAAATAAAATAGTATAATTAAATCTGAACATGCCAGAAAACCCAATATATCAAACATATTCCATTGTCTTATTAATAGCAATTCTAATTTAAAATGTTAACCTGTTTGTTTTATTGCTAGAGACATGCATAAAATATAGTCACACAAACTTATAAAATCTAATCAAATAAAATTAAATCTAATATTACATTGCAAGGATCAGACTATTAGAATGTACAATGGAGCAGGGCATGTAACAGCTCAGTGGGAGAACATTTGACTAACATGAACATGGTTTTAGGTTCAATTGCTAGCATTGCAATAAAAGGGGTGGGTGGTAGAAAACAAAGTGAAAACAATCAAGGGAAGACTGATTAATCTTTGCAGAAAAATTTAGCACAAATATATAAAAATCATGACATATATAACTTACAAAATGGCATTGAGATTTGTAAAATAAAATATGGCAGAACTCTAGGCAATAAATGACAAACTATTTAAAAGGTTATTTCTACTAAATATACTGATTGGAAAGAAAACACTGACTAAACAAAGAAGTGTAAATAATTAACAACAGAAACAAATTTTTTTATTCAGAATGAAACTCTTAAAAATGTTCATGATGAAGTGATGTTTCTGATTTGACAAAAGTCCAAATTCATACAGTGACCTCATTTTCCACTTTGTTCCTGACTGCTGAAATCTGGATGTTCACTTGAAAACTCTTATGAAACTTTCTCTAACCAAGCATGACTGCTGTGCAGATATTCAGTCATCTAAATTAACCAGGGCCATCATGTAAAGAATACAAAATTATCCCATATTTGAGCTCTGGCCTTCCACACTGAGAGTTTGGTGAGTCTTTCTTCAGTGCTCATCCTTGAACAGAAGAGTCATCAACCAGTTCCTAGAATTTTAAAATATTTCTTGTTCTATCCTCCTAAGTCCCAGTGTTTTACAGGTCAGTCACCTCAAAATACAGCTATATACTTGGTACTTTCATTCATCTTTATAAAGGAAGATGTAAGTACTAGATGATTTATCTTGGATAGAAGGAAAGACAAATACAGGGAATAAGGAAAGAAAATACATACTAGAACTTTGGGATATTTAAAAAGGATATTTACTATGATTCTAATGATTGTGCCTTCCCAACTCATTTTAACTCAGTCTGCCATGGGATTAAAGCATGAAAGCTTAAAAGACTATCACTTTGTGATGATTCTGTAGCTAAGATCAAAAACTCAAGGGACGGTATATGCCAGCAAGGATTTGAAGAACAGGGAGCTCTACTCCACTCCTGGTGGGAGTACAAACTTCTACAACCTGTTTGGAAATCAATCTTGTTATTTTTTAGAAAATTGAAGATAGTTCTTCCTTAAGACCCAGGTATCATGTTTCTGGAAAATAGTTTTTTTGTTTTTTTCTTGGGGAGGGGGTGATGGAACAGGTTTGGAGAGGGCGAGGGAAGAGGAATTGGGAAGCAGGACATGAAGAGAGACAGAAGAGAAGCCTAGGGGGCCAGGAAGATGAATGGAAATCTACAACTGCTTGTGGTTGGGCTAGAGGTGAATCTCTAGGAGCTTCTAGAGACCGAGGGCAAGGTAAGCTCCCAGGAGTCAGTATGGATAACCAAACTGATGCCTAATAATAGGGATATGGAACCTGAAGAAGTCACTTTCTGTAGCCAGGTGGAACTGCCAGCAGAGGGATATTGACACCTACCTACCCACAAAAATTTCAACCCAAAATTTGTCCACTCTAAAAGAAATGTGAAGGTGAAGCAGAAACCAAAGGTCAACTAGTACCAACTCAAAACCTAAAGTATGGACAAGTAACAATCACTGACATTATTGATGATACTTTGTTATACTTACAGTCAGGAACCTAGCATAACTATCATTTGAGTGGTGCTACCCAGCAGCTAACTGAAACAGTTGCAAATTCCCACAACCAAACATTGAAAGGACATCAGAGATGTTTATGGAAGAGTTGGGGAAAGAATTGAAGGCTCTGAATCATATGGAAACCCCACAGGAGCACTAACAGAGTCAAAAGACCTGGACCCCTAAGAATACTCAAAGGAAGTGCAGAAAGGCCCCCAGTACCTATGTAGCTGACAGGCAGCACACTCTTCATGACTACCTTGTCTATCCTCAGTTGAAGAATATGTGCCTAATCTGGCAGCGACTTGATATGCCTGGGTGAGTGGGATTCCTATAGCCCTATCTCAGAGGAGAAGGGGAGAGGTGATTTGTGTAAAGATTGTGTGAGGCACTGGGAAGGTGAATAACACTTGGGATGTAATAAATTAAATTAAAAGAAAGTTTAGAGTAGTTTGGAGAATTCCCAGAACT
Source organism: Rattus rattus (assembly GCF_011064425.1). NCBI lineage: Eukaryota > Metazoa > Chordata > Mammalia > Rodentia > Muridae > Rattus > Rattus rattus. Next base: position 76,407,367 of record NC_046157.1, on the reverse strand, counting down.
GTAGACATTGATGGAACAGATCATTGTTTAAAGATTATCTATGTAGATTTCTAATTATTAAACCTGTGTAGTAAGTTTTAAGTCAATTTTTGCAAAAGATTTTACAGACATTTATACCATATCAAATAAACCTATAAACTCCAAGGTATAGAAAGTTCACTTAAAAGTCTTACATATCTGAAGATACATTTCATATTAGTTAAATAAAATCAATATTTGTTCGTTGATGTCATTGTGCAAGTGAAGGAAAACCAGATAAAATGAAGTCTGTCATTGGACTAGAAGTAAGTGAGGCAGAACCAGATGATGAAGAAGGAGAGGGGGAAGCAGGAGAGAAGGAGATGGGAGAATATGTCAGTTGATTAAGATTCTTGATATTTGACAAAGGACCTAAAGCCATTCAATGCAAAAAATATAGCAGTTTCAACAAATGGTGCTTGTTCAACTGGAGGTCAGCATGGACAAGAATGGAAATTGACCCATTTTTATTGCCCTGTACAAAGATTAAGTGCAAGTAGATTAAGGACCTCCAAATCAAATCAGATACATTCAAACTAATAGAAGAAAAAGTGAGGAAGAATCTCGAACACATGGGCACTGGGGAAAATTTCCTCAATAAAACACCAATGGCTTATGCTCAAAGATCAAGAATCAACAAAAGAAATCTCATAAAACCACAATGCTCCTCTAATGCAAAGGACATTATCATTAGGACAAAATGGCAACCAACAGATCAGGAAAAGATCTTTATCAATCCTACATCTGAAAGAGGGATATTCAGCTATACCTCTCTTGGGCATATACCCACAAGATGCCACAACATATAAAAAAGACACGTGCTCCACTATGTTCATAGCAGCCTTATTTATAATAGCCAGAAGCTGGAAAGAACCCAGATTCCCTTCAACAGAGGAATGGATACAAAAAAAAGTGGTACATCTACACAATGGAATATTACTCAGCTATCAAAAACAATGACTTTATGAAATTCATAGACAAATGGTTGGAACTGGAAAATATCATCCTGAGTGAGGTAACCCAATCACAGAAAAACACACATGGTATGCACTCATTGATAAGTGGCTATTAGCCCAAATGCTTGAATTACCCTAGATGCATAGAGCACATGAAACTCAAGACAGATGATCAAAATGTGAATGCTTCACTCCTTCTTTAAAAGGGGGAACAAGAATACCCTTGGCAGGGAATAGAGAAGCAAAGATTAAAACAGACACAGAAGGAACACCCATTCAGAGCCTGCCCCACAGGTGGCCCATACATATACAGCCATCCAATTAGACAAGATGGATGAAGCAAAGAAGTGCAGGCAGACAGGAGCCGGATGTAGATCGCTCCTGAGAGACACAGCCAGAATACAGCAAATACAGAGGCGAATGCCAGCAGCAAACCACTGAACTGAGAACGGGACCCCCGTTGAAGGAATCAGAGAAAGAACTGGAAGAGCTTGAAGGAGCTCGAGACCCCATATGAACAACAATGCCAAGCAACCAGAGCTTCCAGGGACTAAGCCACTACCTAAAGACTATACATGGACTGACCCTGGGCTCCAACTGCATAGGTAGCAATGAATAGCCTAGTAAGGGCACCAGTGGAAGGGGAAGCCCTGGGTCCTGCTAAGACTGAACCCCCAGTGAACGTGATTGTTGGGGGGAGGGCGGCAATGGGGGGAGGGGAGGGGAACACCCATGGGGAGGGGGAGGGATTAGGGGGATGTTTGCCCGGAAACCGGGAAAGGGAATAAAATTTGCAATGTAAATAAGAAATACTCACGTTAATAAAAATAAAAAAAAAAAAAAGAATTACAATGCCAACCAACCAGAGCTTCCAAGGACTAGACCACTACCCAAAGACTATACATAATCTGATCCATGACTCCAGCTTCATATATAGCAGAGTATGGCCTTGTTTGGCATGAATGGATAAAGAAGCCCTTGGCCCTCCCAAGGTTGGACTCGCAGTGTAGGGAAATGTAGGTGTGTGGGGGGCGTGATGGGAGGTTAGAAGGGGAGGGAAACACCCTTATAGAAGAAGGGATAGGGGACTTATGTCCAGGAACCCGGGAAAGGGAATAACATTTGTCATGTAAATAAACAAATATCCAATTTAAAAGAAAGAAAAAAATATTCTCTGTTCATAGATACATGTTGATACGAATATGTTTAAGGGATGGGTTTATACAGGATTTTGTGTTGTCTAGATGTGCAAATTATATCATATCAATTAAATCAGAGGTTATTGTGTTGTGTGTTCTTTCATGTCATATTTAATTGAGTTCAAAAGAAGATACAATGGTGAGAGACACCAAGCCCACCAGAGAATTGAGATGTGTATGCCTGGTGTGGTCACAATCTGCCAGGGGAACTGTAAATGAAAGAAATGAAGCATGGCAAGGTGCCATGCTAGAACAGCTAGCAGAGTTACTAGGTTAGAGAATACCATGGGGTCCAGCATTAAACCACTGACAAAAATTATCACTAGTTCCTATGGCCTACCAGAGCTGGAACTAGTGAGAGAGAAGACCTCCTGGTATGCACAAAAGAAATAGTTGCACCTTTTTCTCTTTTACTGCAACAAACACTCTTTTTTTTTTTTTAAGCTTTCCAACCTTGATTTTTTTTGACAGAAAAATCACATAAATCCCCTGACATAGGATAAAAACTTTGTAACTTCAGAGCCATTTTTTTTCATACAACAGAACAGAATTTTAAAAATATATTTCAAAATTACTTATACCCCCAAAATATTTGAATCCAAGGTAAATTGAATTCCATGTTTAGAAAGACTGTTTGAACCTTGTCTATCAACATAGCCATAGTAAATAGCAGTAGCAGCAGATTTTAGCTTGGACTGTGGAAGGGCAAAAAGTTGCCTAGGTGGCATTCTCGGAAGCAAGATTGTCAACCTTACCTTATGTTAGCAGTATGGGATCGAGAACAGCTAGAGCTTAGTTAGATTTCCATATCTTCCTACAACTGGAAAAGATTAATAAGCACAACTAAAAACACATAAGGGATGGAGAGAACGAAAAATGAAATTGAGGCCTTGATGATCTATTTCTGTCACATCAAGAGTTCAAACACACACAAAAACAAGCAATACAAAATATATAGAATCAATAAAAAAAATGACAATGATGTTGTCAAATGTTTACCAGTTACACCAGACATTTTTTTTTGAAAAAGAAACAAAGATGAGCCCTTTTCTCAATTTCCTCCCTGATCAACCTGGGGACCTAGAATTTACTTAAGGCTCTCCAAGAGTCACATTTCCCTGTTTTAGTTTAATCAGGTCTCTCTGACTTCTATCTCAACTCCTAAAAATGCCTGGCATTTTATGCTAGTTCTATCCATCTTTTGGTCTCCAATATCTCAAAAAATTCTCAGAGTTCCTTGACTCTGTGGTACTGTCTAAGCATTGAAACCTTGCCAATATATGCTCATGTGCCAGGCCTTTCTGAGTTTTCCACTCTTATTCTTACCAGAGAATGTTCAGGGTCCCATGGAAAATTAACAAAAGAACTGGTGGCTCTGGTCTAACTTGGACACAGCCAAAATTGATCAGGTGCAGTTCCCTATGCCTTGATTGTTGGTGATGAGAAAAAAACATGCTGGATCTCAACAGTAACCTGTCCTCAGGACCCTAGACCCTAGTTTTTTACTATAAGATAGATTTTAAGCCAAAGATGGAGGAATGCTGGTTCATCATTTGTTGAATGAAGTATATCCATATATATGTTTAATAACATGCCTGCTTTCTTGTGATCATGCCCCCATTTCTGTAAAATTAAAATAGGGTTTTCTTTTATCACACACGAAATCCAGCCCTGTAGTGTAACATTGTTGGATGCTTTTGTCTCAGTTAACGAAGTATCTCACTTGCTTTTCTCCGTCTCATATATCACATTGCTGATGGTGATGGTTACTCGCTGAGCCTGGCAACAATCTTTCTACCCATCTAGTCCCAAGGCAGGTTGGCACAATGCCAGATATAGGCATACCAAATCCGTGGTGGCCCAGTGTTTCCAGTCACCACACACTCTCTTGAATTTAATTAAATTGCTAAATGAAAGAATATACAACACAATAATCTCTGATACAATTGGTAAGATATAATTGCCCACCTAGACATACAAAGCCCTGTACACATCCATCCCTTAACAATATTTATAACAGCCTGTAAGTGTGCAGACAGGAATCTTAACATCTGCCTCCATGCTTTCTCTGCTGCTTCTCCTCCCTCATTCCAGTTTCCTCCCTTCTCTAAAACTTTTCTCCTGCCCACTCTTCCTTCTTGTCCAATGACAGGCCTTATTCTATCTTATACCTGCCTTCATTGCATAATGACATCATCCTACATATCACCCTTTCTGTCTAATTAAAAAAAATTCTATCAAATATAAGCTGAGCACAACTATTGTTATTTTGTATCTTAAAAGCATAAAATATACCTGACACCCAGTCCAACACTTTACCAGTTGTTTAACATTTATTTATCCATTCCAGTTTAAGAAAGGCTTAAAGTCTATGTTATATCCTGGCTAGCTTGTATAGTATATGATAACTATCTAACAAAATATGTATTTTAAAGTTAAATCACCCAATAAGCTATGAGAATATAATCAGTCTTCAACCCCATCAGAAATCTGAGAATGACCAACACGGCTTCCAGAACTGAGAGGTTGTAGAGTCAAATCTCTACTAGCACAGTCCCGGTTAGTAACTTGTTATCTCAAGTTTTCAGCCTTCTGGCCTAGAATCAAGTGACACACTCTTGAAATGCAGAAATTTGAAGGGTTGACTACCCTATGTTGGCAGAAATTATCAGACAACTATTCTGTATAATTTGTCCCTTTGTGGATAGTATTAGTCTGTAGTTGAAACAGGCAGTTCCTGCCCAGTGTCTGTCTAGCCACAAAGCATTGACCTGGAGGCAGAGATGCAAAATGAACCTGAGAGGATTACTAGTCCTGTGCCAGGATGAAGTGCAAGTTCCTCCTTTACTCCTGTAATGCAGAATCATCTGGTAAGGCAGAATCATGTGGTATTTTGCTGTGGTTGACTTATGTGTTGTTTTGCTCAGGCAAGACTCAATGGAGGATATGTTATTTTTGGAGAAAATATAAATAGGACTCCATGAAGAGTGACGGTGCACTTGCATACCTAGCTTTCTAACACGTTATTGATCTCCTGTCTTTTTCATTTTCTTCACTGAACTTTGCTTCATTGAGAGAATCACAGCAGAGAACTTCTAGCTTCCTTGCCCCAGATGATCACATTCACTTGTGATAATATGGTTGAAGCCTGGCAGTTTCTGCTAGAACATGTAACCTCTGCACTGTACCATAATGCACAAGTGTTATATATCACTCTTTAGACTACTCTTTCAATGATCCCAGACATTTAGAGACCCCAGATACCACTAAGAGGATCAAGCATGTTATAGAGAAATTGAAGAAAATGAAACAAAAAATGTGGACACAATGAACATAGGTGGAAGTAAAGAATTCAAGGTAGTAAGGAATAGTTTGAAATGAGTAGCCAGTGATGCCACCTCTGACAATCATGGGGTACTATCCTATAGCACTACTAGGGGCAATGACTGTATCTGTGGGCCATGTAGCAAGAGGAGTCTGTTACCAACAAAAATCAGGTGGATGTTGCAGGTCTTGACTGCCACCAGGGTACATGTTGATGTCTGAAGGCTATAAAGAACTTACTCTAACCTTCACCATGAGAGTGCTGGCCCTGGCAAATAAGAGCAGAAGTGCTTACCTCACCCCTAGCCAGCTGCAAAGCATAGAAAAGTAGGCCACACACATTTTGATAGTTGTAGGTGTGAATACAAGCATGTGAGAATTGGACCGGCTACTAGCCTCCCTTGTGGTGTCATGGACAAGGGAGAAATGCACCCTTTTCCCCTCATTCCCTTACCACCTATAGCATGAGGGAGACATGACCCTGGGGTCATGAGATCAGTAGCTGGACCTGCCATTGCAATAAGAACACTCAAGAGATCAAGTTCTGCACAACACTTGAACAATACAGAGGAGCTACACCTTAGGGGTGTGTGAGTGAGCTGACCCTGAGAGTGTAAGTGTGGGAGACCTGTCCCTGCAAATAAATTTGTTCTATGTGCCATAGGCTAAGGACTCCACTACTCTTATCTCTTACTACCTATGGGAGGTAGGAGAACTGGCCCTCTCGTCCTGAGTTCAGAACTGTCATTATTTATCACCACTGCACTACTTGGGAAGCTAGGCTCTGAACTTTACCTCTGAAGCACAGTAGAGTTGGCCCTAGATGTGATCATTACCGGTGAGCCAGCCTGCCTTTTGTCCAGTGATAGGGATGAAGAAGGTATATATACACTTCTCTATTCCATTGTTTGATACCACCTTTCTCAAGTAGCAGAGCAGGCCCTGTTGTCATGAGAGAGGAACTGGCCATGTCCTTTGCCAGCTGCAGCACTAGAGATAGGAGGCCATGAACCTTGCCTTGGCAGCAAGTTAAAGTTAAAGATTGCCTTTGCTGAAGAGAGGCAGAGGTTTGCTGTTGAGCTGACTTTAAGTGCATGAAAGGGGAAAGCCAGGAGGCTCAAAAGCTCAGATACCTCTCAGATCCCGATGCAGTTCTTTGGTCTACTTCAACATCTATCCCACTGAAGAACTACTGGAGCATATGAAGGACTCATCCTTCATATCCAGATCTACAGGATCCTTGTGACACAGGCCAGCCAAGAAAAGTCCTAATTTTGATAGCAGAATCTATACACTTTGAACAAGACCAAAGCATCTTTGTTATGAACATTTAGAATGAAATATGTGTCAGCAAAATACTGTGGAACACACTATGACACACTACAGATTCCTCAATCAGATTTTTTTCTTTTCTCTGTTGGAGAGGGTACAAGAATGGAGGATGGATAAGATGGGATGAGAGTGTAATGGAATTGGTTTGCATAATGTGAAATATCCAAAGAATGAATAAAAAAGTGAAAAAAGGAGAGAATTCTATGAAGGTTAAGACACTGGAAGAAGGGAACCAGAGACATGAGACTATGAATGTAGTTTAAAATTAAAACATTAACAGACATATAAGCTGTATATGCTCTGGTTCAATCTACTATAAACCAAAGAAATGAATGTAGAAATTCAATAATGTACTAAAGAACTAATTGGAAGAGGATGTGGTCTCTTGACATTGTTGAGATAAAGCCTAGCGATGGCCTACACAATTTTGACACTGTACAAAGACCACAGCTTCTAGAGTAAGAAATGCATTAAGAGAGTTACAGCATTTCAATGGAGAAGAACCATAGCATAAGGGCAACATGAAATGGAGCACTATCTTAAAATAATATAAAAATAATGGAGTAAAGAACATACTTTTCTGAAATACTCATTTTGCCCATTTCATTTGTAATAAGACAGGTATAGAATATGTACATTTTATAAAATTGGCTGTTTTTGAGAAATAGTACAGACATATTCATACAATGATTGTTAGCTGTACTGATACCACACAATAGGAAAAGAAAGTCTATTCAATAAATGGTGGTGAGGAAACTCAGACTAAACCTAAAAATCAAAAACAAAGCAAAATGTAGACTTACAGCATACATCACAAAGAAAAGCAACAACAATAACAAAAAAAAAAGGAATTGGGACTAAAGCTTATTTTTATAAACACCCTTGATATATCAATACTAAGCCAAAAAAAAAATGGAGAAAAGGTAGCTTGAGAACTGAGATACAAATTTTATAATTATTTGTTTAACAAATGGAAATATAACAAACATTTACCAAAATGGCAAAGTATGTGTAGAGAAATAGAATTAAGAAAATCTAAAATTAAAAATTAAAAGACTGAGCAACCAAGAAGTTGTATATACATGACTAATGAGAAAGTGTAAATTGACTTCTTGCAGTTATTACACAGTTATATGAGTTAGCACAGAAGTACATTTATGTAAGAAATGCATGGCCAAGAACCAGTAAAAGTTAAAATTCAGAAATTTTAGAAGTAAAACACAATGAAATTATTTGCACAAATGCACACACACATACACATACTATCACACTATTGTGGGAAATAAAATAAGGTGTAACTAGACATTAGAAGACAGGAAGAGCTGTTTGGCTATATAATTATATTTAAAACAGTTCCAAACATTCAAACATAAAAATTGACACATTATTGTATACCTTATGTAGACATTATGTACATATTATGTACACATTATGTTTTTAAAAATAGGTAAGTACATATGTATATATAAAGAATCAAAACAACAAGCCCATGGACTTGAAAGAGAGCTGAAAGAATTACACAAATTAAGTTTGGACAAGGAATAGATGTAATTATTTCATAATCTTGAAAAATAAAATAAATATGTTGTAGAAGTGAAAAATATATAAATCGAAACAAAACAAGAAAATCAGCAACAATAAATCAGGACTAAATATGGTAGAGAGAAATATTGGATTTGTGTTGCATGACAACTGTTACAGAGCTGGTCATGCTAGCAATAATTGCTTGCTTACTTTGGCAGTTACTACATAAGTAGAATGTTAGTTACTTTTCTCATTGCTTTGGCAGAATACTTTACAGCAGCAGTTTGAGAAAGGAAGTATTTTCTGGGGTTCATCGTTTGAAGATATGATAGAATCCATGGCAACAAAGTGTGAAACAGAGAGTGAGTTCTGTCCACATAATGGATGCTGGTGCTGAGTTCATTTTCCCTTTTTATCCTAACAAAAACTTAACAAACTATATATAGTACATGTGCTCAATTAACTGACACCAAAGCAGAAAAGAATACCCAGTTTAGAAAACAAATGAAGCATTTAGAAACTAAAGTGCCTTTCTGCATGTGCACAGAGCTGAAAGTCAGTCAAGAGGAGTATTGATACACCTGAAAGCAGAGGAAAGAGCACTTCTGCTCCAAAGGACCTGCCTGGAAAACTCAGGACACAGGAACCCAGGAGCAGTCTGGTACAGGATCATTCCAGTTTCTGCCTGTGCCCAGAGCTGACATAGTTCCACAGATCTCTGTACTAAAATTCCATGGCAGAGAGAACTTGGATCTCAAATGTGCAGACAATCCTGGGAGCTCAGGGAGACCATCACTTCTGCTCATATAACTGGACCAAAAGGAACATGCTAGGAAACCTCTGGACACAGGACAGAAGAGCAGTCAAGAACATGATCCTTCTGGTCTCTGCCTGTGCCCAGGGCTAAAAGCCAGTTTCCAGGAGCTCTGAGACACCTGAGAGCAGAGGTTCCCTTGGAGCCTGCAGAACACTAGAACTCAGGAATAGTCTGGGACAGGATCCATTTGGTTTCCACATGTGCCTGGAGCTGACACTGTGACATAACTCACTGTATCCAGATCCCTCTTGGAGAAAGGGAGTGCTGACACACAGGCTTACAGAAGGGTCAAGCCATTGTCAGAGACAGCAAGACCAGGTAACACCTGAGACAACCAGATGGCAAGAGGCAAGTTCAGGAAACTAAGCAACAGAAACCAAGACTATCATGATGATGATAGAGGACATTTAGAAGGGTATAACTAACACCTTTAAAAAATAAAGGACAACAATGGTAAAAAAAAATGAAGCCATTAAAGAAGAAACACAAAAATTCATTAAAGAATTATAGAAAAACACAACCAAACAGGTGAAGAAATTAAACAAAATCATCCATGATGCAAAAATGGAAAAAGAAAAAAAAAACAATGAAGAAATTACAATGGGAGGAAACCCCAGAAACAGACTGCTTAGGAAAGAGATCAAGAGACATAGACACAAGCATCGCCAAAAGAATACAAGAGAGAATTTCAGAGGCCAAGGGACCATAGAAAACACTGACACAACAATCAAAGAAAATGTAAAATGCAAAAAGCTCATAACCCAAAACATTCAGTAAATACAGGACACAATGAGAAGATCAAATGACAGGATAATAGGTAGAGGAAAGGGTGAAGATTCCCAATGTCTTCAACAAAATTATAGAAGAAAATGTCCCTAGCCTAAAGGAAGAGATGCCCATAAAATTATAAGATGTCTACTGAACTCCAAAAAGATTGCACCCAAAAAGAAATTCTTCCTGTCACATTGTAATTAAGACAGCAAAAGAACAAAACAAAGAAAGAATATTAAAAGCAGTAAGGAAAATTGTCAAGTAACATATAAAGGCAAACCTATCAGAATTACAGCATATTTCTCACCAGAGACTGTGAAAGCCAGAAATTCTTGAGATGATGTGATATAGACTCTAAGAGAACAGAAACACCAGAAAACTATATCCAGCAAAACTCTCAATTAAAATATGTGGGGAAAGCAAGATATTCCATGACAAAACCAAATTTACACAATATCTTTGCACACATTCTGCCCTACAAATTACAATAAATGGAAAGCTCCAACACTGGAAGGGAAATTACATCCTAAAAACAGAAAAAAAAAGCAATATTCTTGCAATAAACCAAAAAAAGAGAGCCATGCAAACATAATTCCACCTCTAACAAGAAAAATATCAGGAAACAACAATCATTATTCCTCAATATCTTTTAACACCAATGGACTCAAATCCCCAATGAAAAGACATAGACTGACAGACTGGATATGGAAAGAGAACCAGGCATTTTGCTGTGTAAAGAAAACACACCTCAGAGACAAAGACAGATACTACCTCAGAGTAAAAGCCTGGAAAACAATTTTCCAAGCAAGTGATGCAAGGAAAGGAGCTGGTGTAGCCATTCTAATATCGAAAAAATCAAGTTTCAACCTAAAGTTATCTAAAATGATAAGGAAGGACAGTTCATATTCATTAAAGGAAAAACCCACCAAGATGAAACCTCAATCCTGAATCTATGCCCCAAATGTAAGGGCACCTACATATATAAAAGAATCCTTACTAAAGCTCAAAGCACATGTTGCAACTCGCAAAATAATAGTTGGTAACTTCAATACCCGACTCTCATCAATGAACTGATCATGGAAACAGAAACTAAACAGAGACACAGATAATCTAACAGGAGCTATGAATCAAATTGATTCAACAGATATCTGTAGAACATTTCATCTTAAAACAAAAGAATATAGCTTCTTCTCAGCACCTGATGGAACCTTCTCTAAAATTGGACATATAATCAGACAGAAAACAATCCTCAACAGATTCAAGAATATTGAAATAATCCCACAACAATAATCAAATCACAACAGAATAATGCTTGTCTTCCATAACAACAAAAATGACAGAGAGCCCACATAACCATGGAAGTTCAACAATGTTCCACTCAATGATAATTTGAATAAGGAAGAAATAAAGAAAGAAATTAAAGAGTTTTTACAATTTAAAGAAAACGAATGAACAGCATACCCAAACTCATGTGACACAATGAAAGCAGTACAAAAAGGAAACGTCATAGCTCTGAATGCCTCCAAATAGAAACGGGAAGGAGCATACACTAGCAGCTTGATAGGACACCAAAAAGGTCTAGAACAAAAAGAAGAAAATATAGCCAATAGTAGTAGACAACAGGAAATAATCAAATTCAGGGCTGAAATCCACCAAGTAGAAACAAAAAGAACAACAAAACAAATATCAACAAAACCAGGAGCTTGTTCTTTGAGAAAATCAATGATATAGAAAAACCCTTAGCTAGAGTAACCGGAAGGTACAGAGAGATTATCCAAAACAACAAAATCAGAAATGAAAACGGAGTCATAACAACATAAACCAAGGAAATTCAAAAATTCATCAGATCCTACTGCAACTGTCTACACTCAATAAAACTGTAAAATCTACATGAAATGGACAATTTTCTACACAGATACCAGGTACCAAATTAAATCAGGATCTGAGAAACAATCCAAACAGTACCATAAGTCCTAAAGAAACAGAAGCAATTTTTAAAAGTCGCCCCCCCATAAAAGCCCAGGACCAGATGGGTTTATTGTGGAATTCTATCAGATCTTCGTAGAATATTATGAAAACTATCCAACAAAATAGAAACAGAAGGAAAACTACCCAATTCTTTCTATGAAGCCACAATTACAATTATAACTAAACGAGAAAAAGACCCAAAATAAGAAGAGGACTTCAAATCAATTTCCCTTATGAAAATGAACACAAAAGTACTTAATAAAATTCTCTTAAACCAAATCCAAGAATACATCAAATAATCATCCACCATGATCAAGTATGTGTCATTCTAGGGAAAGAGGGATATTTCAATATACAGAAATCCATCAGTATAATCCACTATGTAATTAAGTTCAAAGAAAATATCCACTTGATCATTTCATTGGACGCAGAGAAAGCATTTGACAAAATTCAAAACCCCTTCATGATAAAAGTCCTGAAAAGGTCAGGAATTCAAGGCCCATATTTAAACATAGTAAAAGTAATATGGACCAAACCAGTAGCCAACATTAAACTAAATGGAGAGAAACTTGAAACAATTACACAAAAACAGGGACTAGAAAAGGCTGCCCACTCTCTCGCTACTTATTCAGTATAGTACCGGAAAGTCCTCGGCAGAGCAATTAGACAACGAAAGGAGGTAAAGTGGATCCAAATTGGAAAGGAAGAAATCACAATATCACTATTTGCAGATCATATAATAGTATACTTACGTGACCCAGAGAAAACTTAATCCCGATAAACAGCTTCAACAAAGTGACTCCATATAAAATTAAAACAAACAAATCAATAGTCTTCCTCTACCCAAAGGTTAAACAGGCTGAGTAAGAAATTAGAGAAATGACACCCTTCACAATAGTCACAAATAACATAAAATACCTCAGTGTGACCCTAAACAAGAAAGTGAAAGATCTGTATGAAAAGAATTTCAAATCTCTGAAGAAAGAAATTAAAGAAGATCTCCGAAGATGGAAAGGACTCCCGTGCTCATGGATCGACAGGATTAATATAGAAAAAAATGTTCATTTTACCAAAGGTAATCTACAGATTCAATGCAATCCTCATCAAAATTCTAACTCAATTCTTCATAGAGTTAGATACAGCAATTTGCAAATTCATTTGGACTAACAAAAAACCCAGGAAAGCAAACACTATTCTCCACAATAAAAGAACTTCTGGGGGAATCAACATCACTGACCTCAAGCAGTATTACAGAGCAATAGTGATTGGTACAGATAAAGGAGGGTAGATCAGTGGAATAGAATTGAAGACCCAGAAATGAACCCACACACCTACGGTCATTTGATCTTTGGCAAAGGAACTAAAATCATCCACTGGAAAAATGATACCATTTTCAACAAATAGGGCTGGTTCAACTGGAGGTCAGCATGCAGAAGAATGCAAATAGATGCATTCTTATCATCTTGTACGAAGATTAAGTCTAAGTCGATCAAGTACCTCCACATAAAGCCAGATATGCTCAAACTAACAGAAGAAAAAGTAGGAAAGAGCCTTAAACACATGGGCCATGGGACAACTTTCCTGAACAAAACACCAATGGCTTATGCTCTAAGATGAAGAATCAACAAATGGCAGCTCATAAAACCACAAAACTTCTGTAAGGCAAAGGCATTCTCCTTAGGACAATAGGGTAACCAACAGATTTGAAAAAGATCTTTACCACTCCGTCATCTGATAGAGGACTATTGTCCAAAATATAAAAGGAACCCAAGAAGTTAGATTCCAGAGAGCTAAATTACCCTATTATAAAATGCAGTACATAGGCTAATGCCAGCAGCAAACCACTGAACTGAGAATGGGACCCCAGTTGAAGGAATCTTAGAAAGGACTGATAGAGCTTGAAGGGGCTTGAGACCCATATGAACAACAATGCCAACCAACCAGAGCTTCCAGTGACTAAGCCACTACCCAAAGACTATACATGGTCTGACCCTGGGCTCCAACCTCATAGGTAGCAATGAATAGCCTAGTAAGAGAACCAGTGGAAAGGGGAAGCCCTTGGTCCTGCCAAGACTGAACCCCCAGTGAACATGATTGTTGGGGAGAGGGTGGTAATGGCGGGGGGATGGGGAGGGTAACATCCATATAGAAGGGGAGGGGAAGGGGTTAGGGGAATATTGGCCCGGAAACCAGGAAGGGGAATAACAATCGAAATGTAAATAAGAAATACTCAAGTTAATAAAGATGGAAAAAAACCCTAAAAAAATGCAGTACAGAGCTAGACAAAGAACTCTCAGATGAGGCATAGCTAATGACTAAGAATTACGTAAAGAAATCTTCATCAACCTTAGTCATCAGGGAAATGTAAATCAACACATCCCTGAGACTCCACCTCACACCAGTCAGAAAAGCTAAGATCAAAAACTCAGATGAGAAGAGATGCTGGTGAAAAATGAACACTCTTCCATTGTTGGTGGGATTGCAAACTGGTACAACCACTCTGGAAATCAGTCTGGAGGTTCCTCAAAATTTCGACATTGTACTACCTGAGGACCCAGTTATTCTTCTGGGCATATACACAAAAGATGCTCCAATATACAACAAAAACACATGTTCTACTATGTTCATAGCAGTTTTATTTATAATAAAGCTGGAAAGATCCAAGATGCCCTTCAAAAGTGAAATGTATAGAGAGAATGTGGTGCATCTACACAATGGAGTACTACTTAGCTATTAAACAAACAAAAAGGGCTTCATGAAATTCTTAGACAAATGGATGGAACTAGAAAATATCATCCTATGTGAGGTAACCCAATCACAGAAAAACACAAATAGTATGCAGTCACTGATAAGTGGATATTACCCCAAAAGCTCAAATTACCCAAAATGAAATTCACAGACCACATAAAACTCAAAAAGGATGACCAAAATGAGGAAGGTTCACCCCTTCCTAAAAAGGAGAACAAAAATATCCATAGGAGGGGATAAGGAGACAAAGTTTAGAGCAGAGACTGAAGGAGCAGCCATTCAGAGCCTGCCCCACATGTGGCCCTTGTATATACAGCCACCAAAACTAGATAAAATGGATGAAGCTAAGAAGTGCATGCTGACAGGAACCGGCTATAATTCTCTCCTAAGAGACACAGCCAGAACATATTAAAACAGGTGCAAATGCTAGCAACAAACCACTGAACAGAGAACAGTACCCCTGTTGGAGGAATTAGAGAAAGGACTGAAAGAGCTGAAAGGGCTTGCAACCCCATAAGAACAACAGTGCCTACCAACCAGAGCTCCCAAGAACTAAAGCACTACCCAAAGACTATACATGGACTGATCCATGTCTCCAACTGCATATGTAGCTATGGATGGCCTTGCTGGGGAACAGTGGAAAGAGAAGCCCTTGGTCCTGCCAAGGTTGGACCACCAGTGTAGGGGATTGTGGGGGTTGGGATAGTAATGGGGAGTGGATGGGGAGGGGAACACTCTTATAGAAGGCAAGGGGGAGGGGATACGGGCTAATGGACAGGAAACTAGGAAAGAGAATAACATTCGAAATGTAATTATGAAATATCCAATTTAAAAGAAATGGAAAAAACAAATAAAAAAATGAAAAAATGGCCAACTTGCCAAAAGGAATATATAGCTTCAATGCAATCCCCAACAATATTCGAATTCAATTCGTTATTGAGTTAGAAAGAAAAAGTGCAAATTCATTTAGAATAACAAAAAAATGGATAGCAAAAACTATACTCAACGAAAAGAACTTCTGTGGGAATCATTATTCCTAACATTAAGCTGTATCATAGGTCAATAGTGATAAAATCTGCATGGTATTAGTATAGAGACAGTCAAGTAGATGAATGGAATAGAATTGAAGACCCAGAAAGGAACCCACACACCTAATACAGATGTAATGCACTCACTGATAAGTGGATATTAGCCCAAAAGCTTGGAATATCCAGACCACATGAAGCTCAAGAAGAAGGACGACCAATGTGCAGATGCTTCAGTCCTTCTTAAAAGGGATAATGAAAATATTCATAGGAGGAAATATGGAGATTGAGTTTGGAGCAGAGACTGAAGTAATGGTCATTCAGTTTCTGCACCACCTGGGGATACAGTCCATATACATATAGCCACCAAAGCCAGACATTATTGTTGATGCCCAAAAGTTCATGCTGATAAGAGCCTGCTACAGCTGTCACCTGGGAGGCTCTGCTATAGCATCACAAATACAGAGGAGAATGCTAACAGGCAACCATCGAACTGAGAATAGGGTCCCTATTGGAGCAATACTTATGAAATAATAAAAACATAATAATATATTCATATATTTTTTAGATAATATAGTCTTATAATTGGAATAAAACAGTTTAGTCGGTATTACTCTGTGAAGGAAATTATGTTCATACCAGAAGCCATACATTGCCAAATAAAAAGCCCAATTATAGATGTGAAGTATCTCCCCACAAAAATAAGCTCATACTAAAAATTGGGCTGTTGGTATGATGAACCTGACAATGTTGTTCCTTGACAAATGTGAAACTCTTTGGAACTCTGAACTAAAACGTCATTTCATAAGTATAAATGGGTTACAATGGGTCACTCTAAGCCAGAGTCTGAAGATAGATTACAGTAGAGATGAGTAACATATATAAAGTGGAAGCGAGACTTATGAGAGTTCAGGTGAGAAAAGAAAAAAAAACTATTAACAAGTAAGGTAGGCAACATTCGTGTCATATTTTGTCAAAGAGAAAGAAATACAAAATGTCCAGCTTTAAGTAGAAAAAAAAAACGAGAAAAACTGTTTTAAGAAGCTTCAATTTACCATCTAGGCATTTCCTCAAATGGGAGCTCTAATCCTTCAGGGGATTGGCACCATTAAGGCAAGACTTTTTGTTCTTCACTAAGATAGGCTTCCAACAAAAAGAGAGAATCCTAAGAAGTTGCATGTTTCTTTAACAACAATTGCTTCAATATGCAAAACTGATTCTAATGTGATCAAAAGTGTCAGAGATTCTGCCTAAGCTGGAACTCCAATTTGGAGTACAATCTACATGGTGCTGGCTTAAAGGGCATGGCTAATGCAATAGTAACTGAATCATTCATTCTTCTTCTGCATACTCAGGTAGCCACTAAGATCAGGTGATAGATGAGAATTCTAGGGTCATTTCAAAAAGAAAATCC
This sequence comes from Rattus rattus, assembly GCF_011064425.1. Taxonomy (NCBI): domain Eukaryota; kingdom Metazoa; phylum Chordata; class Mammalia; order Rodentia; family Muridae; genus Rattus; species Rattus rattus. The sequence continues at coordinate 76,390,271 of NC_046157.1, read as the reverse complement.
TGACAATCCAAGAACAACTTAGAGTCCACAGTGACCTGAAAGGCCACTTTGTGAAGCTATGAAAATAAAGCCTAAATTGGACAGGATACCCCACAATGTTTGTGATTCTAAAGCCATGGTACACCTTCCACAAAGAGCTTTGTAAGAGTGGGATGAGTCACAAAGAAGAAATATATGTCACCAACAACAAATCTGGTAGGGAATGGAGTGTGTTCATGTAAAATCTAAAGCCCCAGATACCAGTCCTAAGGAGCCATAGGACTTGATATTTGCTTAAATGTCTTTTCATCTTTTTCTTTTTCTTTTGTACAGTATGTCCTAATTAGATCTACATTTTGCCCTTTTGAAATGGGAATACATATTATGTAAGATTGTATGTTGTAATTATGTAATTTTGTTTTTATTTTACAAGTTATTACAGTTAAAGGACATTGAGTCAGAAGAGACTTTGGATGTTACCAGTTGTGAGACTTAAATTCTTTGGGGACTTTAAAAATTAGACTGTATGCATTTTGAAAGACGATATAACCATGAGCCAATAGGTGTCAAGGAATGTAATATAGTGGTTGGGATGAGGAATGACCACAAGTCACTCACATTTAACACATTTGTTCCTCATTGGTGACACTGAGAATACTATGGAAGCCAGGGGAGAAGACTTACGATAAAAAGAACATCATTAGTGGAAGTATTTGAGCATTTATATCTTCACCTCATTTTCCATTCACTTTCGCCACTACATGTTTCTTTTTGAAGATCCAATCGCTAATACATCTATACTAGTCACTTGCTTCCATGCCTCCCCTACTATTATTGACTGTCTTATTGGAACCTCAAGCTAAAATAAACCCTCTTCTATGAGTTGATTTTGTGCATAGAATTCAATCATAGTCACTAGAAGTAACTACTGAATAGCTCTTGGTGGGTCAACCACATTCAAGTGAATGTAACTACATCCAGAAGTATAATGAAACATTTCTAGTGTTGTGCATACATATATATGGGCAGTTCTACAATTATGATGACATATTTTCTAACACATTTAATAGGTCAAAATAATGTGGATTTGAACAAAGTAACAAGGTCAAAAGGAAACAAATTGACAGATAATTAGAATTATCAAGGATGTAGGCAAAATGCACTTCAACCACAGAAAGATTTCTACATTAAAATGAAGTGAAATTCATTCACACCTGAGCTTCATCCAACAGAACAGGTTGTCTAGGGAATGATTAAAACCAATGGAGACTGTGGGTGAGGTTAATATAACGAAACTCCCTAATAAAGAAGCTACTAAGAGAGAGAATTCACTAAAATGAACACCCATGATTATATAGTTATAATCATTGTATGATTATACCAGTCCAGGTCTAAGGGTTAAATATACAGTGGCAGACATGAGGACCAGAAATACATATATTCTTCATAGGGCAAAATGCTACTTTCTGCAGGATGAAGCCTATATATCCTGGCCTAATAAGCAGTAATATCATTAACAGCAAACTATTGTTTATCTCACTAGAATACAAAGGAAAAATGTACTCAGAACATGATAAACAAAACATTTTTATTTGCATATAATAGTTTACATAATTCTCAGGGTAAAAATAGAGGGTTAAAATTATTTAATAATGGCATTTGCTAGGACATTCAATCATCGCTACATCCTCATTGTCCTCCCTTGGTAATAGACTTGAGAACTGGTATGGAGGTTTAATGTATGTTCCACCATCGCGTCTGCCCACCTTTGCCCACATCCCTTGCCAAGAGGAAACTGTATTGTGCCTCTGGGCACAGAAAGATAGGAGTAATCAAGCTGTAGGAGCCATGTGGTCCAGACGGTGCCCGGATCTGAATGGGCCTGGTCAAACAGCTCCCTGCACCAAATCCTGCTGGAGGGAAAGCTAGACCTTCAGAGGGGTTGGAACACCTGGAAAACCAGAGGAGACTACTCTCTGCCCACATTTCTGTCTCTAGAAGAAAACGCCATGTGACATTTGGGCCTACTGCACACAGGGACCAAGAAGAAGTAGTGGAAGGCCCTTCTGGTTGCTGCCTTCCTGGAGATCTGAAACCTAACAGCAAGGAGTGACTTCAGGTCCCAGACCAGAGGGGAGACCAACTTTTCTGCTCCAACTGACCTGCCTGGTATGCTCAAGACACTCAAAGGAAAAATTCCTCTGGGACCAGACACTTCCAGTTTCTAGCTGACCGCCGAACCTCACTAATCCTTGCCCACAGCTCCCCGCTCCCAAATTCCATCAGAGAGATAGCTGATCACCCAGAAGTGTGGGTGATCCTGAGACTGCAAGGCAGGAGAGATAGCCACTTCTGGCCACCTTTGCCCACATCCATGACCCAACTGTATTGTGCCTCTGGGCACAGAAAGATAGAAGCATTCAAGCTGTAGGAGCCCTGCAGTCCAGACTGTGCCAAGATCTGAACAGATCTGGTCAAACAGCTCCCTGCACCAAAATCTCATGAGGGGTCTGGGAGGGTTAGACCTTCAGAGGGGCAGACATACCTGAGAAACCAGAGGAGACTACACTTTGCCCACATTTCTGACTGTAGAGGAAAACACCTAGTGCTATCTGGGCCCACTGTGCACAGGGACACAGGAGAAATAGGGGCAGGCCCTTCTGGTTGCTGCCCACAGGGACAGCTGAAGCCAATAGACAGAAATGACTACACGCCTGAAAGCAGAACACTCTGTACCCATAACTGACTGAAAGAAAACAGGAAAACAGGTCTATAGCACTCCTGACACACAGTCCTATAGGACAGTCAAGCCACTGTCAGAAATAGCAAAACAAGGTAACACCGGAGACAAATAATTGTGAGAGGCAAGCACAGGAACAGAAGCAACAAAAAACCAAGACTACATGGCATCATCAGAGCCTAATTCTCTCATCAAAGCAAACACTGAATATCTAAACACACCAGAAAAGCAAGATCTAGATTCAAAATCACATTTTATAATGATGATGGAGTACTTTAAGAAGATCATAAATAACTCCCTTAAAGAAATACAGGACAATACAGGTAAACAACTAGAAGCTCTTAAAAAGGAAACACAAATATCCCTTAAGAACTATTGAAAAACCAAGAAAACAGGAGAAGGAAAATGAACAAAATCATCCAGGAACTAAAAATGGAAATAGAAACAATAAATAAAGCACAAAGGGAGACAACCCTGGAGATAGAAAACCTAGGGAAGAGATCAGGAGTCACAGATGTGAGCATCACAAACAGAATACAAGAGATAGAAGAATCTCAGGAGCAGCAGATTCCATAGAAATTATTGACACAATTGTCAAAGAGAGTATAAAACGGAAAAAAGCAACTAGCCCAAAACTTACAGGAAATCCAGGACAAAATGAAAGGATCAAATCTAAGGATAATAGGTATAGAAGAGAGTGAAGACACCCATCTCAAAGGACCAGTAAATATATTCAACAAAATCATAGAAGAAAACTTCCTTAATCTAAAGAAAGAGATGCCCATAAACATGCAAGAAGCCTACAGTATTCCAAGTAGCTTGGACCAGAAAAGAAACTCTGTAAGTCACATAATAATCAAAACAACAAATGCACAAAACAAATAAAGAATGTTAAAAGCAGTAAGGGAAAAAGGTCAAGTAACATATAAAGGAAGACCTATCAGAATTGTACCATACTTCCCACCAGAGACTATGAAAGCTAGAAGATCCTGGACAGATGTCATACAGATCCTAAGAGAACACAAGTTCCAGCCCAGGTTACTGTCCAGAAAAATCTGTAGATAGATGTAGAAACAACATAGATGTAGAAACCAAGATATTCCATGAATAACCAAAGTTACACAATATCTTTCTACAAATCAAGCCCTACCAAAGATAATAAATGGTAAAGCCCAGCATTAGGAGGCAAGATACACCATATAAAAAGCAAGAAACTAATTGTTTTGCAAAAAAGCAAAGAGAAGAGAAGCACACAAACATAGTCCCTCCTCCAAGTATGAAGATAACAGGAAGCAACAAGCACTATTCCTTAGTATCTCTCAACATCAATGGACTCAATTCCCCAATAAAAAGACACAGATTAACATTATGGATACATAATGAGGACCTAGGATTTTGCTGCCTATAGGAAACACACCTCAGAGACAAAGATAAGCACTACCTCAGAGTAAAAGGCTGGAAAACAACTTTCCAAGCTAATGGTCTGAAGAAGTAGGCTGGAATAGCCATTCTAATATTGAATAAAATCAATTTTCAAACAAAAGTCATCAAATAACATAAGGAAGAACACTTCATGTTCATCAAAGGAAAAATCCACCAAGATGAACTCTTAATCCTAAATATCTATGCTCCAAATACAAGGGCACCTACATGCAAAAAAGAAACCTTACTAAAGCTCAAAGCACACATTGCACCTCACAGTAATAGATTTCAACAGGGCTGGGGATTTAGCTCAGTGGTAGAGCGCTTACCTAGGAAGCTCAAGGCCCTGGGTTCGGTCCCCAGCTCCAAAAAAAAGAACCAAAAAAAAATAGATTTCAACAACCCACTCTTATCAATGGATAGATCATGGAAACAGAAATTAAGCAGAGACATAGACAGACTAACAGATAGAACTTTCCATTCTGAAACCAAATGATATACCTTCTTCTCAACACCTCCTGGTAATTTCTTCAAAATTGACCATATAATTGGGTACAAAACATGCCTCAACAGATACAGAAAGATAGAAATAATCCCATGTGTCCTATAAGACCACCACAGGTTAAAGCTGGTCTTCAATAACAATAAGGAAAGAACACCCACATATACATGGCAGTTGAACAATGATCTACTCAATGATAACCTTGTTAAGGAAGAAATAAAGAAAGAAATTAAAGACTTCTTAGAATTTAATGCAAATGAAGGTATAACATACCCAAACTTATGGGACACAATGAAAGCTGTGCTAAGAGGAAAACTCATAGCTCTGAGTGCCTGCAGAAAGAAATAGGAGAGAGCATATATAATAGCTTGACAGCACACGTAAAATCTCTAGAACAAAAAGAAGCAAATATACCCAGGAGGACTAGAAGGCAGGAAATAATCGAACTCAGAGGTGAAATCAACCAAGTAGAAACAAAAAGTACTATACAAATAATCAACAGAACCAAAAGTGGTTCTTTGAGAAAATCAACAAGATTTGCTTGATTTTTTGATTTTTAGTCAACCTTTAGCCAGACTAACCAGAGGACACTGAGAAGGTGTCCAAATTAAGAAAATCAGAAATGATAAGGGAGACATAACAACAGAATCAGAGGATATTAAAAAAAAATCATCAGATCCTACTACAAAAGCCTATATTCAACCTAACTTGAAAATCTGCAGGAAATGGACAATTTCCTAGACAGATACCAGGTACCAAAGTTAAATCACAAACAAATAAACCATTTAAAAAACCCCATAACTCCTAAAGAAATAGAAGCAGTCATTAACAGTCTCCCAACCAAAAAGAGCCCAGGTCCAAATGGGTTTAGTGCAGAATTCTATCAGACCTTCTAGAAGACCTCATACAAATACTATCCAAACTATTCCACAAAATTGAAACAGATGGATCGCTACCGAATTCCTTCTATGAAGTCACAATTACCTAAACCACACAAAGACCCAACAAAGAAAGAGAAATTCAGACCAATTTCGCTTATGAATATTGACGTGAAAATAAAATTCTTGCAAAATGAACCCAAGAACACATCAAAACCATCATCCATCATGATAAAGTAGGCTTCATCCCAGGCATGCAGGGATGTTTTAATGTACAGAAAACCATCAACACAATCCTCTGTATAACAAACCGAAAGAAGAAAAAACCACGCGATCATTTCATTAGATACTGCAAAAGCATTTGACAAAATTCAACACCCCTTCATGATAAAAACCCTGGAAAGAACAGGAATTCAAGGCCCATACCTAAACATAGTAAAAGCTATATAGAGCAAACCAGCAGCTAACATTAAACTAAATGGAGAGAAACTTGAAGCAATCCCTCTAAAATCAGGGACTAGAAAATGTTGCCCACTCTCTCTCTACTTATTCAGTATAGTTCTCGAATTCCTAGCCAGAGCAATCAAACAACAAAGGAGATCAAAAAGATACAGACTGGAATGGAAGAAGTCAAAATATCATTATTTGCAGATGATACAATAGTATATTTAAGTGATCCCAAGAGTCCCACCAGAGAACTACTAAAGCTGATGAGCAACATCAGCAAAGTGGCTGGGTATAAAATTAACTCAAATCAATCAGTAGCCTTCCTCTACACAAAAGAGAAAGAAATTAGGGAAATGAGACCCTTCATAATAGTCCGAAATAATATAAAATAACTTGGTGTGACTCTTTAAAAGAAGGAGTGAAGCATCCACATTTTGGTCATCCTGCTTGAGTTTCATGTGTTCTGTGCATCTTGGGTAATACAAGCTTTGGTGCTAATATCCACTTATCAATGAGTGCATACCATGTGTGTTTTTATGTGATTGGGTTACCTCACTCAGGATGATATTTTCCATTGGATGGTTTTGGCTCCTTTGTCAAAAATCAAGTGCCCATAGGTGTGTGGGTTCATTTCTGGGTCTTCAATTCTGTTCCATTGGTCTATCTGTCTGTCTCTGTACCAATACCATGCAGTTTTTATCACTATTGCTCTGTAATACTGCTTGAGTTCTGGGATAGTGATTCCCCCTGAAGTCCTTTTATTGTTGAGGATAGTTTTAGCTATCCTGGGTTTTTTGTTATTCTAGATGAATTAGCAAATTGTTCTGTCTAAAGGTATGCAGGCAGAGGTTCCCTAATTGTCACTTGATTGGGTAAATAAAGATGGCAGAAGAGAATTACTGGGTGAAGATAGAGAGGTTCACAGCCTAGCTATGGTACAAATAGATTTCGAGACTAGCTGATCATCTGGATGATTTTAAAAGAGTAGGATTATGTAGTGTTTTCCATCTATGACTGAGGTGTGCAAGACAGAGGGCACAAGTTAGAGGCCATGATAGGCAATCCTCAGAGCCAACCAGGGAGGTTGGCCGGTGGATAGTGAGTGGTGTTCTCAGGTATTCTCAGGAGAGACGATTATTGTGGCTTAACAAGCCAGCCGTGGTGGCACTAGGCAAAAAGGAATAGGTGGCACTCTTGGGAATACAGGCTGCGACTCTTCTAGGGGCATAGCCATGATCTCAGGAAAATGTTAACTGACTAGACAGCAAATGAGAGGCTGCTATTCCCCGAGCCTAGCCAGAGCAAACATGCTTTTAAAATTGCATGCAACCAAGGCCAGCTTAAAAAACATAATCAACAAGACCCAGGGTATAAGCTGTGTACTACCAGAGCACAGCTATCAAATAACAGCAAGCCCTGGATACCGTAACACTGACAACAGACAATAAGGTTAAATTAATCCTATAATGATGCTAGAGGCCTTTAAAGAGGAGGTGAATATATCCCTGAAAGGCATACAAGAAATTACAATTAAAGAAGCGAAGCCAATGAATAAACTAGTTCAAGGCCTATTGGAAAATGGAAATGCAAGAAATAGAAGAAATAAAGAAAAGACAAAGTGAGGCAACCATGGAGATGGAAAACTATGAAAGAGCAGGAACTACATATGTGAATATCACCAAATGAATATAAGAGATGGAAGTGAGAACCTCAGGCAAAGAAGATACTGTAAAAGAAATACATTTTAATACATTGGCCAAAGAAAATGCTAAATAACTCAGCTTATCCAGTTTTATCAGACAGGTCCAATTAGAACTTCAGTTAAACCCTGAACTTCCTAAGCAAATAGAAACTCGATAATAAATGCTAAAGCTATCTTTCTTAAGTCTAACCAATTTTTTCCCAATTTTCCTACCTCTTCCCACCCCTTAAAAATAGTAATTGCCTGAATTAATCAGGAAGAAGTTATGGAAAGTTGTCATCCAAATTCCTTGGGTTTGAGTATCCAGTTATGGTTTTTTTAAATATAAACTACAGATAGGTTCACATTTTAAGGGATAATTTGGAAATGGTGATAAGTTTGGACAGAGAAAATTCTAAATAAAAAACTTAAACTCAAGGATCTTTATTTTTTCTTTCCTCTTCTCTATCATTTCTTTCTTAAGTAAAGGGAAGAGGGTTAAAAAGAAAAACAGGGTAGAGTAATATAAGAAATTAGATAAATGGTGTCGAATTACTAAATTTATTCTTAAACAAAACATTTTTAGCCATAATCTTTACATTTTGATGCAGATTTGAAATTTCATTTTCTTACATTGGTGCAGAATCTTTGAATATTCATACAAAACTTAAAATTATTATCTTCACCCTTAGACACTGTGCCTATATGGCTCATTTAAGAATATAAGGCTTAGACCCAGTCCTTCTAATAGCTGATATTACAAACTGTTAGGATCATTAAATAATGCAAGTTAAAGGTCAGACAGTAAACTCACAGTAATATTGATCCTGATTTAATTATCATAAATGGTTTTCAAGATTATTCAAATAAGAAAGAGCTAAGAGTAATCAATGAGAGTAACAACTCAGTTGGTCTTCAAAGCATCAGAAATCCACATAATATAGCACTTAAAACCATTTCATTATTAATAGATATTTTGACTGGGGGACATGTCTGCTGACATGTAATATATCAAAGAAGATACAAAGAAGCATTATCTCCAATAGGAATCACTTCAAATATAGCAAGCTAGTCATGGAGTAAGAAATATCGTAATCTCATTTCCATAGAAAATACTGTCCAAAAAAGGACATACAGATGTGGCATATTCAATGACTAAGCTCTGCCAAGATAGGGTAAGCTACTCCTTCATAGTTCCTTATTTACTTAATGTCTGTCTTTGAAGACAGATGCTCCAACATTCTAAGAAATGTTGGAGACTGTCCAGGCAGTCAACTGTCTCTACAAATTGTATAAGTTTTGGAAGCTATGTGTCTGTGCTGCCTACATATTCTGGTAATATTTAACTCCTTTATCGATCTCTGACAGTGTTGATGACTAGTTATTGTCTCATAATTGAACTTAAGTTGTTTACCATTACAGAAGACGTTCTAGATTTGGAAGGATAGCTTTCTTATGGTATTGCAAGTTAAATCAAAACTAATTGTGGTACAGAATTATAACTCTTTACGTTAGGATAGATGATAGAATGCATATATATATATATATATATTGCCAACTGTAATGGACTAGATGTTATATGTGTATATCATACTTTATAATTTACATAATTGTTATAATTATGTTCAAAGGATATCTGAGGAAAAAGAACAGTTTTAATTGGATGAAAAAGGGGAAATGTTTGTTTAGGTTCCCCCCAAAAACCTGCTTCATGACAGTGTCTGCATGTAGCTTCTGTGAACATGACAATAGTTGTGGAACACAGATAGAGGCAGGAGTTTAGAATTTTTTTGGGCTTGGGACCACTGCATGGAAGGAGTAGATATACCATGCAAAGAGAGTATGGAGATGAGAGATACCATGCCAGAGAACATGAGCTGTGGAGGAAAGAGAAGCATCACCACCATGTAAAGGAGACAGAAGAACATGGCCTCGAGGTCTGGTCAACTGGGTTTAGAGCAGCCAAGATAGAACACAGCATTTAATAAGTAAAAACTTGGGATTATCAATGGGAGGTAAATCAAAATTATGGATGTTAGGCAGTGACCCAGTTATTGTGCTATTTAAGGCATATTAGCATATAAACACTGTGTGTGTGTGTGTGTGTCTGTGTGTGTTTGTGTGTGTGTGTGTCTTTCAATTTGAAATGTAAACCATTGAGGCAGGTAGCAAGCCTACAAAAGGAATTATTAATAGAATAGAAGAATAAGATTGCCAGCTAAAAGGCCCAGAAAATGTCTTCAACAAAATCATAGAACAAAATTTCTCTAAACTAACAAAAAAGGTGACTATAAATGTAAAAGAAGTTTACAGAACTCCAAACAGATTGAGTCAGAAGAAAAAAACAAACAAACAAAACAAAACAAAACAAAAACCTTCCCACCACATAATCATCAAAACACTAAACATACAGAATACAGAAGGAATATTAAAAGTTGCAGGGAGAAAAGGCCAAGTAACATATAAAGGAAGACCTATCAGAATTAAACCTATCATTTCAAAAGAGATTTTAAAAGCCAAAAGACATGAAAAATTGTATTTTGTACCCTAAGAGAACACAGATATCAGGTAATACTACTATACCTAGCAAAATTTCAAATCATCATAGACTGAGCAACCAAGATACCTCATAACAAAACCATATTTACACAATATCTTTCCTCTAATCCAGTCATGCAAAGGAAACTAGAAGGAAAATTCTGACACACCAGAGGTGATGGCACACAAGATAACAAGAACAAAAATAATTTCATACCAGAAAAATCAAAAGAAGAAAATCACACACACACACACACACACACACACACACACACACACACACACACACACACACACACATCACCATCAACATTAAAATACCAGGAATGAGAGAATAACAGAATAATTAATATTTCTCAATATCAATAGACTCAATTAAATGATAAAAAGGCACAGGATAAGAAAGTGTATTCTTATTTTGTTTTTATTTTTCTTGGTTATTTGAGTTATTTACACTTCAAATATCTCCCTTCCCAGTTTCCCCTCCACAAGCCCCCATCCCCTTCCCCTGCACCTGTGATAGTGCTCCACTCCCTACCCACCCACTCCTGCCTCAGCAGCCTAGATTTCTCTTATCCTTGGTCATCAAGCATACACAGGAACAAGTGAATCCTTTCCCAGTGATAAGGCAATCCTCTGCTACATATGCAGCTGGAGTCATGGGTGCATGTTGTTTGGTGATTTAGTCCCTGGTTACATTGGGGGGGTAGATTGTTGCTATGGTTATTATTCCTATGAGATTACAAATCCCTTCAGCTCCTAGTGTCCTTGCCCTAACTTCCCTATTGTAGTCCCCATACACAGTCCAATGTTTGTGTACATCTACAACTGTATTGCTCCAGATTGGGCAGACCCTCACAGGGGAAAGCGATACCTGACTCCTGTCATTAAACACTTCTTGATATCAGCAATAGTGTCTAGGTTTGTTGTCAGTAGAAGGGATGGATCCCTATTTGGGGCAGTCTCTGGATGGAGTTTCCTTAACTTTCTGCTCTACTCTGCCCCTGCATTTCCTTTGTTTTATTGAATTGATATATATATTTAACATATTTCCTGGTTTTACTTGACCTGCTTCCTTAATGGTGCTCTACCACAAACCAACCCACTCCCTCCCAACTCCCCAAACTGACACTCTCCTATACTGGGCAATCGAGTGTAGGACCAAGGGCCTCTCCTCCTATTGTTGCCCTACAAGGCCATCCTCTACTATATATGCTGCTGGAGACAAAGTTATATCTTTCCATACTCTTGGGATGGTGTTTAAGTCCCTGGGATCTCTGGGGATCTTTGATATTGTGGTTGTTCTTATGGGGTTGTAAACCCCTTCAGCTCATTCAGTCCTTTCTCTTACTCCTCCATTGGGGAGCCCATTCTCTGTTCAATGGTTCACTGCAAGAATCCACCTCTGTATTTGTCAGGCTCTAGCCCAGCATCTCAGAGACAGCTATATCAGGCTCCTGTCAGCATGTACTTCTTGGCATCTTCAATATTGTCTGAGTTTGGTGGATGTACAAGGAATGAATCCCTAGGTAGAGCAGTCTCAGGATGGCCTTTCATTCAGTCTCTGCTCCAAACTTTGCTGCCATATTTCCTCCTGTGAGTATTTTTGTTCCCCCTTCCAAGAAGGACTGAAACATACACACATTGGTCTTCTGTCTTTTTAAGGTTAATGTGAACTGTGAATTGTAACTTGGGTATTTGGAGCTTTTGGGCTAATACCTGCTTATGAGTGAGTACATACTATGTGTGTTCTTTTGTGATTGGGTAACCTCACTCAGGATGATATTCTCTAGTTCTATCCATTTGCCAAAGAATTTCATGACGTCATTTTATTTTTGATAGCTGAGTAGTATTCTGTTGTGTAAATATACCACTTTTCCTGTATACAGTGGTCAAGATGAATCCTCAGGCAGTGATATTCTGAGGAACTGTTACCATGAATTCCAGAGTAATTGGCATAACAGCTTACAATTCCACCAAAAATGGAGGAGTGTCCTTATTTGATCACATCCTTGACAGCATCTACTGCCACCTGAATATATTTATCTTAACCCTTCAGTATTCTATGGGACGGAATCCCACAGTTGTTTTTATTTGCATTTCCCTGATGAATAAGAATGTTGAACATTTCTTTAGGTGCTTTTCAGCCATTCGAAACTCCCCATTTGAGTTTAGCTCTGTAGCCCATTTTTGATAAGCTTACTTGATTTTTCTGGAGTCTTACTTCCTGAGGTCTTTATATATAATGGCTATTAGTCCTCTTTTAGATGTAGGATGGGTAAAGATTTTTTCCATTGTATTGAGAGATGTTTTTTCCTAATGACAATATCCTTTGCTTTACAGAAGCTTTGCAATTTTATGAGATCACACTTGTTGAATCTTAATCTTAGAGCATGAACAATTTGTGTTCTGTTTAGGAAAATTTCCCCTGTGTCCCTGAGTTCAAGAATCTTCCCACTTTATCGTCTATTAGTTACATTGTATTTGGTTTTATTTTGATGTCCTTGTTTCACTTAGAGTTGAGCATTGAAGAAGGAGATAATAATGGATCAAGTTGCATTCTTTTACGTGCTGACCTCCAGTTGGACCAGTACCATTTGTTGAAAATGATGGTTCCCACCCCCCCTGGATGTTTTTAGCTCCTTTTCAAAGATGAAAGATCTTAGGTATGTTGGTTCATTTCTGATCTTTCAATTCTATTTCATTGATCTACCTGCCTATCTCTGTACCATGCAACTTTTATCACAATTGCTCTATAATACAGCTGCGGGTTATAGATGCTGATTCCCCCAATAGTTCTTTCTTTGTTGAGGCTAGCTTTCATTATCCTGTTTTTGTTGTTGTTATTCAAATTAATTCACAAATTGCTCTTTCTAACTCTATGAAGAATTGAGTTAGAATTTTGATGGGGATTGCATTGAATCTGTCAATTGCTTTTGACAATATGACCATTTTTACAATATTAATACTGCCAATCCATGAGTTTGTGAGATCTTTCTATCTTCTGAGATATTCTTCAATATATTTCTTCAGAGACTTGAAGTTCTTGTCATACAGATCTTTCACTTGCTTGGTTAGAGTCACAGCAAGGCATTTTATATTATTTATTACTATTGTTAAGGGTGTCATTTTCCTACTTTCTTTCTCAGCCTTTTTATCCTTGGAGTAGAGGAAGGCTACTGATTTGTTTGAGTTAATTTTATAACCAGCCACTTAGTTGAAGTTGTTTATCATCTTTAGATATACTCTGTTGGAATTTTGTGGTCACAAAAATAAAATATATCATCTGCAAATATTTATATTTTCACTACTTCCTTTCCAAGTTGTATCCCATTGACCTATTTTGTTGTCTGATTGCTCTGGCTAGGATTCCAAGTACTGTATTGAATAGGTAGGGAGAGAGTAGACAGCATTGTCTAGTCCTTGATTTTAATGGGATTGCTTCAAGTTTTTCTCCATTTAGTTTGATGTTGTCTACTGGTTTGCTATATATTGCATTTACTATGTTTAGGTATAGGCCTTGAATTTCTGATCATTCCAAGACTTTTACCGTGAAGTAGACCTCATCATAGGGATACAGGGATGGTTCATTTTGTGAAATTCATCAGCGTAATTGACTATATAAACAAAGTGAAAAAAAATCATGATCATTAGATGCTGAAAACTTCTTTGACAAAATCCAAAACTTCTTCATGTTAAAAGTCCTGGACAGAACAGAGGTACAAGGCATATACCTACATACACTAAAGGCAATATCCAGCAAATTAATAATCAGCATCTTATTAAAGGGAGAATCTTAAAACAATTCCACTAATATCCAGGAAAATAGAAGGCTGTTCATTCTCTTTCTATGTATCTTTAAATATAGTATGTGACATTCAAACCAGAACAATATGACAACTAAAGGAGATCAAGGGGATGCAAGTTAGAAAAGATTTCAAAAATATTGGTATTTATACATGATATACACAAGTGATCCTCCAAATTTGACCAGAGACCTCCTACAGCTTATAAACAAACAACTGCAGCAAAGTGGCTGATAGAAAATCAGCTCAAAAAATTCAATAGCCTTTCTATTTATAAATGATAAATGGGCTAAGGAAGAAATTATGAAAAAACATCCCTCACAATAGCCACAAATAAAATAAAATATCCTTGCATAACTAACAAAGCAAGTCAAAGACTTGTATAACAAGAAATTCTAGTCTCTGAAGAAACAAATTGAATAAGATAACAGAACATGGAACGATTTTCCATGCTTTTGGATCAGTAGTATTAACTGAAAAAAAATGGCCATTTTACCAAAGCAATCTACAGATTCAATGTAATTCCTATCAATATCCTAACACAACTTTTCACAGACCATGAAAGAAGAAATATTCAACTTCATATGGAAAAACAAAATAATTAACATAATTAAAACCATCCTGTATGATAAAAGAGTTTCTGGAGGTATCATCATCCCTGACTTCAAGCTGTATTACAGAGTAATAGTAAGAAAAATTTCATGGTATTTTTATAAAAGTAGAGAATTTTATCAGAGAAGTTGAATCAAAGACTAAAAGTTAAATCAACACATACACAGATGCTTGAAATTTGATAAAGAATCCAAAACCATACAACAGGAAAGAAAGCATCTTCAATACCTGGTACTGGGCTATCTAGTTGTTGGCATGTAGAAGAATGCAAATAGAACCATATTCATTACCCTGCTCAGAACTCATGCCCAAGAGGCTTTGACCCTCAGCATACAACCAGATATATTAAAACCTAATAGAAGAGAAAGTGGTAAAGGGAAAACTTCCTGAACATAAAACCAATAGCTCAGGCACTAAGTTCAACAATTAATAAATGAGCCCTACTGAAACTGAATAGCTACTGTAAGATGAAGGACACTTTCAGTAGAACAGAATAGTAGGGTGCAGGTTGGGAAATGATTTAACCAACCCTGCAAGTGACAGAGACCTAGTATCCAAAATATATAAAACACTCAAGATGTTAGAAACCAGTAAACCACATAACCCAATTTAAAAATGGGGCACAGGACTAAATAGAAAATCTCTAATGACCAATAAACATGTAAATAAATGTTCATCATCCTTATTCATAAGGGAAATGCAAGTCAAAATGCCTCTGCAATTCTATCTTACACCCACCAGAATGGCTAAGATAAAAACAAAACAAAACAAACAAAAAAAAAAAAACCTCAAGCGATAATATGACTGCAAGGATGTGCAGCGGGGGAAACATTCTTCCATTGCCTTGAATTGCAAATTGTACAATCCTTTTAGAAATAATTAGATGGTTTCTCAGAAAACTGGGAACTGCTCTACATCAAGACCCAGTTATACCACACATGGCTATATACCCAAAAGATACGCTACTATCACACACAGACACTTGTTCAACAATGTTCACAGTAATTGTATTAGTAATAACCAGAAACTGAAAAAAAAACAAACCTAGATACCCCTCAACTGAAGAATGGATAGTGAAAATATGGTTCATAAATACAATGGAGTAATAGCTATTAAAACCCAAACATCATGACTTTTGTAGGCAAATAGATGGTACTAGAAAATATCATCCTGAATAAGCTGACCCACACCCAAAAGAATATGCAAGTTATGTACTCTTAAGTATATATTAGTCAGGAAGTACAGGATACCCACATGACAATCCACAGATCTTAACGAGCTAAATAAGGAGAGCCCAAGGGAAGATGCCTAAATCTCATCAGAAAGCAAAATAAGATAGTCATCAGAGGTGGATGGAGGGAGACTTCTGGGTGGGAGAGAGGATGGTTAGGGGAATGTAGCAGGTCTGGTTTAGGTGTAGGGAGAGTGGGGCAGAGAGGGTAGGGAGAGTTGGAAGAAAGTTTGAGAGGCCCAGAACAGAGAGGGATTGCACAAGAAAACCACCACAACAGATTCAACTAACCTGGAACCCTGGAGTCTCTAGAAGACTGAACTATCAACCAAGGAGTGTACATGCGCTGGTCCCTAACTGCACCACTTTGTCTGGCTTCAGTGGGAGAGGATGTGCCTAGTCCTGCAGTGATTTCATGTGCCAGGGTGAATTGGTACCCAAGGAGGAGATGTGGAGTGGAGATGGGTAGGGGCTGACTTTTAGTGGGACTGGCACAAGAGAGGGCTTTAATTAGATGTAAAGTGAATGAATATATTAATTAATAAAAAAGCAAATGGAATAAAAACTATACATACTCAACAGGCTTTATTTAGGAATATATATTTTAAATATACATATATGCATGTGATAGTTCATGAGTAAACAGGTCTTGAATTTCAAGAGAGCATGGAAATCTATATGAAAGGATATATTACTTATGTTGGAGGAAGTAAAAAAGTTTTAAAGTTGCCCCCTAGACATAAAGTTTAGAGCAGAAAAAAAAAACAGGTTAGGCCCCAGAATTATATGTTCCAAGAAGCCTCTCCTAGGTCTATAGAATGGATAATTACATTGGCCAGCTCAACAGCTTTCTCCCAGAAAGTAGCTGACCATAAATCTTAGAGAACAATCTTGAGAAGCAGGAAACAACTTCTCCTAGGAACTAACAGTCCATGAAGTTAAACAATCTGAGAAGTAAGAGACAGTTTCTCCTAGGAAACAATCTTGGGAGACAGAGAGTTCTTCCTTGTGATTTTTCACTGTTATTCTATGACGCCATCCCTGTCCCCTCGGGTTGTGGTTTCTCCCTTTAAATACCTCTTCTCCCAGCCTCTCGAGGTCGAACTCCCCTCCCCCTGTGTGGGATACGAGTCTCGACCCCAGTGCACTGGTTGCTATCGATAAACCTCATGTGATTACAACAAGGATGGTCTTGTGTGAGTTCTTGGGGGGTTGCGTCATCCTGAGACTTGAGTGAGGGTCTCCCCACTCCGGGGGTCTTTCAGAAGTAAGTGGGAGGAAGAATTGATGTAATGATATATTCTCAAAAATGAAAAAAGTAATAAAAAGGACAGTAAAATATATTAACTGCATGTAAGTTAAACTTTAATGCAATTTAAAGTAGTAGATCAACACATAGTGCTTGCACATACAATGTACTACACATTTGAAATTACAGGAGATTCTCTAAAAATCTTAAGAAAAGTTTCATATCCACAAGGAATAGGTTTCATAAGAAATGTACAAAAGTAACAAAGAAAATTAGATGGTTTCATAAAAACTTTTGACTAGCCAATGGATTTCCATATACATTTAAAATTTATGTTTATGCTTACATAATTTTGTACCAATTAGCTTTAAAGAATCAAACTCCAGTTCCAGGGGATCCAATACTCTCTTGTGGTCTTGAATCTTCTGTGACTACACCTGTGTATGTTTCAGAGATTTACATGCAGACAAAATACCACTTTACAACTCAATATCATCCTCTCATCCCTATCAGTACCCCTTCACTCAAATCCTCCATGTGTTCCACCTTCCCCTTCTCTTAACTGCCCTCTGAGTATCATCCCATACACACTGAGACCACAATCCCAGTCACACCACCATCACCACCATAACACATCACTGCAGGACTATGCACATCCATGCCCACTGAGACCCGACAGGAGGTACATTTCGGGGTTCAGGATCCACATGCCAGCAAGGAACAGGATCAGGGACAGCCACTACTTCAGTTGTTTGAGGACTTGCTGTTCTTTTGCTACATATGTGCAGAGGCCTAGGTCTAGCCCAAGTTCACTCTTTGGGGCTTCAGTCTGTGGTAGTCACTTTTGATTTTCTTATGTAGTCCCTGTCCTCTTTGGCTCCTTCAATTCTTTTGTCACCTCATTCATAAGACTCCCCAATCCCCATTTAATGTTTGGGGTGGGTCTCTGCACTTCCTTCCATTGGATACTGGTTTGAGCCTCTCAGAGGACAGTTATGATAGGTCTGCAAGGAAAACAGGGTATAGTTAATAGTGTCAGGGATGGGGTCTTATACCTGGGAATGAATATCAATTTGGCACAGGCTACATGGAGTGGCCTCTTCAGGCTCCCTTTTGCCTACTACTAGGATTCTCAAAAAGAGTCACCCCCATAGACCACTGAGGCCTTCCCTACCCCAGGTCTCTGACAGGTTCTAGGAATTGTCCTTTCTCTATTGCAGATCTCTATTTTCTCTCCTTGCTCTCCTTAGATAAGATTTCCCCGCCCCTCTACTCCCCATTCTTACACATTTTCACTCAGGTCCCTCCCTCCATCAACCTCTGATATCTATTGTTTCCCCTTCTAAGAAAGATTCAGTTAGGGGCTTTCTCTGATATTTGTCTTCTTTGGGTCTCTTCATTATAACATAGTTATCCTGTGTTTTATAGCTAATATCAAGTTATAAGTGAGTGAATACCATTCATTTCCTTTGGGGTCTGAGTTAACTTACTAAGGATCATTATTTTCTGGTTCCATCCATTTCCCTGAAAAATTCATGAAATTCTTGTTTTTAACATCCAATTAGTATGCCATTGTGTAAATAAACCATATTTTCTTTATCCATTCTTCAGTTGAGGGACATCTAGGATTTTTCTTTTTTCCCAGCTTCTGGTTAATATTAACAAAGCTGTTATGAACATAGATTAGCACGTATCCTTATGGTGTGGTTGAGAGTCTTTTGGGTATATATCCAGGAGTGGTATTGCTGAGTCTTGTGTTAGAAGTATTCTCAATCTTCTGAAAAACTGCTGAATAGATTTTGAGAGTTTGTGTACAACCTTTACTCCCACCAGCAGTGGGTGGAGTGTTCCCTTTGCTCTGAAAATACATCACCATGTGCTGTCCTTTGAGTTTTTGATCTTAACAATTTTTATGGGTATAAGGTGGAATCCCAGAGTTGTTTTGGCTTGCATTTCCCTGAAGACTAACGACGTCAAACATGTCCTTATTTGTTCCTCAGCCATTCAAAATTCCTTTCTTAAGAATTCTCTGTTTAACTCTGTACCCTATTTTTATTTGGGTTATTTGGATTATTAATATCTAGTTTCTTGAGTTGTTTATATATTTTTATGTCAGTCCTCTTCCAGATGTAGGGTTAGTGAAGATCTTTTCCTAATCTATAAGCTGTCTTTTTTGTTTTATTTTGTTTTGTTTTGTTTTTCTTAATGATATACAGTGGCTTTTTGGTTTTGTGATGTCACATTTATTAATTCTTGATTTTAGTACCTGAACCATTGGTGTTCTGTTCAGGATGTTGTATTTTAGTGAAGAAAGTGGCTGCTTTTTGTCCTTGTTGAAAGAGTCTACCTAAGGCTACAGCAGAGCTTTATATTAATTGCATTGACAACAGAAGACTCAGAAAGGCTCAGCAAAGACTTTGTTCTCTGCTTTAGTCTCAGGAAGAGTATTTTGATCAAGCATAGCAAGTTTAAAAAGAAAAAGAATTAAAATGTATAGTTTAAATAATAAAGGAGGACCAGGAAGTGAAATGAAATTAAATCGTGTTATCAAGGAGAAAAACGGGTTAAGGTAGTAGTGATCTCAGCAAGTTCCTATCCAACCAAACTTGTTGTTTGTGTTTGCAGTTGAACAAGGAATAGTTTAGACTTTTAATTTCAAATGAAGTACACTCCAGAAATTGAGGGCACACGTGTGAATCCAGGTCTTGGTGCTAGAAGACACAAACTTTTGATCAGGTTCTTGAGAGACAAGTGTAGGGATTAGAGTAGCAGAAACAAACAAACACAAAAACAAACAAACAAAATCCTCTATTTTGTCTTTAAGACTCCATTCTAAGCTAACTTGCCCTGAGAGATGCATAGCCCCCACTGTTGAGTTCTGAAAATAATCATGAAATGTCCCTGGCAGTTGCAAAATATACACAGCAACTGTAGCTAGCTAGTAAAAAAAGGAGAGTAGACTAACAAAACATAAGTCCTCAGGGCAAGATGCTCCCTTCTCATGTTTTAATCTTTTGTTGTAAACCAATTAGTTTAAAGGCCAACATTCCTTTATCCTTTCATGTAACACCAAGGCTTGGAAACCCTTGCTTAGGGTTTTTGTTTTGTTTTGCTTTGTTTGTTTGTTTGTTTTTCCTTTATAATTTCCCTACCTCTCAACTTTGGACTGCTCTCCTATTCTGTCACATCAGGAACGTTTATGGCCCATTTCAAGCTTGATTAAAGGCTGCAATGTGTTTGTATGGTGGTCTCTTTGGGAATTTTGCACTAAGAGTAAAACACAAATCTTTAATCCCAGGAGACAGAGGCAAGATGATCCTTGAGTTCAAGGCCAGATTGGTACTGAGCAGGTTACAACTCAGCATTCAGGAGACAAAGCCATGCAGATATCTAAGTTCAAGGTCAATCTAGAAAGCAAGTCCCAGGAAAGCAAAGGAAGTTTAGGTAGTGAAGGAGTTTGAAAACAGGAAGTTATTAATAATATAATTGAAAAATTAGGCCATGTTCTAGCTGTAGCAAGCAAGAGAACTCTGCCAAGCTGCTGTGGATTTTGAGTCAGGACTAGAAGGGACTACTAGAACAATTGATGCTGGTTAGCTGGAGTTAAGAAATTAGCTATGATTAAGAAAAGGGTAGCATCACCAAGGTTAAAACTTCTGGAAAGTGTTTTCTGACAGCACAAGGAGGTTGTGTTCTAGAGATAGCTAAGGTTGTACCTCATGCTGCAGCTGGACTTCGAATTATCAACCAAATAGTACTAGTTTTGAAGGGATGAAGTGGTCATAGAAAACAACTAAGGCTTGGTACTGTGAGATGGTATGGAAGGCCAGTGATGAAGGTACAATATTATTTACAGTTAGTGGCTCAATATTGATAGGGTTTTGCAAAGGAGCTAAGACTCGGCCTCACAAAGAGAATCTATGAGAGTCTATTGGTGGGACCTAGTTGCAGCAGAAATCTCCAGCAAATTGTGGATACTAATACCCTGAGATGATCACCAGGAATAGCAGTAGCAGTAAAGAAGAGTCAATGGAATACTATAAAGATACAGGCAACAGAACCAGAAAAGCTACCCAAGCCCTTTGGAGTTGCTGGGAAGTTTATATGTGGATTCCAGACATTGGAACAAGAAGTTGGAAAGTCAAAGTTGCCTTGGATGCACTGTTTTATTTAGGGTTTTACTGCTGTGAACAGATACCATGACAAAGGCAACTCTTATAAAGAACATTTAATTTGGGCTGGCTTATAGGTTCAAAGGCTTAGTCCATTATCATCAAGGCAGGAACATGGCAGCATCTGGGCAAGCATGATGCAGGAAAAGCTGAAGAGTTCTACATCTGAAGCCTGCTAGCACAGTACCGACTTCTAGGAAGCTAGAATGAGGGTCTTGAAACCCATACTACACAGTGCTACTCCAACAGGGCCACATATATCTCAACAGGGACACACGTTCTAATAGTGCCACTCCCTGGGCTAAGCATATACAAACCAAAAAATGTCCCAAGATATTTGAGATGCCAGAGCCATGGGATACATGCTGAGTAATGCTGCCAACACAGAATGGAACCAGCCCAAGAAAGCAAAGTCTGTTGCTGCTGAAGGCCAGTTTTGCTAACTGCAATCAACAAGGATAAAGGCACTTACAGATCTGAGGAGTGCTTTGACTTCTGACATGGAGATGCAGAGTTTGGAGTTCACCCAGCTGGATTTTGGTCTTCTTTGGTCCACTGTTTTCTCACTATGATATTTTGGAATGGTATCATATATCCTGAGATGTTTGAGGTACAGTGATGTGCTTTTTGATTTTGACTTTATAGGGGTACCAGTTAAGTGATTGACTGAATCTCAGAAGAGACTTTGAATTTTTGGACTTTTAACATTGTTGAGACTATTATAGACTCATTTGACCTTTCAAATTGGACTAAATGTATTTTGCATTATGCTATGGGTAGATAGGGCTCCATTAGACTCATGTGTTTGAAGCAGTTTTTGGGGGACAGGAAGTGAAATGTGGTGGTTTTAATATGCCTGGCCCAGAGTGTGTTGTCAGACCCCCCTGGGCTCCCTCAGTGTTTGCCCCATGCTGAGCCTTACTGATACATGTGGAAACTTTTGTTTTTTTTTAAGAAAAGAACATCTTGGCTTTTGCTGTTTGGCCGATGGGTGGTAATACCATTGAGTCAGTTCCTGTTTTTATCCTGAGAAGGTAAACTTGTTTTTCCCTTGTGCGTCCAAGGTTTTTTTTCCAACCAGTGGACTTGGTGTATATATTCTGTGAACCTCAGTAAAGCTTTGGCATTCTTGAAGCATGAATGACCCAGATCTGTAGCTTTTACTTCCACTGCCTCTTGGAATGTCTATCACCTTTGAAGGTTCTCACATAAAAATTGGTTGCCCCCAGGGTCTTCTACTGTTTGTAACTTAAATTTGATTGATGGGCCATGATGGTTTATAACCAGATGATGAAATTTAAGCTCAAGTTCCCATTTTAATAACTAGTAAATAATCTAAGAAAAAAATTGAAAATAGTAGGTTTAGTAAAAAAATTTAATAACTCTTCCTTCACCTGTGCATTTCCTCCACTTTTCTTTGTGGTTTGGAATGATACTAATGCTTGAGATAGTCTTGACTATTCTTTGCAGGAATATGTGAATCTGTTGGGGACCAAAGCACTCCGCCCTGGTTTTGCAGATACAAGGCAAGATTCTTTTGCCTCTCCATTCAGGAGAGGGTCGGCTGACCCTGAACCATCATGGGAGAGACTTTGACATCATCATACTTTTATAACAGCCATTCCCACTTCAACCACTGCAGCTGCAGTGTCTGGTATTGCCCTCTCCCAGTCTGTTGTTAAGGTAAGCACAGTAGATAAACTTAAAGGAAAGTTGCTGACAATTAGAAATTGTAAATTTGAATTAATAAACAGCACTTTTATAGGAACAGCTGGATCTCATATCCAGTTCTCCTATTTTCACGCATGTTTGTGTGACTCCAGCTAGAGTTCAAAACTTTACTGTGGCTCTCGGTGTTATGGCCCTCGGCACTGAAGTAGTTGGCCTTTTACTTCTTTTGTGACATGCACAGACAACATTACCAGTCCCAGGCAGTGACTAAGGAAGTGTTGCTCTCCTTGGCAGGAGACAATCTCTATGCCCAAATCTGGCTCAGCCTTTGAAAGAAGTAGTTAGCCTATGATGGGCAACCCTTTGGGATCCTCACCCACATAAAACAGGGACTCTGAGACTGGCAGAGACTCCCATTGACAGGTAAACATATTGGTTTTCCCAGAATGACCTAAGACAGGTGCTACTTTGAAAAATAAAAAAGAAGGACTCGTCATTCTCATATCACACATGACCCAAGTCTGTGTCTTCTGTCAAATCCCCCAGGCCTACGCCTGGTTCTTGGTACTGTGGTGGGTGGTGGTGGTGGGGACAATCTGTGTGTCAGTATTAAGAAGGAATGATTTGTTGGAGTAGGGGTGGGCTTGTTGGAGGAAGTGTGTCACTGTAAAGGTTGGATTTTGAGACCCTCCTCCTAGATGCTCAGATGATAGAGAATTTTCTCCTGATTTACTTCAGAATTAGACATAGAGCTCTTAGCTATTTCTCCAACTCCATGCCTGCCTATATGCTGCCATGCTACTTGCCTTAATTATAATGGACTGAAACTTTGAATGTATGAACTAGTCAAAATTAAATGTTGTGCTCTATAAGAGTTGTCTTGATCATGTTGTCCCTTCACAGTAATAGAAATCCTAAATAAAGCAAGCAACATTTGTTGAAAGTGTTCTTACTTTCCCCTGTGTGGTTTGGCCTTTATTTTTCTTTGTCAAAAGTCAGGTGTCTATTTTGAGTGAGTTTATTTCTGGGTCTTTGACTCAATTCCTTTGATTGACCAGTCTATTTCTGTACCTGTGCAATGCAGTTTTGTTGCTATTTCTCTGTAGTACAGCTTGAAGTCAGGGATAGTAATATCTCCAGAAGTTCATAAGTGACTGGAAGTCAATCATGGTTACAGGTTAACAACTTTTTCCTCTGCAAGAGATGGTTCTCCAGCCTGTTCTCTGCTAGAAACAGCTCTATGCCAGAGATAGCACGCTCATAGAAACATCTCTATTTGCTAGAAAAAAAAATCTAAAAGTTCTCTGGGGAGCTTGTAGGCTCTCCCACTAAAGTCAGAAAAGCTGCTAGGAAAAAAAAATCACTGGGTTTTCTATCCAATGTCAGATAACCTACCAGACAAATTCCAAAAAGAAAACTTCAATAGTTCTCTGCTACCTCATCTCTTTTTTTTCTTTTTCTTTTTCTTTCTTTTTTTTTTTTCTTTCGGAGCTGGGGACCGAACCCAGGGCCTTGTGCTTGCTAGGCAAGCACTCTACCACTGAGCTAAATCCCCAACCCACTACCTTATCTCTTACAGACTAAAAATCCCAGTATTTTATTTACATATCATTTCAACCCTTTAACCTAGATTCCTTTTTGATAATCTAATAAAATCAGCATTTCAAGACCTGAGAACTTTAATTCTTAGAAAAAGACAGCAAGTACATTAAAAAGAGTAAAAGAATGGAAATGATTTCAGAGATCTTCCTGCCTTTGTCAGCACAGACAACAAACTAGCTGGATGGGATCCAGGTCTGAGATAACTATTTTCCACCTCCTTTCTACCCCAATTGGTCCAAAACAAGCTCTATTCCAGATTGACCTTAAACTCAAGAATTTGCCTGCCTTTTAAGCACAAACAATAAACTAAGCTGAATGGGATCTTGCCCTGTGATCATTACTCCCCAGATCTCTTTATTGCCTTTTCAAATATTTTTCTGACAAGCTGGTTCATAGTTCAGCTGCCTCTATTATTTGAGGCTCATGAAGTCCCGCATGTATTTCATGTGGCATTCTTATATTTTGCATAATAGAAAAATCCTGTATATACATTTTTAAACTCATGTTTTTAGAGTTCCTTTATGTAGATTTAAAGGCTGTCCTACAGGTCACAATGTTTATCATTTTGCTTAGGACATTAGACACACTGTTGCCTCCTGGACTCTTTTTGTTTCTAATTATCATGGAGTCATTAATCTTGACAGGGAGAACATTCCCTGAAGGAGGAACACAAAGTAAATTATGTACATTATTAAATAAACAAGTCTTACAACCTAGCAATCATGAACACTCATGACAGCCCACACTCTGCTGTTTTGGCTACACAGGCAGGAATTGTGCCATGTTGTCCATTCTACCTTCTACTTCGGCCATGCAGAATGGGGAGGGGGCAGTGAAGGAACAAAGGTATCATGTTCCAGTGCCAGCAAGGAGCAGAAATTTGCACCTTTGTCCATGTAATTCTGACTTTACAGTCAAGGACTGAAGAAAAGGTTATGAAATTGCCATAGACTAAGAAAAGACAATGAGTCCAGGTGTTGGGAAGTGTTGTCTCTCTTTGGAGGCCCAGAGAGGCCATTGTATGAAGCTGTGAAGATGAAACTTGTATTGCCTTGAGGATCCCAAGATGCTAAAAACTGCCCAAGAGAAAGAAGTGTGTTACAATCACCACAACTGAAAGGAGTTGGCTATCTGAAGAGAACATTGATATCAAATATGGAAAAGCAGAGTTTGGAGTTGCTCAGCTGCCTTTAATGTTGCTTTTGTCCTATATTTACTCACAATGCTCCTTTTCCTACCATTTGGACTGGTAATGTATATTCTGTGCAATTATATGTTGGAAATATGTGATCTTTTTTGTATTTAGATGTTATAAAGGATTGAGGTAATAGATTGCATGCATATCTTAAGAGACATTGAACTTTTATCTTTTAAGCAGGTTTGAGACAGTGTATGACTATGGGTAAATTTCAAGTTGGACTGACTTCATTTTTGCATTATGGAATGACTACAAGTCTATGGGAGACTGTAGTGGAATATGATAGTTTAAATAGGAATGACCCCTCTAGACTCATGTTTGAATGCTTGGCCCATAGCAAGTGACAATATTAGAAAATACAGACTTGTTGGAGTAAGTGTGTCACTGTGGGAACAGGCTGTTGTTTCCTCTTATAAGCAATGACAAGTGTGGCACAAGAACTACTGCTGCTAGCTTAGATCAAGACATAGAAATCTCAGCTACTCCAGAATCATGTTTATATGCATATCACCAAATTTTACACCAAGATAATAATGGACATCTGAAACTGTAAACCACTCTTAGTTAAATGTTTTCAATTAAAAGAGTTACTATGAACATAGTGTAGCAAGAGAGCTGTTGAGCCAGGGAATCTTTGCAAGTGGTCTGCTGCAGATGTAGAAATAAGATTGTGTTATTGAATTCAGAGGAGGTGAGAGACAGGTGAAGATCTCAGGTGTAAAGTGGACTGTGAATTACTTAGAGTGAATTACTTAGCAGGTGCTTCCTGTGTCAGAGTAACCTCTCTATTCTCTTTCTTCTACATATATTTTATAGCTCAGTCAAAAGTATTTTATGTGCTATGATACATCTTAATTTATGAAAAAATTATAAAATAACAAAGTATCTTTACCTTTCAATTACTTTATTATAGAATCCTTAATATCCAGCAGTTTTTTCATATTCTTTTTATAAGAAATTCCTTTTACTTAGTACCATTTTAAGTGATTACATCAATTTTTACGTGGTATTAGAGGAAAAGCACTTGCCATTCTGATATAGGTAGTCTTTCCTTTAAAATAAAATATATGGAAACCAATTGTAAGGTTCTTCTCAGAAAAAAAAATAAAGAGAACTCAGTAGGAGACCCACTCATGCTCTCAGTTTTCCTGAGTTACCTTACAGTTCCTTAAAATCTTAAAGTCTTTTAGACGTTTTACTGTCCAGTTTAATATGTCCTTTGACATTTTTGTTCAGATCATTTGGGGGCAGATAGTCTAGTGGTAAACATTTGGCCTTACAAATATATATATATATATATATATATATTTTATTTGTAAATATTGTCTGTTAGATATATATGCATGAAATAACAATCATTGAGTAAAGAGGCCATAATAGAGCATAAATTCTAGTTCTTTTTTATTGGATTTTTTAAATTTACATTTCAAATGCTATCCCCTTTTCAGGTTTCCTGTCCATAAACCCTCATCCCATCCCCCATTCCCCTTCTTTTATGAGGATGTTCCCCCTCCCCAACCACTCCCTACTCCCCATCCTGACATTCCCCTACACTGGGGGGGGGTGTCCTGAAAAGACTTCTCCTCCCATTGGTGCCCAACAAGCCATCCTTTGCATCATATACAACTGGAGTTATGAGTCTGTCCATGTGTACTCTTTGGGTAGTGGTTTTTGTCCCTGGCTGCTCTGGTTGGTTGGTATGATTGTTCTTATGGGCTTGTAGTTCCTTCAGCTCTTTCAATCCTTTGTCTAACTCCTGCAACATGGACCCATTCTCAGTTCAGTGGTTAGCTACCAGCATTTTTCTCTGTATTTGTCATTCTCTGGTAGAGACCTAGACCAAGCTCCTGTCATCATGCATTTCTTGACATCAGCAATATTGAATGGGTTTGGTGAATGCATGTGTATGGGCTGGAACACCAAGAGGGTCAGGCTCGAATTGGCATCCCTTCAGTCTCTTCTCCAAACTTTTCCTCCATATTTGCTCATATGAATATTTTTGTTCTCCCCTTTAGGTAGGACTGAAGCATCTGCTTATTGGTCAGCATATTTCTTGAGCTTCATATGATCTGTGGATTGTATCTTGGATATTTTGAGGTTTTGGGCTCATATCCGCTTATCACTGAATGCATATAATGTCTGTATTTTTGTGATTGAGTTACCTCATTCAGGATAAAATTTTCTAGTTCCATGCATCTGTCTATAAATTTTATGAAGTCATTGTTTTTCATGGATGAGTAGTACTTCATTGTGTAGGTATAGCAAATTTTCTGTATCCATTCCTCTGTTGAAGGACATCTGCATTGTTTCCAGCCTCTGGCTATTATACATAAGGTTTCTATGGACACAGTGGACTATTTGTCATTGTTATATATTGGAGCATCTTTGGGGTATATGTACAGGAGTGGTATAGCTGGGTCCTCATGTACTACTATATCCAGAGTGGTTGTACCAGCTTGCAATCCCAACAGTGGAGGGGTATTCCTCTTTCTCCACATTCTGGCCACCATTTGTTGTCACCTGAGATTTTTATAGTATCCATTCTGAATGGTGTGAGGTAGAAACTAAGGGTTGTTTTGATTTGCATTTCCCTGACGATTAAGGATGTTGAACATTTCTTTAGGTACTTCTCAGCCATTCGATATCCCTCAGCTGAAAATTCTTAGTTTAACTCTATACCCCATTTTGTAATAGGGTAATTTGATTTTCTGGAGTCTAACTTCTTGATATATATATTGGATATTAGCTCTCTATCCAATGTAGTATTGATAAAGATATTTCCCAATCAGTTGGTTGCTGTTTTGTCCTAATGACAGTGTCCTTTTCCTTACAGAAGCTTTGCAATTTTGTTACGTCCAAATTTTTGATTCTTGATCTTAGAGCATAAACCATTGTTGCTCAATTCAGGAGTTTCCACCAGTAGCTATGTGTTCGAGGCACTTCCTCACTTTTTATTCTATTAGGTTGAGTATATCCAGTTTTAAGTGGAGGTCCTTCATCCACTTGGAATTGAGCTTTGTTCACGACAATATGAATGGATCGATTTGCATTCTTCTGCACACTGAACTCCAGTAGGACCAGCACGATTTGTTCAAAATGCTCTTTTTTTCCACTGGATGGGTTTAGCTCCTTTGTTAAAGATTAAGTGACCATACATGTATGGGTTCATTTCTGGGTCAATTTTATTCCATTGAACTACCTGCCTGTCTCTGTACCTACACAATACAGTTTTTAATTTTACTCTGTAATAGAGCTTGAAGTCAAAGATGGTGAATCCCCCAGGAGTCTTTTTATTGTTAAAGACAGGTTTTGCTATCCTGGTTGCTTTTTTTTTAATTCCAAGAATTTGCAAATTGCTCTTTCTAAGTCAATGAAGAATTGAGTTGGAATTTTGTTGGAGATTGCATTGAATCTGTATATTGATTTTGGCAAGATGGCCATTTTTACTATATTTTTTGACAGCTCTATTCAATGTTTAATCATTCATTTTCCAATTGAATATTTGTCTACAATTTCTGACTCTATTTTGCATGCATGTTAAGGAACTATCCTTTTAGCAATGCAACTACAATAGAAAATTAATATTAGGAGAAAATGTTTAACTTTTAGTTTCTATATATACACTGGTGCCAAAATATTTATGGCTTGATATACTGACTTTGTTTGCTTGTTTACTTCATAATAATGTTCAAATTCCTTTGACCATATATATAATACCATAGTCTTTTTTTTCTTCTAATTTTATTAAA
Organism: Rattus rattus; assembly: GCF_011064425.1. NCBI lineage: Eukaryota > Metazoa > Chordata > Mammalia > Rodentia > Muridae > Rattus > Rattus rattus. The sequence goes on along the minus strand of NC_046157.1, from coordinate 76,360,794 downwards.
TTGGATATTCCATGTTGACATTTCAAATGTTATTTCCTTTCCTGGTTTCCTGTCCATCAGTCTACTAACCCCTCGACCTTCCCTTCTATGTGGGTGTTCCCCTCCCCATTCACCCACCGTTACCACTCCCCAACAATCCACTACACTGGGGGCTCTACCCTTGGCAGGATCAAGGGCTCCCCTTCCACTGGTGCCCCAACAAGACTATTCACTGTTTCCTGTGCAGTTGGAGTGCAGATTCAGTCCAGGGGTGGTGGTTTACTCCCTGGAAGGTGTGGTTGGTTGGCATTGTTCTTATGGGGTCACAAACCCCTTCAGCTCTTTCAGTCCTTTCTCTAATTCCTCCAACAGGAGTCCCATTCTCAGTTCAGTGCTGGCATTCACCTCTGTATTTGACATGGGAATCTAGACTGATTTCCAGAGAGGTTGTACCAGTTTGCAATCCCACCAACAATGGAGGAGTGTTCCTCTTTCTCCACTTCCTTGCCAGCATCTGCTGTTGTCTGAGTTTTTGATTTATCTATTCTGGAATCTCTGGGTTGTTTTGATTTGCAGCCCCCCGATTACTAAGGATGGTAAACCTTTTTTTAGGTGCTTCTCAGCCCTTTGATATTCCTCATTTGTGAATTCTTTGTCTAGCTCTGTACCCCATATTTTAATAATGATATTTGGCTCTCTGGAGTCTAACTTCATGAGTTCTCTATATATTTTGGATATTAGCCCTCTATCAGTTGATGGACTGGTCAAGATCTTTCCCCAATCTGTTGGTTGCCATTTTGTTCTAATGACAGTGTCCCATTTTTACTATATTAATCCTGCCAATCCATGAGCATGGGAGATCTTTCCATCTCTTGAGATCTTTAATTTCTTTCTTCACTGACTAGAAGTAATTGTCATACAGATTGTTCACTTGCTTGCTTAGAGTCACACCTAGGTATTTTACGATATTAGTAACTATGTGAAGGGTGTCATTTCTCTAATTTCTCTCTCAGCCTGTTTATTTTTTGACTAGAGGAAACTTACTGATTTGTTTGAATTAATTTTATATCAGCCACTTTTCTGAAGTTGTTTATTGGGTTTAGTACTTCTCCAGTGGAACTTTTGGGGTCACTTAAATATACTAGGATATCATCTGCAAATAGTGATATTTAGATTTTAGACTTTCCAATTTGTATCTTTTGACTTCCATTTGTTGTCTCATTGCTCTGGCTGGCACTTCGATTATTATATTGAAGAAATAGAGTGTGAGCAGCCTTGTTTAGTCACTGATTTTAGTGGGATTGTTTCAAGTTTCTTTCTATTTAGTTTGATATTGGCTACTGGTTTGTTGTATATTGCTTTTACTATGTTTGAATATGGGCCTTGAAGTCCTGATCTTTCCAAGACATTTAACATGAAGGGGTGTTGAAACTTGACAAACGCTTTCTCAGCATCTAATGAGATTATCATGTCCCCCCTCCCTTTGAGTTTGTTTACATAGTGGATACTTTGATGGCTTTTGGTATATTGAACCAACCATCCGTGGGATGAAGCCTGCAGTGATCATGATGGATGATCATTTTGATGTGCTTTTGGTTTGGTTTGGGAAAATTTTATTGATTATTTTTGTTTCAATATTCGTAAGGAAAATTAGCCTGAAGTTCTCCTTCTTTATTGGGTCTTTGTGCGATTTAGGTTATAATTGTGGCTTCATAGAAGTAATTGGGTAGTATTCCTTCTGTTACTATTTTGTGAAATAATTTGGACAGTATTGGCATTAGGTCTTCTATGAATATCAGATAAAATTCTCTAATAAACCAATCTGGTCCTGGGCTGGTTTTGGTTGGGAGACTTTTAATAATTGCTTCTATGTTTTTAGGCATTATGGGACAGTCTAGATAGTTTATCTGATCCTGATTTTACTTTGGTACATGATATCTGTACCAAGATAGAAAATTGTCCATATCCTGAAGTTTTTCCAGTTTCCTAGAATATAGACTTTTTAGTAGGTTCTGATGATGTTTTTGAATTTCTTCAGATTCTGTTTTTATTGCTACCTTTTCTTTTCTGATTTTGCTAATTTGGATATTCTCTTTATGCCTTCTGGTTAGTCTAGCTAAGGGTTTTTCTGTCTTGTTGATTTTCTCAAGAACCAGCTCCATGTTTTGTTGATTCTTTGTATAGTTCTTTTTGTTTCTACTTAGTGGATTTCAGCACTGAATTTGATCATTTCCTGCCATCTACCCCTCTTGAGTGTATTTCTTCTTCTTCTTCTTTTTTTTTTTCTTCTAGAGCTTTAGGTATGCTGTTAAGCTTTCATATTGTGCATTCATTTTCCTTAAGTTCTAAAATATCTTTAGTTACTTTCTTTCTCGGGCAAGTTATCATTGAGTAGGGTGTCATTCAACTTCCACTTGTATGTGGCCTTTCTGTTGTTCTTATTATTATTGTGGTTCAGTCTTAGTTTCTGCTGATCTGACAGGATGCATTTGATTATTTCTTGTGTTAGTTAAGGCCTGTTTTGTGACCAAATTTAAGGTCAATTTTGGAGAAGGTACCATGAGGTGCTGAGAAGAAGGTATATTCTTTTGTTTTAAGATGAAAAGTTCTATAAATATATCTTCAATTCATTTCATTCATTACTTACCTTAGTTTCTCCATGTCTCTGTTTTGTCTTAGTTTCCATAGTCTGTTGTTTGATGAGAGTTGGGTATTGAAAGCACCCACTATTATTGTGGGAGTTATAGTGTGTGCTTTGAGCTTTAGTGAGGTTTCTTTTATGAATGTAGGTGACCATGGAACATAGATATTCAGGATTGAGAGTTCATCTTGTGGCTATTTCCTTTGACAAATATTAAGTGTTCTTTCTTACATTTTGATAACATTTGGTTGAAAGTAGATTTCATTCACTATTAGAATGGGTATTCCAACTTGTGCCTTCAGACCGTTAGCTTCGAAATTTGTTTTCCAGCATTTGATCCTAAGGTAGTGTCTGTCTTTTTCACCGCAGTGTGTTTTCTGTATGCAACACAATGCTGGGTCCTCTTTATGTATCCAATCTGTTAGTCTATGTCTTTTTATTTGGGAATTAAGTCCATTGATGTTAAGAGATATTAAGGAATAGTGATTGTAGTTTCCTGTTTTTTTGGTGAGAGGTAGAATTATGTTTGTGTGACTCTCTTCCTTTGAGTTTGCTGCAAGATCACTTTCTTGCTTTTTATAGGACATAGTTTCCCTCCTTCTGTTGGAGTTTTCCATCTATTATTCTTTGTAAGGCTTGATTTGTGGAAAGATATTTTGTAAATTTGGTTTTCTCATGGATTACCATGGTTTCTCCATCTATATTAATTAAGAGTTTTCCTGGATATAGTACCCTGGACTGGCATTTGTGTTCTGTTAGCATCTGTATGTTATCTGTCTGGGATCTTCTGGCTTTCATAGTCTCTGGTGGGAAGTGTGGTACAATTCTGATAATTCTGCCTTTATATATTACTTGACCTTTTTCCCTTACTGCTTTTAATATTCTTTCTTTGTTTTGTGATTTTGGTGTTTTGACTATTTTGTGACAGGAGGACTTTCTTTTCTGGTCCAATCTATTTGGAGTTTTGTAGACTTCTTGTATGTTTACGGGCATCTCCTTCTTTAGGTTAGGGAAGTTTCTTCTATAATTTTGATGAAGATGTTTACTGGCCCTTTAATTTGGGAATTTTTGTTTTTGTCTATACTTATTATCTTTCAATTTGATCTTCTTATTGTATCCTTGATTTCCTGGATGTTTTTGGTAAGGCGGTTTTGTTTTTTTTTTTTTTTTTTCTGTTATATCAATGTTTTCTATGGTATCCTTTGTATCCTCTTCCACTGAGTTTCTTTGTCTTGTATTCTGTTGGTGATGCTTAAATCTATGACTCCTGATCTCTTTCTTAGGTTCTATCTCCTGGGTTGTCTCCCTTTGTGATTTCTTTATTGTTTCTATTTCCACTTTTTGATTCTGCATGGTTTTGTTCAATTCCTTCACCTGTTTGGTTGTGTTTTCTTCTAACTCTCTTTTAAGGAGTTTGGGTTTCCTCTTTAAGGCTTCTACTTGTGTACCTGTGTTGTCTTGTATTTCTTTAGGGCATTATTTATATCCTTCTTAATGTTCTCTATCATTATTATTAGTTGTGGTTTTAAATACGAATCTTTCTTTTGTGTTGTGATGGGATATCCAGTATTTGCTTTGGTGGGAGAACTAGGCTCTGATGATGCCAAATAGTCTTGGTTTCTATTGCTTAAATTCTTGCAGTTGCCTTTCTCCATCTGATTATATCTGGTGTTAGCTTACTTGCTGATATGGCTTGACCCTCCCTCCTGAAATCCTGTTTGTCAGCACTTCTCGGGACTACCTTTCTCCAAGCTCTATCTGGGTACAGAAAGCTGTGGGAACTGGTTACCTCTGAGAACAGACAGTGATCAGGAGGATCTTCTTGCTGACTGCTCCTAGATTCCTGTGTCCAGAGTACTCTAGTTGTGCTCTTTTTGGGCCAGGAACATAGCAGAAGTAGTGGTCTCCCCTGAGCTCTCAGGATTCTCTGCACTTCTGAGAGTCTAGCTCTCTTGGCCAAGGGATTTGGATACAGAGATGTGGAACAAGGTCAACTTTGGGCATAGGCCAAATTCTAGTTCGTCTTCAGCTCTGTAAGTAATAAATAATATACAATGTTGTTATACACCCACACTAACATAACTATATTTCTAGTGTAAGCAAACAAGGTTATAAAAACCTTTATGTGTTGGAATAAGCAAACTTCCGTGGATTTTTTTTTTAAGTTTCTGTATAGGAATACACCAGATAGTTAAGTCTGTTTATGTGCTTGTTTTGTACATGAAAATAGCCTTGAAATCAAGATTCTTCTGCCTGTACCTCCTAATTGCCAGTATTGGGAACATACATGTGCCTCTTGTATGAGATTCTTTGAATCAAATCTAGGTATTTGTATGTGCCATATGAGCACTCTTCCAAGCAACTATATCCAAATCCATAGAGTTAAGTTTTGTGAACACTTAGGTTTTTAAAATTTATCTACTTTTGATATATTTATTTAATAAGTTATATCATTTACATCCCAATCACAACTTCACCTCCCTGCTCTCTTTCCAATGCTTCCTTCTTATCTCACATATTCCCCCTACCAACCACCTTAAGAAAAGGGAGGTTTCCCATGTATACCATCCAGCCTTGGCATGTCTAGTTGCTGTAATATTAGAAACATCTATTGAGGCTAGAGAAGGCAGCACAGTTAGATGAAAAGGATCCAAAGGCAGGAAATATAATCAATTATACCACTAGAAAACCTATAGAATCCACTGACATGGGCACATCAGGGCTCATTGAGAATGACACCAACTAGTGAGCATGAATGGAATTGTCATTGGCCCTTTGAACAAACATAGCAGATGTGGAACTGTGTCTTCTTGTCAGACTTATGATGTGGAAACACAGTCTGTCTCTTACTACATAGAGTAAAATCTAATAATTCACCTTTAGTTTTAAAGTCTATAATTAATCATGTCATTTACAATTGATGTTGATGCTAAATCTTTTCTCACTTGCAACAACTTCTTTCTTGCATTTTCTCATTTCTGGGTGTTATATATCAGTTTGCTCAATTTACTATAGTAAATGGGAAACAGACAAGAAAAGAATGAGATATTACAATTACTGGCTTTTCTGCTAGTCAATAATAGAGTTTTGTAATAGTATCTGCCACCCAGAAGATGTAAAATGTCTACTGTGAAAAATATGGTTAAGTTATGACTGTTTTTTTTTCAGATTACTTATGATGTATGTCAACTGTGTATTTTTAAAAATATAAATAATTTGGACAAGTATCACAAGGGAACTTTGCATTAAATTGCCAGTACAGTGGTATAGGATGCTTTAAATGCCTACTGTATGAATTTAGACCTAATCACAATGAAACATAATTGGGGTTAAGCATTATTCATAAATGAGATGGTTGAGAAGACATAAATAATCCCATATCTGACAAGAGCTCAAAATTATCAGATAAAATATCTTACCTCTTAATTATAATCATAACGTAGCATTTATTTTTCTGGAATATTTATACTTCAACAAATTCTATGCTTTCAAGGTGTGTTTGCACAAATAACATCTCATCTTCTTTTAGTTGTTAACAACTTGCATGTAATTAATTTCAAAACGTTGAATTACTAAGTTTTCCATAATTTCTAATGTCTGTATGTACAATTTCCCTTTAATGTCTCCTATTAAAGATAACTCATTTCTGATGGTGGCTAGGAAATATGTTTGTGTTTTCTTTCTAAATAGCTGAAATGATTAGAAAAGACTTAAATACATGTTTTTGCAGGTTGTTGAATCAAGTTTTTGTTTGAAACCTTAGGAAGAGTACTGACTTCTTAGGACAGAATTGGCTAGCTGGTAACAGTATAAAGTACAGATTCCATTAACAGACTGGTCCTAACTTCACTTGTCATGGAACTAATGCATTTCATAAACAGATTATTTCTTTTGTGATGTGTTTTGAGAACATCAAATAAAATACATTCCTCTATAAGTGTGAATAATGCAACTGTTTGATAAATGTGCTATGCACATACATTAGGAAAACCAAGTGACATGTAACTTTGTGATAAAAAGGGGCATGGGCACATGCACACACACACACAATGAGAGAGAGAGAGAGAGAGAGAGAGAGAGAGAGAGAGAGAGAGAGAGAGAGAGAGTATTATGTTAAAAAGAAATAGTGTGAAGTGTTTTGATCCTCATGAAAATTAAGGAGTTGCATAATGCTTGAAATTAGACACTAAAAATACATTTAATCCTTAAAAATTGTCTGCTAAATCTTTATTTCTTTTTCACTTTTCTTTGCTCTAATATTTGATCTCTCTAACTAAATGAAATTTTACTATGTTGAAACGTTCTTTTGGGATTGTTTCAATATACATTGTGTACATTGATATTTTTTTATGGTGAAGAAAGTTATTTATCTAACAAATAAAGTATGTGTTTATTCTTTAAAGAGTTCTGTACAAATATTCTGGCAAATATTGTACCAGATAAGTTAAAGAAAGACCAGCAATAAAAGGCAGAGTGGGATAAATATGAATGCATGTAAAATTCCCTGCTTTATGCTTGTAGACTCAATGGACTGAACCATTTTAAGAGTGTCCTCATTGGCCAGAAACTTGGCTCTCTAGACCAACTCACAAAATGATCTTTTGAAAGAAATTGCTTCTAATGTATTTGTTCAAATTCCATGCCACTAATAATGGTGCAATTTCAAAGTAAGTATAATAATTTTGTATGATGCACAGCAGGTATCATTTTAAACTAATACATGGGATCTTCAAGCTTCATAAGGCACTTGGCTTTCATTATTTTAGTTGTGAAAAAATCAAAGACACAAAATTCTCTGCAGAGCTTTCTTTTGAAGCCATTTAATGGACATATTTAAACTCAAATACTTCCTACTTTTAGGTCATAATAATATACCAGAGTTTATTTTAAATTAGTGTGCATATGTTAACTTCACTATTGCAAGTCTACACATTATATTATTAGTCTAACTCTCCATTTCGCTGTGCATTAACAAAAACATGTATTTAACACACAATGTATAATTTCCTGTTGAATGTGGGCTTACTCTATTTTAAGTAGCAATGACTAGAAACCAGCCAACATACTTTTGGTTGAGATAAAATTGACTACAAAATAGTGTTAACAATATATGATTTAGCCATGTGTGTTGGTACACACCTTTAATCTCTATACTTGGGAGGAAGAAGCAGACAGATCTCTATGAGGTTGAGTACTACTTGGTCTACAAACTGAGTTCCAGGATATCCAAGGCTGTTATACAAATAAACACTCTCTCAGAAACAATCCAAAACAACAAAAGATTATATAAGGTTTAAAATATAAATGTTTTTTAGAAAAATAAAATTAAAATTTTATGGAGCTACTTCATGATCCTGACATCAGAATATTTGTAAAGGAGGGATGGATCTTTCTCTTGGTCTGTTTTTATGGGCCCATTGAATAGCACTTTGATGAATCATTGAGTATGCCTTCCATAAGGGCAATTACAATACCATGAAAATTATTGATGTTTTTCAACACTGACACTACATACTGTTAGATAAGACTGTATGATCTCTGTGATCTCATGCTTGAACAGATAATGAAAGGCAACTAATGTATTTGTATAGAATATTAATTAAGTACAATCAACATGTAGCACATTGTTCTCTGTCCTATCAGTCCCTATATGCAGTCTCCTTAGCACTGCAACAAAAAAGATTCAGCTTTCACTATCTCCTGTTCATATCTCCTATGGATTGAACAGACCATTCTCTCCTAACCTCTTACCTTGGACTCATCACTGTATCCCAGCTTCCAACTCCAACATGTATCCCTGCTAAATCATAAGACATACTTGCCAGAAAACCAAGTTGGCTGCCTGCAGAAATTCTCCTCTCTCTCCCCTTGCCTGAGACTCAGTCTTATCCCTAGCATTGCAGTAAAACAAAAGCTGTCACTTTCTCTTCACAGTGCACACATCTTTTATGGCTCCCACAGGTGTCACTCTTAACTTCTATCAATCCACCTTATGCTTTGTCTTGGACAAGAACTGTAGCAGGCACTCCCTGCTAATCTAGCAATCACTCATCTTAGAGCAGTAAACAGGCTAAAAGCCTGTATACCCATAGTTCTTTTACCATTTGTGATATCCAACTCCCCAAATCTCATCTTCAGCTCTGTAGCAGGAAAACTGCTATGACGTCCCTTTGTTCTCTTTACCCATTTGCAAGGTATCACAAATACCTTCTTCCCCAACCTTCTATCCCCCAACTCATCTCAATATTCCAGCCTCTAACAGAAGAAGGCATTCTCTGTGTATCAGTTGAACAGGCCCAGAAAACAGACATTGCACAGCCACAAAAGTATCTAAAAATACACATGGGAAACTGAGAACAAAACATCCACCAAACAATGACAAATATAGGATTCAGCATCTGTAACTGTAAACATCCCACACCCAGATCCTAAGGCACAAGCTTAAAAAAGACAACCAATAACATTCAATTCAATATGACTCTACTAGCCTAGATATCCAACCTCAGCACACCCTGAATATTCCAACGTAGCTGTATCTCTCTCTCTCTCTCTCTCTCTCTCTCCCTGTTTCTTTCTTTCACACACACACACGTTCAAAAGATTTGAAACAGCTTTATGAATATGATAGAGATATTTGAACAGGAAAGGAACACATTTATTAAAGAATATAGAAAAACAATCTGCAAGGAAATAAATAAAAATGTTAAAGACCTGAAATTGGGCCTAGAATCAATAAAGCAATCCCAAAATGAAGATATCCTGGGAATGAAAAATGTCAGCATTTGAACAGGAAGTACAGAGTCAAGCTTCACCAAGAAAATAACAGAGATGGAAGAAAGATTCTCAAGCACTGAAAATACAACAGAAGATATAGATACATTGGCCTAAGAAAATGTTTAATCTAAAGCATGCCTGATACAAAATATTCAAGAAATTTAGGTATTGTGAAAAGACCAATAATAAGACAAATGTGTATAGAAGGAGAAGAAACCCAGCTCAAAGGCCCAAGAAGTGTTTCAACAAACAGAGAAAAAATTTCCTAACTTAAAGAAAATGCCTATACAGTATAAAAAATAACAAATAAATTATACCAGAAAACAAAGTCCACTTACCACATAATAATCAATATATTAAATACATAGAGCAAAGAATAGTAAAGGCTGCAAAGGAAAAAGACCAAGTAACATATAAAGGCAAATTAATTCAATTATACCTGACTTCTCAATGGAGACTCAGAAAACCGGGATATTCTGATGGGTTGCAAACACTAAGAGACTACAGATGCCAGCCCTAATATATACAGCAAAACATTAAACCAACAGAGATGTACAAAAAAGATATTCCATGATATAATCAAATTTATACAATATGTTTATATATTCCTGTCCTTGAGAAGGTAATAGAAGGGAAACTTTAACTTCAAGAGACTGAATGTCCCCATGTGAAAAAGAAATAATCTCACACAAGCAATATCAAAAGGATGTAAGTATACACACACACACATACTTGCAAGCACAACCACCATCACGAAATCAATAGTAATCAATAATTATTGGCTACTGACATATCTCAATAGGAATGGACTCGATATCCCAATAAAGAGACACAAAACAATGATCTGTCATTCTGCTATAGACACCAAGCTATACTTCAACATCAAGGATTGGAAAGATATTCTATGCAAATATACCCATGAACTAAAGTGCATATAACAATTCAATATGCAACTAAATAGATTTTAAACCAAAACTACTCAAAACTGTTAGGGAAGGACACTGCATAATTATCTAGGAAAAAATCCACTAAAATGGCATTTCAATTCATAATGTGTATGACTCAAATAAAAGAGTACTCAAGCCTTTGAACAAAAAAAGAATACTAACTCTATGAAGAATTGAGTTGGAATTTTGATGAGGATTGCATTGAATCTATAGATTACTTTTGACAAGATGGCCATTTTTACTATATTAATCCTGCCAATCCATGAGCATGGGGAATCGTTCCATCTTCTGAGATCTTCTTCAAATTCTTTCTTTAGAAACTTGAAATTTTGTTATACATATCTTTCACTTTCTTGGTTACAGTCACACCAAAGTATTTTATATTATTTGTGGCTATTGTGAAGGGTATCGGTTCTCTAATTTTTTTCTCAGCCTGTTTATTCTTTAAGTAGAGGAAGGATACTGATTTTTTTGAGGTAATTTTTTATCCAGTCACTTCGCTGAAGTTGCTTACCAGGTTTAAGAGTTCTCTGGTAGAATTTTTGAGGTCACTTAAGTATACTATCTTATCATCTGCAAATAATGATACTTTGACTTTTTCCTTTCCAATTTGTATCACTTTGACCTCCTTTGTTGTCTAATTGCTCTGGCTAGGACTTCAAGTACTAGATTGAATAGGTAGGGAGAAAATGAGTAACCTTTTCTAGTCCCTTAATTTAGTGGGATTACTTCAAGTTTCTCTCCATTTAGTTTGATGTTGGCTACTGATTTCCTGTGTGTTACTTTTACTATGTTTAGGTATGTGCATTGAATTCCTGATCTTCCCAAAACTTGTATTATGAAGGGGTGTTACATTTTGTCAAATATTTTCTCAGTATCTAATGAGATGATCATGTGTTTCTTTTCTTTGAGTTTGTTTATGTAGTGGATTATGTTGATGGATTTCCATGTATTGAGCCATCCCTACATCCCTGGCATGAAGCCCACTTGATCATTATAGATGAACATTTTGATGTGGTCTTGGATTCTTGAACAGAACAGCAGTGTCTTATGTTCTAAGATCAAGAATTGACAAATGGGACTTCATAAAATTGCAAAGCTTCTGTAAGGCAAAGGACACTGTCAATAAGACAAAATGACAGCCAATAGATTGGGAAAAGATCTTTTCCAATCCTATGTCCAATTGAGGGCTAATATCCAATACATACAAAGAACTCAAGAAGTTTCACTCCAGAGACTCAAATAAGTCTATTAAAAATGGGGTACAGAGCTGAACATAGAATTATCTACTGAGAAATTCTGAATGGCTGAGAAGCATCTAAAGAAATTTTCAATATCATTAGTCATCAGGGAAATGTGAATCAAAACAACCTTGAGATTCTGCCTCACACCAGTCAGAATGGTTAAGATCAAAATGTCAGGTGACAGCACATGCTGACAAAGATGTGGAGAAAGAAAAATACTCCTCCATTTTTGGAGGGATTGCTATCTGGTACAACAACCCTGGAAATCAGTCTGGAGGTTCCTCAGAAAATTGGACTTAGTACTATATGAAGAACAGCTATACCACTTCTGGGTATATACCCAAATGATGTTTCAAAATATGACAAGGACACATGCTCCACTGTGTTCATGGCAGCCTTATTTGTAATAGCCAGAAGCTGGGAAGAATCCAGAGGTCCCTCAAAAAAGGAATGGAAACAGAAAATGTGGTACATTTACACAATTGAGTACTACTCAGCATTAAAAATAATGATTTCATGAAATTCATAGACAAATGAATGAAACTAGAAAATATCATCCTGAATGAGGTAACTCAATCATAAAAGAACACGCATGCACTCACTGATAAGTGGATATTACCCTAAAGCTTGGAATATCCAAGATACAATTAATAGACCACATGAAGCTCAAGAAGTTGAACATCCAAAGTGGGGATGCATCAGAACTTCTCAGAAGAGTAAATAAAAATACTCACAGGAGGAAATATGGAGACAGAGTGTGGAGCAGAGACTGAAGGAAAAACAATACAGAGACTGCTACTCATGGGGATCCACCACACATGCAGTTATGAAACCCATTTACCATTGGAGATGCCAAGAGTTACATGATGACAGGAGCCTGATAAAACTGTCTCCTTAGAGGCTCTGTCAGAGTCTGACAAATACAGAAGTAGTTGTTCACAGACAACCACTGGACAAAACACCAGATCCCCAGTGGTGCAGGGAGAAAGGAATGAGATAGCTGAGAGGGTTTGCAACCCCATAGGAGGAACCATATCAACAAACCAGACACCCCAGAGTTCCCAGGGACTAAACCACCAACCAAGGAGTACACATGGAGTGACTCATCCCTCCAGCCGTATATATAACTGAGTATGTCCTTGTTGGGCATTAATGGGAAGAGAGACTCTAGTTCCTGTCAAGGCTTGATTCCCTAGTATAAGGTAATGCAGAGCAGGGAATTGGGAGGGGGTGGGTTGGTGAGTTGGGGAGCACCTTCCTGGAGGCAGGAAGTGGGGGAAGGGGATAGGGGGTTTCCAGAGGGGAAATTGGGAAGGGGGAATCATATTTGAAATGTAAAGAAAATATTCAATAAAAAAATGAAGAAAAAGAATACTAAAGCTTAAATTACATGCTTACTCTCACACATTGATAGTGAAAAAATTCAAAACACAAAAATTACATAAGCAAATACAGGACTTAACATACGTTATAAAATAAATGTACCTACAAGAAATTTACAAACATTTAACCCAAACACACAAAAATTATATCTTTTAATCTTCACTTCCTGGAACTTTCTCCAAAATCAACCATATACTTGGATACAACAATGTCACCACAGATATAAGAAAATTGAAATCTATCCCTCAATACTTTCAGATCAACATTGATTAAAGCTGGCTATCAACAATGAAAGAGAGCTTACAAATGGATGAAAACTGAACAACTATCTATGAATTAAACAAAAAGCAAGGCTTAATAAAGAAATTAAAGAATTTCTAGTATTTAATGAAAATGAACAGATTGTATACCTATCTCTTTGAGGAAAGATCACAGCCATAAGTGCCCACCTCAGAAATTGGACAGTTCTCACACTACCAACTTAAAAGCACATCTGAAAGCTCTAGATAAATAAGCACATCCAAAGAAAGCAAATACATCAAAGACATAATCAAACTGATAGCTGAAATTTTAAAAAAAATTAAAAAATTAAAAAATAATTTAAATAACCAATGAAGCAGAGAGTTGGTGCCTTATGATTTTGAGTAGACTTGTGTTTGGACATATATCTTTCATCAATTTCTGAGATACCTTCAAAGAAATGAAAATGACCAGATTTATAGTTAAATTTTTGTAACCATATGATTTTCTATTGTTTTCCTCTCTTACTGCATCTGCTTTTACAGTACTTTGTGACATTATTAAATCCAACCATCAGGGAGCATGTGTTCTAATTAGTCAGCTCTAGATTGACTTCCTTGTATCTTAGAATTAAGCTTTGTGGTACCTTCAGCTATAGTGTGTTATCATTTAGGTATCCTGTATAACCGAGAGGGATGAAAAAAGCCTGTGTTATTTTGGAACCTCTGGGACATAGCAAGCCAACAATTCCTGAGGAAAACAAACCAAACTGATATACATTCTGTATGCAAGAAGATTAGGTAATACTCATTTAATTTTAGTACTTAGAATTTAAAATCAACCATAAAGCAATTAGATTTTGAATTTCGAAGAATTTGAAATTCTACAAAAGATTGTCAATATATACATCTTTTTATTGTAAAAGGCTAGATATTTCAATAATGCTGCATATAAAGTTATAGTATTTAGGAATTTCCTATGTTAAGGTTGCTTGTTTGATTGTTTAATAAATTACTGGTTATCTCTCTGTGACATATACCCAAAACATGCCCCAACATATAAGAAAGACACATGCTCCACTATGTTCGTAGCAGCCTTATTTATAATAGCCAGAAACTGGAAAGAACCCAGATGCCCTTCAACAGAGGAATGGATACAGAAAATGTGGTACATCTACACAATGGAATACTACATAGCTATCAAAAACAATGACTTTATGAAATTCATAGGCAAATGGATGGAACTGGAAAAATCATCCTGAATGAGGTAAACCAATCACAGACAAACACACATGGTATGCACTCATCGAGAAGTGGATATTAGGCCAAATGCTCGAATTACCCTAGATGCACAGAACAGATGAAACTTAAGAAGGATGACCAAAATGCGAATGCTTCACTCCTTCTTTAAAAGGGGAATAAGAAAACCCTTGGGTGTCCCACGCACGACTTCCCGCCGGCAAGAAGCACGCGAGACATAGAAATTCTTACTATGAGTGACTTTTATTCCTGTCTATTCCTCTCTCATGGTGGAAGCCCCGCTTACCGCCAGGCGCACCTATTTATCCCCCGCACGCACTCCACACCTGATTGGTTGCTTACTCATGACCTCATCAGGTACGCCCGAAATGGGCAAAAAGACCTGGCAAGAAGGCACTCTTGCACATCGCACACAGTTAATCTTCCGATAGGGAGTTGGCTTGCGCGGCAAAGGCTAGCGCCATCTTGACTGACTTTTCCTTCAATGTGGGGCGCAGTGGAAGCCAGCGCCATCTAGTGGTGGCGAATGTTATTAAGCCCCTCTACATCTCACCCTTTTATTTATAAATTTTATAGCAGTCATGATCACCCATATCGCGTGCAATGAGGAAACCTCAGCGATGTGCAGGGGCTGATCAAAGGAAATCACTGAGTCTCTCTCAATCCCAGTGCAATGATCCACAGATCTATGGGGTGCAAGAGCAGAGAACTCAGAATACAGAGAGAGACCCTCTCCTCCCAGTGCAAATGGACCCACAGGTCCTTGGGGTGCAGGAGCAGGGAACTCAGATATAGAGTAAGTCCTGAGCAAGATAACCAAATTCAGTGGAGGCCCTTTGTACAATGGCCATAAGTGCTTGAGTGAATAACGGCCTTGTCACATTATTGTTGAGGTCTGAGTTTGTAAACCAACCATGGTAAGAATACTGATCCACAGCATAGGGCTGTATCAAACAGAGCCACTCCCGATAAATAGTGGGCACCTCATTTGGTCCTCCTCAGCTGTTGCCACCAAGGGCCATGGTCAAGCCACTCCTATAATGAAATTTAGAATTCCCAATTGTTAGTAACTATTCCAGAAAGTTCACCCATTGTACTTGTCTAACAATAGATTGGTGGAGGATAACTCCAGACACTGCAGACACAATGTCTGCAGCTGTAATGGCTGCTACAATAGCAGCGAAAGTGTCAAGGTCTTTTCCAGGACAGTTCAGGATCAGTCATTTTTCTCTGGAACAACCAGCAAACAATGGAACCAAATTCTGAGATCTGTATGACCAGGACAGAGTTCTCCAGTCACTGTAGCTTTACACAGGTGGCTTTCTGTGAAGCTACAGTCTGTAAAATGGCAACACCAGTTACCAGTTAAGGCAGCAAGAGTCACCAAGGAAATGAAGGGACAGGGGTAACAGCTGGAGTCAGCAAGCAGCAGTGTACAGAGTCTGGAGCGTAGGGCCACAGTGGGACGGGAACACACGAGCGTAACACTGACTGCAGCAACGGCAAGATTTCTGTGATGACAAAAGGTGAAGGGGGATCTTCCGTCTTCCTTTCAGGGCAGAGGAATGACTCTAGGGACCCGAACCACGAGAGCTGAATCTTCATGTAACCAGGATCAGCAAGTCTCAGCAACCACCCAGGCAGCTGGCACACTCTTGTAGCATCCTGTAGAAAAAACACAAACATTCCCTCTTCCCCATATAAAATATCTGGACAGGATCATGTCAATATGTGGATCTCTCTATTTCACCTAGGCAGAAGTATGCCTAGTTGTAGGGTGCCATAAACTTTGGCATCCAAATTTTTTTAAAATTGAAATAAAAGGAGCATATTTTAGCATACAGGGATAACTCCCCCTATTTATTTATTAAAATTGTTAAAATATTGTTTATTAAGATAAGTCCTCAAGGATTAAATTGAGGACACTGAGCACTTGTATTTATAATTTGACTTGTATACCAAATTATTGTTTCTAGCATTATTGTTTTGGATATATAAAGAATGAGATTTTTCACTAATTTTTTCTTATGTAAGGCCTAATCTGTCTGGTATCTGTCCTCCCTAGTTAAGGAGTCTAGGCAATCCAGTTTGAGTTCTTAAATGTCCTATAAAGGAACAGTATTTAGTGCTCTTAACCACTAAGCCATCTCTCCAGCACCTCACAAACTTTATTTACCTAAACATAAGCATTAATTAGAAATGTCAAATCCTGTAAACAAGGTCCAGATTTAGCCTTATTTAGAAATCTGAGTTGGCAGGGTGAGGCTGGGCGTTGAAAGTAAGCAAATGGAGTCTTCCTCTTTTCGTGAGGGTGTGTTATCAACTCCATTATCATTTTCAAAGAGCTGGGTCTATGGTTTTGTTTAGTTCTCTGAGCCAGAGCACTGAAAGGACAGTGAGTTGTCAGACAATTTACACTGAATCACTCACTGATTTCAAGTAGAAAACCTGTCTCCAATAAAGCATTAAGTGATTGAAATCAATTGTAAACCACAAACCACACAATAACTATCAGTATATGAAGTAAAGCTTGATTTTTACATTTTAAAACAATGGCTAAAGCATGGAATTTAATAATCTGTGCTGAAGCAGCAGAAACTCAAGAGAATAAGCAAGTGATCTAATTATATCTGTAGCCTTTTCATTAGATGAACCACCTATAAATATTCTACAAAAGCATGTAAAGAGTAAAATTATCAATTTTGCCTGAAATTTGTATAAGTAATAGGCCAAATATCAGTATTTTGTAATAACCAATTAAATTGTTGTTTGGACTAAGGTATGTTTCACCAGGTTTCTTTTTAAAATACTTCTATGACTCCAGTCCACAACTCTGTACTAAAACAGCTGAAGCTTTATCTCCAATGTGCATAACAAAGACCTAAGTCCTCTGGTAAGGTGAGGTACTTAGCCAATTAACATCCTTAGAAGCTTAACATTAGCTTCAAATATTCTTTTTTGGAGTAGTGCAACAGCTACTCCCCAAATATTAAAGCTCATTTTGAGAGCAAATGTTTGTAGTAAAAATTTCTATATATACTGAAAGATTTAATGTTCTAACTTACATTGAAAAGCAACAAAATTATATAATATAAGGCTGTTAGCCACTTTTAATGATATCACTCTATGGGCTCTCTAAAATTATAAGCAAGCTCACAAAATAAAAACTCACAATCGCCAGGATGTAAACAAACTGCGTAAAAACAATCCTCTAAATCTATCTTGAAATGGCAGTTGGAGTAAGGAAACTGGCTGTAATGTTCTCATAAGTTCTAAAACCTCATCAATCCTTTATAAATCCTGTAACAATCTCTATCCAATACAATCTCTACCTGTTTGATTTTTCCTCAATTGAAAATAAGTTTGAGTTAGTCAATGTAACACTGGCAATCCTAAATTACAATCTTAAATTCTCCTTGTAACAGCAGACCACCACCACAAGGTCACCTGAGCTCTTAGTATGTGACTAGGCAGCTGTTCTCCGGGCAGTGGAAATTAGCATTAGAATACAGATAACTTCAGGGCAAGCCACACCTTTGGAAAGCAACACTCAACCCCCAACAATCTAGTCTCCAAGGCACCACAAGTCTACCTATTATGTTGTAAAGTTTGACTATCAATTCTACCTTTGAACGCACAATGGCGCGGTCTCCAATACCTCTCGAGACAATGTCCTAAATTCTTTTAGAAGCCTGGTTTCTAGCATAAGAATTCCATAAAAATATTACCTCAATTTAGACCTGTCTCACTAGGGTGGCCCAATGTCACATGTTATCTAGAATTATTTCATCTAAATTACAGTTTTAAGCCAACTTTCTGTTACCAATATTATACCTTTTTAACCATATCCAATAACTTGAAAGCCAATAGTCCATAACCAAGGCAAGCAGAGCATATTTATACATTTAAAACCAATGAGAAACAAAATTGAAGTGGCTACACATATCAAACACCATTTTTACCTTTTTAGCTATGATTTTAAGAGATGCACCTTGTCACCTGTTGAGTCAATTAACCAGTCAGGGATTTTTCTAAGAGAAACAGCTATCAACTCTTGTACCAAAAAGCTGAGAAGCTGTTACAGTAATTTTAAGATCAGCCCGTGTAGACAGCTAGCCAGCTTCTAAGCAGCTCCTCCAGCTAATCTAGACACCTGGCTCTAGGCACAGGGGCTTTAAAGACCTGATTGAAACCTTTTTCTATTCATTTGTTCCCTTTTGAACCGAAAGTTAAAAAACCAAGTCAAGGTGTGTACGGCCCCGGCAGATAAGGTTTTTACCATTTTTTTTCTTTTTGAACATGAAACATAAAACATTTAAACAACGAGAAACAAAAATCACAGACATACACTGACAGACATCTGGACATCCTGGTGCACCAGAGACAAACAATAGACAAAGAGGGAAAAAACCAGATGGTGTCCACGGTGACTATCCACTCGGGTGGAGTTGATATGGGCGATGGATTGTCTCAATTCCTGGACTAGTCCACCAACGTGTTGAAACCCAATTCCTGTAAGATACTAAGATATATTATCTGAGCGGCACGACCGACATTTGCCAATGGTATGGAAGTGAAACACAGCCCTGAATATTTTTACTCACAACCCAATTACATAAACTCCATCAGGCTGTGCACGGGCACTGAGATGTCCTTTTATTTGATTCTCCTGAATAAATTTTCAGGCGGTCTGCCTCGATCAAATCTGATCAGCATGACTCTGTAAAGCTGTCGAAAGGCGCACGGACGCCAGGGGGCCGAGAGCCGGGCCGAGCTAAGTACACCTTTTATAAGCACCAAGACAAAGTTTTTCTGCCAACATACTGTGTTCCTTTTACCTCCTCCTTCTCTACCGGGGCATTCTTTCCCCAATATTTCACCTCCAATTGGAGGGGACTGCTACTGAGATCGATCAGCTTCCTTTTCTCGTTGCAACTTTTCACTACCCCCTGTTTCTGACCATCTTTTTCCTTGCTCCAACACTCTCCGCTTTGCTGTTTTAACTGAGCAGTTCCCACGCTGACCTCTGAAGCCGTTTGGTGGTAGCTAGAAACTCAAGGTCAATAGAAAAAGCCCCAGGGTTGCCAGAGCAACCCCCCAGCGCACCTGCAGCCGTCCGCAGTGGTAAGAGTTGGAGCAGATCAAGGAAGGCTAGCCATGGTCTCTCAGGGTCTTACCCCACCATAGCTTCTGAATTTCTCCCGTGAAATGGAGGCTTCCCGTGGCACCCCGATGTTTCTGTCCAGGGTTTCTTGGCACCAGATGTCCCATACGACTTCCCACGCCACGGCAAGAAGCACGCGAGAGACATAGAAATTCTTACTATGAGTGACTTTATTCCTGTCTATTCCTCTCTCATGGTGGAAGTTTTCTTGCCACCAGGCGCCTATTTATCCCCTGCACGCACCCACACCTGATTGGTTGCTTACTCATGACCTCATCAGGTACGCCTGAAATGGGCAAAGACCTGGCAAGAAGGCACTCTTGAACATGCGCAAAAAGTTAAACTCAACATAGGGAGCCGGCTTGAGCGGTAAAGGCTAGCGCCATCTTGACTGACCTGGCCTTCCACGTGGGGCGCAGTGGAAGCCAGCGCCATCTAGTGGTGGCGAATGTTATTGCGGCCCTCTACACTTGGGAGGGAATAGGAAGGCAAAGTTTAGAACAGAGGCAGAAGGAACACCCATTCAGAGCCTGCCGCACATGTGGCATACATACACAGCCACCCAATTAGATAAGATGGATGAAGCAAAGAAGTGCATGCTGACAGGAACTGGATGTAGATCTCTCCTTTAGGACACAGCAAGAATACAGCAAATACATAGGCAAATGCCAGCAGCAATCCACTGAACTGAGAACAGGACCCCTGTTGAAGGAATCAGAGAAAGGACGGAAAGAGCTGAAGGCCCAATATGAACAACAATGCCAACCAACCAGAGCTTCCAGGGACTAAGTCACTACCCAAAGACTATATACATGGACACCCATAGAGAAGGGGATGGGGAGGGGTTAGGGTGATGTTGGCCTGGAAACTGGGAAAGGGAATAATAATTGAAATGTAAATAAGGAATACCCATGTTGCTACCCATTGCTACCTTTGAGGTTGGAGCCCAGGGTCAGTCCATGTATAGTCTTTGGGTAGTGGCTTAGTCCCTGGAAGCTCTGGTTGGTTGGCATTGTCGTTCATATGGGGTCTCGAGCCCCTTCAAGCTTAGTAGATTCAATCTTAAGACAAATCCATAATATAAAGTTCCATTGTTTAAAAAATTGAAAAAGACCATATATATATATATATACATATATATATACATATATATATATTATTTTTATATATGTACATTGATTATATATATATACATATTATATATAGGTACTTTTATATATATTCAGATAATTCCTCACTACTACTGCTAATTCTTTGTTTCTTTTATATTTATATGCATATATATTTTTAGATATCGATTTTATATGCATAAATATTTTACATATATCTCTTGATATATATATTCAGGTAATTCCCCACTACTACTGCTAATTCTTGTTTTGTTTGTTTGTTTTTTGAAACATCAGGAAGGAGAAAAGTGTATCTTCTCTTTTTCTGGGATTAAATCCTCATATTTTTACACATTCAATAACTCTGTCATTAGTTTTTTTTTTTTTTTTTCTATAAATGACTACCCCAGTACTTCACCAGCCTCAACTTGGAGAGGGGTTTTGAGAGAAGGAGTGTCAAGGAATAGTCAAATTTAAATAAAAAAAAAAAAAAGACTGAAAGTCAAATTGTGGCTCCAAGCTGACAACCTGTGTTCTGTGTTCTAAGGGATCTCTCTTTCCGTGTGTGTGTGTGTGTGTGTGTGTGTGTGTGTGTGTGTGTGTGTGTGTGTGTGTGTCTTCTCCACACAGTTCTCTTATAAACTACATATATTGAAGGATGTCAGGTATATGTACATTAGCAGAAAGTACTAGCATATCTTTACCTTAAGTCTGTTTTTCCATTGTTTTTGAGAAGTGTAAATTTATTTCCCTGTTTTAATACAAATTCAGTTTTCAGTATATGATTTTTCTAGAACCAGAACAAATAAATTCCATTGTCAAATTCAAATGTGCTGTCATACATGTGTTCAGCTATACAATCAAACTTTTCTTTTACTTTTAAAAGATTTTGTAGCAAGTAAGTGAATATGACTACTATTCATTTTATTCTAATATTAAGTAACAAAAAATACCAATTCAATTTTTGCCTATAAGGCAAATTACAAATGATTTATTATGAACACTATATTACTAAGTGTCCCTACACACAGCCTACTGTCCTAGTGCTGGTTGATACAATTATCCTAATTATAGAAAAGATAATCATTCTTTGAGGTTTCAAAGACAGACAATATTTAATCAATATTGTAGTTTTCATTATAAATATAAAGTATTGATTTTCAAAGAGAATCTTTCATACAGCTCTTTTGTGTGATTTTCAGTTGTCTGTCTTCTGTGCTTTCACATGACAAAGACTAGAATAGAGAAATTTCCTGCATCATGTTTAATGAAGAAACCAATTCTAAACATGAGAGATTTATTCTCATTATGTACCTTTCAAAAGTCCATCTCCAAATACTATCATCTTAGAAATTGTGGTTTTCATCAAGTTGGGATTTGGAAATTAAATTACTAGTAGTCAGTATTTGTGCTTCTATCATATACAAGCACTTGCACGTGTGTACACACACACACACACACACACACACACACACACACACATACACGAATAAAAATATTCCAAACAGTAAATTCTTGTCATGTAAACAAAGGGCTACTATTAAAAAAAAAAGTTCAGTGGGACAAACTAGTTTTGTTTGGCTCAAAGAGTTGCCATATACAAGATTGTCTAGAATTATTTCTTCACTCCTCATGCTACTAAAAGTTATTCATAATTACATAATGTAGGGCAGTTATTCATTTTCATGGACACATAGAGGTGCATTGTAGAACTCTGTGTATTCCTATTGTTGATATTCTCCAGGTTCTTTCTCCCTGTCTCTGCTATAATCATCTCCATTGTATACTCAGGCAATGCTAGCTCTTCTTCTTGAGAATGCTCATTCTAGCACACTCACTGAGCCGGAATCTCAGGCCTACTATAGCACTAATGTTAATTCTGAGAACAAGAGTAACAGTTCTTGACCCATGCAGGTTTAGAAGATTAAGATTCAGCATAATGAGGATACATAAACAGCCAAAGAATACTGTGTAAGTTCTCTCCAGAAATTTATCACAGAAAGGTTCTTTTGATGTACCCAATCCCCTCACCAAAAATACTGTAATAGAACATGGAGTTTAGCTAGTATTATTATCCTACTCAGCCTCTTCTTCTCTCCACATAGCACCAAATCATTCATTCAAGAAATTCCAGAAATCACACTTTTAACTATTGAAGTTCTTCTTAAACATTTGGATACAAATACTTTGGAACAGACAAAGTTCTTAGAAGAAAAAGAAATACTTTGCATAGTATTATAGTTGTCAATGGTATTCATATTTGTTTTTACTAATTTGTTTGAGAAATAACATGTCATTCACATGCCTTTTAACATTGGAAAAGATTTCCTGGGCTACCATGGCAGCATACCATGGACTACTTTTCTTAAACAACAGACATTTTAAGTACGACCTTGAAGAAGGCCCTTCAGGCCTGGTGGAAAGTTGCCCAAGTCAGGCTTCCTAGCTTCTCTAGGCCTATGATTTAACACATAAGGATAACAACACTTTCAAGAAACATGTCCACACTGCTTTCAATTGATGGTCTTGGATATCTCAAGAGTGAACCTCAAACCCGAGATCAAATTGAAGTCCAACATACAGAAACTTTTAAATTGAGAAGCAATAAATCATACACTCAGTTTTTAAAATGCAAAACTCTTCAGAAAGTACAAAGGTTCCACCACAAGTGTTCACCCAATTATCATGCAACAGAGACATCAAGGTAAGAGTAGAAGGTTCCTGTGAGCAATATAGAACAACACTGCCACTGCTGCAAACAAAGCCAGCCCAAAGTCACAAAAGAGAAAGGCTTCAGATTCTTAAAACCTGCATCAATTTTCGAAGGCAAGAACATCTGCATCAGGACTGGCAACATCCATCTGCTCCTCAAAGAATAGGGAGAAAGAAAAGAAACATTTCTCTGAATTAAAAATACTGCTTAGTCAGAGTGTATCTGAAAAAAAAAACAAAACAAATAAATAAATACCAAATGAACAAATCAAACAAAAAACAAAACAAACAAAAAGCTGGGCTTTACTCATTCCTTATCCTCTCTATGAAGAGAATGACCTTTGACAATAAGAGTTGTCAGTACCCTTCCAATACCTGTGGATCAAGATGCAAAACTCTCAGCTCCCTCTGGATGGAAAGGTCCATGATTCACCAGAGAATGATACCCAAGAGTCAAATAGTATGCAAAAAAGAATGTTTTATTCTACAGAAATCCAGCATACTGGGGCCTACCATTTACCAAGATAGAGACCACCAAGTGAGCTCCCAGGCCCAATTTAAAGCACATTAGGGGAATTTCAGGGAGGGATAGGTGACCTTTATTTTAATTGATTGCATTCATATCTAGGGATATTATATTACCGTTGCTGGGGACTGGAAAAACTGGAAATTCTTGCTGGAGAAGCCTGAAAACTGTTGCTTACCCAATGCCCTTGCCTCAGGCCAGGTAGTAGGGCAGCTCCTGATTGTGGGGCAGTTTCTGACTGGATTCCCAAGGTCTGGGATTTTTCTAGTAACTGACTTTCCTGGACTTGCCCAGTTCTTGGAAAAGGAGATCTAGGCCTAGTCTCCTGAACTGCCAATTTGGTGCTTTGTCATGGAGTCAGCCTGTTCTCTCACCCCCCCCCACTAAGAAATTGGTTATCTGACATCCTTGAGATGTTCTTATAGGCTAGTGTTATTAAGAATCATCACTTGAACATCAGAAAGTTGTTCTTAGCAAACTTAACTAAAGCATTGATTAGTCACGGACTGCAAGTCAAGCCCAACATCACTAGGATAAGAAGAGCAGTTTGAGCATTGTGAGGAGAAATAGAACTGTAGGTGCCAGGGTGCAGAGGAAGCCAGTCCTACCACCTGAGTCCACGATGAAGTTTCAGCTTATGCTACAGCTGAAGGCCATGTCTGTGACTATGGCCATGCAGCAAAAGGGGTCAGTGTCTATGTGAGTGGCTCATATTTCCATTAGAGACCATGAGGATGTTCCTGGTCTAGGCAGTTGCCTGGGAGCCTGGTTGATTTCCAAAGGCTATAGAACTGGCCCCATTCTTCCCTGCCTGCTACAGTCTGGACAGCTGGTCCTACTTCTCATTTGTGGGATTATTCAGAAGCAGACTGTGAGATGGCACAGGCAAAAAGTTGTTCAATACTCCTTTCTACATCAGGAATTTGGAATTACTGGTTGCAGGGTCTTGAGGGTGGGAGAGATGTTCCTGCCCCTAGTTGGCAGATAGCCCGGCACCTTGCCTGAGAAGTGCTTGTGGTGGGGAAATGGATGAGCTTACCCTGGAGGCTTGAATACTGAAAAGCCGGCCCTATCACTCATGGTGGTAAGGTACCATGGGTAGCAGGATGATGACTTCCTCTGCCCTCTCACCCCTTGATACCTGGCTGCCATGATAACGAGATCTGAGGTCATGAGAGTTGGTCAGCTGGCTCTGCCCCTTGTTGGCTACAGCACTCTGGAGAAGGGCCCTCTGCCTCAATGGAGCAACACAGAGGATCTAACCACAATGGCCAAGGCACTTGTGAGCCAGCCTCAAATGTATGAGAATGTGAGAGCTGTCTCTGCTGCCTACAGATGATGGCATTGAGTAGCCTAGCTGAAAGAATATTGGAGAGCTCTCTCTGGTGGTGCAGATAAGGGAGAGCCAGCATATCGATGAACTCAGTTATCACACATGCCCAGATCTAGAGCTTTGAATTGGTCCATGGCAAAATCGACATCATCTGTGAACTGTTGGGGTGCAAGAAAATGCTGGGCCTGCTGATCCAAAGCTGCAGAATCTCCATGACTAAAGGCAACAACAGGATAACAGGGAACTATCCTGCTGAAGCTACAATATTGATGATGTCACAGAAATGTGAGACCTTCAACCCAAACAATAATTTATTGCAATGAACATTTGAAAGTGTAGACGTGTGAATAAAGGGTATACTGTGGGACACAGTCTGACACACTGCAGCTTCCATGATGAGATTATTTTCTATGATTTTTTTGTTTGTATGTATTCTGTTTTAGGTGGGAGAATGCAGGGGTGGTAGATAGATATGAGGGGTTGGGGAGACAAGTAGGACTTGGCTACATGATGAGAAACTCACAAAAAATCAATATGAAGATTTATTTTAAATATTTATTTATGGGAAATACAAATATACAATTTTAATTAATTTAAAGTTTATATGATAAGGAATAAATATCAGTACAATAAATTTCAAATATGTGTCATTACAGTTTGTTCTTATTGTCCCCTTCCCCCACTGCCTCTTTGTACCCTTTGTTTCTCTAGAGCTGAATTGTCTTACCCTCAGATAGTCATTCTTTTATGTTTTTATGTTGTCTGTATTACAATACCTCTCTGTCTTCTCCTCCACATTTTTATATAAAATTTTAATCTATTTTAATGCAATGAAACTACCAAGATCATTTGAAATTTCAGAATAAAGATATGTCTGTGAGTAAGGTTTTGAAAGAATAAGAAAGAATTTTAGGCTGACCTTAATGGTAGATAGGAATTACATGATTGTGTTAGCAGACCACTGTTTGTTAGAACCATTTTCATAAGGATAAAATGTAATTCTGCTACTAAGTAACCTCTGGGCAGAAAGCACTCAAATGAATAAAGCTCTGACAACACATCACTATAGCCACTTTCAAAAGACATCATAAGTCAAGCACTCAAGTGCTTTGAAAAGTTGAATGCAAGAAGCTGGATTGGATGGGTATGAACAGGTTCCATTTATGAACAGCTCATATTTTAGATAAAAATACATTGTAGTCTAGTGTCACAAGTATTCTACAATGTGCAGCTGAATAGACCCCTTCTTCCATCCATCTCCATAGAGAAACAAACACATTGCACTGTTTAAGTGAAAAGGGTGTCAAATTTCCATGATTTACATTCTCCAAAATTAAATTCTTGAGTTCAGGGATTTATGCAGTATTTAATCTTAAATAGCCCATTCACAAGTAGAAAAAACAAATGAGTATAAATTTAAAGGGGAGATTAAACCATAATATCTTTGAAAATTTACCAAGTGGTGGCTTGGAAATTTCATAATACTAATGCTCAAGGTTAGTAAAATGTGTAGAAGAACATCAATAAAATGAACTAATCTTGGTGTGTGAAGTTGCGTATATAGATATAGACTTTCATGGTTCAATAAAAGTAATAAGAATCAATTTGGAGTCCAAAATTTGACAGAAACATAATCTATAGATTGAGGAATAAGCAGTCTAATTTTCATATTTAGGAGGCTATATATAATTTCTATAAGAGATAGATGGCTAAGTAGAATTTATTTTGTAATGAGTATCACAATTCAAAATCCAGACATAATTCTCAAGATATTTTTGATACCCTATCATCCTAAATCTTAATTAGACCCAGAATTTAAATCTGCTGATCAACCTTTAGATGATATGACCATATATTGGGAACCATATAGTGAAGGAGCATCATATGTTCAGCCTTTAACTAACCTGGGCATGTTCCTTTTCCAGTAAAATATGTTATCCAGGGTAAGAAAAACAACCTGCAACTACTAGTACAGTTACTGAGTAACATGACAGGGAAAAATCCACTGAGATGATTGCTTCAGAAATATAATCATTATACCAGGAGTAGTAGTGTACACTATTGGAATCAGCACTTTGAAATAAATGGTAAATGTATCTCTGAGACCCGGGTTTACAAAGAAAATTCCAAAGAAGCTGGAGTGATATAGTGAGACCCTGTATAAAATGTACATACATACACATAAATATATATATATTAAATATATATACACACATATACATATGTAGATAATGTTCAATGATATTAGCATTTTACAAGCACGAGTAGAAACATCACATGTGTTTCAAAGAATAGAAACATTCTTGTACTTATTTGTTTGCACAACATTTCTGTTTCAAAGCACAAATTTTATCTAGAAGTGTAATAATTGCTTCTATGCAGTTTTGGAAATTTCTGTTTGTGTTATTATTTAAGAACTATTATTTAAGAAATACTTCCATACCTTGGAAATATATTAATATGTCTTAAGTTTGTTTCCTATTCTTTCCTTCATATTGTAATAAAGAGTCAATGCTCTTGCTGTTAAGGAATAAATAATGCCACTTTGCATGTGAACATTAGCATTGTATGCAAACCTATAATACCCTCATAGTCCAATGATCTTGAGAATATTTGAAATGTTTCTTTAATCAAAAAAATAAAAATGCAAAGGTGAGAAAATAAATCCAGGAATCTGTCCTTTTTCAGAATCCTGCCCCCCAAAATTGTGATTGGTTAAGTGCTACGTGAATTAAAGAATATGCCATGATTATCTTATTTCCTCAACTAATGTCTAGGAACATCTAAAAAATAGCTTCCATAATCTTTGTATTTATATTTTTCTGCTTAATTTTTTTTTTAGAATTTACTCATGCTTTATGAAAACTAACTATAGTTAGCCATCTTTGTAAGTGAATGTGGAAATTATATGTTTCAGTTATTACCACTAGATTTACACTGATCCTAGTATACTCATTTTGATATTTCCTCTTAGGTGATGATGGTGACTATGATGAGTAGAGTAATTGATATTGGAGAATTATAATCAGAAGTCATTACTGACCACTAGTAACTTGCAAATATATGTGCTGATCCTTCTTCAAAATGTACTGAAGTAGAAGAATAGAAATGTACATAAAATAAATTAATAATAAGGTACTATTTCTTACATGGCGCATTTCATGTCCTATATATCAGTATTGATGCACATCAGGAAGCACTTCTCCACAATGAGGATTCAGGATGCAAAGAAGGGATTTGAGCCAGGCAAGAGGAAGAACAAGGGTATCCTTTATAAAATGGCTTAGGTCAGGATGCAACAGAAAGATAGATCATCATAAGTCTATAAAACTGTGGTGATTTGATTTATGTATCACTCAGAGAACCATCAGGGAAATATAAAGAGGTAATGCTAAACGAGAAAAATTATAAAACTTACCTTTGTATTCTCTCCTTTTCCTCTGTTTCTTTCTACTTTCTTTCTCAAATTCTCTCTTTCTATATGCTTTGTTCTTCAGATTAACAGGAATCCCTACCAAATACTAGTTGAAGGCAAAGAATAAATTCTTTTTTCCCTATGTGGTCCCAAGAAACCCTAACATCCTCATTAGTTCAATTCTATCTCATTTTATTTTCCCCTTTTTTTGCACTTTTGCCTAAATGTAATTTATATACAACTAAGTAATTGAAAACTGTTCAGGTTTTGTCAATTTAAAAAGAGTTTATTCTGTATTTTTGGGCTATTCACAGCTGACCAATCTTCTTGTATTACCAAGTTCCCAAGCCTCTTTTCTGAAATGGGATTCAGATCTGTTCTGTAACAATGCACAGAGTTTCTCATTTGCCCTTAAGCTCTTTGGCTCAGTGACATACCACTTTAAGTTTAATCAGACAGAAAAATCACAAAAGCTCCCAGTCTCAAGTGACCGCTCTGCCCTTTTATTTCCCCGTAAAAACAGAAAAAGATGAAATTCCCCTAGTTTTTCTTTCTGTCTTTGGTTCACTATACACCTGTGTATGCTGTGTTTATTTGAAATCGAGTGTGACCTAAGTTAATACTGCCACTTCCAATGAGAAAAACAGCAGTGTGTATTGGTGCCCCAATACACAATCACTTCTAAACGCTGTCTTCATGAAGGCATGATTTTCATCCAGAATTTTCTGAATATATTCAAGGAAATTATGAAAAAACTTCAAAAACCTCCATAGTAAGTTCCCTAACTTGCTTTCTTTTGTTTTGATTAACACCCTGACCCAAACAACCAATTGGGGAGGGTGATTTATTTCATATTGCATATAAGAGTCTACCACTGAGAAAAGTCAGGACAGGAAACTAGACGCAGAGATGATGGAGGAACATTATTTTCTATCTTGTGCCTTCCCTCTTCCCAACACCCAGATCAACCTGATTTCTTAAAATAACCAAGGACTACCTGCCTAGGGTAGCAAGGACTACAATGTTCTGCACCCTCCGCACCAATCAGCAATAAGATAATTGGTGTACATATAACCTCAAATAAGAGGAGGGATCATCCCAATTGATATTCCTTTTTCATAAATGGAATAGAAAGGAGTATCAAGCTTAAATTAAGTTGCCATTAAATGAAACAGAACAGTGGGACTTGCATAGAGAGATTCAGGTTTCTCATTTTGTAAAGTCATGGTTCTTGGCAATAAGTGCTCCTAAGTCACACTTACCTTAAGTTAGGGCCCTAGAAACTATGCCTACATGTCATGTGACCCTGCGTAGATGTGTACTAACTTGTTTGGATCATAAAAACTCTACAGATGGTACCATATTTTCTAGCACCTAGGTTCCGTGAAAACAACAGGGAATCTATGAGGTTTTATTAATTTGTAGCTTCTTGCAGCCTCTTGATGTTTCTTCCTTCCTGTAGAAGAGTCCAGACCACCACTTTCAGGCCTGGAGAGGTATTCCAGGTTTGTGTTAAGAAAGCAGGCTGCAGAAATCTGGGGAGCAAGGAAGACACAAAGAAAGAAAGCAGCATCCCTGCAAATTTCTGAGATTGGCTATCCTAAGGTAGTAAACAAGGAGCTGCCATTCAAAATAATCAAAGCAGAACAGAAGTTTGGGTTATGGGAAAAACAGTGAGACTTTTTGAAAGATATGAACATTTTGTAGGTGACTTTAATGTTCCAAAACAAACAAACAAACAAACAAATAATAAAAACTGTTCTTGAAGCCATCCTTATCCAATCTGGACTTTTTTCTAAACATGGCAGATTTTGTATTCTTAAATTTCTTAATATTTAAAATATTGTTTCATTCAGTAGTTCTCTCTGACATAAAACTGGATAAGCAACTCCTGAACCTAAAGATCAGGGAACTTCTCAGAAGAAGGCACAGAAAGTGATAAGATCTTGAGGATCAGGAAATATGCTATAAGATTGTCTTCTAGAAAAGTCAGGGAAGTTCCACCATGATACTTCAAGAATATTGCTAGTAAAACATGACTAGAACAATTATAATAACAATAGGCAAGCTAACATGGAGGGGTAATTTCAGAGGATTTTTTTTTCTTTTCTATTTTTTGGAGCTGGGGACCGATCCTTGGGCCTTGCGCTTGCTAGGCAAACGCTCTACCACTGAGCTAAGTCCCCAACCCCGAGGATTTCTTTATGAACAAAAAACTACAGGAATGCTGAGAAAGGGGAAAATAGTCTTCCTTGGGAAAAAATTCCAATTCGTTATATAATACAAACTGGTGAGACCTGAAATCATCTACATAAAATAACACTAAACTTATATCTATATATGTTTATATATATGTAATATATATTACAATTAATGTGTGTATGTGTATGTGCATGTGTGAGTGTTCATGTGCATGTGTGTGTAAAACCATAATAATAAAGAAGATCCATGATTTTGATATGTAATTAAAAGGAGAAAAAGAAGAATAAGGGAAAGGAAATGAAAGGGAGGAAATGTGGTAATTATTATTGTTTTTAAACGAAGCAAAATTTTTGAAGTCTTCAATTTATTTTCACAAATCTTTAAAAACGTATTTTTAACATTCAATATTTGTTAATGCTATGTGTATCTGTTTGGGTCACATTACTCATTTAAATTTGGAACAGCTAAGTACTTGGAATAAATGTCAGCTATAGAGAAACAAACATTTTGGATAGGGAGATAAAATATTTCAGTTTGTGTTTCCAGGTTAAATATAGTGTTCAGACATTTTCAGGACAGTAGTAGGAGCAAAGTTGTGATAAGCAAAACTGAAAAGAACATGGCCCTCTGACTATATGGTACTCTTAATTATAGGCCTTCATTTTTTTTATGGGATGTTTTGTCATATTTAATATGAGAAGATTCAATCAATCAGAAGATCCTAATTGATGAATCTCTGTCTCTCTCTGTCTCTGTCTCTGTATCTCTCTCTGTCTCTCTCTTTCTCTCTCTGTCTCTCTCAACACACACACATACACACACACACACAGAGTTGGGGGAACTATGATATGTGTGTTTATTGGGTATATAATTATATTTATCCTGCTAAAATTTTCTGAAACAAAATATAAAATAGAATATAAGAGATAATTGATGTTTGTGGTTCAAAAACTGCTATTCAAATTAAGATAACCTCTTTTCTCTGTCTCTCTCTGTCCTGTCTCTCTCTCTGTCGCTCTCTGTCTCTCTGTCTCTGTCTCTGTCTCTGTCTCTGTCTCTGTCTCTCTCTCTCTCTCTCTCTCTGACTATATTGAAAGCATAAGCATAAACAGAAAGACAGAGAGACAGGCAGGCACACACACACACACACACACACACACACACACACACACACACACACTCACACCCAGTAAACTCTTTCTTAATTTTTATGACACATAATAGACTTGTACCCATAGAAGTGCACCCACATGAATAAAATAATAAAACAAATCCTTTTCAACACTTTCTCAGAAATGCTTTCTAGATACCCACAAATGTATTTTCTGTACACTGAGTGTTATAGGTTGCATATGCTCAGCCCAGGGAGTGCCACTATTAGAAGGTATGGCTCTGTTTGAATAGGTGTGGTCTTGTTTGAATAGACATGTCACTTTTGGTGTTGGCTTTAAGAACTTCATCCTATCTGCCTGGAAGCCAGTATTCTGCTAGCACCTGATGAAGGTGTACAACACTCAGCTCCTCCTGCACCATGCTTGCCTGGATGCTGCCTTGATCATAATGGACTGGACCTCTAAAACTTAAACCAACCCCAAGTTGCCTTGGTCATGGTGTCTGTTCATGGCAGTAAAACACTTAGACAGAAATTAGGACCAGGAGTGGGGTATTGCCATGGGAGGCCTGATCATGAGGTTTTTTTTTTTTTTTTTTTTGAAGAATGTGGATTTGGGAACTTTGGATTTGGAAAGCAGTGGAATGCTTTAAGTAGTGCTTAATGGTATATCCTAGTAGCAATAGAGAAGAGTTTGTTACTGAAAATGATTTGAATTGTGTAGACCTGTCCCAAGAGATTTCAGTGGAGAATTCTAATTTGTGGTCCAAAGACTGTTTTTGTGGTGTATTGTGAAGAATGTGGCTACTTTTTGCTCTTGTCTGAAGAGTCAGCCTGAAGCTAAGGTGAAGAAACTCAGATTAATTACATTAACAAAGGAAGTCTCAGAAGCACCCATCATAGACTTTGTTCTCTGGTAAAGTCTCATGAAGCGCTTTTTAAGCAAGTGTTGTAAGCTGAGAAAGGAAAAATATAAAATATATGATTTGAATTTTAAAGGGGCACCAGGAAGTAAAGTGGAGCTGAATTCTGTATTCAAGAATATTAAATCGAATTAAGGGAGTAGTGACTTTGGAGCAAGATCATATCTAGGTAATTTAAGAACAGGCATGGTAGTGTAATCCATTAATTCCAGGAGGTAAAGGCAAGTAGATCTCTGAGTTCAAGTCCAGTGTAGAACCGACCAAGTTCTAGGTGGAGGAACTTAAAATACAGGCTTGATGGAACATACCTTTAATTGTAGTGCTTAGGAGAAAGGCCTGCAGATCTCTAAGTTCAAAGACAGTCTACAGAGCAAGTTCCAAGATAGCCAAGCTTAGGCAGTGAAGGATTTGGAAAACATAAAGCAGATGATAATGTAATAGAAAAAGGGGGCCATGTTTCAGCCTGAGCAATTAGCAGAATTTGGCAACTTTAGCTACATGGCTTTGGCTTTAGTGTCTAGAATAAAAGGGACGACTGGAACAATTAAAGCTCGTTAGCTGGAGCTAAGAAATTAGTGGTGATTAAGAGGAGACCAGCATCACTGAGGGGAAATCTTCTCGGAAATATTTTCTGAGAGCACAAAGAAGCTGTGTAACATAGATAACCCAGGATATCCCCCAAGTTGAAGTTATATTTAGATGTGTGAGAGCAACCCATGTGGTACTGATTTTCAAGGAAAGAAGGCATTATGAATAACAGTTGAGGCTTGGCACTGTGAGAGACCATAGAAGGTCATTAGCGAAGCTTCAGCCTCTGTTGCAGCTGATAGCCCAGGACATAAGGGGTCATGCAAAGGAGTTGAGGCTTGGCACCCTGAATAATGCCTATGAGAGGCTATTGATGAAGCTTAGTTTCAACAGATGACCCCAGGATATTGGAGATACCAGTACCATGGGATGATCACCAAGAACAGAAGCAGCAATGGAATGGATCATCCTGAGCATAGAATGCTACAGAGTGTAGAGCTAGAGAAGTGAAACCAGCCCTTAGGAGTCTATAAGATAATGTGTGGATTTCAGACATTGAAATAAGAAGCTGAAACATTAAAGTTGCCTTGGATGTCCCAAGATGTTTGAGATGCCAGAACTAGGAGATGCTGAGGAAAGCTTCTAATCAGAAATGGAATCAGCCCAGGAAAAAGAACTTTGTTGCAATCAACAAAGATGAAAAAGGAACCAGAGATCTGAAGACTAACTAGTAATCAGACATGGAGATCCAAAGCTTGAAGTTTGCCTAGATGGTTTCCTGTCTTAGGGATTGCAGTTAAGAGATTGGATGAATCTCAGAAGAGACTTTGAACTTTGGATTTTGGTCGGATAGAATTCTGCACATTATTGAGACTGCTATGTGTTATGGGGATGTTTGAAGATGAAATAAATATATTTTGCATTATGCTATATTTTGGTATGCCACCACCATAGAATTATGCGTTTGAATAAGACTATGGGGGACAGGGATTGGAATGTTATTATTTATGTATGTCTAGCCCATGGAAAAAGTCTGGCTCTGTTGAAATATGTGTGGCCTTGTTGGATTAGGCATGTCACTTTGGATGTGGGCTTTTAAACACTCATCCTAGCTGCCTGGAATTCAGTATTATGCTAGCAGCTTTCATTTGAAGATACACAACACTCAGCACCTCATGCACCATGCCTAACTGGATGCTGCCAGGTTCCTTCAATAATGGACTGAACCTCGGAAACTGTAAACCAGCCCCAATTAAATGTTGTGCTTATAGGAATTTCCTTGGTATCCCATAAGCATATTCAGGGTGGTAAATGGGACCTCCTAAAATTACAAATCTTCTGTAAGACAACGGACACTCTCAATTGGACAAAACAACAAATAAAAGATTGGGAAAAGATCTTTACCCATCCTACATCTGATAGAGGGCTAATGTCTAATATATACAAAGAACTCAAGAAGTTAGACTCCAGAGGATCAAATAATTCTATTTAAAAATGGTAGACAGAGCTAAACAAAGAATTCTCAACTGAGGAATACTGAAACTCAACAAAGAATATTTCATCTGTCTGAAGGAATTGTACTGATTCAGTCGAGCCTCACATTTGCTTCTGGAACAAACTGCTGTTACTGATTTAAATTATTGTTTGCTGATTCGACTGGATTGCCACTACTAATTCCTGTTTGATGTTTTTAACTGGACTACTGATATCCAGACAACAAAAATTTGAATTGCCCCAAAGAAATATGTCTAAACAAATCCTCAATTGCTGTTAACTATTAACCTTTGTTCCCCCTAGCTTCAGTTGGTGGACTAGAAGGGAGGTTTAAGGATCAAAGAATCCTAATTAAAGTGGGTTTTGAAAATAAAACCTACACACAGGCCTCAATTAAGCTACTGAAGTATTATTAGTTTCTTTTCTCTTTTTAATCTATTACAAATACACATTTTCATAAGGAAGATAAGCTTAAAAATCTTCTCTTCCCCAAATCTTTACCAAACTAGTCTTTGTAAGAAGTTTCTTCTGTCATATTCCTGATTCCAAGAGACTGACAAGAGTGTTCCTGAACCTGTTCATGGTCATAGTGTATAACCCAGTACTTCACAGAATGAGAATATTTCTGTACTTCTTTTACAATGTGGTAAGAGAAGCCATTCCTCTCAAATCCTGTTCAAATTGTCTCCTGTTTAAAATGAAATGTAGATCTAGGATTTTTTTCCTGATTTATATTTGGTGCTACGTGACTATAATTGATGCACTTGAATCTCAATTCAAAAGTACTTTGGAAAGCTGTTTAACATACAATTTACTTGTTTTATTGAGTTATGACTTTGTTTTCCTTGAGTATTTTTGCGTCAATATTCATAAGGGACATTGGTTTAAGTTCTCTTTCTTTGTTGGGTCTCTGTGTGGTTTTGGTATAAGAGTAATTGTGGCTTCATAGAAGGAATTTGGTAGTGCTCCATCTGTTTCGATTTTGTAAAATAGTTTGGACAGTATTGGTATGAGGTCTTCTATGAAGGTGTGATAGAATTCTGCACTGAACCTGTCTGGACCTCGGTTCTTTTTGGTTGGGACACCTTTAATGACTGCTTCTATTTCGTTAGGAGTTGTGGGGTTGTTTAGATGGGGTTATTTGTTCCTGATTTAACTTTGGTACATGGTATCTGTCTAGAAAATTGTCCATTTTCTCCAGATTTTCCAGTTTTGTTGATTATATGTTTTTGTAGTAGGATCTGATGATTTTTTTTAAATTTCTGCAGATTCTGTTGTTATCTCTCCCTTTTCATTTCTGATTTTCTTAATTTGGATATACTCTCAGTGACCTCTGTTTAGTCTGACTAAGGGTTTATATATCCTGTTGATTTTCTCAAAGAACCAGCTCCTGCTTCTGTTGATTCTTTGTATAGTTCTTTTCATTTCTACTTGATTTCAACTCTGTGTTTGATTACTTCATGCCTTCTACTCCTCTTGGATTTATTTATTTCTTTTTGTTCTAGAACTTTAAGATATGATGTAAAGCTGCTGACGTATGTTCTCTTCTGTTTCTTTTTGCAGGCACTCATAGCTATGAGTTAGTACCACTTTCCTTGTTTCCCATAAGTTTGAGAATGTTGTATCTTCATTTTCATTAAATTCTAAGAAGTCTTTAATTTCTTTCTTTATTTCTTCCTTGACCAAGTTGTCATTAAGTAGAGCATTGTTCAACTTCCATGTATATGTGGGCTTTCTGTCATTATTGTTGTTATTGCAGACCAGTCTTAGTGCATGGTAATCTGATATGATGCATGGGATTATTTCTATATTCCTGCATCTGTTGTAGCCTGTTTTGTGATGGATTATATGGTCAATTTTGGAAAAGGTTCCATCAGGTGCTGAGAAGAAGGTATATCCTATTCTTTTAGGATATAATATTCTATAAGTATCTGTTAATTCCAAGTGGTTCATAACTTCTGTTAGTTTCTCTATGTTTCTGTTTAATTTCTGTTTCCATGATCTGTCCAGTGATGAGAGTGGAGTGTTGAAATCTCCTAGTATTATCGTTACTCTTGGTTGAAAATCAATTTTATTTGTTATTAGAATGGTAACTGCAGCTTCTTTCTTCAGGCCATTTGCTTGGAAAATTGTTTTCCAGCCATTTATTCTGAAGTAGTGTCTGTCTTTGTCTCTGAGGTGTGTTTCCTTCATGCAGTGAAATGTGTGGTCCTTTTTACTTGTCTAGTCTGTTAGTCTATGTTTTTTTTTTATTGGGGAATTGAGTCCATTGATATTGAGAGATATTAAGGAATAGTGATTGTCGCTTCCTGTTATTTTCATTGTGGAATTATGTTTGTTTGTCTCTCTTTTGGTTTCATTGAAAGAAAATTATATCTCTGCTTTCTGTACAGTGTAGTTTCTCTCCTTGTGTTGGAGTTTTCCATCTATTATCCTTTGTAGGGCTGGATTTGTATATACTGTGTAAATTTGGTTTTGTCATGGGATATCTTGGTTTCTCCATCTATGTTAATCGAAAGTTTTGCTGGATACAGTAACTTGGGCTGGCATTTGTGTTCACTCAATGTCTGTATGACATCTCTCCAGGATCTTCTGTCTTTCGTAATCTCTGGTGAGAAGCCTGGTGTCTGTCTTTACATGTTACTTTATTTTTTCCCTTACTGCTTTTAATATTCTTTCATTACTTTGTGAATTTGGTTCTTTAACTTTTATGTGATGGGAGGAATTTCTTTTCTGGTCCAATGTATTTGGAGTTCTGGAGGTTTCTTGTATCTTTATGGACATCTCTTTCTTTAGGTTAGGGAAGTTTTCATCTATAATTTTGTTGAATACAGTTACTGGTCCCTTAAGTTGGGAGTCTTCCCTTTCTTCTATACCTATTATCCTTAGGTTTGATTTTCTCATCATGTCCTGGATTTCCTGTATGGTTTGGGCTAGGAGCGTTTTGTGTTTTGCACTATTTTTGACAGTTGTGTTGATGTTTTCTCTGGTAATTACTGCTCCTGAGTTTCTCTCTTCTATTTCTTGTATTCTGTTGGAGATGCTTGTATCTATGGGTCCTTGTCTCTTCCTTTTGTTTTCTATATCCAGGGTTGTGTTCCTTTGTGCCTTCTTTATTGTTTCTATTTCCATTTTCAATTTCTTCACCTATTTGTTTGTGTTTACCTGTAATTCTTTCAGGGATTTTTGTGTATCCTCTCTAAGGGCTTCTACTTATTTACTTGTGCTTTCCTGCATTTCTCTAAGAGAGTTCTTTATGTCTCTCTTAAAGTCCTCTGTCATTATCAAAAAAAAAATGTGATTTCAAATCTAAATCTTGCTTTTCTGGTGTGTTTGGATATCCAGTATTTTCTTTGGTGGGGATACTGGGCTCTGATGATGCCAAGTAGTCTTGGTTTCTTTTGGTTAGTTTCCTGTGCTTGCTCCTAGACATTGGGTTGTCTCTGGTGTTTTCTTGTCTTGCTGTTCCAGGGAGTGACTTGGTCCTGCTGTGGTGTCTGTGTCAGCACTCCTGTAGAACTGTTTTCCTATATTCTTTCAGCCTTTCCTGAGAGCAGGTGCTCTGCTCTCAGCTGTGGCGGCACTCCTTGAGACTGTCTTCCAGCTTTAAGTGCAGACAGGAATCAAAGAGTCCTGCCCCTGATTGCTCCTGTAGGTTCTTGCACCCAGTGAGCACAGTTGACACTATGTGATTCCCTCTTGGTCTGGACTGTGGGCAGAGGGTTTTCTCCTCTGACTTCTCAGGAGTATCCACACTTCTGAGGTTCCAACTCTCTCCCCCATGGGATTTGGGTGCAGGGAACTGTTTCGCGGGATTAGTTCGGTCCTGGACACAGACCACAACTGCGGGTACTGGCTGCTGTTCTCATATCCCTCTGTCCAGAGCCACTGCACAGCTTCCTCTTGGACCAGGGATGTGGGCTGAGTTGTGCAGAGGTGGCAGTCTGTCCTGTGACCCTGGGATGTCTGCACTCCTGGGCGGTCCGCTCTCTTCCCCACATGATTTGGGTCAAAATATCCAATTTTCAAAAATAAATAAATGGTCAGTCAGCTGACATCACTACCATCAACTGTATTTCAGATCATTGCTCAAAACAAGATTAATTACTGAGCTGATGAGACCAAAGTCAATAATACAAAATTGTTACAGAGAATAATCAATTTGAGTATACTGGTTGTTGTTTCCTCTCCTATTGTTATGGTTGTTCTCTGGGTATGAGGATACTGTATGTTGATTGAGATATATTGAGTGCTAATAAACTATAAACAATTTTTGTTTAACAAAATGAATAATTTGTGCTTCTGACTTTTTTCATTTAAAAATATGCCACATAAATGAGATAACACAGCAAATTGGGAACTTCTTTAAAAATCCTAAAGGGCTTACATCTGTTTACAGTACCCAGGAGCCAGAGGCAGGAGAACAGGATGTTGAAGTTCACATTTGACTATATGCCAAGGCTTAAAAAATATATTCATATATTTACTGATATTCTATATATAGTCTATATATAATATATCCTATATATTTAATCTAATAGGAAAGAAATGTTTATTACCTCAATGATGCTAAGATCTGTAGCTTAAAATGTTTTTGGAGAAAAATTTTTAATTATTCTCTAGTTAGAAAAGGAAGATTTTGTTTTTCACCTTCAGTTTTAGTGTGAAAACTTAATAAGTGGATTCATTTTATGTTGTTTTCAAATAGTCTGCTTCATGTTATTCAAAATGTATTTCTTTACCAACTGAAAAATACCTTATTCCAAGTCCTATTTTTAGTGCCTATTTATACAAATGGATTCATAATATGGAAATGATTGAAGATATAGAATCAATAAGAGCTGTGTTTTCATTCTAATAGATAATATGATTTTCTCATCTGTCAGACTTCTATTTTAATATTTTTCCCTTTGACAGATATACCAAAAGGAAATTAAGTAATAAAATACTTATCCATTTAACACATTGCATGTTGATGTATGTGATCATTTACTTCTGAAAGAAGATTCGAAAACCTTATACACAAAGAATAAAAGTTACATTTCTCCTTAAAAGTTGGTTTAGGTCTGACTTACATTAATTCTAAAGAACTAACATTTATGTATTCTAGTGTGGTCTTAAATTTGCAATTTTCAATCTTCAGTCTCTCTGAAATTATGGGACTGACCATTATTCTCTTTATCTTAACTATCAATTAATGTCTTTTAATATTATTTATGTATTCTCTTAACATCAGGATTTATATCTTAATGTTCTATTAATAATTGTATTACATTTTTAATTTTGTGGAAGTTTTCCACTGAACTTCAAGTTTTGATTCTATCATCTAATATTGAAGACAAGAGCGGTATTATAGTTCTTAGTGTCAAAAATGAAACAGGTGATTACTCTCTTAATTTTAGTTAATTATTTTTTGTGGTACTAGTAACAACCAAGAATTTATGAACTCTCACCCTCTGCTATATCTTTATTGTACTATCTTCATTCTATAAATAAATAATCCATTTTTGTGAGACCAGGAAATAGAGCATCTTAATTCACAAGCATTACTAATTTAATTTCATACAGAAATACTTGAGATGACTATTATGTGTCTATTATCCACTTAACATTCATTTAATTTTATCCATCATATCTCTTCTCTCTTTCATCTATCATCTATTTATCCACTTATCTATCATCTATCTATCTATCATCTATCTATTTATCATCTATCTATCTATCTATCTATCTATCTATCTATCTATCTATCATCTATCCAATCTACCTATGATGGGTAGTTTTATTTGAAACAAGCTAATGTCATCTGGTAGAAGAAAACTCAGTGAAGAAAATGCCTCCATAAGATCAGATCTGTAAGACACTTTTAAAATTATTGATTGATGTGGGAGGGCCCAGCCCGTTGTGGGTGGCACAATTCCTGGGCGGGCTGATGAGTCTGAGTTTTATAAGAAAGCAAGGTGAACAAGGTATGTGGAGCAGGACAGAAAGCAGCACATTTATCTTGGTCCCTGCCTAAGCTAAAAAACACCCCTTATACTGGCACAACTGGCTTTAGCTCATACTGTTTCATCGCAGTAATAGAAACCCTAAGACACTGTCTCTGTCCCTTTCCCTCCTTTTCTTATTTAAATTTTTGTGGTTTTTTTTTTCAGGATTTTTTAAATGCAAATCCAGATGTATAAAGATGTCACAAACATAATTTGCTTATTATTACATTCCTGTTAAAGTCACGTTTTACTTCATCATAACTTTAAACATCAGGAACAGTTGTAGGACTTCACTATTTTTCTCTTAATTAAGTTGGCACCTGCTGAAATGCTCTATTATAAAGTTCATTTACTGTGTTATAACTAATTTGTAGTCTGTTGAAATATAACCTGAAGCCATTTGAGATTCTTTTTCCAAGGATATTTGGTTTTTCTTATTTAAGTCAAGAAACAATGAGACTTGTCAAAAATCTAAAATAAAATTGATATTAAAAAGGGAAATTTTCTAATATTTTTCTGTTATGTTTTTTTCAGAAAGCTCCTCTTTCCTTTGAGTAACATTCAGTTGCTTTTATATCATACTACATTTTATTTTCTATATTCTGTTACTGTAATTACTGTTTTAATCACAAAATTCACAAAAACATAAGAAGTAGCAACTGCTATGTGCAAATATTTGTTTTCTTGAAAAATTGAAGTACAACATATGATAAAAAAGTGATATAGGATGCAAGCAAATTCACTGATAATGGGACGCTGCTGGATCTATTTTCTATAGGGACTATATTTGTTCCACAGAATATACTTTAACTTTTTAAAAAGGAGCTAGAAAAGGGGATGGAGAAGGGACAAGGGGAACATGATCAGGTATTGGGTGAAGGTAACAGGATTGAAGCCCTGAGGGCCAACAGAAAGAATCTGAAATAGGCTACCATGGGAGGTAGGAGGTGGGTGGAGCCTCTAGAATGTACCACAAACCTGGGAGGTGAGAGACTCTCAGGACTCAAAGGGAGGAACCTTAGATGAAATGCCCTACAGTGTGGAGAGGGAACTTGCAGAGCCCACCTCCAGTTGAAAGACAGAGCTGTAGGGACCAAAATGGAGAAGAGCCGGAGGAAAAGCAGGTTCAGTGACAGGCCCAAATTGAGATTCAGCTCAAAGGGAGGCCCCAAAGCCTGACAGTAATTCTGATGCTGCAGTGCAATAACCAAGAGGGACCTATTGTGTCTGCCCTCCAAAAGGTCCCAAAAAATGGCTGAAAGAATCAGATTCAGATATTTACACCCAACCAATGGACAGAAGATAGGGACCCCCTTGGCTGAATTAGGGAAAAGCTGGAGGAAACTGAGAAGAGCCACTCTAAAGGAAGACCAGCAGTTTCAATTAACCCAGACCCCCGATATCTCATACACACTGAGCCACCAACCAGGTAGCACCCACCTGCTGATATGAGGGCCACACCACACATGTAGGAGAGAACTGCCATGTCTGGTCAGTAAGAGAAGATGCATCTAACCCTCAAAAGACTTGAGGTCCCAGGAAGTGGGAAGGCCTGGTAGGGTAGCAGTAGAGATGGGAAAATCCTATTGGAGACGGGAGGAGATATAGAACAGTCAGAGGGTGGACTGGGATGGGGATAAATTCTGGACTATAACAAAAGAATAAATATATATTTTTAAAAAGGAGGAGCTACCAAGAGAACTGCAGCAGCCTTTTCACATTCCAATATAATAAATATTCTGCCAAAAATTTTTGTCATATTCAACTCAGGTTTGTGCTCTCCTATTTAAACAAATATTAATTTTAAAAAATCAAAAATCAAATTTTCTTCCTTCTTTTGTGGTATTCTATCTTTATACCCCCTCCTATATTCACACAAACCTTAATATGAGTAGTCTGCTTGAAAACCCCTTAAGTATAATCTCATTATTGAGATAGAATTGTAGGACAACATTTTAGCCCATAAACATAAGAATCAAAACCAAAAATCCAGAAAATACAGCTAAAGGAAAATATGAGAACTACAAAGTGGGATATGATGGCATCTTTACTTGGCCTCTGTCTAGCATTATTGGGTGTCACACAATCACAATTGCCTTAATAGAGAAGATTCCTATCTTCAAATACTATCTAT
The DNA here is from genome assembly GCF_011064425.1 of Rattus rattus. Lineage (NCBI taxonomy): Eukaryota > Metazoa > Chordata > Mammalia > Rodentia > Muridae > Rattus > Rattus rattus. Next base: position 76,317,686 of record NC_046157.1, on the reverse strand, counting down.
ACAGTATTTTTATATCATTTTACTGAAGAAAGATCATTTCTTAGCTTAAATAAGTATTTCTATTAATTTATGAGATCTGAGTGTGTGGAGGGTTCAGGGGCAGAGGGTCCATTCAACTTTGACAATTGATAAAATATAATGAAAATAGGTACATGAATCTAATAAGTATTTCTAACTTTCATTTAAAAATGTTCACATATTGTGCCACGCTATAAAATGATAGTCTAGGAACCAGATAGATTCTAACCTCATTTATTTTAAATGTGTTAAGAGGAAACATATCGATTGCTAGAAGCCTTGTAGCAGTGGTTAAAAATAGATAAATGCTACTATGAGCATAATAGTTTATAGCTTTTCAAACGTTGTGGAAGCTCCCTATTTCTCCCTCATCACCAGTTCAGGATCAGGAGGAAAATTTAAAAGCTTTTGCTATTTTTCTTTAAAAATTACACCTAGGAACTCTAGAACCTATTTGTACATTTACAGAGATTAATGAATGAAAAAAAGCAATCAAATATTAGCAACAATTTATATGATCATTGGTGCATCTTATGGATTTTAGTTCTTTGCCTTTTAATGTCCTTTTATTTTTGGATTGGTCTTTGTGAAACATGTTGCTTCAAATGCATTTACTTTAAGTCATTATTTAAACTAGTTGACAAATATATATATTGGAGAAAATAACTATTTTATAATATTGCCATGAACATGGATGTGTGTATTTTGCGCTCTCTATGAATTATTGGTACATTATTGGTACATGAAAAAAATTGACATTCCTAAAGCAGAAAATCCAAATTAAAGATGGTAGAATTTGGGCATAAATAGAAAAAGATTATTTCAACCTTATAATATTTCATCTGTATACACTGTAACTAATGTGTAGTAGAAAGATAGTAATAGAACATTGTGAAGTTCAAATAAACTAGTTTTGAAAAATACTTAAGAGAATCCTCTACAAAACAAATCTCATTGGCTCTCACCATCAGTACTTAAACCTCATACACTCTGGTCCTTTCCAACATCTTCTCATCATAATGACACCCACACATACATTTTATATCCTGTAATTTTGATTTGCCATTTTCCAAACAGAAGAATATAAAGGATAACTTGTAGTTTAGTGTCTATGGCTAAGCTTATTTTATTTTTATCAGTAATGCAAAAAAAATAAATAAAAGGTAACAGCTCTAATTGGTATAAACCAAAAATAAGAAAAGAGAAGGGAAATGGATGTTCAAGGAAAGAGGTAGATGCTGTAATGTTTAAGAGTTATAATTTTACAATGTCTTAAATTGATGCTTACTTCCAAAATATACTGCAAACTGCTTTCTTCTAATTATTTATCTTTAACAACTTCCAACAAGAACCCCTGTAGTGCATGGTTCTCAACCCACCTAATGCTGCAATCCATCAAAAGCTTTTCATGTTGTGACTAAAACTACAAAAATTATTTCTTTATTTCTCTGTAACTGTAAATTTCTTACTTTTGTGAATCTTAATGTAAATAGCTTATGTATTGTGTTTGTGTATTGTGACCCACAGGTTCAGAACCCATGCCTTAGGGCCTATTTGCCTCAAGATGAATAGTACATTCTTGTGCATCAGCAGTATCTGTTTATAAACACTTATGCATATATATATATGATTATGTAATGTAATCATTGACTTTATAATTTTGCTGCCCAGGCATTGTGATACATACCTTTAATCCCAGCATTAAAGAGGTCAGCAGAAAAGGGTTGCAAGTTTGTGGACAGCGTGGGTAACAAAGCAAGAGGATGTTCCAAAATAAAACATAGTAAAACCAAACAAAATCAAATTGGACTTTAATAATGTAATATTATAATTATTATTCCATTTATTATTACTCTCAAAAAATAAATCATTGCAGATCTATTAGAAGAATGTCATGTCGACTTCGTGCATTTTGTTTTTCTTTTTAATCAGTTTCCACTTTTTCATATTGTAGCATATGGCAATGCAATTATACCGTAGACACATTTGATTTTACCTATGTTTGTTGCTTATTTTAGCAACCCAATATACTTTGATTAAAGTCATCCAGAATGCTGACTGCAGACAAGCACATCTAAGACCAGGTTTTCCTTGGGTAACATTAGAAATATTTTAATCTAGAGTAATTCACTTCAGCAGGGTTAAAGGTGAGAAGTGCCATTTTAAGATATAACTTTGTATGAAAAACTGTAGAAAACATTCAAGAGCTAAGAGGTCAGCAAATCTCCATAAAAATCACAGGTCCATATACTGGAAATGGATTTTTGAATGATTGTTATGATCTTTGACAACCTCAATATATCATTCGTTTCGGCTGCCTTCCACCAAAGCCTCTATAAACAGAAACCACTGAAGATATACATAAATTCTGTAAAAAGCCATACGATAAACCTTTCAGTACTCCCATGTTATTTTTCTGTACAGTCCAAAAACACTGGAGATTTACAGGTTTCTTACTAGTCACTTTTATAAGCTGTTACCACATACACTTGTACAATCACTTGCATGACCACGCAGACACATTCATGTACGCACAAATACAATTTTGGAAAGTAATATAGTAACTCAATAGAAAGCATCTGGCAATGTCACAAGAACATGTGGCTTTTGTCTTATGTGCTTGACCTCATGATTATCATCATCATCATCATCATCATCATCATCATCATCATCATCATCTCATCACCTTTTTTACCTGTTGGTTTAGGGTTGTCATATTTTCCTGGACAATATATTAATATCTCCCACTTTGATCCTTTTTATTCATTGTAGAACCAAGTCAATGCAAATTAAGTTAAATTTTGTGAAGTGATTTGTAGCAATAGGTAAACTGAAAACATCCACGAAGGCCTAAATTTATGAGGAGATTTGAAACCAGTTCTATTAGAGAATTGTTTTCATATATAGGCCAGGGCTCCATTCATGTGTACTAGAGAAGGATTGTTGGTGACTGAGAATATTTGTAACATAAAGTCAGCTGAAAACAATAAAACCATGTCATACAGTGATCACTTTAAGTTACCAATTGGCTCTTTCAAAAGTATGTGCAGAGCTGAAGATGATTCACCAGAAGATGCACATTTTGAAATTTACTCGTTCCACCATGTAAAAGTAATAGTCTTCTGAAATGTGGTTTCCATTGAAAAATTTAGCTCATCAAACACATCCTTTGCCTCTGTAGATTTGTACATACTCAATTAGCATGCAATTCTATTCTTTTATATATCTAATATACTTCTCTATGCTATAACCGTGTCTTTTAAACATCATAAATAAACATTCCCTCAAATGTCATCTTTAGCACTAAGGATTTAAACATTGCATCATTTTTAAAAATTAATAGCATGGAGTCCTTCAATATCATTCACTGTGGATAAGATGATTTTATCTAAGTTACATAGCCTGAAATTAATCCCCAAGACACATGGTGGGAGAAAAAATGCCAATTTCAGCAAGTTTTCCTTTAATTGCCACATGTGTTTAGCACAAGTTTACCTTTAGTCTCCACATGTGTTGTAGCACATAAAAAGGAGTAAGCACATTTGCATAAATGTATACAAACATACAATAAATGTTTAAAATATTAATAAATAGTATTAAAATATTCTGTAAATTGGAAGTTCTTGCACTACAGCCACTATAAAGTCTACTTTGGCTCAGCAGTCACTTTGGATATCATAGTTTCTAATTCCCTGTCAACATAATCCTATCAATCAATTTTATCACTATCCAGTTGAAAATTCAAAATGCTGTTTTATTTTCTTGTTTTAAACTTACACCATGAGCAATTGCTCATAATTTAAAAGCCTGATATCTGTCAAGATTCATAGAAATCAGCTTTTAACATTAATCATGAATTCTACTTAGCCCTTATAAAATACTTTGCACTTTCCAAACCATGATGATTTGCAGAGCCTTTGAACTTCACACTTTGCATTCCTGAGCCCATTTTAAACACTTTTGTTGCAGAAGTCCATATCAGTATTGCTTCAATGAGTAAGGTCTCTACGGATTAGATAGTTTTCATATGCAGCCCATTAATATAGTGTCCTCTTCTTTCACTTATCCATATTTCAGTGAAATTTCCCTTATAATTGCAGTCTTTTCAAATGCATTACAAATTTCCTTGTGGTGAATATTATGACTGTCTCATTCAGAGACATGACTCAGATACTATAAAGAGATGATTTGTCTCAGGCTCCTCTTCCCACTCTTCCTGTGCCACATTCATTTTTTCAGTACCTCTTCTTCCTTTTCATACTGCCATGTCCACTGCATCTATCTCTCTTCTTGGAATTTTTATTTTCTTCTGCATTTTTTGCAGGGCCAACTAATATTCCTGAGACCTCATACATTTTATGTTATGGCACTACCATTGAGGTACCTATTCTTTCGTGTTTCTTCTAAATGTGATATACTCTTTATATATTTTATGTACAGAAGTATATGATTACCTTGTAACATTTATGTTATAGCCTGCTATTATCATGAAACCTACAATAATGTACAAGGAATTATAAAGAACATAAAAATGAGTTCATTTTCGGGCATTTTCAGCGATGGCTCAGTAACTTGCCTGCTATAAGTTCCAGTGTCTTGATTCCTGTTTTGAAATCATTGTATGACTACAATTATGTCATAATTATGAAAAGATTTTTTTTTTACATTCCACACATATTTTTGTCTGGAATTCTTATTTTGATAAACTATTTAGGGCAGAAGAAAATATGTTCGCTATGTTATTCTTTCATAATAAACTAAACTATTAATGTTAGCATTTATGAGTCTCATATGTTGACAGCTCTTTTTCAATGGCTTAATATTCAAGCATTTTACCCAAGCCATTATAACATATGTCATCATTATGAGCATACTATTTTGCTAAGGATCTTCTCGTGATTATTGAAATTTCTACCATACTTAAATTCTTTGCTGGCTAGATATAGTTTGCATAGCTTCATAAAGCATTTACTAACACCTATTCCTAAATTGTAGTTATGGTGATTAAAGAAGATCAAAAATGCACTCTTCTGGTTTGAAACTGTACCCAGAGCAGACCTGGGGTGCTGACTCCACATGCATTTGTATTCCTACAACACCTAGAGGGAGTCCAAATCCTGAATGCTCTGCAATGTCCATGATCACAAGTTAGGCCACAATGTATGCCCCACCACCTAGAGTAACTGAGACTCCTAGGATCCAGAGATGCAGGAACCCCTACCCAGCCAGAGGCATAGGTTCTTTCCAGTTTGAACATGCTCCAGGAGCAGACCTGAGGTGCTGGCGCTGCACCACACTCCTAAAACACCCAGAGGGAGCTGGAGTCACAGAGGCTCTGAAACATCCAGGATAATAGGTGCTCTGACATGCTCAAGATCACAGGATCAAAGGATCATAGAAGAACCTCAACTCGCAGGTAAAAAGACACACCCAGGATCACACCTAGGATTTGACACACTCAAGATCACAGTTGAGGCCACAATACCTTTCCCAACACCCACCATAGCTGGGAACTGCACTGGAACCAAGGAATCACAAACCTCTACTCAGCCAGAGGCACGGGTTCTTTCCTGCTTGCACCTGTATCCAGTGAAGACCCATGGCCCTGACTCCCCACCCACTCTTGCAACACCCAGAGAAAACTCGACTCCCAAGAGCTCTAACACAACAGGATTTCAAGAGATTGGTCTCACCAGGATTTCAGGATGCCCAGAGGTGGCTTGACTCCCAGGAGCTCTGAAACACAGAGGATATCAAGATCTCAGAATATCAGGATAACAGAGTAAGCTGAACTCGAAGGACAACCAGCATCACAGGAGGGACACTCTTCAGTCAGAGGCAGCAAGAGCAGTTAGCAATAGAGATAACCAGATGGTGAGAGGCAAGCACAAGAACATAAGCCACAGAAATCAATGCTAATTGACAACATCAAAACCCAGTTCTCCTACCACGTCAAGGCCTGGATAACCTATCATACCTGAAAAGCAAGATAGAAATCTAAAATACCATCTTACAAATAGGAGAGAAGAAATTAAGAGTGACATAAATAACTCATTTAAAGAAATACAGGAGAACACAGGTAAACAAATAGAAGCCCTTAAATGGGAAACAAATAAAGTTCTTAAAGAAGTAGAAGAAAAAAACAATCAAACAGGTAAAGAGGAATTGAGCAAAACCATCCAGGATATAAAAATGAAACAGAAATACAAAAATAACACAAAGGGAGACAATACTAGAGATTGAAAACCTAGGAAAGAGAACAAGAGTCACAAATGCAAGCATCACCAACAGAATACAAGAGATAGAAGAGAAAAATCTCAGGCATAGAAAATACCCTAGAAGAGAATGACACAGCATTCAAAGAAAATACAAAAAGCAAAAAATTCCTAATTAAAAATGTTCAAGAAATCCAGTATACAAAGAAAAGACCAAACCTAAAAATAGTAAGTATGGAAGCAAGCAAAGATTCCCAACTCAAAGGACCAGCTAACATCTTCAACAAAATTATAGAAGGAAACTTTTATAACCTAAGAAAGAACTGCCAATAACATACAAGAAGCTGCAGAACACCAAACAGATGGAACTAGAAAAAAATTTTTTCCCATCACATAATAATTAAAACACCAAATGCACAGAACAAAGAAAGACTATTGAAAGTGGTAAGGGGAAAATGTCAAGTAACATACAAAGGGAAATGCATGAGAATTACATCAGACTTCTCAACAGAGACTCTAAAACCCAGAAGATCTTGGGCAGATGTCATACAGAAACTAGGAGAACAAAAGTATGAGGCCAGGCTATTATAGCTATCAAAACTCACAATTACCATAGAAGGAAAAACCCAAGACATTCTATAACCTAAGAAAAATTTTAAGAATATCTTTCCATCAATCCAGCCCTACAGAGGAAAACAGAAGAAAAAGTCCAATGTAAGGAACGAAAGTACAGGGTTGGGCATTTAGCTCAGTGGTAGAGGCCCTGGGTTCGGTCCCCAGCTTGAAAAAAAAAGAAAAAGAAAAAGAAAAAAAAAAGGAACGAAAGTACATAAACGAAAAGGCAAGAAATAAATCTTCTCACAACAAACCCAAAAGGATAGAAGCACACAGCAGAATTCTACCACTAAAAACAAAAATAGCAGGAAGCAGCAATCATTGGTCATTAATATCTCTCAATATCCTTTGACTCAATCCCCCCATAAAAGATATAGACTAGCAGACTGGATACAAAAATAAGACACAACATTTTTCTGCACACAGGAAAAGTATTTCAGTGACAAAGACAGACATTACTTCAAAGTAAAAGTCTGGGAAAAAATTTCCATTCAGATGGTCCCAAAAAACAAGGTAGGGTAGCAATATAAAATAGACTTTCAACCCAAAGTTATCAAAAAAGATGGGGAAGGACACTACATACTCATCAAAGGAAAAATCCACCAAGAGTAACTCTCAATTCTGGATATCTATGCCCCAAATGTGTATGTAAAAGAAACATTACTGAAGCTCGAAACACACAGTGAACCTCTAATAATAACAATAATAATAATAATAATAATAATAATAATAATAATAATAATAATAGACTTGAACATCCCACTCTCACCAATGGACAGATCATGGAAACAGAAACTAAACTGAGACACAGAGAAATTAGCAGAGATTATGAACCAAATAAATTGAAGAGATAGCTACACGACATTACATCCTAAAACAAAAGAATATAACTTTTTTTCAGCATCTCAAGGTACCTTCTCCAAAATTGACAGTATAATCAAACACAAAACAAGCCTCAAAGGATATAAGACAATCGAAATAATCCCATTTATTCTGTCAGATCACCATGAAGGCTTGTCCTCAACAACAACAAAAACAATAAGAAGCCCACATAAACATGGAGGCCATGATAGACCACCCGCTGCTGGACTTCTAGAACCATTATTTTACTAAGAAGCTGGAACCAGAAAATTCAGGTTAGCAGAGGTGCCAGGATAGACACTAATCTGAGATAAATGAGCAGTAGTTCCAATGGCCCAATAGAGCTGGAACTAGCAACCACCAGGGTACATACAGGAACCCGTTCCATCCTCTTTTTTAAATTTTTACCACAACACAACATACCCAAACTTATTGAACACAATAAAAATTGGACACAATGAAAGCAGTATTAAGAGGAAAACTCATAGATTTAAGTGCTTCCATAATGAAATAGGAGAGACCATATACTAGAAGCTTCACAACACCTCTGAAAGCTCTGGAACCAAAGAAGCAAATATACTCAAGAGAAGTCGATGGCAGGAAATAATCAAACTCACTGTTGAAATCAACCAAGTAGAAACAACAACAACAACAACAACAACAATAACATTAACAAAACTATACAAAGAATCAACAAAACCTGGAGCTAGTTCTTTGAGAAAATCAACAAGATAAATTAATCTTTAGTCGGACTAAGCAAAAGGCACAAAGACAGTATCCAAATTAACAAAATCAGAAAAGAAAATAGAGACATAAAAACAGAAACCGAAGAAATAAAAAAATATCAGATTCTACTAAAAAATCCTATATTCAAAAAAAAAATTGGAAAATCTAGATGAAATGGATGATTTTCTAGAAAGATACCAAGTACCAAAGTTAATCAGAATCAGATAAACCATCTATATAATCCTGTAACCCCTAGGGAAATAGAAGCAGACTTTAGAAATTGCCCAACCAAAACATTCCTAGGACCAGATAGTTTTAGTGCAGAATTCTATCAGACCTAATATCAATACTTCTAAAAGTATTTCATAAAGTAGAAACAGAAGAAATACTACCTGACACATTTTCTGAAGATTGAAATACACTAATACCAAAACCACACACACACACACACACACACACACACACACACACACACACACAAAAAAAAAACAAAAACAAAAACCCCCAAAAAAAAAAAACAGAATGAAAACTTCAGATCAAATTCCCTCATGAGTGTTTCTGGAAAAATAGTCAATAAAATTTTTGCAAGCCAAATCCAAGAGAAATCAGAAAGATCATTCACTATGATCAAGCAGGCATCATCCCATGGATGCAGGGATGCAGGGATGCAGGGATGTAGGGATGCAGGGATGCAGGGATGCAGGGATGCAGGGATGCAGGGATGCAGGGATGCAGGGATGCAGGGATGCAGGGATGCAGGGATGCAGGGATGCAGGGATGTAGTTCAGTATATGAAAATTCATCAATGTAATGTGCTATATAAACAACAGAAAGTTAAAAAAAACTACATGATCATCTCATTAGATACTGAAAAGCCTTTGACAAAATACAACACGCCTTTATGCTAAAAGTATGGGAGAGACTAGGAGTTCAAGGTCCATACCTAAATATAATAAAAAGTAATATACAGAAAATCAAGAGCCAACATAAGGCCTCCTATTCTCCTCCTATTTATTCAATATAGTACTTGAAGTTCTAGCCAGAACAATTAGGTAACAAAAGATCAAAAGGATACAAACTGAAAAGGATGAAGTCAAAATATCACTATATGCAGATGACAGGATAGTACACATAAATGACTCAAAAAAAAAATCCATGAGAGAACACCTATAGCTGAATAACAACTTCAGCAAAGTGACTGGATACAAAATTAACTCAAACAATACAGTAGCTTTCCTCTACTCCAAGGATAAATGGGTTGACATTTTGGAGACAACACCCTTTTCAAGAGTTACAAATAGTATGAAATACCTTGGTTTCGCTCTAGCCAAGCAAGTGAAATATCTGTAAGACAAGAATTAAAGCCACTGAAGAAAGATATTGATGAAGACCTCAGAAGATGGAAAGATCTTCCAAGTTCATGGACTGACAGGATGAACAGAGTAAAAATGGCCATCTTTCCTAAAACAATTTACAGACTCAACGCAATCCTCATCAAACGTTCAGTTCAATTTTTCATAGAGATAGAAAGATCAATTCTGAAATTTATCTGGAATAACAAAAATCCCTGGATATGCAAAACATTCTCATTAATAAAATAACTTCTGGGGGAATGATTGTCCCCGAAGTCAAGCTATACCACAGAGCAAAAGTGGTAAATAAACCATGTGGTATTGATACAGAGATAAACAGATAGATCAATGGGAGAGAACTGAAGATCCAGTAATGAACCCACACACCTTTGGTTACTTGATCTTTGGCAAAAGAGCCAGAACCATTCAGTGTGTGTGTGTGGGGGGGAGTATTTTCAACATATGGTGCTGGTTCAGCTGGTGGTCAGCATGTAGAAGAATGCAAATTAGCCAATTCTTATCTTCTTGCATAAAACTCAAGTCCAAGTATATCAAGGACCTACACATAATATCAGAAAAAATAAATGCAGTAAAAAAGAAAGTGGGGAAAAAAAAAACTTCATCACATTTGCACATGAGACAATTGTCTGAACAGAACACCAATGGCTTATGCTCTGTTAATAGGACAAAATGGCAATCCAGAGATTGGGAAAAGATCTTTACCAATGTTACATCTGATGGAGAGCTAATATCCAAAATATACAAAGAACTCAAGATGTAGGATTTCAGAGAACCAAATAATATTATTTAAAAAATGGGGTACAGAGATACACAGGAAATTCCCAACTGAGGAATCTCAAATGTGCTGAGAAGCACTTAAGGAAATTATCAAATCCTTAGACATCAGGAAAATGCAAATAAAAAAAGAAAAAAAAACCTGAGACTCCAACTCACCACATTCTGAACTGCTGAGATAAAATTTTCAAGTGACCACAGATACAGGTGAGGATCTGTAGAAAGAGGAACACTTCTACATTGGTGGTGTGATTACAAGTTTGTACAACCACTCTAGAAATCAGTCTCATGGTTCCTCAGAAAATTAGAAGTAGTTTTACCTGAATATTCAACCATACCATTCCTAGACATATACCGAAAAGATGTTCCAACATATAACAAGAACACATGCTCCACTATGTTCATTGCAGTCATACTTAGAATAGCCAGAAATAACCAAGATGTCTCTCAACAGAGAGATGAATATAGAAAAAAAATGGTTTCTTGAAATTCACAGGCAAATGGATGGAACTTGAAAATATTATCCTGAGTGATGTAATCTGGTCACAAAAGAACACACATGGTATGTACTCACTGATAAGTGTATATTAGGAAAAAAGAAACTCAGAATATTTATGATACTACTCACAGACCATGTGAACCCAAGATAAAGAAGATTGCACCAAAGTATGAAAGCTACAGTGCTTCTCAATAAGAGGAAGAGAATAAATCCCAGGAAAGTAGAGGAAGAGAGATATCTGGAGGGGACGGGTAGGGAAGGGGGAGCCAGTCCTGATATGGGAGAAGACAGTAGAGAAGTTCTGAGGTTCAGGAATTTGAAAGTAGGTATGTAGCAGTGAGGGTAGAAGAATTGGAGGTAACCATTAGAAAGTCCCAGTTGCCAGGAAACCAAGAGTTTCCCAGGACCCAACTGGGAGGATATTAATCAAAATTCCCAACAAAAGAGAACCTGGAGAGACTATATCCAGTGGATAGGCATAGACCCCAGATGAGGGATGGGTCTACCCATTTACTTCAAAAATATTAATCCAGAATTCCTTCTGTCCAAAGAAAATGCAGAGACAGAATGGAGCAGAATATGAAGGAAAGAGCATCCAGAGACTGCCCCACCTAGGGACCCACCCCATCTGCAGACACCAAACCCAGACACTATGGCTGATGCCAAGAAGTGCTTACTGACAGGAGCCTGGTATAGTTTTTCCCTCAGAGGCTCTGCCACAACTGGACAAATGCAGATGCACATGTACATGGCCAAATACTGAACTGAGCATGGGGTCACCAATGGGGATGTTAGGGCGAGGACTGTAGTAGCTGAAGGATTTGAAACCTCATCAGAAGAACAACAATATCAACTAACCAGGCCTCCCAATGTTCCCAGGGACTAAGTCACCAACCAAAGACTACACAGGGGCTACCCATGGCTCCACCTGGATATATATAACAGAGGGTTACCTTATCTGACATAACTGGGAAGGGAGCCCCCTGATCCTGTGGAGGCTTTATGAAACAGGATAAGGGAATGCTAGGCTGCTAAGGAAGGAGCAGCTGGGCAGGTGAGGGAGTAACCTCACAGAGGCAGCAGGGATGCAGGAGGGGAGAGAAGACTGGAAGAGAGGAAACTCGGAAGGGGGATAACAGTTGAAATGTAAAAAATAAAATAAATAATTTAAAATAAGGATAAAAAACTAAAATACTTTAAAGAATAAAGCATAACTCCCCAGGGCATCTTGCCTTTAGCATCTTTTCCTTAAGTAGTCATGTACTCAGAACAATAAAAGAAATACAATGGAATAAGAATTTTTCCTGTCTACAAAATATGATAAATATGACAATAAATTTAGCATTGCAATGATTAGGCAATCTATAATTTCATAAGCTATTTGATAAGCTTATTCTGTAAATTGAATGATAGTATTTATTTTTATAATTGTGTTTTTATAAATTAAAATTATATTTTATATATCTTCCTTATGAAGCCAATTCAGCCCACATAATATCATATTTAGAAGAGCAGACAATTCCATATGGAAATTTACTAGTGTGCTCAGGTTTTAAGTTACATTCTTTTTAATAATCACACCACCTATTAGCAAGTTAATAGGCAAATTTAGCCTTCTGGTCTCCATCAGTACCTAGCACTGGGACTGTACCAAAGCCCTCAGACCAAAAACAGACCTGTAGAAAGCTGGTCTGCAAGGAGCGCTCTCCCTTCTAAGCCTACAGCCCAAGGAGGGACCCTACTTTCTCTCCATTGACTGTCAAAAAACCCACCAGAAGTGCACAGGGCTCCTGAGCCACAAGGTCTGCCTGAGACAGAACCCTTACTGTTTCCATATGTGCCCAGAGCTGGGGCTGTTCACAGGTCTTGAACACAAAACCTGCCAGCAGAGTGTTGGTCTGCCAGGAACATTCTCACTCCAAAAACACAGGTGCGGAAGCTTGCAGGCTCAAAGGAGGGAGAAGCTCCAGTCAGAGACAGCAAGACCAACTAAAAAAAGAGATAACGATATGGCAAGAGGAAAGTGCAAGAACCTACTTAAAGAGGACCCAACATTTTGCAGCATGCAGTAAACATACTTCAGTGACAAAAAGAGACACAACCTCAGAGTATAAGGATGGAAAACAATTTTCCAAGCAAATGATCTGAAGAAATAAGCTGGAATAGCTATTCAAGTATTGAATATAATCGACTTTCAACCAAAAATTATCAAAAAAAAAAATAACGAAGGACACTTCACATTCAGCAAAGGAACAATTCACAAAGGTGAACTCTCATTCCTGAATATCTGTGCTCCAAATGCACCTATATGCATAAAAGAAACCTTACTAAAGCTCAAATCACACATTGCATCTCACACAATAATAGTGGGAGATTTCAACACACCATTTCATCACTGAACAGATCATGGATACAAAAACAAAACAGAGACAAGGAGAAACTAACAGAAGATATGAACCAAATGGATTTAAAAGACATTTGTAGACTATTTCATCCTAAAAAAAGAATATACCTTGTCACCACCTACTGATATCTTCTCAAAAATTTACCATATAATTGGTCATAAAGAAGGTCTCAACAGATCGAAGGAGATTGAAATAATTCCATGTACCCTATCAGATCACCACTGATTAAGGCTGGTCTTAAATAACAACAAAAATGATAGAAAGCCCACATATACATAGAAGTTGAACAATGCTTAATTCAATGATAACTTACATAAGGAAGAAAGAAACAAGGAAATTAAGACTTTGTAGAATTTAATGAAGATGAAGGTACAACATACACACTTATGGGACACAATGAAAGCAGTGCTGAGGGGAAAACTCGTAGCTCTGAGTGCAGCCAAAAAGAAACTGGAGAGAGCATACATTAGCAGCTTGACAGGACACCTAAAAGCTCTAGAACAAAAGGAAGCAAATCAACCCAAGAGGAGCAGATGGTAGGATAGAATCACACTCAGCGCTGAAATCTAACAAATAGATACAAAAGAACTATACAAAGTATCAACAAAACCTTGATCTGTTTCTTTGAGAAAATGAGCAAGATAGGTAAAACCCTAGGCAGATAATGAACCTAATCAGAAATGAAAAGGGAGACATAACAATAGAAACTGAGGAAATTCAAAAATTCTTCAAATCCTACTACGAAAACCTATATTCAAAAAAACTGGAAACTCTGGATGAAGTGGACAATTTTGTAGACCAATACCAGGTACCAAAGTTAAACCAAGAACAGATAAACCATCTATACATCCCCATAACTCCTAAAGAAATAAAGCATTTATGGAAAGTCTTCCAACAAAAATAGCCCAGTGCCAGATGAGTTTAGTGCAGAATTCTATAAGACCTTCATAGAAGATCTCATAGCAGTACTGTCCAAACTACTCCAAAAAATACAAACAGAAGAAAACTACTCAATTCTTTCTAAGAAACCACATTTTCTCTTATACCTAAACCACACAGAGACTCAACAACAAAGAAAATATCAGAACAATTGCATTTATTGACACAAAAATACTCAATAAAATCCTGTTAAACTGAATGCAAGAATACATCAAATGATCATCCATCATGATCAAATAAACTTCATCCCAGGGATGTAGGAGTGGTTCAATATAAGACAATTCATCAACCTAATTCACTATGTAAAGAAACTCAAAGGGGGGGGGAACCTCATGATCATCTCATTAGATGCTGAGAAAGCATTTGACAAAATTCAACTCCCCTATATAATAAAAATCTTCGAAAGATCAGGATTCAAGGCCCATACCTAAACATAGTAAAAGCAAACCAGTAGCCAACATCAAACTAAACGGAGAGAAACTTGAAACAATCCCTCTAAAATCAGGGACTAGACAAGGCTTCCCATTCTCTCCTTACTTATTCAATATAGTACTTGAAATCGTAGTCAGAGCAATCAGACAACAAAGCAGATCAAAGATATACAATTTGGAAAGGAAGAGGTCATAATATCACTATGTGCAGATGATATGATTGCATACTTAAGTGGCCCCAAAATTCCACCAGAAAGCTAAAAATCGTAATAAACAATTTCAGCAAAGTCACTGGGTATAAAATTAATTCAAACAAATCAGTAGCCTTCTTTTCTCAAAGGATAAACAGGCTGAGAAGGAAATTAGGGAAATGACACCCTTCACAATGGTCTCAATAACATAAAATACCTTTGTGTCACCCTAACCAAGTAAATGAAAGATCTGCATGACAAGCCCTTCAAGTCTCTGAAGAAAGAAATTGAAGAAAAATCTCAGAAGATACAATCACCTCCCATGCTCATGGATTCACAAAATTAATATAATAAAAATGGGCATTTTGTCAAAGCAATCTACTGATTCAATGCAATCCCCATCAAAATTCCAAGTCAATTATTCATAGAGTTAGAAAAAATAATTTGCAAATCCATTTGTAATAACAGAAAACCCAGGATAAGGAAAACTATCCTCAACAATAAAACAACTTCTGGGGAAATCACCATCACTGATCTCAAGCTATATTATAAAGCAAATAGTGATAAAGCCTTTATGTTATTGGTACAGAGACAGGCAGGTAGATCAGTGAAATACAATTGAAACCCAGAAATGTCACACACCTATGGTAACTTGATCTTTGACAAAGGAGTCAAATCTATCCTGTGGAAAAATCATAGCATTTCAAGAAATTCTGGTTCCACTGGAGGTCAGCATGTAGAATAATGCAAAGCGATCCATTCTTATCAAGCTATACAAAGCTTAAGTCCAAGTGAATCAAGGAACTTCACAAAAACCCAGATATATTCAAACTAATAGAAGAAAAAGTGGAGAAGAGTCTCTGGCACTGGGGAAATTTTCCTGAACAAAACACCAATGGCTTGTGCTCTATGATTAAGAATCAATAAATAGGATCTCATTAAATTATCTATCTTGTGAAAGGCAAAGGACACTGTCATTAGGACAAAGCAGCAACCAATAGATTGGGAAAAATCTTTGCCAATTCTACATCTGATAAAGTGCTAATATTCAAAATATACAACAACCTCAAGAAGTTAGAATCCAGGGATTTAAATAACCCTACTAAAAATGGGGTACAGATCTAAACAATGAATTCTCAGCTGAGGATTATTGAATGGCTGTGAACTACCTAAATAAATGTTCAACATCCTTAGTCATCAGGAAAATGCAAATCGAACAGCTCTAAAATTCTCCCTCACACCAGTCCAGAATGGCTAAGATTAAAAACTCAGGTGTCAACAGATGCTGTCAAGGATGTGGAAAGATAGCAACACTCCTCCATTGTTGGTGTAATTGAACGCTGGAATAACCAGTCTGGAAATCAATCTGGAGTTTTCTCAGAAAACATTGTATTGCCTAAGGACCCAGCTATACCACTCCTGGGCATTTAGCCAAATAATCTTCCAACATACAAGAAAGACACATGCCCCACTAAGCTCATAGCAGCCATATGTATAATAGACAGAAACTAGAAAGAACTCAGATGCCCTTCAACAAAGGAATACATACAGAAAATATGGTGCATCTACACAATGGGGTTCTACTCAACTACAGAAACAATGCCTTCATGAAATTCATAGGCAAATGGATGGAACTAGAAGATATCATCCTGAGTGATGTGACCTAATCACAAAATAACACATATAGTATGCATTCACTGAAAAGTGGATATTAGCCTAAAAGATCAGATTACCCAAGATATAATCCACAGACCACATGAAGCTCAAGAAGAAGGATGACCAAAGTGGTGTTGCTTCAGTCCTTCTTTGAAATGGAACATCTTACCTGAAGTAATCTACATATTCAATGCAATCCCCATCAAAACTCCAACTCAACTTTTCACAGAGATAGAAAGAACAATTCTCAAATTTATCTAGAATAACAAAAAACCCTGGATATGAAAAACATCCTCAATAATAAAAGAACTTCTGGGGGAATGTTTACCCCTGATCTTACGCTATACTACAGAGCAATAGTGATATTGGTACCTTGTGGTATTGGTACAGAGTCAAAGAGGTAGATCAATGAAATAGAATTGAAGACACAGAAATGAACTCACACATCTATGCTCACTTGATCTTTGACAGAGGAGTCAAAATCATCCAATGGAAATAAGACAGCATTTTCAACAAATGGTTCTCGTTCCACTTGAGGTCAGCATGTAGAAGAGTGCATTTTGTTCCATTGTTACCTCCTTGTACAAAGCTCATGGTCAAGTGGATCAAAGACATCTACATAAAACAAGGTTCACTGAAACTAATAGAAGAGAAAGTGGGGAAAAGCCTGGAACACAGAGGCACATGGGAGATTTTCCTGATCAGAACATCAATGGCATAGGCTCTAAGAACAAGAATCTACAATATACCACTCCTGGGCATACCCCCAAAAGTTGCACCAACATATAACAAGATCACAAGCCCCACTATATTCATAGAGGCCTTATTTATAATAAGGCCAGAAGTTGGTAAGAACCCAGACATCCTTCAATAGAGGAATGGATACTGAAAATGTGATTACATTTACACAATGGAGTATTACTCAGCTATTAAAAACAATGGCTACATGAAATTTTAGGCAATTGGATGGAACTAGAAAAGATCATCCTGAGTGTGGTAACCCAGTCACAAAAGGAAACACATGGTATATACTCACTAATAAATGGATATAAGCCCAAAAGCTTAGAAAAAAGTTCACACATCATATGAAGTCTGAGAAGATGGAAGTCCAAAATGTTGATGCTTCATTCTTTCTTAGAGGCTGAACAAAATACTTATGGTAAGGAATACAGGGACAAAGAGTGAAGCAGAGACTGAAGAAAAGATCATGCGGAGTCTGCCCTACTTGGGATTCCATCCCATATGTAGCCACCAAACCCAGTCACTATTGCTGATGACAAGAAGTGCTTGCTGACAGGAGCCAGATATGGGTGTCTCCTGAGAGGCTCTGCCAGAGCCCTACTGACCCAGATGAGGATAGTTGTAGATAACCATTAGACTGAACAAGGGGACTCCAATGAAGGATTTAGAGAAATAACTGAAGGAGTTGAAGGTGTTTGCAAAACCATAGGAACAACAATATCAAACACCCAGATCCCATCAGATTTCCAGGAACTAATCTACCAACAAATGTATACACATGGAGGGACCTATGACTCCATTCCCATATATAACAGAGGATGGCATTGTTCAGCATCAATAGGAGGAAAAGTCCTTAGTACTGTGAAGGCTCATTTCCCCAATGTAAGGTAATGCCAGGTCATTGAATTTGGAGTAGTTGGGCAGGAGTGCGAACCTCCTAACAGAAGCAGAGAGTGGAGGAGTATGGAAGAGGGGGAAAGGGGATAACATTTGAAATGTAAATAATTAAGATATCCAAGAAAAATAAAATAAATAGCTAAGGTTAAAGAGTGTTTTGTCTTCTCTTTGTGTATGTGGTGAGCTGAAGCATTATGATGTGTATCAGTGAATATATGAAATGAGGATTGTGGTTAGAGTAATTGAGAGAGATTAAGGAAAAATGAGGAAAAACAGACTCCCTGGTAATTATCAGCATAATAGCAGTCACAATTGTCCATAATGAAAAGTACTCATATTTTTAAGATGTTATGTTTACAGATAGATGCTGTGCTATATCTTTGTCCACCGTGATTGTCCTTCACATCATCAAAGCTGAAAGGGATGGTGAACTTCACTGAACCATGATCTTCTAAGATTCCTTGATTTGATTTTCACAGGTAATATCTGTTTACTGACTGCTGACCTGGATTTCACCTATATCTTCGCTATGACAATTAGTCTTCACTATCACATCATGACTTTGACAATACTATCCCAATTGCTCCCTGAGAAAAGTTTTTAAAGACTTATAATGCTTTTTCTCATAATCATCTCCAATCTTTGATTATAAGCACATATATCTTAACGATACCTCTACTATTATTTAAAGGAATTCAGAGAGGAATAAATCTTGAATTCAAATCAGCATGTCCCTATAAAGGTGTTGATTCAAAAGAATATTTATTTTAGAGTATTTAGAAAGCTTTTCTTTCACTCTAACAAAATAAGAACACACAAGGGAAAATATGGGCCAAACATTGTCTCAATGAGAGTGAATGTATGTTTTACACACACAGATACAATTTTTTTTTATTAACTTGAATATTTCTTATATACATTTCGAGTGTTATTCCCTTTCCCGGTTTCCGGGCAAACATCCCCCTCCCCCTCCCCTTCCTTATGGGTGTTCCCCTCCCAACCCTCCCCCCATTGCCGCCCTCCCCGCAATAGTCTAGTTCACTGGGGGTTCAGTATTAGCAGGACCCAGGGCTTCCCCTTCCACTGGTGCTCTTACTAGGATATTCATTGCTACCTATGAGGTCAGAGTCCAGGGTCAGTCCATGTATAGTCTTTAGGTAGTGGCTTAGTCCCTGGAAGCTCTGGTGGCTTGGCATTGTTGTACATATAGGGTCTCGAGCCCCTTCAAGCTCTTCCAGTTCTTTCTCTGATTCCTTCAGCGGGGGTCCTATTCTCAGTTCAGAGGTTTGCTGCTGACATTCGCCTCTGTATTTGCTGTATTCTGGCTGTGTCTCTCAGGAGCGATCTACACTTCTGCACTTCTTTGCTTCATCCATCTTGTCTAATTGGGTGGCTGTACATATATGGGCCACATGTGGGGCAGGCTCTGAATGGATGTTCCTTCAGTCTCTGTTTTAATCTTTGCCTCTCTCTTCCCTGCCAAGGGTATTCTTGTTCCCCTTTTAAAGAAGGAGTGAAGCATTCACATTTTGATCATCTGTCTTGAGTTTCATTTGTTCTAGGCATCTAGGGTAATTCAGGCATTTGGGCTAATAGCCACTTATCAATGTGTGCATACCATGTATGTCTTTCTGTGATTGGGTTAGCTCACTCAGGATGATATTTTCCAGTTCCAACCATTTGCCTACAAATTTCATAAACTCGTTGTTTTTGATAGCTGAGTAATATTCCATTGTGTACATATACCACATTTTCTGTATCCATTCCTCTGTTGAAGGGCATCTGGGTTCTTTCCAGCTTCTGGCTATTGTAAATAAGGCTGCGATGAACATAGTGGAGCACGTGTCTTTTTTATATGCTGGGGCATCTTTTGGGTATATGCCCAAGAGAGGGATAGCTGGATCCTCAGGCAGTTTAATGTCCAATTTTCTGAGGAACCTCCAGACTGATTTCCAGAATGGTTGTACCAGTCTGCAATCCCACCAACAATGGAGGAGTGTTCCTCTTTCTCCACATCCTCGCCAGCATTTGCTGTCACCTGAGTTTTTGATCTTAGCCATTCTCACTGGTGTGAGGTGAAATCTCAGGGTTGTTTTGATTTGCATTTCCCTGATGACTAAAGATGTTGAACATTTCTTTAGGTGTTTCTCAGCCATTCGGCATTCCTCAGCTGTGAATTCTTTGTTTAGCTCTGAACCCCATTTTTTAATAGGGTTATTTGTCTCCCTGCGGTCTAACTTTTGGAGTTCTTTGTATATTTTGGATATAAAGGCCTCTATCTGTTGTAGGATTGGTAAAGATCTTTTCCCAATCTGTTGGTTGCCGTTTGTCTAACCACAGTGTCCTTTGCCTTACAGAAGCTTTGCAGTTTTATGAGATCCCATTTAACGATTATTGATCTTAGAGCATAAGCCATTGGTGTTTGGTTCAGGAAATTTTTTCCAGTGCCCATGTGTTCCAGATGCTTCCTAGTTTTTCTTCTATTAGTTTGAGTGTGTCTGGTTTGATGTGGAGGTCCTTGATCCACTTGGACTTAAGCTTTGTACAGGGTGATAAGCATGGATCGATCTGCATTCTTCTACATGTTGACCCCCAGTTGAACCAGCACCATTTGCTGAAAATGCTATCTTTTTTCCATTGGATGGATTTGCCTCCTTTGTCAAAAATCAAGTGACCATAGGTGTGTGGATTCATTTCTGGGTCTTCAATTCTGTTCCATTGGTCTATCTGTCTGTCTCTGTACCAATACCATGCAGTTTTTATCACTATTGCTATGTAATACTGCTTGAGTTCAGGGATAGTGATTCCCCCTGAAGTCCTTTTATTGTTGAGGATAGTTTTAGCTATCCTGGGTTTTTTGTTATTCCAGATGAATTTGCAAATTGTTCTGTCTAACTCTTTGAAAGAATTGGATTGGTATTTTGATGGGGATTGCATTGAATCTGTAGATAAGCTTTTGGTAAAAATGGCCATTTTACTATATTAATCCTGCCAATCCATGAGCATGGGAGATCTTTCCACCTTCTGAGGCCTTCTTCAATTTCTTTCTTCAGTGTCTTGAAGTTCTTATTGTACAGATCTTTTACTTGCTTGGTTAAAGTCACACCGAGGTATTTTATATTATTTGGGTCTATTATGAAGGGTGTCGTTTCCCTAATTTCTTTCTCGGCTTGTTTCTCTTTTGTGTAGAGGAAGGCTACTGATTTATTTGAGTTAATTTTATACCCAGCCACTTTGCTGAAGTTGTTTATCAGCTTTAGTAGTTCTCTGGTGGAACTTTTGGCATCACTTAAATATACTATCATATCATCTGCAAATAGTGATATTTTGACTTCTTCTTTTCCGATCTGTATCCCCTTGATCTCCTTTTGTTGTCTGATTGCTCTGGCTAGAACTTCAAGAACTATATTGAATAAGTAGGGAGAGAGTGGGCAGCCTTGTCTAGTCCCTGATTTTAGTGGGATTGCTTCAAGTTTCTCTCCATTTAGTTTAATGTTAGCAACTGGTTTGCTGTATATGGCTTTTACTATGTTTAGGTATGGGCCTTGTATTCCTATTCTTTCCAGGACTTTTATCATGAAGGGTGTTGAATTTTGTCAAATGCTTTCTCAGCATCTAATGAAATGATCATGTGGTTTTGTTCTTTCAGTTTGTTTATATAATGGATCACGTTGATGGTTTTCCGTTATATTAAACCATCCCTGCATGCCTGGGATGAAGCCTACTTGATCATGGTGGATGATTGTTTTGATGTGCTCTTGGATTCGGTTTGCCAGAATTTTTGTTGAGTATTTTTTAAATCAATGTTCATAAAAATTGGTCTGAAGTTCTCTTTCTTTGTTGGGTCTTTGTGTGGTTTAGGTATAAGAGTAATTGTGGCTTCATAGAAGGAATTGGTAGTGCTCCATCTGTTTCAATTTTGTGGAATAGTTTGGATAATATTGGTATGAGGTCTTCTATGAAGGTCTGATAGAATTCTGCACTAAACCGTCTGGACCTGGGCTCTTTTTGTTTTGGAGACCTTTAATGGCTGCTTCTATTTCCTTAGGAGTTATGGGGTTGTTTAACTGGTTTATCTGTTCTGATTTAACTTGGTACCTGGTATCTGTCTGGAAATTGTCCATTTCCTGTAGATTTTCAAGTTTTTGTTGAATATAGGCTTTTATAGTAAGATCTGATGATTTTTGAATTTCCTCTGAATCTGTAGTTATGTCTCCCTTTTCATTTCTGATTTTGTTAATTTGGACACACTCTCTGTGTCCTCTCGTTGAATCTCGCTAGGGGTTTATCTATCTTGTTGATTTTCTCAAAACGAACTTTTTAGTTCTGTTGATTCTTTCTATGGTCCTTTTTTTGTTTCTACTTGGTTGATTTCAGCTCTGAGTTTGATTATTTCCTCCTTCTCCTCCTGGGTGTATTTGCTTCTTTTTGTTCTAGAGCTTTTTTAGGTGTGCTGTCAAGCTGCTGACATATGCTCTTTCCTGTTTCTTTCTGCAGGCACTCAGCGCTATGAGTTTTCCTCTTAGCACAGCTTTCATTGTGTCCCATAAGTTTGGGTATGTTGTACCTTCATTTTCATTAAATTCTAAAAGTTTTTAATTTCTTTCTTTATTTCTTCCTTGACCAGGTTATCATTGAGTAGAGCATTGTTCAGTTTCCCACGTATATGTGGGCATTCTTCCCTTATTGTTATTGAAGACCAGCTTTAGGCCGTGGTGGTCCGATATGCGCGTAGGATTATTTCTATCTTTCTGTATCTGTTGAGGCCTGTTTTTGACCAATTATATGGTCAATTTTGGAGAAAAATACCATGAGGAGCTGAGAAGAAGGTATATCCTTTTGCTTTAGGGTGGAAACGTTCTATAAATATCCATTAAGTCCACTTGGCTCATGACTTCTCTTAGTCTGTCTACGTCTCTGTTTAATTTCTGTTTCCATGATCTGTCCATTGATGAGAGTGGGGTGTTGAAATCTCCTACTATTATTGTGTGAGGTGCAATGTGTGTTTTGAGCTTTAGTAAGGTTTCTTTTACGTATGTAGGTGCCCTTGTATTTGGGGCATAGATATTTGGATTGAGAGTTCATCTTGGTGGATTTTTCCTTTGATGAATATAAAGTGTCCTTCCTTATCTTTTTTGATGACTTTTTAGTTGGAAATTGATTTTATTTGATATTAGAATGGCTACTCCAGCTTGCTTCTTCTGACCATTTGCTTGGAAAGTTGTTTCCCAGCCTTTCACTCTGAGGTAGTGTCTGTCTTTGTCTCTGAGGTGTGTTTCCTGTAGGCAGCAGAATGCAGGGTCCTCGTTAAGTATCCAGTTTGTTAATCTATGTCTTTTTTATTGGGGAGTTGAGGCCATTGATGTTGAGAGATATTAAGGAATAGTGATTATTGCTTCCTGTTATATTCATATTTGGATGTGAGGTTGTGTTTGTGTGCTTTTCTTCTCTTTGTTTTTGTTGCCAAGACAGTTAGTTTCTTGCCTCTTCTTGGGTATAGCTTGCCTCCTTATGTTGGGCTTTACCATTTATTATCCTTTGTAGTGCTGGATTTGTAGAAAGATATTGTGTAAATTTGGTTTTGTCATGGAATATCTTGGTTTCTCCATCTATGTTAATTGAGAGTTTTGCAGGATACAGTAGCCTGGGCTGGCATTTGTGTTCTCTTAGGGTCTGTATGACATCAGTCCAGGATCTTCTGGCCTTCATAGTTTCTGGCGAGAAGTCTGGTGTGATTCTGATAGGTCTGCCTTTATATGTTACTTGACCTTTTTCCCTTACTGCTTTTAATATTCTTTCTTTATTTTGTGCGTTTAGTGTTTTGACTATTATGTGACGGGAGGTGTTTCTTTTCTGGTCCAATCTATTTGGAGTTCTGTAGGCTTCTTGTATGCCTATGGGTATCTCTTTTTTAGGTTAGGGAAGTTTTCTTCTATGATTTTGTTGAAGATATTTACTGGTCCTTTGAGCTGGGAGTCTTCACTCTCTTCTATACCTATTATCCTTAGGTTTGATCTTCTCATTGAGTCCTGGATTTCCTGTATGTTTTGGACCAGTAGCTTTTTCCGCTTTACATTATCTTTGACAGTTGAGTCAATGATTTCTATGGAATCTTCTGCTCCTGAGATTCTCTCTTCCATCTCTTGTATTCTGTTGGTGAAGCTTGTATCTACAGCTCCTTGTCTCTTCTTTTGGTTTTCTATATCCAGGGATATTTCCATGTGTTCTTTCTTGATTGCTTCTATTTCCATTTTTAATTCCTTCAACTGTTTGATTGTGTTTTCCTGGAATTCTTTCAGGGATTTTTGCGATTCCTCTCTGTAGGCTTCAACTTGTTCTCTAAGGGAGTTCTTCATGTCTTTCTTGAAGTCCTCCAGCATCATGATCAAATCTGATTTTGAAACTAGATCTTGCTTTTCTGGTGTGTTTGGATATTCCATGTTTGTTTTGGTGGGAGAATTGGGCTCCGATGATGCCATGTAGTCTTGGTTTCTGTTGCTTGTGTTCCTGCGCTTGCCTCTCGCCATCAGATTATCTCTAGTGTTACTTTGTTCTGCTAATTCTGACAGTGGCTAGACTGTCCTATAAGCCTGTGTGTCAGGAGTGCTGTAGACCTGTTTTACTGTTTTCTTTCAGCCAGTTATGGGGACAGAGTGTTCTGCTTTCGTGTGTGTAGTTTTGTCCCTCTACAGGTCTTCAGCTGTTCCTGTGGGCCTGTGTCTTGAGTTCACCAGGCAGGTCACTTGCAGCAGAAAAGTTGGTCTTACCTGTGGTCCCGAGGCTCAAATTTGCTTTCATGGGGTGCTGCCCCGGGCTCTCTCGGTGGCAGCAACCAGGGAAGATCTGCGCTGCCTCTTCCGGGAGCCTCAGTGCACCATTTTAGATGGCCTCGGTGTTTTCCTCTGGAATCAGCAATGTGTGTAGATAGCAGTCTCTTCTGGTTTCGCAGGTGTGTCTGCCTCTCTGAAGGTTTAGCTCTCCTTCCCACGGGATTTGGGTGCAGAGAACTGTTTATCCGGTCTGTTTCCTTCAGGTTCCGGCGGTGTCTCAGGCAGGGCTCCTGCCTCACCTGGGCCCTCTCCCACGGGAGCCCAGAGGCCTTATACAGTTTCCTCTTGGGCCAGGGATGTGGGCAGGGGTGGGCAGTTTTGGTGGTCTCTTCTGCTCTGCAGCCTCAGGAGTGCCCACCTGACCAGGCCAGTGAGTGTATCTCTCCCACCCGGGTTCTGGGAGCAGAGGCTGCTGCGGGCCAGGGATCCGCGGGTGTGGGACTTCCCGGTAAACACAGGACGTGCCTGGTCCTAGAGGGATTCTGTCTCTGTTGTCCCGATTCCACCTGGCAAGTCACTTGCAGCAGATAAGTTAGTCTTACCTGTGGTCCCGAGGCTCAAGTTCGCTCGCGGGGTTCTGCCCACGGGCTCTCCGCGGTGGCAGCGACCAGGAAGATCTGCCCAGATACAATTTTTATGTTTGATTATTTAGCTGATGATGAATATTAATAATTTAAATCTGAATGTGCCAATATTTATTACTATTACTTGAAAGCTTCAATTTTTATTATTGCCTCATAATGAATATTATATTTATAATTAATTATTGTTATATGACTTCCATATGAATCCATCTTTATATCCTAGAGCTGGAGTTTTTCATCTCTATATTTAGTGCAAGTGAGGAAGTTTGATTGCCAAGAGTATTGTCTTGAAAATGAATCCGAAGTTAATCACACCAGAGCAATTATTCCCATGTTTGTTGCTGCGTTTGCTCAGGATTCACCAGGGTATGTCCATGCCCATTATTTCATACTTTACAAAGACATGGATGGTATCATTTACTTTAGAACCTATGTCCCAACATTTAACTTCTTGGCCATCTTTATTGTCACAAATCTCCAGGGAATTTCATGAGTCTGGTGAAGATGGAAAAAAGAAAAGACAGACATGTCGATTGTGCTAACTGATGAAAAATTCAATCAGTCTCTTCCCTCCCAAGTTCAACCTGTTTATTCTAAACAGTTTAATAACAAGAAGGGGCTTAATGGATACAGCTAAACAAAGAGGTGGAATTATAGCATAGAGGGAAATTAAGAGCCAGTTTATGTTATACAGATAAATCAAGGAGACAGGCTTAGTTAATCATGGTAGGAATGGTCTTTGAAAGGGAACAGGATGCAGTTTATAATATCCATGGTAGCAGTGGCGATATAGTGGAAATTTTCTGCTTACAGCATTAACATCCAAACACAGAGAAAGACTTTACAACTGCCCCAAGTTGTAGAGGAAGATTTCTCCATTCCCATGAGTCTAATCTATGGGATGCTTGACATGGCCATATTAATACTATAACACAAATCTAATCAGGTCTTACTTTTTTATTCTTCATTTAGTTAAAATACCAATTACTCTTACCCACTAGACTGTATTTGATAATATGCCTAGCAACTTCATATAATAAGAGAACCACTTAGTTTAATGTCATAAATTTTTCAATGTGGACTACAAATGAACTAAGTACTAGGGTTGTATCAAGAAGTCAGAATAGTTTGACATTGGTAAAATTAAGACAAGGCCTTGCTATAAAAAATTTTAGATATAATAGTGCTTTAAATGTTTTATTTCATTAAGATTCTTTAGAATTAAAATGATAGGGCAGTATTGGAAACCTGGACCGAAATATATATGTACTTAATTTATAGTTTATAAAATGTACATTTGTTCCTGAATAAAGATACATTATGAATTTTGACATAAATTGAAAAAGAAAACAAGTATCTCAGTGTTTTAAAATTCTTGCCATGATACCTTTTGAGATTCTTGAACAATAAATCAATATTCCCTGGAATTCTCAGAAAGCTCATAATTATAGCAATTTAAAACATACTTCTAACAGTCTTCACAGGTTACCACTTTAACAGCTCAAGTTATTGTTTAAAGACTAAAGTACACTCACTTCTGAACTACTCTAAAACACAACCAACTGCAGAAAAGAATTTAAAACTCAGGTCTCTCAGTAAGATAAGAATGATCATGCTATTGTGATATTGTAAAGCAAGTTTAGTTAATTGACCACTTATCATTTATTTTAATAAATGTGTTTATTAATAAAGCAGCTGTGGACATCTTTGCTTGTGTGTGGAGGTCAGAGGACAATAGTCTGAAAAATGTTCTCTCCTTCACCATGTGGGGGCCCAGGGATTGAATTCAGGTAACTGAGATCTCATAAGAGCTCTTTGTTCACTAAGGAATACTGCTGGCGGATTTTTATTTTTATGGTGATCTGGCTAAGGAAGAATCTTTGTACAAATACATTTTTCTCTTAATTATTTATTTTCAAGAAAATACAGAATACATGGTCACCTTTATCGGTGTAAAATGCATATAATATTTAAATCTTATTTCAAAATATAGATGCTTCATTAATTTATTGACAGTTTTGAACTTTCCTTCTTCAATCTTCAAACATTGTTCGCTCTTTCTTTAGTATAGTCCTTCAGTCCTTAAGTTTTAGTGCTCAGTCCTGGAGAGACTGTGATCATTTTAGCATGTGTATGACACATAGCAGGGAGAGTCAAGTATGGTGAAGCTGTTAGTACTGCACAAGACAGGGCTCTTGATTGCTTCTTCTAAGTCTACCTCTTCGTTGTCCATGGAAGAATGTTCTCTTTGTCATTCTAGAGTGTGCTCAAATGTTTTCAATTTTCTTCGGTATATCATGCTTGGGATCACATGTCTTTTTGTCCTTCTACTTAAAATTTCCTACTCACTGCTTCCCCAACTCCAGTATCCTATATGTCAGTGCTAGGAGAGCCAGATGAAATAACTTTCTTCCAACAACTCAACTGTGGAGTACTTTAGGGGTCTGCAGCACAAATACTGTCTCTGTAATAGGTTCACAAATGAGGTCAGCAGTGGCACCTTCTATTTAAAAAATGATAACTGGAATATTTTTCCTTTCAGTAAGATCTAAATCATTAAAAATTTTGGACTTTGATCAATTTCTTAATGATGTTTCCTTGAACATGACACAAATCTATTCATAAAGCCTTTGAATTTTATGGATCCAATCACAGAAATTAAACAATGTGTGGGTAAGTATCTCTCAATATAACTGAGGACACAAATTATCATACAAAATAATGGTACATTAATAATACATGTGCTTTTCTTGGCTCCCATGTTCCAAGCACAATGTCAAGTGGTACACAAACACCTGTAACATAACTCCCGAGGCTATAAGCCCCTCCTTTTGATTTTATGGACACCTACACTAGCACATACACATGAATACCCCCATTTCACATATTTAATTAAGTCTGAAAAATAATTCATTTTTATGTTCTTTTTTCCTTTATTGCTGATAGAGACTGAGTAGGTAGGCATACATGTTCATGTAGTAAGACAGCAATCAGAAAATACCATGTGGGGAATTTTTTTTTCTTCTTTAAGCAATTGAGAATGCTTCCAGAGCATGCCTTCTGCCTTGGCAAGGGGCACCTTCACTTCTTGAGCTAGCTTGCTGGCTTTAGGCTGCTCTCTTGATGATGTGACATAGTTAATCTATCTGTAGCATGTCAGCTTAACTTCTGTAACTCAAAGTTTGAAATTACTCTTCAGTTTTCAGTTCAAGGAATTTGAAGTTTTAGCAAGTTTCAAAGCAGAATTTTCTGATTGAATGGGTGCACAATCTGCTACAGTTATAGCATATGGTACATATGTTTGCTTAATCTAAATGATCCATTTGAGTTAAATTGTCATAGCTGCTAGAGACCTTTTTACCAAAATTTAGAGTAAAAATCAAAATCCAAAAAGTAAATTTGTCCATAATACAATGGTACAAATATTTCATGAGTGGTAAAAAATTTTCCCATTATTAAAAATATTATATATTCATATACATAATATTATATATGTATTAATTACTTAATGACCTATCTCCATTAAGAGTTAGTATAATCTTTAGAAAATAGCCTAGTGAAAGGCCTTTAAGCCACTGAAGACATGGCCTTAATGGAAATGGTATGACATTGGCTTTTTCACTTTTTCTTTTTTGGGGGGTTGGTAGGGCTGTGGTAAGCAATTTTGATTACAGGATCTTCTCTGACATCGCCACTCAGCAAAACTGACAAGAGATCTGGTTTTAGATCTAATTGAACTTGTACAAGGAACTTCAATACAGTGAGCTCAAACAAGCCATTTTTCTTTAAGAAGTTAATTATCTCTGGTATTTCAAGGAACATTATATATTTACAAATGCTATCAGGTATCAAATCTTAGAGGTCCTTAGCAACAATATACATGGTTAGCATGCATCATTATTATTAAACCTGTTACTATACATTAGGTGCATTCTAGGGAGAGATAGTGTTTTATTAAACGAAAATGTACATGAATCCATACTACAAGCATATTGCGTAAGTCCTTTTAAAGATAACACTGAAATGAATTTGCCACATTAAATTGACTGAAATAATATAATAAAAATAAAATCAGTACACAGTAAATGGGCAATACAGTTTTAAAAATTTTTCTACAATGAAAAATAGATGTCACATAATTTTCCTTTGAGAAATTCACAGTAATATTTGCTTAATATGCTGATAGAGCTACCAAGTAAAATTGATTTACAATACATTGGGGACTTTTCCAGTTGAAAGGGGGGGGGCAGGAGCCATAAGTGCTCTTTGAAATGTAGACTATTCCTAAGTGTTACTCCCTTAAGAGGCTAGACTTGAAATTAAATTAGGTACTCAAAGTACCAGGCACACTGTAATTTTTTTTGCCTGTTGAGTGCTTATTGTTCTGAAAGAATTAATTGGAATTTGTAATCCTTTTAAATATGGAATAGACATCTTCTAAGTCTTCAAAAACATGACACAGTTTAGTTTTCCATATAACCGTATCCTATTTAACTTTTCTCCAACTTTTCTTATATAAAAAACCTAACAGTTTAATTTTTGAAACTTCCCTGCCACTTTGGGTTTGCACTGTCCCACAGAGACCTTAATCCATAGACGACTTTTCTTTCTCTGTTAATTGCCTACTCAGCTTAAAATCTGGGGTGGGATAATATTAGATGCATACAATTAAATATTTTAAATTGTACATATTTATTGTTTACATATTCTTTGAATGTCATAATTTTTTAATTCAATTATATTTTTTTACTTATTCACTTTACAACTGGATCACTACTTTTACCCCAGTCAGCCCCTCCCACTATTCCTTCCCCATAACCCATTTCTTTCTCGTCTGAGTGGGTTGGGTCCCCCTTGAAATACCCCACACACCCTGGCACTTCAAGTCTCTAAAGAACACAAGTCCTATTCCCCATAAAACACAGAAATATATTTTTGAATAAATTAAGAAAGGTTAATCATAAACAAATAAAATGGTACTTAGGACCATACCAAAGGACATGCAAAAGAACATATTTTCCTGACATCTAGCATAACACTACTAATATGTACATTTGTGAACAACTATCATTTTAATATAATTGTGTTAATTCCACAAGTGAATTAAGTTTAAAAATGTAAGTTATCATTTTAATTTCCACTGTTTCTCTTGTTTTATTATTTATGATGCCTTAGTTTTCAATATCGATACTAAAAGGTTTACTGACAGCTTTCTACATTGTAGTATTTCAAACTCAAACACATTTAGCTTTTTATTATTGCTTTTATAGTTTGCTAGCACTTTTTCAAAATGTTTAAATTAATTATTTTATTTTTTTGTGCATGAATATTTTTAATGCATTTATATCTGTATACTAACTGTCTGCAGTGACAACAGAGGCCACTTGATGCCTTAGAACTGAAGTCACAGATGGTTATTGGCCACTGTCTGGGGGCTGGGAATTGAATCTGGGTCTTCTGCAAGAGCAACCAGTGCTCTTAACAACTGAATCCTCTGGATCTTATACCCTTTTCTAGCCTCTGTGGTCAACAAGTATGCACATGATGCATAGATGCATTTCACTCTCTCCCTTGGTCCTACTGCACCAACATGGTTTTTGCTAATAAGTTTGATTTGTTGTGTGTCTGTTTTAGTAAAGCATCTGATTTCATTTTCAGTCCATAGGAAGCAAAGTAAGTTCAGTAACATTATCCTGGAAAAAAACCTATAAATTACCATTGATATTAGGATATACATCAATTGTACATTATAGATTCATGAATATATTTTCAAACTTCATAATTTTTTCACTTGTCAAATTCACTGTCATCAATACCTTTTCTATCACGTGGCTGTGTTCTGAATATGATGGAGAAGAATTGAAGGTCTCTCCAGATGCACTTCCTTGACTTGCGATAGATGAATCTCCAATCAGGAAGTACATGGTTCACACCCTTTCAGCCCAACACAGATTGTTAAAAATATACAAACTCTACATACCCCTTTCTTTGGATTCCTTATATTATGCTTCACTAGATAAATAAAATCCATAAATTTTAATTGGTATTACAAGGATTTATTATTTTGCCGGACAAGACCTTGAGTGTGGAGTCCAACAATAACTTCACTGGAGAGAGAGAGAACCTATTCCACTTGGCTGAATTTCTCAGTAGTCCCAATCTTGTGCTCAATACCTGGAGGATTCCTTTAGAATAATTTATATTCAGTCTCTGTTGGAAGACTAAATAAACTTAGTTCTGGTAGCAAAGATAAATATCAGCAGAAGAAAACAGCCTTAGAATAGACTCACAACTGGAAAGTAGAAGAAGGCAGTCAAGCAACTCTGCTTTTCCTCCCAACTTCTTTATATCTGCAATGGCCACCCTAGGGGAACACCATTTTGCTTTAGTCATTCTTTCTTGAAATGCCCAGATGGAAAATTTAAAATGGTTTCCTCTTACTTGATTCCAAAGGCAAGTGAGCTTGAATCAGATTACTTATCAAACTGTCTTGGAAATTAAATTTATATTTATAATAAATATTCAATTACATGCACGTTTTTAAAAGTCCCTTGTTGAATCAGTAAACACGTTTTTATTCATTAAATTTTCAAAATATTTTGTTAACCACTTAGAAAGAAAGTATTTTGATCATCCAGCTGTGGTTTCTAATTATTTTTCCCTTTTTCAGAAATAAATTTCTATCACTAACTGTGTCTGAAGTTAAAGAAATTTAGTGATCCTTGGGATAGTATTAATTTCACACATTCTTGTCCTCTGAGCTCCTCAGCAACAGCAGCTTGAGTCACTTGTGAGTTCAATCACTGGTGGGATATATCACATAATTATGAGCTGGTGTTAAGCCATTACAGAGCTTTCTGCAATGGAGAGACTATTTTTCAAAGATTAATTTTTAAAATGCCTTGATGAGTATAAGAAGGGATGCATCAGTCCCAACTTTCAGAATGTTTCCATAACAATTACATGTGGAGACTGGGATATTGTCTATATATCAGCCATAAGGTAGGTTCAGTTTTTCTCAGAGATATGGAATATACTGATTCTCTGGACTCCACCCCAGTTCCCTCTATGACTTCAGTAGGTCAATGGAGAATTTTGCCTTTAAGCTAGTCTCTGCTTAGCTTTTGTTGGTAGCAGAATTTCTTTTCTATGTAATAACTAAGGTCAACAAAGTAGTTGGCTGTCTCCCTCATTTTTCACAACTCTTTTTGTATCTTTAATTTTTTCCATAGTTTTTGTCTTTCATTTCCCTTCTCTAAAGAATATAGTTTCAACAAGTTGAATGGTCTCTGCAATTACAGAATCGGAGAATAAGATGTATTATCTGAGCGAATAACTTTTGGGGTTACAAATGTTGAATGGATTATGCCTGGATAAGGGTGATCATTGTATAACATTGTGAATATACTAAAATTATTTCATATTGGAAAAGCATTATCATTTCATATGGGAAATTACTTTGGTATGAAAATCATATCTTGATAAAACCTGGTAAGCTGCCCACAGATCTCATCTTTCTCTGTTCCCACTGACCCAATTTCCAGCCTCAAGCCTACTGTTACAAGACACCAGCTACAACTTTCCTTTGTGTTTGCCAAATCTCATATGAAGCCCACATACCATTCCCTCCTTCACATTTTCCATGAAATGCTGCTGTATCCCAGTCCCAAAACCCAGCAGGCATCTCTGATAAAACACCGGCCAAGACTACTAGAAAACCAGTTTTATCCTCATTTCTGCAGCAAAATTCCAATGATAATATTCCTCAGCCTATTTTTCTCAATTTCTAAGCAACTCACATACCACCTTCTTCCAGCTTTCTTCTAATCAATTGATATTTTGTCCCAGATCCCAACTCCAACAGGCATACCCTGCTAATATATATATATATATATATATATATATATATATATATATATAAGGACTGCTCCTTCCACATATCAAGCAGGCTGAAAGCAGACTCAAAACCCTCCTACTGCTCCTGAAAGTTTTATCTCCAACTCTGTAGCAGGAAACCTTTGCTTTATGACCTTAACTCCAATAAATAATGAAGAGTTTCTCTTCCAATATTTCTTCTGCTAACTCATTCAAGTATCCCAGTCTTTAGCACCAGCAGGAATTCCCTGCTAAACACACTAACAGATCAGGCAAGGAAAATAGGCAACACAAACTGTCACACTCACTAAAAATCCTGAGAAGAAATGAAAACCAAAGAACAAACATAGACCCACAGAAATCCTAGATCTGTAACCACCCCAAACCCAGATGCTAAGAGGCCAAAATAAAAACACAATCAATTCCAATAGGCAGCTCAGGATGTCTCCACTATCCCAGCTATCCCATTACATTAGGCTGTAAATATCACAACATAGCTGAAGCACAAAAAATAAGACCTTAAAATAGCCCTTATGAATATGAAAGTGATCCTTAAATAGAAAATAAATCCATTGAAGTAATTCAGGTAAACCCAAACAAACAATGTAAGGAAATAAAACTATTCAAGACCTCAAATTAGGAATAGGAAACAGGTCATAGAAACAAACTAAACAGAGGCACAGAGAAACTAAAAGAAGTTATAAAACAAATGGGTTTAACAGATAGCTACAACATTTCACCCTAAACACAGGAATATATCTACTTCTTAGCATCTCATGATACCTTTTCAAAAATTGACCATACAATCAGACCCAAAACAAAACTCAACAGATACAAGAACCTTGAATTTATCCCATGTATTCTACAGGAGCACCACAGAATAAGGCTAATCTTCAATACAAACAAAATAAAATAAAATAAAACAGAAAGCCCACTGTGACGGTTTGTATATGCTTAGCTCAGGGAGTGGCACTGTTATGAGGTGTGCCCTTTTTAGAGTAGGCATAGGCTTAAGACTCTCACCCTAGCTGACTGGAAGTCAGTCTTCCACTAGCAGCCTTCAGATGAAGGTGAAGAATTTTCAGCTCCTCCAGTACCATGCCTGTTTGGATGCTGGCATGTCCTGCTTTCATGATACTGGACTGAACCTGTGAACCTAAAAGTTAAACTGTGAACCCCAGTTAAATAGTATTATTTATAAGTCTTGCCTTGGTCGTGGTGTCTGTTCACAACAGTAAAAATGTAAGACATCCATATAGATGTGGAAATGAAACAACTATCTACTCAGTGATAACTATGTGAAGAGAAAAAAGAAACAATGACTTTTTAGGAGTTAATGAAAATGAAAACACAACATATGCAAACTTATGGGACACAATGTAAGCAGTGCTAAGAGAAAAGTTCATAGCCTTGAGTATTTTCATAAAGAAATTGGAGAAAGCATACAATAGCAGCATAACAACATAATTTATTCCTCTAGAAGAAAAAGAAACAAATAAACACAACAGGAGTAAATGGCAGGAAATAATCAAACTCGGGGCTGAAATCAACCAAGTAGAAACAAAGAGCACTATACAAAAAAATCAACAAAACTAGGAGCTGGATATTTGGGAAAATTGGCAAGATAGATAAATCCTTAACCAGATTAAGTAGAGGTCACAAAGATAGTATCCAAATTAACAAAATCAGGAATAAAAAGAGAAACACAGCAACAGTAACTGAGGAAATTAAAAAATAATCAGATACTACTACAAAAGTCTATATTCAACAAAACTATATAATCTAGATGAAATGGATGATTTTCTAGACACATATCAGGTACCAAAGTTAAATCAAGATCAGATAAACCATCTAAACTGTCCCATAACCCCGAAGGAAATAGAACAGTCATTAGAAGTTTTCCAACCAGGGGTTTGAGAGATGGCACAGCAGTTAAAACCACTGACTGCTCTTCCAGAGGTCCTGAGTTCAATTCCCAGCAACCACACGGCTACCCAATTCTGTGTATTCACATTTACAATGATACCTAAAACACAAAAGACTCAACAAAGAAAGAGAATTTCACACTTCCGGTTTTTAGCTGGATTCCGAACTTCAAGGAGCCCTGCCAGCAGCTCACTGCTCCGGAACCCCCTGGGAGAGAGAGCTCACCGCCTGGACAGGTGGGCACTCCTGAGACTGCAGAGTGGGAGTGACCACCAATACTGACCAGCCTTGCCCACATCCCTGGCCCAAGAGGAAACTGTATATGGCCTCTGGGAAATGGTAGATAGGTGCACTGGAGCTGCAGACCCCCTGGGCCCTAGACACAGCCGGAACTTAAAGGGACTGGATTAACAGCTCTCTGCACCCAAATCCCGTGGGAGGGAGAGCTAAACCTTCAGAGAGGCAGACAAGCCTGGTAAGCCAGAAGAGACTGCACTCGGCCCACATTTCTGAATCACAGGAACACACAGGAACTCTTCAGGCCCACAGGAACAGCTGAAGACCTGTAGACAGGAAAAACTACACGCCCGAAAGCAGAAGAGTTTGTTCCCATAACTGGCTGAAAGAAAACAGGAAAACAGGTCTACAACACTCCTGTCACACAGGCTTATAGGACAGTCTAGCCACTGTCAGAAATAGCAGAACAAAGTAACACCAGAGATAATCTGATGGCGAGGGGCAAGTGCAGGAACCCAAGCAACAGAAACCAAGACTACATGGCATATCGGAGCCCAATTCTACCACCAAAGCAAACACTGAATATCCAAACACACCAGAAATGCAAGATCTAGATTCAAAATCATATTTGATCATGATGCTGGAGGACTTCAAGAAAGACATGAAGAACTCCCTTAGAGAAATGCAGGAAAACATAAATAAACAAGTAGAAGCCTACAGAGAGGAATCACAAAAATCCCTAAAAGAATTCCAGGAAAACACAATCAAACAGTTGAAGGAATTAAAAATGAAAATAGAAGCAATCAAGAAAGAACACAGGGAAACAACCCTGGATATAGAAAACCAAAGGAAGAGACAAGGAGCCGTAGATACAAGCATCACCAACAGAATACAAGAGATAGAAGAGAGAATCTCAGGAGCAGAAGATTCCATAGAAATCATCGACACAACTGTCAAAGATAATGTAAAACAGAAAAAGCTACTGGTTCAAAACATACAGGAAATCCAGGACTCAATGAGAAGAACAAACCTAAGGATAATAGGTATGGAAGAGGGTGAAGACTCCCAGCTCAAAGGACCAGTAAATATCTTCAACAAAATCATAGAAGAAAACTGCCCTAACCTAAAGAAAGAGATGCCCATAAGCATACAAGAAGCCTACAGAACTCCAAATAGATTTGACCAGAAAAGTAACTCCTCCCGTCACATAATAGTCAAAACAGCAAATGCATAAAATAAAGAAAAAATATTAAAAGCAGTAAGGGAAAAAGGTCAAGTAACATATAAAGGCAGACCTATCAGAATCACACCAGACTTTTCGCCAGAGACTATGAAAGCCAGAAGATCCTGGACAGATGTCATACAGACCCTAAGAGAACACAAATGCCAGCCCAGGTTACTGTATCCTGCAAAACACTCAATTAACATAGATGGAGAAACCAAGATATTCCATGACAAAACCAAATTCACACAATATCTTTCTACAAATCCAGCACTACAAAGGAAAATAAATGGTAAAGCCCAAAATAGGGAGGCAAGCTACAAAATTGAAACAGATGGAACACTACCGAATTCCTTCTATGAAGCCACAATTACTTTTATACCTAAACCACACAAAGACCCAACAAAAAAAGAGAACTTCAGACCAATTGACCTTATGAATATTGACACAAAAATACTCAATAAAATTCTGGCAAACCGAATACAAGAACGATTCAAAACAATCATCCAACATGATCAAGTAGGTTTCATCCCAGGCATGCAGGAAAACCATCAACCTGATCCATTATATAAAGAAACTGAAAAAACAAAACCACATGATCATTTCATTAGATGCTGAGAAAGCATTTGACATAATTCAACACCCCTTCATGATAAAAGTCCTGGAAAGAATAGGAATTCAAGGCCCATAACTAAACATAGTAAAAGCCATATATAGCAAACCAGTCGCTAACACTAAACTAAATGGAGAAAAACTTGAAGCAATCCCACTAAAATCAGGGACTAGACAAGGCTGCCCACTCTCTCCCTACTTATTCAATAGAGTTCTTGAAGTTCTAGCCAGAGCAGTCAGACAACAAAAGGAGGTCAAGGGGATACAGATCGGAAAAGAAGAAGTCAAAATATCACTATTTGCAGATGATATGATAGTATATTTAAGTGATCCCAAAATTTCCACCAGAGAACTACTAAAGATGATAAACCACTTCAGCAAAGTGGCTGGGTATAAAATTAACTCAAATAAATCATTAGCCTTCCTCTACACAAAAGAGAAACAAGCCGAGAAAGAAATTAGGGAAACGACACCTTTCATAATAGTCCCAAATAATATAAAGTACCTCAGAGTGACTTTAACCAAGCAAGTAAAAGATCTGTACAATAAGAACTTCATGCCTCTGAAGAAAGAATTTGAAGAAGACCTCAGAAGATGGAAAGATCTCCCATGCTCATGGATTGGCAGGATTAATATAGTAAAAATGGCCATTTTATCAAAAGTGATTTACAATTCAATGGAATCCCCATCAAAATACCAATCCAATTCTTCAAAATGTTAGAAAGAACAATTTACATATTCATCTGGAATAACAAAAAACCCAGAATAGCTAAAACTATCCTCAACAATAAAAGGACTTCAGGGGGAATCACTATCCCTGAACTCAAGCAGTATTACAGAGCAATAGTGATAAAAACTGCATGGTATTGGTACAGAGACAGACAGATAGACCAATGGAATAGAATTGAAGACCCAGAAATGAACCCACACACCTGTGGTCACTTGATTTTTGACAAAGGAGCCAAAACCATCCAATGGAAAAAAGATAGCATTTTCAGCAAATGGTGCTGGTTCAACTGGAGGTCAACATGTAGAAGAATGCCGATCGATCCATGCTTATCAACCTGTACAAAGCTTAAGTCCAAGTGGATCAAGGACCTCAGCATCAAATCAGATACACTCAAACTAATAGAAGAATAAGTGGGGAAGAACCTCAAACACATGGGCACTGGAGAAAATTTCCTGAACAAAACACCAATGGCTTATGCTCTAAGATAAAGAATCGACAAATGGGATCTCACAAAACTGCAAAGCTTCTGTAAGGCAAAGGACATTGTGGTTAGGACAAAATGGCAACCAACAGATTGGGAAAAGATCTTTACCAATACTACAACAGATAGAGGGCTTATATCCAAAATATACAAAGAACTCAAGAAGTTAGACCACAGAGAGACAGATAACCCTATTAAAAAATGGAGTTCAGAGCTAAACAAAGAATTCACAGCTGAGGAATGTCAAATGGCTGAGAAACACCTAAAGAAATGTTCAACATCTTTAGTCATAAGGGAAATGCAAATCAAAACAACCCTGAGATTTCACCTCACACCAGTGAAAATGGCTAAGATCAAAAACTCAGGTGACAGCAAATGCTGGCGAGGATGTGGAGAAAGAGGAACACTCCTCCATTGTTGGAGGATTGCAGACTGGTACAACCATTCTGGAAATCAGTCTGGAGGTTCCTCAGAAAATTGGACATTGAACTGCCTGAGGATCCAGCTATACCTCTCTTGGGTTTATACCCAAAAGATGCCCCAACATATAAAAAGGACACAAGCTCCACTATTTTCATATCAGCCTTATTTATAATAGCCAGAAGTTGGAAAGAACCCAGATGCCCTTCAATAGAGGAATGGATACAGAAAATGTGGTACATCTACACAATGGAATGGTACTCAGCTATCAAAACCAATGACTTTATGAAATTCATAGGCAAATGGATGGATCTGGAAAATATCATCCTGAGTGAGATAACCCAATCACAGAAGGACACACATGGTATGCACTCATTGATAAGTGGCTATTAGCCCAAATTGCCCTAGATGCGCAACACATGAAACTCAAGACAGATGATTAAAATGCGAATGCTTCACTCCTTCTTTAGAAGGCGGACAAGAATACCCTTGGCAGGGAATAGGGAGGCAAAGATTAAAACAAAGGCAGAAGGAACACCCATTCAGGACCTGTCCCATATGTGGTCCATACATATACAGCCACCCAATTAGACAAGATGGATGAAGAAAAGAAGTGCAGGCCAACAGGAACCAGATGTAGATCTCTCCTGAGAGACACAGCAAGAATACAGCAAATACATAGGCGAATGCCAGCAGCAAACCACTGAACTGAGAACGGGACCCCCATTGAAGGAATCAGAGAATGGACTGAAAGAGTTGAAGGGGTTCGAGACCCCATATGAACAACAATGCCAACCAACCAGAGCTTCCAGGGACTAAGCCCCTACCCAAAGACTATACATTTACTGACCCTGGGCTCCAACCTCATAGGTAGCAATGAATGGCCCAGTAATAGCACCAGTGGAAGGGGAAGCCCTTGGTCCTGCCAAGACTGAACCCCGAGTGAGCGTAATTGTTGGGGGGAGGGCGGTAATGGGGGAATGATGGGGAGGGGAACACCTATATAGAGCGGGCGGGGGCGGGGTTAGGGGAATGTTTGCCCGGAAACCGGGAAAGGGAATAACATTCGAAATGTAAATAAAAAATTTCATATACAGAAAAAAAAGAAAGAGAATTTCAGACAATTTTCTGTTATGAATATTAATGCAAAATTATTCAGTAGGATTCTCAAGAACCAAATCCAAGACCACATCAAAACGATTATTCAAATTGGTCAAGTTGGCTTCATCCTGCGAATGCAGGGATGGTTCAGTATACATAAACCCATACATGTAATCCACTATATAAACTAACTTAAAGGAAAAAAAAAAACACATGATCTTCTCATTAGATGCAGAAAAAGCTTTTGACAAAATGTAACACCCATTAATGTTAAATGTATTGCAGGTATAAGGAATCCAATGTCCATACCTAAATATACAGCAAACCAATAGCCAACAATAAACTAAATGGAAACTCAAAATAATCCCAGAAAAATCAGGGATAAGACAAGACTACCCACTGTCTTGAAATAAAGTACTTAAAGTTCTATCCAGAGAAATTAGAAAAGATGAAAGGGTTACAAATTAAGATGGAGTAAGTCAAGATATCACTGTTTGCAGATGATAGGATAGTATACATAAACAATCCCAAAAATTCTACCATAGATCTCCTATACCTGGTAAACAACTTCAGCAAAGTGAATGGATATAAAATTAACTTTAACAAATCAGGCCTTTTATTAAGTTATTGAAGTGGCCTAAAATTTGTGGCCCTGACCATATAAGCCTGGACTCACTGAACTGAAGATACTTCCTTCTGCTGATGAGTGAAATGGGAAGTTGGAGAAAATATCGGTCAATGAACATTCCAAGTTAATGATCAGCTCTAATAAACTAGAAGAAGAGACTAACTGTTTGAAACAAAGAAACAAACAAACAAACAAAAACAAAAACAGAAGAAGTTTGTTGACAGGAGTAAAACCAAAAATAAAGATGTGTTCTTTAATAGGAATGAGGTGGTCAAAAGTAATGTGAAAGGGAGAAATTAGTTTCAATGAGTGTGCAGAGCTAATATATTACAGCATAGAGGAAGGCACAATCTATAAATGACTAATGATGATCTAAAGAGCTTCTATTCTGAATTTCTTATTTTATCATTGAAACAGAAAATAGAGAAGTTACTTGAAGGCAAGTACAGGAAAAAGATGTAAAATAGAAAAGTAATTCTCTAAAAATAGAGGAAGCAAATAAACCAGCTGTGTTTATGTGTGTGTGTGTGTGTGTGTTTTAACAAAGTATAAGCTTAGAACATGGTAAAAATAACTTTAATTATTATAATTTTGTCATACATATTATCAAGAAACACTAAGCTAGCCATAAATATGAATATGCAAACCATGTATTTTATAAAACTCTTTAAACAAATGACAGAAATGAAGGCATATAATCTGCAAATGATATCAGGAAGTACTATGATGCATAGATTGAAAGTTCTCATTTAGGAAAAGTGTTGTTCAATAAAAGCTACAGAAGTCACCTATAGAAGCATCTGCAATTACCAGTTTGTAATTTACCATCTAAATTTATGCACATTTTAATATTTGGCAATGACAATTCTACTAGGGAAAATGAAGCAAAACAGAAATTTATGCTTTGACTATCATATTTCTCTTGTTTTATAACATTAAGTGACATCTTAGTCATCAAATGGTTCAATGTTTAACACAAAACAGAGGAAAGGCCCAGAATAAGTACTGAGCAATTCATTGATCACCCATAGGAAATAGTGTGGCACAATATCTTCATTTGTTTCAGCTTTCTAAAAGCAATTAAACTTCTGTCTAAATATGAGCAAAATGGACAAAAAAACTAATCCAAAAGAAGGAAAAATGATTAAAGAGCTAAAAATAATTTTCTTCAACAGCACTTTAAAAGGATACTAATGTGCACAACTGATATTTTCTAGAATATTCATAAAATAAAAAACATTAAAATATACTCTCTCTTAATCTTCAATATTAAATTTTAAATTCTTCTTAACTCATTTTTTTGTGCTATAGTTTATATGTTAAATGTCTGAAAAAGTCCAGAACAGTGTATTTGGGGGTACTTTTTTGAGGTGGCACTCATTCCCAATCTACATTGTGAAGAAATAAAGAAGTTTGTAGGACTCTGACTTTTACAAATCTTCGAGCCTGTTGAGGTGTGAATATTTACCATGCTTCATGCTCCTGCAAGACTGGATTGCTTTAAGTCAGATCCAAGTGATGGGGCCAACAGATTATAAATCTTCACAAGATTTAGACAAAATAATACTGTGTTTGGTAGCTTATTATCCTATGTTCAGTAAATCATAGTAAGCTGAAAAATACAACTGGTAAACTGAGTAAAAGCACAGTAACTTATAGTCAGGCTTGTAAGGGTGAAAATATCAGAACGACTATCTGTAGTTCTATTTATATATACAATTATTTTGGTTAGGGTAAGTCAGTACTCCGAGTCTAGGGCCCTTTAAGTAACAAGCAATCTTATATTTTCAAATCTTCCTACCTTAGGATGAAAACCATCTCTATGTATATTTATAAAAAGACATTGTCAAACTATGCTACCAGTGTGATAACCAAAACTGTTTTTTTCAGTTATGGTGCATTAATGGTTTTATGGCAAGCCCTCAAGAAAAAGGATTAGTAATTAGTCTTTTTTCAATTTTCTGCTTGGTAAGCAGGAGACCCCAGTTGATGCTTCCCTTTTCTCTTCCTCCCCTACATTAATTTCCTGTCACTTTCAACATTTAATTTTAGAGTGTCCCTGAAATTTAAGATAGTGACTAAACATCACACATATTTGGGGGATGCATTCTGCATCAACTAATGCATACAAAAGGAGTTTACTAATAACACATTTATTTTAAGTGAGTTATTATAAGCTCTAAAATGTTCAGGAAAAGAAATATAAATAATCTTGCCTTCAAAAATACATTATTTTTACTATCACTTAATATTATGTGAGGTGCACTCTCTTTCTTCCTTTATTTCTTTAATTATATTTCTTTTACATTTTCAGTGTCTTATATAAAATTGTTTTAAGCATGTAGCTAGTTTTTCTTTTCACTCAAAATACTCACCCAATCTCCAGTATAAATGTATTATAAAGGACCATAGTTAAAATATTATTTCACATATTTTCAAAATCCTGTACAACATATTTCCATATAGTTAAGATCATTCACTATTATATATATATATATATATATATATATATATTATAACATATACTTTGACAATGTCTTTTCATAAATATACATAGAGATGGTTTTCATCCTAAGGTAGGAAGAGTTGAAAATATAAGCTTGCTTGTTACCTAAAGGTCCCTAGACTCTGAGTACTGACTTGCCCTAACCAAAATTATATATATAATATGTATATAAAATATATATATATATATAATAAATATATATATATAAAATTTCCTATTGGCTATATCCTCCTAACCCAACTCTCCTTAGTTTTTTGTCTGTTTGTTTCTGGTGCAATTACTGAAAACAAACAAAACAAAAACAAAAAAACAACAATTAAACACTTAGAAAATTGCTGAACATGCGTGACCATGTTAAATTTTTATATCATACAAGGCAGAACAATCATTATCAGAATTCTAAATGACAACAAATAATCATGTGGATGTGAGGAAAGTGAAACACTTAGACACTATTACTGGGAGTGGAAAGTTGGCAGCCACTCTGGAAACCAATATAGAGG
This sequence comes from Rattus rattus, assembly GCF_011064425.1. Classification (NCBI taxonomy): domain Eukaryota; kingdom Metazoa; phylum Chordata; class Mammalia; order Rodentia; family Muridae; genus Rattus; species Rattus rattus. The sequence continues at coordinate 76,273,690 of NC_046157.1, read as the reverse complement.
TTTCTCAAAAATCTACGAATATGTCTATTAGATGATTCATCTATACCATTCCTGTGAGTATCCCCAAAGCTTTTTATATCCTACAATTGAAACACCTGCAAATTCATATGTATTGCTACTGTTTACAATAGTCAAAAATGGAACCAGAACTAGTGTTCATTAATTTTCAAATAGATAATAAAATGTATTCATTCAAAATGAAATATTCCTAGACTATAAAAAATTTTAAAAAAGGTATAAAATTGGGAGGTAAATTGGTGTTGTAGTTATAGTTAGCTAATATGCACTTAACTTCCTGGCAGATATATTCACATTCCTCACTGCCTACCTACATGTTTTGGATTCATGAGTGAAAGACATTCATATGCCTTATTTCTAATATGCCCAAAGCACCTTAATGGCTAAGTGAATCTCAAACTTCCACATTGCAAATGCCTGTTTCACCCAATATTTCTGAATTACTACTTAATAAAATCTATATTTCATCTCTACTATCCCAGACCCAATCAGCATACTGGACTTTGGGGTCCCTCTTCCCTCATTCTTACATTGTGGGTTCTTTGTCTTCTACAACTTTCATTCTTATTTCCAATTCCTTTCCTGACATCGTGATTCCTAAACCTCCTCTTCCCATTATCCCTTGCCCAAATATCTAACGTCCCACCTCTCCCTTCTTGTCTAGCCATTGCTCACTGTCAACTGTATTTACCAATTAGAACCAGCTGGGTGTAGAAATAATCAATATCTTACCTACAGATATATGAATTCTCATATAATTTTGGAATCTAATTTATATAATATAAACAATAATTCAAATCTATGACAGCTCACCCTTTTCATACATTAAAAAGGCCCTTTCTCTCAGGTATATATTGAACACAGTTATAAAAGATATATATATATATATATATATATATCATATACCATATGATATACCATAATAATTTCCAGTCCATCAATTTTGTCAATTTAGGTACATTACTCTAGTATCTATCCTAAAGTAAATAATTTACAATTCTATCCCTGAATTATGTTCTGATTTTAACTTGCTTTACCATCTGAAAACCATTCTTTCATATCTACATCAGCTTCCTCAATGCTAAACAACTTAAGTTTGATTATGTGACTAGATCTAGTCTTCAACCCCATCAGAAATCTGAGAAAAAAATTATATATCATTTAAGAATATAGAAAGCACTGAAACATAGCTTCCAAACTTAAGCAATTTGCAGAGACATTTAACTACCTGGACAGTCCCCTACTTCTCAGAATATTGGAGTGTATGTCTTCAGACCTCTTGCCCAGAAACATTTTACAGAACTTAACTGAAGGAGGAACTATGAAAGACTAGCTTACCCTGCATTGACAGGTTTTAGCTGTTGACAGTTCCATATTGTGTGTCCTTTCCTGGGCAGTATCTTTTGTCTGTAGATGAATTAAAGTAATTTTGGCCCAGTGGGTACCTTGCCACAACTGGAGCAACTACATATGGAGATTATGACAATTGATGTCTTCTTTGCACTGTGAAATAGGCACTGTCAGTTGCTGATGTGTATCTTAATAAAAAATCAGTTATTATTATAACAATGTTATGCAATATTCTAAAGATTTTTAATGTTTGTGAAGACTATGTAAAGTATAAAGTATATCTGAACTGTTAAACTTGAATACTCTTAGCTATTTCTATTTAAATAATATTAAAAACTTTATTATAGTTAAATCAGAATTTAACGTAACCAAGGGTTTACTATCTGTTCTTTAATTTGTGATACTTAGTCATCCTAAAGAGTTTGCAATAGCAGCTATAGAAGGACCTTGTATTCTTAAATGAGTTGTATAGGCAAAATGCGTAGCTAACAAATTTTGTATCAATATGCAAAGAGTATACCAATGAAAGCCCTAAATCTGTACAAATACATAAATTTTGTACCAATGTAAGAAGTTATAATTTCAATTTTGCATCAATTATAAAATTTTCTATTAATGGAAGGTTATGGTTACACAATGCTTTGTTCAATAATAAATTTAGTAATCCATCCTATCTATTTCCTGCTTGTTCAAAATTATGACCATTTCTAAATTATCCCTTAAAATTAAAATATGTATAATTTTAAAATAACCATAACCAGACACCAAAACCCAAGGTATCAGGCTGATGACTCTCCATGGCTTTTTCCTGCTGAATATGGGAGATGCAAAATTCTTTAGAGGGTTGGAGAGGCAGTAAGAAAATTTGAAACATTTGTTATTCAGTCTCTGTATGTTTAAAACTCTTAAACCTGATAAACAACTTTAGTAAAGTGACTGAATATAAAATTAAGTCAAACAAGTCAGTAGCCTTTCTCTATACAAAAGATGAATGTGCTGAGAAAGAAAATAAGGAAACAATACCACTCACAATAGTAACAAACAGCATGTGCTATCTTGGTGTCGCTCCAAGCAAGCAAGTGAAAAGATCTGCATAACAAGAACTTCATATCTCTGAAGAAGACTTCATAAAATGGAAAATTCTCCCACGATCATGGATTAATAGAATCATCATATCATAAATGGGCATCTGAGGAAAAGCAAGCTATAGATTCAATGCAAACCACATGAAAATTTCAACTCACTTCTTCACAGAAATAGAAAGAGCAATCAATTCTCAAATTCATATCAAATAACAAAAATCCCCCAGGATAGAGAAAACAATTCTTTAAAAGTAAGAAAAACTGAAAAAAGGAGAGAATATCCACATTTTCTTTTTCTATCAAGTGTGAGCTGATAGTTTTTTGTTTTCTTTTTTTTTTTTTCTTTTTTTTTTTTTTTTTTTTTTTTTTTTTCTCGGAGCTGGGGACCGAACCCAGGGCCTTGCGCTTGCTAGGCAAACGCTCTACCACTGAGCTAAATCCCCAAACCCCCAGTTGTTTTGTTTTTGTTGGTGGTGGTGGTGCTACTGTTGTTGTGGCTGCTGTTTTTTGTTTGTTGTTTGTTTGTTTGTCTGACATTTTGTGGGTTTGTTTTATGTTTTTGTTTTTTGTTTTTTTTTTTTTTATTTTTTATTTTTTTTTTGCTGTCCAGACTTATGATAGTTCAACATATAACACTGAAATTTTTTGTTTTCCTATAAGAAAAAAAAGATCTTAAACACATTTAAGCTTGAATGTGATTTTTCCCATGAAATTTTCCAATTTAATTAAATCTACCATAATGTTAAATGTTGCTTATATTAGGCCCTATTGACAGAACACATGTGATATTTTACTTTCCTTCTCATCCAATCCCATGCTATTTTATGGGTGTTTGGGCAACAAAAATGGCAGAGACAGGAAAGATTTCTTGAACTTTTGACGGCAAAATTGTACAAACATGTGAATAATGACTATATATATATATATACATACATATGTATATATAATATATATCTGTACTGTGAAGTAAATAACACTTTGTTACAGTAGATTGACATGAGAATATTTTCAAAGAACTGGAAAATTGAAAAAGAAACACAATAATGTCTTCCACTACCTTATGACATGGACTAATGTCAAGTAATTTTTGAGATGGTCATTAACCTGCACCTTTGGATATTCTATAATTCCTTAAGCACTGAGTCATTATTCACAGAAAAGAGCTGAGGCTAATGGGTGTTAGAGAACACTTTAGCACAAATGCACAGTAGTGCATAAGGATAGCTTCTATTCACATTGTACTGGGATTTCAAATAATTAGTGAAGCAGTAGAACACGAAAAATTTTCATGTGTTTTCTCTCTTTAACTTGCTGCTATAGCAATCAAATTTGCACTATCAGCAATGACAAATATCCAGCCACCGTACATTCACAACCTTCTTAAATGAGATTCGCAAAAACATGTTAGGACTGTTTTGGGTTAAGTTTTTGGTATAGTTAGGATTGCTGTAATTGGGTTATAACTAATCCAAATTATTGTTTATCCTAAAATGCATCTTTTCAGGGTTTATGCTTTTAGATATACCTCTTATTTACACTTGGAACAAAGAAAAATATGAGTATCTTTAAATCAGTTTAGAAAGATAGTAATCACAAAAGCATTAATGACTTTATGGAACTAATAAAGTAACACTGTGTCAATGACGGGGCTGGGTGTACCTGGAAGAGAATAGGGGACAAGGGACGTGAAGAAGGACGCCAAGAAAAGAGTCTGATCAAGGCGACAATTTTATTTTTTCTCAAGGCTGAATTTATACCATAACATGCGTAACAGAGGGAGGAGAGATTGTGAAACATTAACACAGGCCAAGGACACTATATGCGTGTGGTCAGCTGATGTCAACAGGATGTTGGTTTTTTAGAAATGATACAGGTTTGTCATATTATTAGTCAGCAGGAAAACTTTATCATATTATTATTTATCTTGACCCCCAGATTTGTTTTAGTCTTCTGCAGCTGGCTGGGGATTTTCCATGAACCTAGTCATATTTAATTCTAACCAAATAATTACATCAGTAATGGAGGGCTTCAAGGGCATCACTCCCAACAGCACTGTTCTAAGAGCCTCTTTTTTTTGGAAACGTTGTGGATATTATTTCTTTGTTTTTGCTTCAAATCCTTGGAAATGTAGCAGGAAAAATATAAGGGATATACCAGTAAAAATAACTGAGTTATTTTCTCAAGCTACAGAGTGGAATTTGGAGTATTTGTCTGACTTCAGTTGATTTGGCAAATTGTTGCATTATAATCTCTTGTTCAGTTTATTCTTTTCTTTTCAATTTTTATTGATTATTTTGTTTATTTATATTTCAAGTATAATCCCCCTACCCAGTTTCCCCTCCAAAAGCATCCTTTTGTCTCCCCCTCGCCCTACCTTTAGGAAGGGTGATCTCCTATTGTCCCACCCATTCCTGACTCAGCAACCTATTATTCCCATATCCTAGGTCATTGAGCCTCCACAGGACTAAAGGGCCTCCATTCAAGTGATGCCCACTAAGGCATATGCAGCTGGAGCCATTGGTCTTCCCATGTGTACCCTTTGTTTGATGGTTTAGTCCCTGGGAACATGGGAAAGTCTAGTTGGTTGATATTAGTATTCATCCTATGGGGTTGCAAACACCTTCAACTCCTACAGTCCTTGCCTTAACTTCTCCACTGGGGTCTCCACACTCAGTCTGATGCATGCATCGGTATCTGTATTTTTCAGGCTCTGGCAGAGCCTCTCAGGAGACAGCTATACCAGGCTCCTCTCAGTAAGCACTTCTTGGCATCAGCAATCATGTCTGGGTTTGGTGTCTGCAAATGGGATGGTTCCCTAGTTTTCTATTCCCTTTGTTGGGTATTTCAGATAATGTCCTCCCTGTTGGGTCATGAGAACCTCTTGAGTCCCTGGCATTTGGGACTTTCTAGTGGCTATCCCCAGCTCCCCTCACCCACTGCTACACACCTTTCAAATTTGCGACTCTCTGTACTGAACTCCTCACCTCCTACATATCTGAACTGGCTCTTCTTTTCCCTCCCCTTTCGCTCTCTCCTCAAGATACCTCTCTCTCTCTACTTCCTGGAAATTATTTTATTCCCCCTTCTGAGTAGGTCATTTTGGTATGATCTTTCTTTTTGGATTGCATATGGTCTCTGAGTTGTATTGTGGGTATCCCAAGCTTATTTTTCGCTAATATTCACTTATCAGTGAGTACTTACCATGTGTGTTTTTGTGACTGGGTTACCTCACTCAGGATGATATTTTCAAGTTCCATCCATTTATGAATTACAGATTTATTGAAAAGGTGACAATGTAATGACTTTCTCCATAAATCTATACTTAGATGGAACAAAATAAATAATCTGGAAATAGAACTATGAAATGTAATAATTTTAAGACAATAGGAAGACTATTCCTGTAAGAAGTATGGTGCTTTTGATCAAACAGTGCTGAGGAACACAGACATTTACAGACAAGAGACAAAAATGGTCAAAGCAAACTTTTGAACTTCACATGTGCATGAAGTCAACCACTGGACTTTAGTATAAAATACAAGTGTGTGAGGAAAAAACCATGGAAGGATGTGATGTTCAGGCATTAGGTGAACTCTTAAAGATCTCTCTTGATAAAACCAAGGGATCAATAGCTTAGACAGAAAAACTAAAACATTTTATTATCCAAAATGTTTTGGTAGCAAAGACTTATGGGGGTAGTCATGTTTGAAAGCCACATCTCTAATAAATATTTAAGATCCTATATGCAAACGCACATACTTGTCTAATGATAAAACAAAAACATGAAGATAAATTTTACTGAAAAACACAGATTTCAAATAAACACTAAAAAAATTGTTCAATTTCATTATCTCTTAGGAGACTCTAAATCACAATAAAATAATACTATGAACATATTAGAATGACTAAAATGTTTATTGGGTAGTAATTGAAATCTGATAGATGGTATAGAAAATGAGTCAATTATTTATTTGTTTGTAGGAATATAAAATGGTATATGTCTTAAAACCCAAAATTACATTACTGGGTATTTATTACAGGGAAATTAAAATCTATATACATAATTTGAAAGATATTTGTTTGTAATACACCCAAACTAATATAGTCTAGATGTCCTTCAGCTGGTAACCTGAAATAGTGAGATACACTGCAAACATACTTTTTTTTTTTTTGTAAAAATGATGTTAAAGATGAAAGGAGCCAAAGAAGCAGTGCGTGGAAGAAATGGATTAATTACCACACAACTAGCAACTTTGCAGAGCCAGTTCCACACAGACACAGACTCTTTCACACCATTTGTGAAATATAAATTTGAAGTAATGGAAAACAAGTCAATGTCACCATGGATGGAAGAAGTCAGGGTGTAGTGATGAAATGAACACATAATGAGGAAGGTAAAATGAGGAATCCCAGTTATATGAGAATATTCTGGCCTTGATGGATCAATATCTTCATCATGGTCATGATACTGAACAATACCCGTAAACAGAACGGCCACTAGTAAAAGGCTAATTTTCTGTGACATGGTCTACAGTTTTATGTGAATCTATGATTTGTAAAATGAAAAATGAATTACAGCAAAGAGATGTGACATCTTCAAAGTTAACTGTTGAAAATAGAGTTTGAATATATGAATATATAAAAGTTCATTTGAGGTCAAAAGTAAAATATTTTGTGCAAGCACAAAATTACAAAGTCATAAAGTCTAAAATATTAAGCATTTATGCATTAAAATTTATGGTATTAATATATTTTTATTAACAATTGTTAAAATTTATAAAAAGAAGATGAATGAGTACTTATATATCCATTAATATAACATTAAAGTATATTGATTAACATACATACTTTTGAAAGGAAAAAAACTGAATTTTAAATTTCCAACAAGAATGTCCAGATTCTCTTGTCAAAAAATATTATGGCAGAGCGACATGGACACAGTATGATTTGAGATTTAAACAGTATGGTCTAACAATGTATATGATTGATATTTATAAACAAGTTTACAGTAACAATAAGAATGTTGCAGAACACATATAAATTTTACTTCATTTTCTAGTGTAGGACATTTGTCAAGATAAATTATATAATTGTATATGAGACAAGTGGGTGATACACTTAAAAGTATTCAAGTGTGATCAAACATTTTAAGTTAACAAGGAGAGAAACCCTGAAGACTTGCATGTCTTTGGAAGATACATAACAATTTCAAGTACCAGATTGCTAAAAAACAGTTGAAATTATAGAACATTTTGTTCTAAGTAGTTGTTTGAAAAAAGTAAATTGTTTATATAATGATAGAGAAATGGTTTATAACAGAACATCTAGAATTAAAGTTCCCCCACTTATAGGCAAGTAGTCTACAGCACAGATACAAAGAAATAAATTTAAATTGGATTCTGTTTTCAGAATACTTGTTTATCTATATGAATAAGAATAAAATAACCTCATTCCAGTCCTAGATTTAAAATCTAATAAAAGGAAAATCTAGAAGAAAACAGGTGAAGATGATCTGATTGGGAAAATGGAAAATGAGGGCATCTTTGGGGAAGAGAAGGGAGATAAATACAGAATAAGGAAAGAAGAATGGTAAATGGCATTATGACACAAGAAATTATTCTATTATTTATCAAAAACTCTATAACACATGGAATTTTGTTTACACACACACACACACACAAACACATGTATATATACTTTATATACAATTTTTCATCTTGGTTGAAAATGCTAACCTTGAGAATCAAAGATTACCTAACAAAAGCCCCAACACCACACATGTGAATGTATCTTTGAGTTGTTGGTCCAGGTTGTTTCAGAAACTCCCAAAGCATACTGCCTATTAATATTGTCTAAAAACCACCCCCTGCCCCAGAACATGTCTCAATTGCTGACTTGAATGTTCCCTCCTTGAACTAGTTTTCATAGTACTAGAAGGCACCATGCAAGTTATCAAGGGATGGAAGCAAATATCAGTCCTACACAGCTGTTTTACCTAAGAATCATGTCAATGACTAGCATGACACAATAACTCTAAGCTTCAAGTAATGATACACATATTTTGGTCATAACCAACCAATTTCTAGTTGGATTCAAGCAGAGGAAAATCAAAATGCCTGGGACTGGAAAAAAAAAAAAAAAAAAAAAAAAAAAAAAAAAAAAAAAAAAAAAAAAAAAAAAAAAAAAAAAAAAAAAAAAAAAAAAAAAAAAAAAAAAAAAAAAAAAAAAAAAAAAAAAAAAAAAAAAAAAAAAAAAAAAAAAAAAAAAAAAAAAAAAAAAAAAAAAAAAAAAAAAAAAAAAAAAAAAAAAAAAAAAAAAAAAAAAAAAAAAAAAAAAAAAAAAAAAAAAAAAAAAAAAAAAAAAAAAAAAAAAAAAAAAAAAAAAAAAAAAAAAAAAAAAAAAAAAAAAAAAAAAAAAAAAAAAAAAAAAAAAAAAAAAAAAAAAAAAAAAAAAAAAAAAAAAAAAAAAAAAAAAAAAAAAAAAAAAAAAAAAAAAAAAAAAAAAAAAAAAAAAAAAAAAAAAAAAAAAAAAAAAAAAAAAAAAAAAAAAAAAAAAAAAAAAAAAAAAAAAAAAAAAAAAAAAAAAAAAAAAAAAAAAAAAAAAAAAAAAAAAAAAAAAAAAAAAAAAAAAAAAAAAAAAAAAAAAAAAAAAAAAAAAAAAAAAAAAAAAAAAAAAAAAAAAAAAAAAAAAAAAAAAAAAAAAAAAAAAAAAAAAAAAAAAAAAAAAAAAAAAAAAAAAAAAAAAAAAAAAAAAAAAAAAAAAAAAAAAAAAAAAAAAAAAAAAAAAAAAAAAAAAAAAAAAAAAAAAAAAAAAAAAAAAAAAAAAAAAAAAAAAAAAAAAAAAAAAAAAAAAAAAAAAAAAAAAAAAAAAAAAAAAAAAAAAAAAAAAAAAAAAAAAAAAAAAAAAAAAAAAAAAAAAAAAAAAAAAAATAGCCAAATTCCCAGGCTATTGAAGAAGACATGGATTTTTGTAGAAGAACGTATAATGACCACTTTATTGAACCAGCAAAATTCTAAATTTAGTCTCAACATTTATCCTTATTCCCACATAAAAGTATAGTCTTAACTACTAGTCAAGTAAACTTCACTGTGCAACTGGTAGAGAACATTCAGGAAATCACAATCTAACAAAATACAGACTGTTAGACCCCATTATCAAAGGATAAATCTCAAAATCTCTTCCACACCTAAGACTCAAGGAACATTGTGGACTGGAAAAGGGAGCAGAAAGACCATAAGATGCAGAGGAACAAGGTACTTGCTAGGAGGTTGTGCATTCCAGTAATGTCAGTCATAAATTACACACATGAAGGGTCACTAGCATAACTGACTAAATATGAGCTGAACAACAACAGACATGTGAAAGAGAAGCAGAGAAGCCAAAGAGGTCTGAGCCCTACAATGGCAACTATCAGCAATTAGGAAATGGTGAGATTGGAAGATAAAGTCTTTTCTAGGGTAGAATTCACCAATTAGTTATCTAATATCAAATTGTCAGCCCTATTTAGCAATGGCTACATATAATATACATATACATAAATATATATGGTAACAATTAATGAAAAAAGAGAGCATTAACTTGTAGGCAGCCAAGGAGACTTATATTGAAGGATTTAGAAAGAACAAAGGGAAGGAAGAAATAAATAATTATAATGGGAACTCAAAAAGTGTTTCTGATACCAAACAAATGAGAATTTGAAAGAATGTGACTCATAATGTAAGGAGCTAATTAACTTTTTATCAAGGTAAGTGACATAGTTGTAGAGTTAGGAGCACACAAAGAACACTAACATGAGAGTGTTGCGAGTAATAAATAAAAAAATGTGACGCTATTGACAGCTACTTACCAGCAGTGGTGGTCTCCTGGCCCCATGGATATCCCCAAGCAGCAGTCCACACAGCTTGCATTCCCAGTTATCGGTCCCCTGATGCTAGTCTGCCAAGACTTGTTCTAAACCCTGAGCCCCTTATAAAGAAATTTCCAGGGGCTTATAATTTATCAGTCAGATTTAAAACAGTAAATTCTCAACCCCCAAAATGCTCACACAAAGAACTCAAAACTCAATTCAAATAAACAAAAGCTGCATATCTACATGGGGCAAATGCACACTATATTACTCTATTGTCCTTCTATGATATCCATAGCTAACTTTGACTTGTTTTTATCTTTCAAATATTATCCCCTTTCCCAGTTTCTGTCCAAAAACCTCCTATCCCATCCCATCTCTCCCTGCTACAATGAGGGTGTTCCCCCACCCATCTACCCATCTATTCCTGCCTACCCGCCCTGACCTTCCCTACATTGGAGCATCAAACCTTGGCAGGACCAAGGGCTTCTCCCCACATTGATGGCCAAGATGGCCATCCTCTACTATATACACAGCTGGAGCCATGGGTCTGTCCATGTGTACTCTTTAGATGGTGGTTTATTCCCTGGGAGCTCTGGTTGGTTAATATTGCTGTTCTTATGGGGTTGCAGATCCCTTCAGCTCCTTCAATCTTTTCCCTATCTCCTCCATTAAGGACCCTGTTCTCAGTTCAATGGTTGTCTGTAAACATCTGCCTCATGTTCATCTTCGTCTCCCATAGGTTCTGACTTGTCTTCCTTTTTCCATCTCTCCTTTCTTTCCCTGTCTCTTTCTGTTCCCTCTCTAAAATTCTCAGATCGTCTTCTTTTTCTACTGCCCAATCACAGGTTCTAGCCTTGTCTTTTACCAACCCTAACCTGAGTACAAATACTAATCTACACTTTCCAAGTTAAAGGGTTCTTTTTTCCTCAGATATAAACTAAGCACAACTATTACCATTCTGTAATTTATGAAGTATAAGGTACACCTAACAACCAGTCCATCATTTTTGTCAATTAAATGCAGCACTCCGCCACCCTAACATACAAAACTCAAAGGGGCTTATAATTCTACACCTCTTATGTCCTGGTTTGGCTTGTATATTATCTGAAAAGCATACTTTCAAATTTATCTCTTCTTTTTCAATACTAAACCACTTGAGTTAGCTATGAGACTGGAATCAGTCTTCAATTCTGCTAGAATTCCAAGAGAAATATAAATTTTCTGAAAATATAGGAAGCCTAATATCTTTTCATGAACTGAACCAAATTTTAGGGACAGCTGCCTACCTATAGAGTCCCCTCTTTCTTAACCCATTCAAGCATTATTTTGTGGTTATTTGGCCCAAGATCATCTGATAGACCTTTGTAATGCAAAATTATGAAGGATTTATTACCCTGTTTTGGCAGAGATTATCACTATTGACTATTGCACATGGTGTGCCCCTTTTCTGAACAGTAATTTGTTTGTAGATAAATAGGTAATTTCTGGCCAGTAGCTACCTTGCCATGATATACATCCTTCCCTGGAGGTAAGATGCTCATTTTCTTCTTTTTTGAATCTAAGAATGAGGTACTACCAGGAGCAGATATGTCTCAATAACAAATGATTAAATAACATTAAATGCCATTTTCTGTGGATTTATGACAATTTTGAAAACTATCCATTTATTTGAAGAAATCTAGACTGTTGTCCTTTAACCACTCTCAGCTCTTTCTAATTAAAATATCTTGAAAACACTGCAACAATTAACTTAGAGTCATGAATTTGCAATCTGGCCTTTAACTCATATGTTTAATTATGTAATAAAAGTTTACAAAGGCAATTATAAAGGACTGAGCCTAAGCTTTGTTTTTCTTAAAATGTTTATATCAATAGAAGAAATTTACATTAATGAAAATTTTAATTCTCTATCAAAATAAATTCTCTACCAATATAAGAAATTATGACTTCAACTTAGTAACAATTACAAAGATTTCGACCAAATGTGATTATGGCTACATGATCATTCTAGATATTACCTCCCTGTTCAAATTATGACTATTTCTAAATTCCCCAGAAAGATAGAACCACCTCCAGACCCCCAAACATAGGAAACTGGGACAGCAACTCTTCATAACTTCTTCATGCTAAATATGGGCGATGAGATATCTTTAAAAATGAGAGGTAGGGAAAATGAAAAAGTTGGTTAGGCCTTAAGATGGCCACGCCAACAATTGTTATTAGACTATGATGTCTGCATTCTGACTGGATCCATCTGAAAATCCATGACATCAGGAGTTTGAGCAGGTCAGGTTGGCATATGTGATGATGAATCTCACCAAAGCTTGACACTCTATAATATACAAATCTCAAAACGAAAATTATCAGCCAGATATCTGTATGGATTGTTCAAATCTGTATTGGGTGTACAGAATAGTAGGGATAAAATTCTGTTCTTTGTTTGAGCATGTGAAAGACAGTCTTTTTTATGAGCCAATTGTAATAATAACCAATTGTAAGTCTTCATTCATTCCATGTAAGGGATGGGCCAAGAGTCTTTACCTTTTTTTGTTTGATTCTATTGAATCTAGTTTTTCATAGTTCTGTCTATGTCATATCTGATCTATATAACTCTAGAAGGTTTCCAGAGTATATTCGTCTTTTTTTTTTAAAACACAAAGACATAGCCTTTTCCCACAAATCAGTATGTCCTTTAGTCAGCAATGAAGAAAACTATTAGCTTGATCTCTTTCCCAGAGGAAAAGTAAAGTAACCACAAAAGTCAAAATCACACCTATTTTGATAATAAAACACTTCAAACAAATGAAGTAAACTAAATAAATAATGTATGTGCCTATTCTTAGGCTTTTCTAATCTGTCATGTCAGGATAATAACCCGAAATTCTCTTGATTACATAATCCAAATGGTCATCCCTGAAAACACACTTAAAACTATCTATATATACACTGAACAGATTATAGTTAAAAATGACTATGTATAATATGCATATAAATGCATGTATATAAATAAAATAAGGAAAAAAGAGACCATGAATTTGTAGGCAGCCAAGGAGCATTATATTGGAAGGGAATAAGGGAAACAGAGTAATAATATCATTATATTAAGATCTCAAAAACTGTTTCTGACACTAAACAAATGAGAATTTGGAAGAGTGTAATTCATAATGTAAGGAACTAATTAACATTTTAATCAAGGTATTTGACATACCTATAGAGTTAGGAGAAAACAAAAACACTAACATTAGAGAAACAACCTCTGGTGTTTTCTGGTACAGAATGATGTGTAGAAAAAATGTGATAACTACTAAAACCGTCATTGAAACATCTAGGCATGTCATTAAGTCCACATTCAATCGCTTCCTAGAATCTTGGTCTAACATATTATTATATCAACTAGATGAAGAGGACCTGATTGGGCTTCCAAACCTACCCTCTTCCAAAGGGGAAAAAGGAGGCAAGACAGGCATAGCTCATTCTAGAATGTATTGGAAGTTATGAGGGTTTATATATTGAGAATACTCAAATTGTAAGGACAAGAGATTTTCACAGATGAATTTCTCTTTTGAAAGTTAATTACTATCCACATAATGAAATCAAACTTATAATGACAACAACAAGCTTGTATTGTATACTAATTTTGTGATAGTCTTAATTTTAAATAATTGTATGTAATGACTCATTTTGTTCTGACAATTTAATTAGATTAATATTGTCATTTTGAATATGAAAAAGATAGAGTTGGTTAATGATTATTACATTGAATAGCAAAAAAAAGAAAAAAGTGAATCCTGTCTTTGTGTAGGTTGCCTCTTCCTAAAATACCTTAAGTAATATTCTAGAAAAGAAAGTAAAAATAAATAAATAAATCTATAAACAGTATATTTTAAAACTATAAATATAGTATGTTTAAATGCTTCATATGATAAGATTGTACTTTTAAAGCCATACAATACAATTATCATTTTTAGAATAATGAATAACGTAATTTTTTCATTTCAAAATATGCACAGTCAACTGTGCCAGGTATAGTATAGTTACAGAAATTAACCATTCACATTGTTACAATTCTAGTGGAATGCTTTTCCTTGTTATTGTAATATTAATACAATATTAATATTGTATTAATATATGCTACAATCGATGAGGCACAGGAAATGCTAAATAAATCTGAGTTTGGCCTATTAAGTCGTGAAATATTCTTTTAGGTGCTAGCACTGTAAAATCCTTTTATATAGCAGAATTCTTTAAAAAAAATCTTTGAAGATTTCAGCAGTGTGCACAGTGTTTTTTAATCATATGCAACCATGTGCCTTCTGTCTTGAAATATTTCTTTATATTTTTAACCCACGAAGTCTGTTCTATGCTGCCTATAAATGTGCCCAACATTGTGAGATTTTTCACCTGCCAGTGACCACTCCTCATAGGAAAATAATTCACAGGAAAACAATCCATAACATCCTCAACTGCAAGTAGATCCTCTGCTAAAAATAGGAACTTGAGAATCTGGTCACTCCCTTCATGCAGATAATCATGGTTTCATTGATTTTTGTGTGAGCATCAGTTATGTCATATTCACAAGACAGCATTTCACAGCACCCCTTATGTTCTTCAGCTGTTATATTCTTTTCTTCTTTCTCTTCCAAGAAGTAGCCTAAGACATAGAAGAGGAATTGATATATACATTCCATCTGTGTCTGAATTCTTAGCACTCTGAATGCTTATGCATCTATGTTAATGAATGCCCTCTGCAGTAAGTTTTGATGTTCAAGGTTGAAGTTAGATCAAAGCTGTAGAACGATTACAAATAATTAGCGAGCAGTCTTAAAGCTTGACCATTTTGCAAAGTATAATCAAAGGTTATCCTCATAAGCAAATGATTTTTTACCCAAAATTTAGTCCGTGCTTATAGTGAGCTTTCTTCTGTGGAGCAGATATCAAGTTCAATTAAGCGAATAGTTGGTTATCCTCATCAATGACCTTGCACTATTTGGACAACAGGCATATTTTCTCAGAAAGGTTTGAGTTTTTGCTTTCTACATTCAGCACTATGTAAGATTGTGATGTCTTTTCTCTTTGACTAGACTTCATAATATGTTCTAACACTACGAAAGTTCACCAGCACAGTTTCTTAATCACCAGGGTTAATTTCTTTCTTTACTACATCAAAAGCTATTGTGGTCTTTAACAACAGGGTCTCACCATAAAGTTATGGTGGATAAGCAGAAAAAAATGTTGATAGCCTAAAATTGCAACTTTCTTAAAGAAGAATTTGTAATGCAGAGCATGTAAATGCATTTCTTCAAAGTATTTTTTGTGGGTGCTTACTATGTTTTAGACTAGGAACAAAGAGCTGAATATGATTCAGAAAATCCTTTCAAAATGAAACAAAAATCTCTAATACATGCTAATGGCCAGGGTTTTCTGTACTATCCTCAAGAAAGCCAAACATGGTTATCAGGAGGGGAAAATATAAAAGCTTAATTAAAAATTGAACAATTTTTTTTTCTTAATGCATCAGTGAGAAAATCAGTACCAGGTTACACATGAGGAAGATGCTAATGGAAGATCAAGTGGCTTTCCCAAAGTCATACATACTGTTTATGGGCATAAAAACCAAGAAAATCTGTCTTCTGATTTCCAGGTCAGTTCTCTTTTTTGATAAATTAGCTTATTGCTATGTCTAATTGAGTTTTCAGTGTATTGCAATTCTTACTTGATATTTCTAGGAATATATTTTTGAAATAATATTTTAACAAGAATTCATTCCAAATATGTGGGTGGCCAGAAAAAATAATAAAACTTTCTAGAAAATATATTAAGGAAAATAATTCTCATTTCATTATGATCACAATCAATATTAATATCTGGTTCTTTCATACTGAGAATCATGGGAAGAAATTCTGCCTAATAGTGTTAAACATAACACTAAAAGCTGTATAGATTATCATTTTTCAGGCAATTTCACATTGCCAAGATCAAAAGTAAGCAACCGGAACATCTAGAATACCCAAAGTTTAGAATTGATCAAAGTTAATGGTGCAGAAATTTTCTCATCAATATCTTTTCTTCCTTTCTTCAGAGCAATTAATTTCTCTAGGAATGAGGTAAGAAAAACAAGTGAATCAGGCATGTAATGAGGCTTTGTAATAAAAGAGGAAATGGAGAATGAGTCTCAACCCAGTTGCATATGAGACACTGTGGACACAGCTCTAAGAATGTGTGCACTTGAAAGTGAGCTAGCTCAGGCTCACACCCTCTGCCCCTTCCCCACTTTACTCTCATCTCTCTTTTCTACCACTTGAGATAAAGTTATTTGTTAGCAAACTGTTTGTCAGTAATTCACTCAGTCCCAAAGACTAAACTCTTTACTGTTAACTTTTATTACCAAATTAATTTCAATTTGATATTTCTGGACTTTGTTCTGTATACTACATTTGTATAACATGCAGTATAAAATTTGAATCAGGTCATCAAGCTGGATGAGTAAGAACTTTGATCTGCTGAACCATCTCAGCAGCCCCCTCAAACATTCTGAAGTTAAAAACAGGGAAAGCAGGAAGTGTGTCTAAAATAAAGGGAGGAATTATTTATAGTCTTTTTCGTTGTGGCTAGCTCATATTTCTTTGTTAACCATTTCTTAGAGGGATGGAGCAATATAAATTTATAAAGTAAAAATATGAGAAAACAAGGTGAAATGATATTTTCAAAAGCTGAGAAAGCTTACTGAAAGAAAAAAAAGAGATACAAGAAAAGTTTTCAAAGGAATAGACTCCTACTAAAGTTCATTCATGAAGCCAGAGATGGATAAAATCACACACCTGATAAAATCAAATTACACACCATGGTTTTAACTATTGTCTTAACCAAGAAAAGTTTAACAGAGCTAAGCATTGTGTGTGGGGGCACCTGCAATGTCATTTAATCCCAAAATACAGCATGACATGTAGAAAGCACAAGTCCCTTAGAGTATGATGGGTCTATGAACTATTGATATTTGCTACAGATGGGGAAACAAGAAGGTAAAAGTAGAAGAAAGAACATACCCTCTGCTCATACTTAATAGTTGTGCAGCTGTGCCTTCATGTGAGACTTGCATTTTAGTGCTGCTTTCTCTGACCATTGCCTGCCTTTGTATCCATTTCAAATAACTGGTCTGCCTTGTCTACCATCAAGAGGAAGAGAATTCCTCCATCTTACTGCAACTTGCTAAGCCAATGTTGCTTGATACCCATGTGTGTCCTGTTTTCTTCACAGGAGTAAGGGATGTTATGGAAGGAGCGAGGGAGGAACTAAAACAGAGGTAAAATGAGAAAAGTGTGATAGAAATACAAAGTAAATAATTACCTTAATTAAGACAAATATTCACACACGATATATATTGTCAGTTTCAACAAAGTGACTGTTCCTTGCAGACAGAGTAGCAGAATCATGGGTAGCAGCCCAACGTCCTCTTGGGAAGAAGAATTACAAAGAGGAAAGAAATAGGTGTAATTGCATAACAAAGTTCCACCACTAAATGAAGTCAGAGTTCACAACTTACTTCTGTTTCTTACTGATGGTAACGAGTTAGCTCCAAAGCCCTCCAAATTTAGGAATCTATAGCAGGGAAACTACAGAAGACTTTAGACTGAAAATGAGAATGACAATATGAGTTGACTAAATTTAACACTTGCTTCCTAAGAGATACAGATGGCAAGTTTGTATAGTTAGCACAGCACTGGATGTTTTAAATAGCCCTGGGTGAAGAATCAACATAGGAACATGGAGCCATTAAAATGCAATAAATCTCAGCACAGTAAATGTACAGGGAGCAAGAAATACATTGGAGCTTTTCACTTGGCTTCACTAACAGACTGTAACATCATATTTTAACTCAGGAGTAAAGGAGTAGTACATTTAAAATTTTGTTGGATATAACTCAACAGAAAAATATTAACATGAATTGTGTATTAAAAGATCTGTCCTTTTTATGACACTGTTTAATTCATTGTTCAGAATGCTGAAAATGTGTTTCATGCCACATATTTTAAGGTTTTTTTTAGCTCAAAAATATCAACCTCATGAAGAAAACAAATATGTAAAATAAAATAAAAGCAACAGTCAAACCAACACATGTGCAACCTAAAGTGACACCAGCTCCTTTTTTTGTTATTATATTTTCTTTGCCAGTAAGAATCACTATTGAGAAAGATTTTTGGTACGTAAAACACATTTAAGGGATTAACAATGACCAGGTGGTAAAAATTTAAAACCATTATGTTGCTCCCCAGTTCTCTGAGGAAACTCTGACATGAAAAAGACTGGATTTGACTGTTTAAAGAATTTGCTGAAACAGCAAATTCCATCCAGCCTCCCCTGATGAATAATGTCTACCTCATGCTGGGGAAGGTTTTTTTTTTTTTTTTTTTTTTTTTTTTATCTCACTGGTACATAACTCTTCTTGGTATAACTATGTTTAGAATCCATAGCAGCAGAGCTCAGGGCATTTCAAGATGGTATTTTTAAATGTGTCATCACCCCTGCCATATTCTCTCTCTCTCCAAATGTTTCAGCTTCCTCACACTTTCACACATCCACATAGAACAGAATCAGAAGAAATTGCATTCAGAAGGAAATTGCAACACAAGTCTCTTCCAGAACGTGATACACTTGGCTTAGTGGTATACTAATAGCTCCCATGGTTCAGTGCTAAGTAAAATTTGTATTCTCAACATAGGCAGTGCTGTGATGTACAGTATTTTTTTAGGCTCCTGTTCAATGTAAGTAGACTCCAGAAAATAAAATAATTCTATTAAAATGGGGTACAGAGCTAAACAAAGAATTCTCAACTGAGGAAAATCGAATGGCTGAGAAGTACCTAAAGAAATGTTCAATATCCTTAGTCATCAGGGAAATGCAAATCAAAGCAACCTTGAGATACTGCTTCATACTAGTCAGAATGGCTAAGATCAAAAACTCAGTTGACAATAGATACTGGCAGGGATGTGGAAAAATGGGAACACTCCTCTATTGCTGGTAGGATTGCAAGCTGGTACAACCATTTTGGAAATCAGTGTGGCGGTTGCTCAGAAAATTGGACATTGTACTACTAGAGGACCCAGCTATAACACTCCTGGGCATATACCCAAAAGAAGCTCCAATATAAAACAAGGACACATAGTCCACTATGTTCATAAAAGCATTATTTATAATAATCAGAAGCTAGGAAGAACCCAGATGTCCCTCAACAGAGTAATGGATACAGAAAATATGGTACATCTACACAATGGAGTATTACTCAGCTATTAACAATGGAATTGATGAAATTCATAGTCAAAAGGATGGAACTAGAAAATATCGTCGTGAGTGAGGCAACACAATCACAAAAAAAGCACACACAGTATGCACTCACTGATAAGTGGATATTAGTTCAAAAGTTTGGAATACCTAAGAAAAAATTCCCAGATCATATGAATCTCAAGAAGAAGGAACACCAAAATATGAATGTCTCATTCCATCTTAGAAGGGAGAACAAAATACTCATGGGAGAAAATACAGAGACAAAGAGTAGGGCAGGGACTGGAGAAAAGATCATCCAAAGACTGTCCCACTTAGGATTTCGTCCCATATGCAGTCACCAATCCCAGCTACTATTGCTTATGCCAGGAAGTGCTTGCTGACAGGAGCTAGATTTTGGAGCCTCCTCAGAGACTTTGCCAGAGTCCTACTGATACAGATGAGGGTGCTTGCAGTCATCCATTGGACTGAACAATGGGATCCCAGTGGATGAGTTAGAGCAAAGACTGAAGGAGCTGAAGGTGTTTGCAACCCCATAGAAAGAACTATAATAACAACCAACCAGACCCTACCACAGCTTCCGGGGACTAAACTACCAACCATTAAGTAAACATTGAGGGACCCATGACTGGAACCACATATGTAGCAGAGGATGGCATTGTGCAGCATCAATAGAAGGAAAAGCCTTTGATCCTGTGAATGTAGGGGAATTTCCCCAATGTAGGGGAATGCCCTGGTGTTGAGGATGTGTAGGAGTAGAAGCATCTTTCTAGAAGCAGTAAGAGGGGCAAGGGCATATGTAAGAGGGGGGAAAGGGGAAAACATTTGCAATGTAAATACATAAAATATCCAAGAAAAATAAAATTATAAAAAATGTTAATAAGGTACATAATCAATTAAAATAAAAGAAACAAAAAAGTAGAAGAATAAGTAAATTTTCTTTTCATTATTTCGCATAAGACTTTCATGATGCAATGAGAAAAACCCACCAATTGCTAGCTATTCCTCCCTTTGTTTTGGATGAATAGAGTAAAGATGGTTACTCAGAAATCTAGAGCATTGATCCACCTATAGATTCACAAAGGAAGTTTAATGAAATGATAAGTGAAATTCTGTGCATTGAGCCTACAAGAGAACAAACTATGTGTAGCATGTCATTAGGATTAGAAATGTATGTGGAAATAATACATATAGTCTGCAGAAAAACCAATTTGGGTACCTAAAATATGCTTAATAAAGCACCACCATTTTATAAACTACTCTGACTTAAAACATGACCTTCTGAACTTGTGTTCAGGGTTAAAAAGTTTATTAAAAGTAGATCATTTTCCTTATTTTCTTTTTTTCTTACATGCCATACACCTGCTTCATTTATGTGTAAATAATACATTATTATACACAATAGAAATGTAAATAGTATATCATTCATCATATATAGGTAGGAAAAATAAGGTATCTGTGACTTATAGATCTCTAAAATGAGACTTAATGATAATAACCTAACAGGACCAAGAATTTTATAACTACATGGTGATGGTTCAATTGGAGAGATGATATTCAACATTGGCTGACATTATAGAAAAATTTGTAGATTAATTTAAAGTAGCAGAGAGAGCATCAGCAAAACAAAAGATAAAAATAGAGTTAATGGAGAAAGGAAACACTGGGCCAAGTAAAGGAAATAGATAATCCTGTTAAGAACAGACAAAGTTGTTGGGATGTGCAAAGAAAATCATGAAAACACATCCTACTCGGAAGATCAGGGTTTCCAGAGACTGAGGCTGCTGTCATTTGTTTAACACACTGTGGTAATGCTGTGTCCTAATGGCTTTTGGACAGATGTCAGGAACGTCTTAATAAGTAGAGATAAGGTAATTTGCAAACTCACAGAACACTCTCATTATAACATACATGTCAGAAAGTGAATGTTCTAATACATAATGAAACTGGCAGAGTGGGGACTTTAAAATGATTGTGGCTATGTGAGTTGAAATACACTATTTTGAGAAAATATATTTCACTGACACTGGACAATAAGGAACGAGGACATGTTTTCCTATATATAGAAGTCTTTCCTGAGAGATCTAAACTTGTATTAGCAAGTAGAGAGCAATGAGGAATACATAACTTAATATGGTGATAGATAAATAATAAAGGCCCAAAGATATGAGATAGAATGAAAAGACTTCAAACAGTAACACAAACAGTAATTTATTGGGTTTTTATCAAAGAGAACTTGGTGTGCTGCAAATTTTTTATGCACGACTTCATTTGAACTTCAACACCACATAAAGGAATCAATATTACTTTGTTCAATTCAGATATAAAAAACTACAGAGTAGTTTTGCAAAAATATGAAATTTCAAATCAGCTCCCAATTTGTCAAAACAAAGGAGCTTGTATCTAATTATATTTGCCCAAAATAATTGCTTATACTGTTTTAATGATGTAAGCTAAGCTTGCATTATTATTTTTATGGTACTCTTCTTTCAGCAGCTCATAGTATTTAGTCTTTTTTTAAACCAGTTACCTCAAATATATTTCTTTTTGTCTTTTAACACAGAGCTGTGCTATTCATCTTTAACTGGCCTTGAAATCAAATTCCCTCTTCTTACATGTGGACTGCTGAGAGTAGAGATATGCACCAGTGTATTTGTTTAGATAAATATTTCTCCCCGCTTTTATTTTGTTTGAAGAAGTTTTATTTTATTGGTTAGTCTCTTTATAATCAATCAGTACATCATAAATGCATTAGAGTTGAAATAATTATAAAATGTAAAGTACTAATTTTTTTCTTTGTTTCATCTTGACTTTCATATTTTAAAGGCTATTTTAAGTACTCTTATTCACTATAGTGATATATAATAACTTGGAAATACTGAAATATAGCACACTGTCTTAATTAAGTTTTCATTGCTGTGAAAAGAGCCATGAACCAAACAACTCTTCTAAAGGAAAGCATTTAATTTGGGCTGGTTGACACTTTCAGAGGTTTAGTTTATTATTATCATTGTGGGAAGAATGCCAGTATACAGGCAGACATGGTGTTGGAGAAACTGAAAGTATTATTATTTGATCTGCAGGTGACACTTGGAGACTGTATGTCAAAGACTGGCCATTCAGTAACACACAGTGTCCAACAATCCAAACCTATTCCAACAAGAACATATTTTGTGGCTGGTTAATCAGAAAGGTAGTTTCTCATCATTTTATTGTAGCAATCTCTGCCCATTTCTTTAGCTGTTACAGAGTTTAAGCACTCACGTTTGCAAATTGTCTTGATATTCTAGGGTATAACCTCTTGGTGAGAAAGCTAAATATAGGTCATTTAGAGATAATCTAAAGACCCCTTTACAATATATTAACCTAAATTCTTTAATCATATTGTTATACCCTCTAGTCTCCAATGCTTATTGGGAAGTATAAAAAACCTAAGTGAAAATAAGAAGAGAAACAATTTTCTTTATGCTTGTTTTTCTCTGTTTTCATTGAGCTAAATGCCTTGCCTGGCTTTGTCTTCATTGGTTAAAAGACATGGTTCTAAAACATATGATTGTTTTCTCCTTAGTTGCAGTATACAATCCAGCTCCTTTTTGGGTGCTCTCTTAAAAATACTTTCATCTGACAGACAGCAACAGCAATCCTTAAGACAGTTGCAGTCACATTATTTACAAATGAAGCGTTCCAGTTTTCTGTTGTTGTTGTTGTTGTTGTTGTTGTTGTTGCTTCAATGCAAGAAAGTTTTACTGAAATTAGAACTAGAGTTGCCAGTACTAGATAAAACCATCTGAGCTCCTGACACTTAGGAGCTGAGATTCTGGTGTTATATTTATTAACAGCATGTGAAATTCCTCCTTTCACTCTAAAAAAGAAAGAACCAAAGGTTAAGCCTTCAAGTAAACATGCCTTGAAATCACTTTGTTAGTAAGATAAGCTTTCAGTTCTTGTCACTAACTAAAAGGAGACTAAATTCTGGACTTAAATTTATAAAAACCTGCTTAATGCCAGGTATTCATTTAAATATGCATTTGAGTTCAATTACTGGTTTATGTTCAATTATTATCATTAGTGTCTATGAATGTTATCAAATATAGATATGAAAATGCTAATTGACAGTAGAGAGTATGTCAACTAGGCACATTTTGTATGCAGAGATTTTATTTCACTAAAATAAATAATAACAGTTAATTAAAACAAGTAAAAAGACCTACTGGAGGACTTTTGAAATCCCTAGCATTTTTTCTGCATAGGTATTTTTATTTTTTTGAGGCTTACTATAAAGTCTCCAACTCCTAGTTTTTCTGCTAGTTGTAGTAGGGTAGAAGCCTAACCACATTGACTTCACTTTTATCTTCTATGAGCCTTCCTCTAGTTTACTTAAGCAGAGATATGAAAGACAATTGCTTCTGACAAGCAGTCTGTTCTATGATCATCAGGTAGTATCTAGAAGACATGGATGTCGAGTACTAAGAGTACTAATGTGCAGCCTTGTATGCTTATAAGAAGTGAACAAAGACTCTCTGCCTCCTCTCTCCTCTCTCTTCCCTCTCCTCTCTCCCCTCTCTCCTTTCTCTCTCCTCTCTCCTCTCCTCTCCTCCTCCTCCTCTTCCTCTCCTCCTCCTCTTCTTCTTCCTCTCTCTCTCTCTCTCCTCTCCTCTCCTCTCCTCTTCTTAGCTATACAAATTAAGGCTTTGTTCTTGCAAGCATGCCTGTAACTGTAATGACGTAGCTCAGTGTACTGCCAAAATCCTAGTAAGTTGTACATTAAACCTTCAAAACTGATCTAAATGAAGGTTTTTGTTTGTTTTGTTTTTTGTTTTCTATTGTTTTGTTTTTGTTGTTTTTGGTTTTTTTTGTTTTGTTTTTGTTTTTGCTACAGAATATATCAGATGTTACAGTGAATCCACCAGATTGATGTAGCCAGCTGCTGAATATAAATAAAATAAAATTGTACTTTTTTCTTTTGAAAAATAAATTGAATTCACTTGCTCATTCGGAAAAAATAAAAGTGTAGAAAATTGAAATTTTATAATATGGAACTGTTAGAAGGACAGCTTAATTATGTTTTGCTTCTGTGGTTGATTCTGATATGGCTGTTTCTACTATCTTCAGAATAAGTTCCTTGTGTCTATTCTTATATTTGTGTGTCCTTTAAAACACTTCTAAAAATTAATTGTTAAAATTGTTTATATATACATATATAAAATTATTATATTATACACACATACACATATATATGAGTTAATACACTGAAAGAAAAATAAATTATGTGATCAAACTATTTTTTTTAGAAGTGACCTAGTGATAAACAAGTATTTACCTGCTGGAAAACTCTTTTAACATGATTCACTGCTAGTCTTTTGTGATGGCAATAGCACTTAGGGTTCTTACTGCGAGCACCCAGAGTTCAATTCACCACAGCCATGCCAAGTGTCTCACAACTGCTTGCTTCTCTAATGCCAGGATATCTTATACCCAATTCTCATCACTGGGGTTACCTGCCCTCATGTGCTACACATTAAAATGTGTACATGCATGTGCACACACACACACACACACACACACAGAGTGCATGTGCTAAAATAAAATAATAACTTACATTATAGAGACATCATTCATTAAATTAAAATTCAAATACTATAAATAACTGTGAATGTATTCCAAGGAAAGAAATAAAATTAATCTTTTTATAAGTTAATTATTTCAGAAAATTATTTCATGAAAGTATGATGTAATGAAAAAGAAGTATTAAAACCACTTTCCAGAGTTCATCCTCTGGAAACAGCACGAAAACACAACCATTCCAGATATTAATTTTGATAACATGCATCGCTAATTTTTGACAAGAGTATATTATATATGGTTGCTTTTCATCCCTTAATAATATATATTTTCCTTTACTGGCTATTTAAGAAATTTTCAGGCTATTCAAAAAAAGCTTAAAATGTTTATTATAAGTTCAAAATAAATTTCTTTATTTAAAATTATTTTATAAGAATTCATAAATTCTTATTTTTCTTTTATTAACAGTTAGTTAACATCCCAAATGCTGCCTCTTTTTGGGATTCCCTTCATAATGTACATCCCCAACTGCCTCCCTTTTCTTAACGGTGAATATTTAACTGCTTCCCAAGTCGACATTGCATGCGTTTCTGTGTAAAACTTGGTATTAATGTTCTCTTTGAACACTTTTGGTCATAGGATGTCACAGTGGTCATAGATTGACAAGAAAATGTTTATGCTGAAGGAAATACTCATTGTCTGCTGTAGTTGAGGAAAAAGTGTCTCTTTTAAATTCCAATCTGCTTTTTATCCATGTAACTCGGTTTGATTTTTAGCTTTGAGTATTATTCTCTTATAGTAATATTTCCTACATATATCCCATTTTTAAAATAGTTCTGTATCTTGGATGTGAGTGTTCCATTGTAGCCAAATGAGATCAGAATTATCCAAGTGACTCCATTCTACATTTTTAATTAATTTGCTTACTTGTTTTTTTAATTCTTGATTTTTTTTATTGGATATTTTTATTTACATTTTAAATGTTATTCCCTTTCCCAGTTTCCATTCCATAAACTCCCTATCCCATCCCACTCCTTCTGCTGCTATGAGGGTGTTCCTCCACCCGCCCACCCACCCATTCCTGCCTTCCCACACTGACATTACCCGACACTGGGACATTGAGCCTTGGCGGGAACAAGGGCTTCTTCTTCCACTGATGCCCCACAAGGCAGCCTCTTCTGCTACAGATGAAGCTGGAGCCATGGGTGTGTCTATGTATACTCTTTGGATGGTGGTCCCTGGGAGCTCTGGTTGGTTGGTATGCGGTTGATTGTTCTGATAGGGTAGAACTCTTTCAGCTCCTACAATCCTTTCTCTAACTCCTAAACTGGGGATCCCATTCTCAAGATGAGCCTCTGTATCTGTCAGGCTCTGGCAGAGCCTCTTGGGAGACAGCTATATCAAGCTCCTGTCAGCTTGCGCTTCTTGGCATCAGCAATAGTGTGAGCTTGGTAGCTGTATATGTTCTGGGTCACCAGGTGGGTAGTCTCTCAATGGCCTTTCCTTCAGTCTCTGCTCTAAACTTTCCTTCCATATTTCCTCCTGTCAATATTTTTGTTCCCCCTTCTAAGAATGACTGAAGCATCCACACTTTGCTCGTCCTTCTTCTTGAGATTCATGTGGTCTGCGAATTGTATCTTGGGCAATCTAAGCTTTTGGGTTCATATCCACTCATCAGTAAGTGCAAACCTTTGTGTGTGTGTGTGTGTGTGTGTGTGTGTGTGTGTGTGTGTGTGTGTGTGTGTGTGTGTGGTTGGGTTACCTCATTCAGGATGATATTTACTAGTTCCATCCTTGCCTATGAATTTCATGAAGTTGTTGTTTTTAATAGCTGAGTAGTACTCCATTGTGTAAATGTACCACATTTTCTGTATCCATTCCTCTGTTGAGGGACATCTGGGTTCTTTCCAGCTTCTGGCTATTATAAATAAGGCTGCTATGAATATAGTGGAGCATGTGTATTTGTTATAAGTTGGGGCATCTTTTGGGTATAGGCTCTGAAGTGGTATAGCTGGGTCATTATGTAGAATGATGTCCAATTTTCTGAGGAACCTCCAGACAGATTTCCTGAGTGGTTGTACGAACTTGCAATCCCAACAGCAATGAAGGAGCATTCCTCTTTATCCACATCCTTGTCTGCTTCTATTGTCTTTTGAGATTTTTATCTTAGCCATTTTGACTGGTGTGAGGTGGAATCTCAGAGTTGTTTTGATTTGCATTTCCCTGATTACTAAGGATGTGGAACATTTCTTTAGGTGCTTTGCAGCCATTCAATATTCTTGGGTTGAGAATTCTTGTGTTTAGCTCTGTACCCCATTTTTAATAGGGTTATGTGATTCTCCAGAATCTAACTTCTTGAGCTCGTTGTATATTGGTTATTACACCTCTACTGGATGTAGGATTGGTAAAGATCTTCTCCCAATATGTTAATTGCTGTTTGGTCCTAATGACAGTATCCTTTGCATTTGTAAGACAGTATCTCACAAAGTCTAATCTGCCTCTAACTTCCTAAGTAGAGGAACATGAACACAATTTCCTGATCCTTCTGCCCAGTTTTCAAGTGATAGGATTACAGGCATGTGACACAACACATGTCCTCAATTTTTACTGTCCTTTTGTGTTGAGTTGAATAATCATACAGTGCTATATTTGCTTTTTACATTTAAACACAGTATAAAGAAGGTTAAACATGATATCATCCTAGACAAACATAGAAGCAGAAGTAAGCATTTGCCTCATCTGTTTTATAAGAATTATTTTTAGAATAATCAAAGGACCAATTAAAGAAAATGTCCTTACAAAAGAAAAGAGACAATCTATACGAAATAGAAATATAGCACAAATGATGCCAATGATTATATATATATATATATATATATATATATATATATGTAGAGAGAGAGAGTATAACAAATAATAACAGGTGATATTTGGTAAATAATTAAGTGCAAATTGGTTATCACATTAAAATGATGGCATAGATATGAATTATTAAATTCACTAAGACTGTGCACATAGAAATACTCAAAATAACAATAAATATCTTTTAAATATCTCTACCTAAGCATACTCTTTTGCTAACCCCCCATTTATAAGCAATTCTGGAACTAGAATGCCATGTTAAATACTACAAGAATTTACAGAATGTGGAAAACTACAGTTGAAAAATGACCCAGTTCCTGTAACACATAAATGAAGATCATCAGTAAGAAAAGATTATCACAAAGAATATCAGTTGAACCTTATGTATCATCTTGGCTGGAGATTTCAAGACAAACTTGCACATATTTATTTTAGAAGTAAGAGTAATAAAATATCAATTGTTCCTTTACTATAAAATTTAGTTAATATTCATTTATATAAACAAAAAATGAAAATTTACTTAAAGTAATTGCTGATTTACACTTAGTACTATCATAGAATTTTGTTAGGATTTTCAATAAATATGTTAATGAGGATGTTAAAATATGATATGTAGTTTATGGGATCAGTAATGTAGTAATTGAATTCATAATATTTTTAGAATTGTACTTGGAAAAATATAGATGTGTCCAAAAATAAAGCAAGTATCTCTGAGCATGTGTCATGGAAAGCTTATTTTACTATTGTGTTCATGGTTTTGTGTCTGAGATATCCTTTGTTCATACAGTATATAAGCTATATGACTCTGAGTTTCTATGTACTCCTTGTGTAGTTTCCAAGTTAAGTTCTAAATAGAGTTTGAACATGATGAAAACATACTTTAGAGAATCTTCTTAGCACTCTACACTCTATGTCTAAAGAATCACACCAGAGTGTTCAATAAGTTTCATGACTATATACTTTAATGTCCAGGCCAACATGTGTTAATCAGTTATAACTGGAGACCAAGATCATGAACAGGTAATATCATTAATAACAAGTCCCAACTGGAAACTTTGTCAATAGTCAGCTTATGATTCACTTGAAAAAAGTGATAGAGGAGATGGAGGACAACAGCAGAATAAGACCTCTAAATCAGTTAAGCAAAGTGCTTATGAGACCAAAGAGACTAAAGCAGCAAGCAAAGGATCTATGTGGGTCTCAACCAGATCCTCATCATATATATTACACCTTTTAATTTAGTGTTTTTAATGGAACTCCTAATTGTGCAAAAGAGTGGGTCTATGACTATTTTGCCTGATGTTGGGATTTGTTCCTTCTGTTGGTTTGCCATGTCGAACATTAATATGATAGTTTCAATTATCTTATTATTTTTTATTTTGACATGTTTTGTTGTTAGTGCTTAGACTCCTGTTCTTTTCTAATGAAGTACAAAAGTGGATGAATCCAGAATAGAAGAGGAAGTGGGATGGTGGGGATAAACTTGAAGGAGAAACTATAATAAGAAAATATTATATAAGAAAAATTCTATTTTCCTTTTTTTCATATTTTACCTGTGTTTTGAAGCCTTTAATTTAACTTAGTATTTGCTTGTAATTATTTTAAATAAATTAATATCTTTCACAACATGCAAGAAATCACAGTACATCTTTTTTATTATTATTATTAATTTACATTACACCCCAATCAATGTCAGGTTCCTCTCCCTCCTCTCCTCCCAGTATCTCTCTCTTGCCCCCCATTCCCCAATTCCCTTCTCCTTTTCTCCTCAGAAAAAGGAAAGCACCCCATGGATACCAAAGTATTCAGGCCTATCAAAATCTAGTAGAACTAGGTGCATCTTCTCTTATTTAGCCTAGGAAAAGCAATCCAGTTAGAGGAAAGTTGTGCAAAAAAGACTATAGACAGCACCTGCTCCAGTTATGTGTCTCACATGAAGACCAAGTTACATGTCTATTACATATGTGTACAAGAACTAGGTCTTTCCTCTGCATGTTCTTTGCTTGGTGCTGCTTTAATCTCTATGAGGCCCTATAAATCCAGTTTGGGGTGATTTTCTTATGGTTTCCTTGGCCTCTCTTGCTCTTCTGTTCCTTCTTCCCCATCTTCTACAAGATTTTCAAGCTCTGCCTAATGACTAGCTAACTACTGGTTTCTCTATTTGTTTCTATTGCCTGCTCAGTAAGGCCTCTCAAAAAACAGTTGTGCTTATTTCCTGCTTGCAATTACAGGATAATGTTATTAAGTGTCAGGGGTTAGATCTGTCTCATGGGATACATCTTAAGTTGGGGTAATCATTGGTTGTCTATTACAAAAACTGTACTCCAATTTTATCCCTGTATACCTTGCATGTAGGATAGATTATGTATTCAAGGTTTTGTGGGCTAATTGGTATCCATATCCCTCCATTTTGGAAGTCTTGCATGGTTATAGAAGCTGGCACTTCAGATTCCATATACCCTATTGCTAAAAGCCTTAGTTAAGGTCATCCTCACAGGTTCTGGAAATTTCCCTTGTCTTAGATATCTATTTCATCCCAAAGGTTCATTCTCCTCCCACCCCATACAAAAGATGTTCCATTGACACTATCAATAAGACAAAAGAGCAAACTACAGAATGGGAAAAGATCTTTACCAATCATACATCTGAAAGAGGAATTAATATCCAAAACATGTAAAGAATTCAGGAAATCAGACAAAAACAAATGAAATAACACAATTTTAAAATGTAGTACAGAATTTTCGACAGATGACTCATTAATGGGCAATGAAAAATTAAAGAATTTTTCAACATTTTTGTCATCAGAAAAATGCAAATCAGGTTTCTTTTCAATAAAAGGAAAATAAAGAGTCTCTCCCTAATACTTAAAAGACTTAGGCTCAGTTTTTAGCTTCACACCATTCGCAGTCTGCTAAGCTCAACTCTTAGGGATTAGAACTAGGATTTGGAAAGTAGAGTACAACTTGCCATGTCTCTTTATGCTCCAATCCTTCTTGTTGTGGCTAGGGAGCACTTAGCTTCAAAGTCAAATAGATGCATGTTTAAAAAGAATACATCTGCCAAACAGGCATAGAACTGTCGAAAATATCTAACAGTTCATATTTAGAATACGTAGGCAAGGAGGCAAACAGAACATGTGAATAAATTTCCTGGTTGCACAGAATACCTAGAATATCACATATTATTTCACATTCAGAATTCACATGTGATTAATTATTAAGAGTATTTGGAGGATGGAATAAAACTCTATACTTTATTTAATTAGTTACCTCGTCCATGATAACCATAAATTATAAAAATTTTTTCTTGTGAGGAAAGAAAATTTCCTGTGTACTGATGTCTAATCCGAAGAAGAAAAAAAGGAGATTGATCTGAGCACACTCATATTCTGTAGAAACTGACCATCCACATAAAAGCCAACAGTAGCATGCATACTGAGGCTCAGGCACAGTAATGTATTAGAAATTAGAAAAGAAAACTTGGGAACTATTTGTGCACTCACAGCTGTTAATCAATAATTGAGAAATATATAAACTGGTAGAAGTAGAGTTAAAAACTAATTTACCTTAAATCACTATAATTCCTTTCTATTCCTTCCTTCTCCTAAGAAGTGAGTAAATCCAAACTCTGAAGGATTAATGGCAGATTGAATCCTTAACTTAAAGGAGCATACTAATAATATAAAAAATAAAAATAAATAATGTTATTTTAGTTATCAAAAATGAAACCAGTAATTACTTCCTCTACATTACATAGATCATTTAGCAGAAAAACATTGCAGAATACAAAAGTAATAATTCAGCATTATCTGAATTACTATCTATGTTAGTATTAATAAATTCACATCTGAGATTTAACAATGTTGATTTTAAAAATAGAACACATTTCTCTTGTACAATAATACACATTCATGAAAATAACACATGTCCCTGTGACATGGAGGAACATATTTTGGATATATGCCCAAGAATTATATAACTGGATCTTCAGGTAGATTTATTTGAATTTTCTAAGGAATCTCCAGCTTTATTTCCAGAGTGGTTGTACCAGTTTTCAATCCCACCATCAATGGAGGAGTGATCCTCTTTCTCCACATCCTTGCCAACATGTGCTGTTATGTGAGGTTTTGATCTGAGCCATTCTGATTGGTGTAAGGAAGAATCTCAGGGTCATTTTGGTTGGCATTTCTCTGATGACTAAGGACTTTGAATATTTCTTTAAGTGATTCTAAGGCATTTGGAATTCCTCTATTGTGAATCCTCTGTTTAGTTCTATACCTTATTTTTTGATAGTGTCTGGTTTTTTGGAGGTTAGCTTCTTTGACTCTTTATATATTTTGTATATTAGCTCGCTATCTGATGTGGGGTTAGTGTAGATATTTTTTTACCATCAGTAGGTGGCTGATTTGTCCTATTGACTATGGACTTAGCCTTACAGAATGTTTCCAGTTTCATGAAGTCCATTTATCAATTCTTGATCTTTGAGCAAAAGCCATTGAAGTTCTGTTTAGGGAACTTCCCCCTGTGCCAATGAATTCAAGGCTCTTTCCCACTTTCTCTTCTATTAGATTGAATGCATCTGGTTTTGTGTTGAAGTCCATGATCCACATGGAATTGAGCTTTGTGTAATGTGACAAATTTGGATATATTTCCATTTTCCTACATATGTTCTGACAGTTCAACCAGCACAATTTTTTGAAAATCCTTTTTTTTTCCATTGTATATTTTTGGCTTTTTTTGTCAATGATCAAGTATCTGTAAGTGCATGGATTTATTTCTGGTTCTTCTACTCAATTGCATTTATCAACGTGTCTGTCTCTGTACTAGTAACATGTTGTTGTTTGCTTGATTTTTTTTTAACCACTATGGCTCTGTAGTAGAGGATGAGGTCAGGAATGGTGACACTCCCAAAGTTCTTTAACGGTTAAAAATTATTTTCACTATTCTCGGTTCTTTGCTTTTCCAGATGAATTTGGGAATTGCTCTTTCCATGTTTTGAAGAATTTGTTGGTTTTTTTCTGGGGACTGCATTGAATCTGTAGATTGCCTTTGGTAAAATGACCATCGGTACTATGTTAATTCTGCCAATCCATGAACATGGGAGATCTCTCCATTTTCCTAAATCTTCTATTTCTCTCTTGAGAGACCTGAAGTTATTGTCATAGAGATCTTTCACTTCTTTGGTTAGAATTACTCCAAGATATTTTAAATTATTTGTGGCAATTGTGAAGGGAGTTGTTTACTTCATTTCTTTCTCAACTCAATTGCCATTTGAATGAAGGAAACCTACTGATTTATATGAGTTAATTTTATATCCCGCCACTTTGCTGAAGTTGTTGCTCAGCTGTAGAAGTTCTCTGATTAAATATTGGAGGTTGCTTATGCATATTATCCCATCATCTGCAAATAGATATACTTTTACTTATTCCTTGCCAATTTGTATCCCCTTGATCTCTTTTTGTTGCCTATTGTTCTAGCTAGCACTTTGAGTATTATATTGAATAAATATGGAGAGTGTGAGCATCCATGTCTTGTCCCAGATTTTAGTTGGATTGCTTCATGTATCTCTCCATTTAATTTGTTATTGGCTGTTGGTTTGCAGTAAATTGGTTTTATTGTATTTATGTATAAGCCTTGAATTTCTGTTCTCTTTAATACTTTCAATGTTAATGGTGGTTGTATTTTGTCAAATGCATTTTCTGCATCTAAGGAGATGATCATGTGATTTTTTTCCCTTTGAGTTTGTTTATATGATGGATTACATTAATGGATTTTCATGTATTGAACCAACCTTTCATCCCTGGGATGAAGGCTACTTGGTTGTGGTGAATGATTATTTTGATGTGTTCTTGGATTAGGATTGCAAAAATTCTATTGAGTATTTTTCATCAATATTCATAAACAAAATTGGTCTAAAGTTATATTTTTTGTTGCATCCATTTGTAATTTAGGTATCAGAATTATTGTGTTTTCATAGAATGAATTAGGTAGTGTGCCTTCTATTCCTATTTATGGAATAGTTTAAGGAATATTGATATTAGGTCTTCTTTGAAGGTCTGGTAGAATTCTGCACTAAAGCAAATCTAGCCCTCGGCTTTTTTGGAGGTGAGGGGCTTTTAATGACTTCTTCTATTTCCTTAGGGACAATGGGCCTATTTAGACAGTTTACCTGCTCTTGATTTAACTTTGTCACGTGTTATCTGTCTAAAATATCCATTTCATCTAAGTTTTGCAGTTTTGTTGAGTATAGGCTTTTATAGTAGGATCTGATGATTTTTTGAATTTCCTGTTTCTGTTGTTATGTCTCTCTTTTCATTTTAGATTTTGGTAATTTGGATACTGCCTCTAGAACTTTTCATTAGTTTGGGTAAGGGTTTATCTATCTTGTTGATTATCTTAAAGAATCAGCTTTTGGAGTTGTTGATATTTTGTATCATTCTTTTGCTTCTATTTAGTTAGTTTAGGCCTTGAGTTTGATTATTTCCTGACCTCTTCTCTTCTTGTCTGTGTATGTTTGCTTATTTTTGTTCTACAGTTATCTGAAATGCTGTTATATTGTTAGTATAGGATGTCTACAGTATCTTTACTAGGGCACTTAGTGAGATGATTTTTTTCTTTCTTTGTATCCCATAAGTTTGTGTGTATTGTGTTATGATTTTCATTGAACACCAGGAAGTCTTTGATTTCTTTCTTTTTTCTTTTCTGACCAAGTTATCATTAAGTAGAGAATTTATAAGTTTCCATGTGTATGTGAGTTTTCTGTTCTTTTTATTGTTATTGAAGACAAGCCTTAGGCCAGGGTGATCTGATAGGATGCATTGGATTATTTCAATCTTCTTGTATCAGTTGAGCCTTGTTTTGTGGCCAATTATACAGTCAATTTTGAAAAGGGCACTATGAGATACTGAGAAGAAGCTGTTTTCTTTTTTCTAGGGTGAACTATTCTGTAGATATCTATTAAATCGACTTGGTTCATAACTTCAATAGTTTCAATGTGTCTCTGTTTAGTTTCTGTTTCAATGACCTGTCTGTTAGTGAGAGTGGGGTATTGAAGTTTCTCACACTTATAATGTGGGTTCAATGTGTGTTTTGAGCTTTAGTAAAGATTCTTTTATGCATGTGGTTGACCTTGCATTTAGGGCACAGATATTCAAAATTGAGAATTTCCCTTGGTAGTTTTTTTCCTTTGATGAACATGAAGTGTCCTGTCTCATGTCACTTGGTAACTTTTGGTCGAAAGTCTTTTTTATCAGATATTATGATGGCAACTCCAGATTGTTTCTTGGGACCATTTGTTTGGAAGACCGTTGTCAAGCATTTCACTTTGAGGTAGTTGCTTTCTTTGATACGGATGTGTGTTTCTTGTATGCAATGAAATGCTAGATCCTGTTTACATATCCAATCTGTTACCTTATGTCTTTTTATAGATGAGTTGAGTCCACTAATATTGAGAGATATTACAAGCAGGTGATTGTTAGCTCCTGTTATGTTTGTTTTTGTAAATGGAATTATGTACATGTGGTTCTCTCCTTTAGCTTTGTTATGAGATGATTAATAAATTGGTTTTTCTTTGGTTGAGTTTCATCCTTGTATTGGAGTTTTCCTTCTAGAATCCTCTGTATGGCTAGATTGGTAGAAAGATAATGTGTGAGTTTGGTTTTGTCCTGGAATATTTTGGTATCTTCATCTATTGTTGATTAAGAGTTTTGTTGAGTAGAATAACCTAGGCTGGCATTTTTGCATGACCTCTGAGCAGGCTCTTCTGCCTTTTAGTGTCCTTTGAAAAGTCTGGTGTAATTCTGATATGTATGCCTTTATACACTTCTTGGCCCTTCTCCCTTGCAGCTTTTAATATTCTTTTTTGTTCTATCCATTTAGTGTTTTGATTATTATGTGACAAGGCGATTATCTTTTCTGGTTCCATTTAATTGGTGTTCTATAGGTTTCTTGTACATTTATGGGCATCTCTTTCTTTAAGTTGGAAAAGTTTTCTTCTGTGAATTTGTTGAAGACATTTTCAGGTCCTTTGAGCTGGGATTTTTTTTTTTTTTACTCTCCTCTATTCCAATCATTCTTCAATTTGGTCTTTTCATTGTTTCCTGAATCTCCTGGATGTTTTGGGTTAAGGATATTTTATTGTTTGAATTGTCTTTGATTGTTGTGTCACTCTCTTCTACTGTACCTTCCGCACCTAAGACCCTCTCTTATATTCTGTTCATGATAGTTAAATCTGTAATTCCGGACTTCTTTTCTAGGTATTCCATTTCCTGGTTTGCCTCCATTTGTGTTTTCTTTATTGATTCTACTTCCACTTTTAGGTCTTAGACAACTCTATACAATTCCATCACCTGTTTACATATGTTTTCCTCTATTTTTCTGCATTTCTTTCATTATTTTATCCTCCTAAAAGGACTCTATTACCTTCATGAGGTAGGATTTTAGGTCAGCTTCCTGATTTTCAGGTGTGTTAGTGTATTCAGGGCTTGCTGTGGTGGGAGATCTGGCTTCTCATGATGCCTACATATATTGGCTTCTGTTGTTTATGGTCTTGTGCTTGCCTCTAGGTATCTGGTTATCTGTGGTGTTTGCTGGTCTGGGTGTCTCTGTCTGGAACAGACCTTTTTTTGTCCGTGGGTTGTTTCAGGTCTCCTGGTAGGCCTACAACCCTGGTTGTAGCAAACCTCTTTTGTTGCCTTTCAACTGGGGAGTCTTCAGAGGTGCAGAGAAGCTGATGATCTGGTGCCTGGGTTACAGCAGATACAGTGGAAGGCCTTGACACTTTTGGGTCTTCAGAGAAGCAGTCAAGCTGTTGCTCTGTGTATAAATGTTCTCCAGGAAGGCCTAAGGACTGTGGGTTCTGTTTCCCTGTGTGCAACAGAACTCTAAGTAGGCTTTCAGAATGTTTGACCAATTGTCCAATTGGCTTGTGTGCAGAGAAACTACTGGGAAGTCTTCAAGCTGTGGTGTCTTCAGGGGATTAGACAAGCTGGTGATCAGTTGCCCTGCATGCAGCCAAACTCCTCAGATGCCTTCAGGCTGTGGTATTTTTAGGGGAGCAGACAAGCTAACATCTGCCCCAGCAAAAAGAGCCAGCCAAAAAGAGAATAAAATTAGGTGGATGAAGGTTATGGGAGGTGATGGGTCTTGAGTTTACTGGGCTCCAAGAAGTAGCTGAGGGCCTTTTGCAGGACACAGTGGTATGTGTTCCACTATGTTCATAGCAACCTTGTTTGTGGTAGCCAGAAGCTAGAAACAATCTAGATGTCCCACAACAGAAGAATGGATACAGAAAACATGGTTCATTTACACAGTGGAGTAATACTCAGGTTTAAGAATGAGGAGTTTTGCAGGTAAAATGATGTAACTAGAAAATATCATCCCGAGTGAAGTAATTTACACAGTGGAGTAATACTCAGGTTTTAAAAATGAGGATTTTGCAGGTAAAATGATGTAACTAGAAAATATCATCCCGAGTGAAGTAAATCAGACCCAAAAGGACATGCATGAACATGCGTACTCTCTAATAAGTGGATATTAGCCAAAAAAAAAAAAGTACAGAATAATCAGGATAGAGTCCACAGAACTCATGTGGTTAACAAGCTGAAATGCTCATTGAGGATGCCTCAGTCCCACTTGGGAGGGAGAAGGAAGCAATCACAAGAAGGGGGAGGAAAGGACCTGGGTGGGAAAGGGGACAGGAAGAAGAGGGGAGCGTGATTAGGTATTGTAGGGGTAGGGAACAAGACTGAAGCCTTGAGGGCCATTAGAAAGAATGAAAGCAGGCAACCTCAGGATGTAGGAGGTAGGGGAACCCTCCAGAATGTCTCAGAGATCTGGGAGGTAAGAGAAACTCAGTACTCAAAGGAAGGGACCTTAGATGAAATTTCCTACATTGAAGAAAGGAAATTTGAATAGCCCATCTCCAGCAGAAAGACAGGGCAGCAAGTGAGGGATGGATTTGCCATCCCAGAGTCAAAAACTCTGACCCATATTTGTTCCAGTCTGAAAGAACTTCAGGGACAAAAATGGAGAAGAACCTGAGGAAAAGGAGGTTCAGGGGAAGGCCCAAGTTGGGATCCAGCAGGGGCCAGGGGAGGGACAGGGCCTGACACTTTTGCTGAGGCTACGGCTCACAAATAAGATTCTATTATGACTGCCCTCTAAAAGACCCTACAAGAAGCTGAAAAAGTCACATGAAGATATTTTCAACTAACCAATGAACAGAAGCTGCTGACCCCTGTGTTTGTATTTGGGAAGAGCTGGAACAGTCTGAGGAAGAGGGCAAACCTGAAAGAAGACCATCAGTCTCAACCAACCTATACTTCTGAGATCTCTCAGACATTGTATCATCAACCATGCAGCATACATCAGCTGATATGAGGCCCCCAACACATATACAGAAGAGGACTGTCTGGTATAGACAAAACCAGAGAAGATTTACCTAACCCTCAAGAGACACAGAAAGTGGAGAGGTATGGTGGGATTTAGGGATAGTTGGTGAAAATATCCATGTGCAGACAGTGGTGGTGGGGGGGGTATGGGATGTGAAATAGTCAAAAGGTGGACCTCTGGAGGAGGATAAAGATATTGACTGTAAAAAACGATTAAATAAAATTAAGAAAACTACCTTAAAAATTAAAAATATTTAAAGTCATTTTGTCAAGAAAAATCTCTCTTGATATATTCAAAATAAAATAAAAAGCTAAGGTAGATTAGATAATACTGAACATAATTTACACCACATTTAAAATTTCTATCAGCATTGATTATGTGTTTATCAGAACATCATGAGAAATAGGCACCACAACAAAAAGTACTGGGAAATATACTTTTCATTGAATGGATCAATCTATGCTAGCCACGGTCAGAATTTGTAAAAGGGTTAGTATGAATATAATTCATTCTTCTCATCAAAAATATGTGTTACTGTTTCTTCAAAAGGCAATAATAGAATAAAAAATATGGGTGACCGTAAGTTTTTCAAAAAGAGTCATTCTAGTCTCTAGATCTTTTTTGCTTTGCCTTACTAGTACTGAAAGTAGCCTGTCCCTTCCCAAGTAAGTATTGTCCCCTGAAATCCCACAGATAAACTACTATTGTCAGCATATATCAAGATAGCCAAATTCACATGATAGGTTTTCAAATCCCAAATAGTAGTGAGCTCTAACACCAAACAAACTCATAACAGTTATGTATATAACATATGTATACATATAGCATACATATACACATACACATACACATACACATACACACACACACACACACACACACACTCACACAACCACCACTACCACGGACAACAACAAAAACAAAAACAACAACAACTAAAGTAGAAAAGATAAGAGGCCATGAACTTGAGAAGAGAATCACAGAAGGATTTGTGTGTAGAGATAGAGAAAATAATATAAATACAGTGCTCATGTATGAGATTCTGTAAAAATAGAAATGAGAAAATTCTTAAAAATTATTGTAAGGAAATATTGCTCATCTTAAATAATTAAACACATAGTTTATGAAATGAATCCAACGAAAAAAGGGCAAAAATGTGGATTGTTGCTTCTAACATTATGGCTATAGGAAATGTATCCTAAAACATGTTTTCTAGTGTTCAGGATAAATCCCAGGTCTATGTAGGCCTCTTACAATTTCTACCACTGAGTTAAAAACAATGTAGGAAGTTGTTTAATATTTGGTGTGTTTCCAGTTATAAGTTGAAGTGGAAATTTCTGTTTTTTTGGTGACTCAATTTTGTCATGTGATGATTTTCTGAAAACTGTCTTATGAGAGTATGTTTTTTGCTGAACCAGACTCATAAGAGGATGTTTTGGTGAAAACAAACCTGTAATGTTTTTTCTGGAAGAAGCCTGTAAAAATGGGCATGCAATGTTTTCCTAGAGTAGATGCTTGTGAGAACATGTTACATTATGCTGGCCATTATTAGGCATTGCTAATGCTAGTTATGCTAATGGTATTGGTTTGTTTTGCCATTCTTTTATGGTATTCCTTTGCCATGATTTCACAGAGAGGAATGCCATCAAAGAATTTCTGGGGATGTTCCAGAGTCTTCTGCAGACTCAGGTGGATTGGTAGAGCCTAGTGGTTTCTTCTGCTATTGCTGATTTCTTAGTAGTGTTTGTCAGTGGATTGAGGTGTGCCTGATTAGTTGGGTAAACTGAACTGCTAATATCCTGACAAACCAAATCAGATTTGCCACATCAGAAAAAAGAAAGATTCCTAAACAGGTTTACATCATCCTTTCTTCTATTAACCTTTCTTTTCCACCACCTCTGGTGGGTAGTGGGCTAGGAGGGAGGTTAAAGACATCAAGTAACCTTATTAAAAGTATGGTTTGAAAAATCTAAGTCTACACTAAATATCTGAGCTTATCATGTTGTAATGTTTTGTATATGTATCCCAAAATTAGCTTGGATTATAATTCATAGGCTCATAGGAAAAGGTTAGTTCAGATTTATTCAGCTATTGTTGGATTTCCAATTGTTGACCTTGAGTTTGTGATATGACAAGTTTTATGCTTATCTTTTTGAAATTTATATGTATACTTGTGAAAAAAATCTCTTCATATGTGTTTGGAAAAAGTCCACAGCCTCATTTTAAGAAGGATGAATTTATATATAAAAATGAATTAATTAGCAAACTCCAAGTTCCTCTAGGTCTTAGAATCTTTTAGCCTCTTCTTCCACAATGATCCCAACCATTAGGTGCAAGATTTCTGTTGTAGATATCTTCATCTGGGCTTCAACTCCACAACTCTGCATTTGGAATGGTTGTACTTTTCTTTGAATGGTTGCAGTTCTGTAATAGCCTCCTCATATTGCAAATAAATAATGTCTTGATAAGGAATGAAGACTACACTTACTTGTAGGTGTAAAACAAATATGATGGGGATAGAGCAAAGAGAGGTATCTTTGAGGAATAATAAGACTATATTTACCTGTAGGTATAAAGACAAATATTTATGGTGCAGATATAGCAAAGAGAGATATATTTGTGTTGTAAAAATATAAAAAAATAAAAATGTATGGTTATGTTTTATCCCCCTAGGTCTGGCACCATGGTATCCCAAGATATCTG
This sequence comes from Rattus rattus, assembly GCF_011064425.1. Classification (NCBI taxonomy): domain Eukaryota; kingdom Metazoa; phylum Chordata; class Mammalia; order Rodentia; family Muridae; genus Rattus; species Rattus rattus. Next base: position 76,232,600 of record NC_046157.1, on the reverse strand, counting down.
CTAGATATCTTGGAGGAAACAAATTACAACTCCACGGCAGCGGCCCAAGTGTCTCTAGCCGCCACACTCAAACCGTCACATAAAAGAACTCACAACCTAATAACCTTTGATGCAACTGTTAAGCTATAAATGTCTGCCTAAACATACAAAGCCCAGTACCATCCATTCCTTAAGAACATTAATAACAACCTGTAAATACACAGAGTGGAATCTTAACATCACCTGCCATGGCTTCTTTCCCTCTTCTCTTGTTTCTTTCCATTCCAGTCTCCCCCTCTTCCTTCAAACTTCTCTCCCACCCATCCTTGTTCTGCTCCAATGACAGGCCTCCTTCTATTTTGTACCTGCCCCTCACCTGTACTTTACAAATTCAATGGGGAGAAGGTTCTGGTGAAGTCACCTGAGTTCTGAGTACATGACTAGGCAGTTGTCCTTGGGGCAGTGCAATTAGCATCAAAATACAGATAACTCCAAGGCAAACTACAACATATTTGAGGGATTAGATGGAGGAAAGGGGAGCAGGAAATTATTTAATTATGCTCTCAAAATATAGAAAGGTAATAATTTTAAATGAAAAAGTACTAAGAAACAATTAAAATAAAAATATTAAATGACAAGTTGACAGCAGTAGAAAACCTCATGATGCATTTTTTTTTTAGAAAAAAAAATGGAGAACATGAATCCAAAAATATATATCTTTTTCCAGAGATGAGGAAAGGTAGGAAATTACCACACTGACTTTATGATAAGAAGACCCCTAAAACATAAGGGAACAGCAGTTTCAGTTCTTACAGGGCACACATTTGTTTATCTTAGGACAAGAAGATACACATAAGGAAATTATTTTGGACAATCTACATCAGATTGTTTCCAAGAAAGTCATCCCAGAATTTGAAGGCTTTTAAGCAAAATAACATGTAACTTGATTTTCTTCATTAGAACTACAGAGAAGGCCGTGATTTTTATTAACACTTTACTAATTCTAGAATACCAAGAGGAGGCCATATTTGTACATAGTAAGAAAGTGAGAATATTTTCATCTCTATCAAATGCTGCATCAGTCCATGTCTAGACCCTGGTAAAGAGAGAAGTCAAAGACTTTGAACATTGTCTAATTAAAGCTTTAATTCCAACCAATCTGAATTTTTATAAGAGTGACTCATACATATTCACATGTATTTATTCATGACTACAAATGAGGCTACATTGTGAAATAGGCTGAGACTAAATTATAAATTTAACAAAATATGTTTGGCTGAAAATAATGTAGAAACAAATAGATACATTCAGCTTATTGAACTCAGAGCTAGTTATATAACATTTTAAGTATTTTCACTGTATAAAGGTATATATTATATACAGTATATATATGCAATAATATATGTAATAATTTCATTATGTCTTCACATTCTAATACTTCCTTATATAGTGAATTGAGTTTTTATAACCTATATCAATTTTCCCTTAGAACAATTCAAAATTCATTTTTTATAAAGATTTTGTCTTGATGTCCAAACATAGATCAGAGCTTAGATTCCTAGATTCCTGTGGTCTTTCTTCCTGAAAACAAAAATTATCAACAAATTCCAGTAGGTTCAACAAGAAATTTTGTCGTTGTCATTTTGGTATTCATCACTTCTTAGCAACTGAATTTTTTTTTACATCACATGAATTGAAAGGAGACCCTTATAAATTAAATAGAACTTCCCACTCATTTTAACATCCTCTTGACTTTCCCGTTCACATGAGCATAGGTAGTCACTAATGTAGATTGGACAATAAAATACACAGAAAAAGTAAGTAGGGTTCTCTGAATTGCAATTACAAAATAAAGACTATGTTACAAAGCACTAAGAAACTCATAACCTTCACTAGTTTTTATTTATTTATTTATTTATTTATTTATTTATTTATTTATTTATTTATTTATTTTTTACACTCCAGATTTTATTCCCCTCCTGGTCCACCCTCCAACCCAACAGTTCTACATCCCATACTTCCTCCCTGTCATCCCCTTCCTGTGTCTCCACAAGGATGTCTCCACCCCACCAACCCCACCAGATCTCTAAACTTTCTGGGTTCTCCAGTCTCTTGTCCTGGGAGTCCTCTGCTATAAATATGTTGGGGGCCATATCTCAGTTGGTGTATACTACCTGGATGGTTATCCAATGTCTAAGAGATTTCAAAGGTCCTAGTTAATTGAGACTGCTGGTCCTCCTACAGGGAAGCCCTTCTCCTCAGCTTGCTCTAGCTTTGCCCTAATTCAACAAGAGGGATCAGCAGTTTCTGTTTCTTGGTTGGGTGCATATGTCTGCATCTGACTCTTAAAGCTGATTTTTGTGTCTTTTGGAGGGCAGTCATGATAGGTGCTGTTTTGTGAATGCTCCATGGCTTCAGTGGTGTCAGGTCTTGGGGCCTCCCCCTGAGCTAGATCCCACCTTGAGCTTGTTGCTGAAGCTGCTGTTCCTCAGGCTTTTCTCCATTTCCATCCTTGCATTTCTCTCAGACAGGAAAAATTATGGGTCAGATCTTTGGCTGTGGTCTAGCAACCCCACCCCTCACTTGGTGCTCCGTCTTTCTGCTTGAGGTGGGTTTAATAAGTTCCCTCTACCCACTATACAGCCTTTCATCTAGGGTCCCCCCCACCTTTGAGTCTCAGAGTCTCTCCATTCCCAGGTCTCTGGTACATTCTAGAGGATCCTCCCAAGGTCACCTGTTTCCTTTCTTTCTGGTGGCCCTTGAGGCTTCAGTCCTTTTCCCCCACCAAATACAAGTTCATGTTCCCCTCACCAACAAGCCTATTGTCTCTCAGGTTTCTCTTCCCCTCTTTCCTTGCAGTTGCTTTCTTGTACCGCTCAAGTGGGACTGAGGTGTACTCACTTGCGTCCTTCAGTTTGTTTACTTTTTTGAGTTATGTGGACTGTATCTTGGGTAGTCTATATTTTTCTTTTTCTTTCTTTTTTCCCCTTAATATTCAGAATTATTCTTTTTTAATTAATTTCTTTTTACACTCCAGAATTTATTCCCTTCCCACACCCTAATATTTCCACATTCCATACATCTTTCCTGCCACCACCCCCAACCACCTCCCCATTTTTCCACAAGGATATCTCCATCCCACCCACTCTAGCAGACCTCTAAATTTCCTGGGGCCTCCAGTCTCTTGAGGGTTAGGTAAATCTCTGACTGAACCCAGTCCCGGGAGTCCTCTGCTGTATATACGTTTGGGGACCTCATATCAGCTGGTGTATGCTGCCTGGTTGGTGATCCAATGTCTGAAGATCTCAGGATTCCAGGTTAATTGAGACTGCAGGTCCTCCTGTAGGATTAACCTCCTCAGCTTCCTAAAGTTTTCCCTAATTGAACCAGAGGAGTCAGCCACTTCTGTCCATTGGTTTGGTGTAGATATCAGCAATTGACTCTTTCAGATACTTGGTGGTGTCTTTTGGAGGGCAGTCATGATAGGTCCCGTTTTGTGAATGCCTAATAGCTGCAGTAAAGGTGACAGCTCTTGGGTCCTTCCCTTGAGCTGGATCCCAATTTGGGACTGTCGCTGGACCATCTTTTTCTCAGACTCTTCTCTATTTCCATACCTGCATTTCTCTGTCAGGAAAAATTATGGGTCAGAGCTTTGGCTGTGGAATAGCAAAACCATCCCTCACTTGATGCCTTTTCTTTCTGCTGAAGGTGGGTTCATTAAGTTCCCTCTCCCCATTATAGGGCATTTCATCTAGACCCCCCTACTTTGAGTACAGATAGTCTCTTACTTCCTGGGTCTCTGGTAAATTCTAAAGAGTTCTCCCAACCTTCTTCCTCCCTAGATTGTCTATTTTCATTCTTTCTGTTGGCTCTGAGGGCTTCGGTCCTTTTCTCCCACCCAATAGCAAATCATGTTTTCATCTTCCTCCACCCACTTTCCCTCCCCTGACTCTCCCTCCTTTCTGCCTTGTGGTTGCTTTCTTTCCCCTCCCAAGTGGGACTGATGTGTCCTCACTTGGGTCCTTGAGCTTGTTGACCTTTGTGAGTTCTGTGGACTGTATCGTGAGGACTGTGTGGTGTGTGTGTGTGTGTGTGTGTGTGTGTGTGTGTGTGTGTGTGTGTGTCCATATGAAGGTTAAATGTGTCCTCTTAACTTCTGAGAAAATTATTCTAAAATGTTGATTGATATTATATTAAATCTGTAGATTGTTTTATGCATGAAGACCATATGACTCCATTAATCCTACTAATCCATGAGCATGAGAGTTCTTTCTGTGTGCTGATATTGTCTTCAATTTCCTTCTCCTATATTTTACAGATTTTATCATACAAATTTTTACTTGTTTGAGAAAAGTTACCCCAATAGTTATTTTATTGGGTCTATTGTGAAAAGTATTGTTCCCCTGATTTGTGTCAGGTTTTTGTCCTTTGTATCAAGGAGAGCTATTGATTTTTGAGGAGTTAATTTTGTATTGTTGTTGAAAGTATTTTTGCAGCTCTAGGATTTTTCTTCCAAGAATTTTTATGTTGATTATATATTCAATTATATTATCTACAAATATTTGTAACTATTTCTCCCCATGTTTTGACCCTGTTAATCTCCTTCTGTTGTCTTATTGTTCTAGGCAAGACTTCAAATACTGTCTCAAAGAGTTATGGAAAACATTGTCTTGATCCTGATATTAATGGAAATATTTTGCATCTCTCTCTATTTATGTTTATGTTAGGGATTCCTATAAATTGCCCATATTAGTGTGAGGTATGTCCCTTGTATCCCTAATCTCTTTATGGTTTTTATCATGATGGAATATTGGGTTTTGTGAAAAGCCTTTTCTGCATCAAATGAGAATGTCATATTTCTTTATCTTTCAGTATGTTTATATGGTGGGATACATTTGTCAATTTACATATTGTTAAACTAGCCCTGCATTTTTTGATAAAGCATGATCATTTTGATGTAACCTTGGATTTAGTTTTCAAGTATGTTATTGAAAAATTTTGGATATATATTCTGAAAATTGATCTGTAAATTTTTTGTTTGTCCTTTATATAGTTAAGTTTTAGGGCAACCATAGCTTCCTAAAAATAACTGGACAAATATTCTTCTGTTTCCATTCACTAGGTTTATTAAGCTGTCTTCCAATTCAAAGAAATCACTGTGTCCCCCAACTCCAGCAGTGTTGGGAACTTGAATTGAAACTTTTGGATTTCATTTAGTATCTCAATAGTTAAACACAATTTATTTATGAAAGTAATGAAAGTAATAAGAGAAAGAAAATATTACATATATGTATATATATACACACATATTATAGCTTATGTTATTAAAATAGTATTCAAGTGGAAACTGGTACTATATAAAATTCATTAATTAATTTCAAAGGGACAAAATCCATCATTTAAATAATTGAGTAAAAAATGTTAGATGTTATAGAAGAATAGTTTAGTTTCACCTTAGATTGTTTTAAAGCCTAAATTCCTAAAAAGATGGGTAGACAAACAAACATGCAATAGTTAACATAATTCTAAGAGAAAAACCTTAGCCAACATTTTATATAAAATGAATTTGTCCTTCAAGTACAATAAGGCAGTATTAAATGACTAATATTGTCAGGCATGCAGAATGTGAGGAACTGTGGTATTTATGGACCATTTTTAAGGGAAAATGCAATCTTGATAATTAACTCTAGTCAAATAAGTGATGAAGCAAAGAAAAATAAAATCTGAAATGGAAAATCTGTCACTAAGTATCCAACAGAGAACCCCTGATCCACTTAAAAATAGAATTAACGCCAAGCATCTCTGGAAGTAAGGATTGTAACAACTGTTAGGAATTTTATAAACTTTCACAATGTACAGATAATGATTTTACAACAGAAGATTTCAGGTGAAGGTGAGCAGAGGGAAGAATGTCGAAGAATTTTACAGGATAGATATTGTACTCTAAAATGGAAGTGGCTGCTAAAAATCAACAAGTATTCATTAAACATTAAACATAGCTTCAGTTTTGTATAACCTCATGGTTTATTCTTCATGTGAGAAGATACTCTTAAATTATCAAAACCCAGTATGTTACACTTTTATCCTAATCATTAAAAGTGAAATTCACAGAATTTTTTGGTGAAATTTCTGTGAAATTAGTTCCTGTTTCTAATTAAATGTCTTCAAATAAAGTCATTCTTAAAATATGAAGATTACCTAATTTACAAAGGTATAAAAATTCAAAATGTATTAATTCAAACCTAATTTTGTCTTTAAGTCTCATCTTTATGAAAGGATAATTTGATTCTATAACATTCACTTTGAAAGTGGGGTGGTAACCTTTTATTTTGAAGATTATAATACACTTACAACATTTCAAAAGGGAAATAGCCAGGAACATGCTGATAGATAGCTTTTATTTTAGCGCTGGAAGAAAGAGAAATATGGATTATTAAAACACTGCACTCATTTTCATTGTGTTCATTTATGTATTTCTCTTGTTTTGTTTGTTTGTTTGTTTGGGTGGTTGGTTTTGCAAAAATACAATTACCTTATGTTCAGAAAAATACATGAAATACAGGAAGTTTTCTACTATTTCTTTAGTGTATGTTTTTCTAAATTAGTTAAATTATTATGTGGAATGCCTATTGCAATGCAAATGTCTATGATCTGTAAAACAGAGAAGTCATTTAACTAAATGAAGCATGACTTTTATGTACGGTACTTTATGTTTTATAATTTAGAAAATATTACTCAGATAGTACTATATCCAATTTTCTGAGGAATCTCCAGATTGATTTCCAGACTGGTTGTACCAGTTTGCAGTCCCACTAACTATGGAGGAGTGTTCCTCTTTCTCCACATCCTAGCCAACATCTGTTGTCATCTGTGTTTTTGATCTTAGCCATCCTAACATGTGTGAAGTGGAATCTCAGAGTTGCTTTGATTTGCATTTCCCTGATGACTAAGGATGTTGAACACTTCTTTAGGTACTTCTCAGCCATTCAATATCCTGCAGCTGAGAATAATTTGTTTAGCTCTGTCACCCATTTTTAATAGGCTTATTTAAGTCTCTGGACTGTAACTTCTTAAGTTCTTTGTATATATTTGATATTAGCCCTCCATCAGATGTAGAACTGGCAAAGATCATTTCCCAATCTGTTGGTTACTGTTTTATCCTAATGACAGTGTCCTTTGCCTTACAGAAGCTTTGCAGTTTTATGAGGTACCATTTGTCAATCCTTGATCTTAGAATATAAGCCATTGGTGTTCTACTCGGGAACTTTTTCTCTATGCCATGTGTTTGAGGCTCTTCCCCATTTTTCCAGCTATTTGTTTCAGTGTATCTGGTTTCAGGTGGATGGCCTTGATCCCCTTGGACTTGAGCTTTGAACAGAGCAATAAGAATGGATCAATTTGCATTCTTCTACATGAAGTTCAACCAGCACCATTTGTTGAAAATGCTCTCATTTTTCCACTGGATAGTTTTAGCTCCTTTGTCAAAGATCAAGTGACCATAGGTGTGGGGGTTCATTTCTGGGTCTTCAATTCTATTCCATTGATCTACCTGCCTGTCTCTGTACCCCTCCGTACAATTTTTTATCACTCTTGCTCTGTAATACTGCCTGAGGTCAGTAATGGTGATTCGTCCAGAATTTCTCTTATTGTTGAGGACAGTTTTCACTATCCTGGGTTTTTTGTTATTCCAAATGAATTTGTAAATTGCTCTTTCTAACTCTATGAAGAATAGAGTTTGAATTTTGATGGGGATAGCATTGAACCTGAAGATTGTTTTTGGCAAAATGGCCATTTTTACTGTATTTATGTTAACCTTTGAGAAAGGGAGGTCCTTCCATTTTCTGAAATCTTCAATTTCTTTCTTCACAGATTTGAAGTTCTTGTCATATAGATCTTTCATTTTCTTGGTTAGAGTCACACTAAGATATTTTATGTTATTTGTGAAAATTGTGAAGGGTGTTGTTTCACTAATTTCTTTCTTAGCCTCTTTATCCTTCAAGTGGAGGAAGGCTAATGATGTGTTTAAGTTAATTTTATACCCAACCACTTTGCTGAAGTTGTTTATCAGGCTTAGTAGTTCACTGGTGGAACTTTTGGGCTCACTAAAGTATATTATCATATCATCTGCAAATAAAGATATTTTGACTTCTTCCTTTTCAATTTGTATCCCTTTTACTTCCTTTTATTGTCTGATTGCTCTGTCTAGGATTTCGAGTACTATACTGAATACGTAGGCAGAAAGTGGGCAGCTTTGTCTACCTGAGGTCCCAGCTGTACCACTCCTGGGCAAAATCCCAAATGATGCTCCAACCTATTTCAAGGACACATGCTCGACTCTGTTCATAGTAGCATTATTTGTAATACCTAGAAGATAGAAAAAACCCAAATGTCCTTCAACAGATGAATGGATACAGAAAATGTGGTATATCTACACGATGGAGAACTACACAGCTATCAAAAATAATGACTTCTTGAAATCTGTAGGCAAATGCATGGAACTAGAAAATATCATTGTGAGTGAGGCAACCCGATCCCCAAAAACCACACATGGTATGCACTCGCTCATAAGTGGAGCCCAAAAGCTCAAATTACTCAGGATACAATTCACAGATCACATAGATCTCAAGAAGAAGAATGACCAAAGTGTAGATGCTTCAGTTCTTCTTTAATGTGAGAATACAAATATTCATAGGAGGTAATTTGTAAACAATATTGGAATAAAGACTGAAGATGCCTCAACTGGGGATTCAGTCCATATATTTATAGCCACCAAATCGAGGTAATATTGATGAAGACTAGAAGTCCATGCTGAGAGAAGCCTGATATAACTGTACCCTGAGAGGTTCAGCCAGAGCATGACAAACATGGAGGTAAACGCTTGCAGCAAACTACTGTACTGAGAATGGGGTCCCCTTTAGATGAGTTAGAGAAAGGTTTGAAGGAGTTGAAGTGGCTTGCAATGCCATAAGAACAGCAATACCAACTGACCAGAGTTCCCAGGGATGAAACCACTGCCCAAAGAGTATCCATGGCTCCAGCTGCATATGTAGCAGAGGATGGCCTTGTTGGGCACCAAGGGGAGGAGAAGCCCTTGGACCTGCCAAGGCTGGACCCCAAAGTGAAGTGGAATGTCAGGGAGGGAAATGGGGAATGGTTGGGGAAGGGGAATACCCTCATAGAAGAAGGTGTAGGGGACATGGGATGGGGGCTTATGGATGGGAAACCTGGAAATGAAATAACATTTTAATATAAATAAAACTATCCATTAAAAGTTATAAAATAAAAAATAAATTAAATTTAAAAAGTATAAATTCTTATCCTTATGGCATTTATGCAGAAGTGCCATGCACAAGGAGTAAAGAGCAAAGAGATCCTGTCCAGCAGTTTATGAAAATCTGTACTAACCTGAAAATGAAGAACATCTCCTCAATATAAAGGGTAAAATACAAGGGGTTACCAAAGAATTCTACAAATAGAATGTTTTATTTTGGCTTTAAATTTTATGTAAATATACAATGCATGCATGAAAATAAAAATACTAAATGTACAAAAATATAATCTCCCTGCTGTTGTTCTCCCCTCTCAAAAAAAAGTATTAATATTTTCAGTTTTAAACCCAGAGAAGAGAGCATATCACATATATATAGTCATATACTGTTACAATTTTACAATCTTCAAAAAATGTTTTCTTGTTTGACAGAACCATATTTGCTTACATAACCTTATTCTAATTCCACTATAACTTTACTGACATTGAGAATCAAAAAACAATTATGTCTGTCTCCTGGTACAGGGGCACGAAAATGTGTCTTTCCTCTTCTCAACAAACACTGTGAACCTAAAATCAAATCTTCCATCAAAAGGGTAGAACACATAATTACAATAACCTATATGCTTTAGCTATTTAGGAACTGTTTATTCTAGGTAGTTAAGGTATGTATTTGAATCCTATCTTCAAACTTCCTAGTTTTATTGGGCTAAGTCTTTCAGAGACAGAACAAAAGAGAAGAAGAGAAGAAGGAGGAGGAGGAGAAAGAGAAGAAGAAGGAAGCAGTCGTGGTGGAATAATGTGTTCAAAAGCTTTCCTGATAAAGGTATTATGCATTATTACAAACTCATACTTAGATTTACACATATCAGACATGAAAGTTAAACTGAGTAGCCAGTCCATTGCTGTCTTCTCATTTTTCAGTGACTGCAAGGACAACTGTACTCCATGCAATGAAAGAGGATCCCAGGAACACAAAGGCAGCTATTCAGAAAGCTATTGCTTATGCACACTGTGTAGCAACCTAAGAAGGCACTAGGAATCTGATTAAGTTTCTATTGGAAAAGAGGAGGGTAAAGCAAACAAAAATGTGAAAAGAGGAAGAGAAAGAATGGAAAGCCGGAAGTTAATTTATGTATTGGTAGAAGAGAAGTGGCTTTGATTCAGATTCTTATTTTTAGTATAATGATCAGGAGCCAAAAATTCAAACTAGGCACATTTAGGTTATTCATCATCAGATAATTAATAAATGCAGCTATTTGTTACTCTTGGGAACATGAAAATAACTATCCACACATGATGAACATAGTGTGATAAGTTTTTAAAAAGATTTAGCATTAAGGTGAGGTGATAATTTTCATTCAGTCAGTCACTTAGAAACATGTTTTTATACTCTTTGACTCTGTCTGTCTTTGTCTCTGTCTCTGCTTCTGTCTCTCTGTCTCTGTCTCTCTCTCTATCTCTGTATGTGTATGTGTCTGTGTTTGTGTGTGTATGTGTGTGTGTGTGTGTGTGTATGTGTGTGTGTGTGGGGGGGGGGTCAGAGGGAAAGTTATGCTATCATTCTTCTTAGGCCCACCATTTTATTTCTAAGTAAGGGCTTCTCATTAACATGAAACAGTTTTAGTATGAATGACTGGTGAGTGCAAAAAAAAAAAAAAAAAAACTTTGATGCTATTGCAACAATGCTGGGGTCAGAAAAATGATATTAGAGGGAGACAGAAAATACAGTTTAGAAATGCATGTAAACATTTATCATCCTTGATGTTTGTATATGCACTAAAAGAGAACACAGACTCTTAAAAATTCTCCACTTTTTGGAAAACCTCCTCTAGACACTTAATGATGGTATATATTGATAGAGAGATGAGAAAAACTCCATAATCTATTAAGAGAATTTATACTTGGGATAATCATATACTGATCCATGGAGGCCTAGTTATAAAATTGGTCAGATCTAGTACATTTCAGGATTTTTTTTTTTTTGGTTCTTTTTTTCCGGAGCTGGGGACCGAACCCAGGGCCTTGCACTTGCTAGGCAAGCGCTCTACCACTGAGCTAAATCCCCAACCCCTTCAGGATCTTTTTTATTTAGAGGTAAGGCACTGACCAAGCATGAATATTAAAACATCTAAAAGACAACAGGATAGGATAATAAGCCATTACCTTTTATAAAGTATATATCTGATACCAGAACACTACTATTTAATAAATAATAAAGTGATATGAGTTTGACATCATCACTACAGAAAAAAACAAAATTCAACCTGTATTTACATAAAAAATAATGTCCCTTTTTTTATAAGTGTTTATCATATGAACCTTTATGTATATAAGATTTTAGTGAATTTATACACTAAATGTTCCTTATTTTGTCATGTTGCTATCTAGTGTTTGTGTATGGTGTTACTGGGATGCCGGAGGTTACTTTATGTTACCTTGATTTTCACACTGTAGGAATAATTTGTCCAATATGTTTTCAGAACAATAGGAAAGAAACAGAACTGAGACTGACAAAAATATCTATTTCCCAGATGGCTTGATAAAAGAGGAAGTAATGTTTCAAAATTGTCATTAAATTAACACAGTTTGTACAAGGCATTTGAGTTTAAAACTTTTGATGAGAAGGCTGACTTACAAGAATGTTGAAGTTAGCCAAGATGGTATCTCTTATCTCCTATGAATGATATTAGGGCAATGATTATATATTTTGTTCTATGCCTTATTATCTATTCAGAAAAGTCCAGATATTTTGTTTGGTGAGGAAATGTCTTTATTGAACAAAAAGGTGCAGAATCACTAGCCATGCTAGTTATCCTTAACCTTCAATGGATGATGCAACAGTTTTAAATTTGCCAGCCAAGAAGATCTAATTTTTGTTCTAACTATCCAATAGAGAATCATAAAACTATATACAAATAGCTTTAAAATATGCAAAGAGATACTGCATCATCCGCTATACAGAATTCATAGAAAGTACTGTTTCCTGGAAGACTAAATCTAAGCAAAAATTAGTATATATGTCTTGATTTAGTCACAACAGCTGTACCATGTTTCTGTGTTTAAATATGAGATGCACTCATTATAAAAAAGAAAGCATGTATACCTACTAAAGTCTGTTTTTCACTGTTAAAAGTATAGTGCATATTATATGCACAGATTACACCTGCCAATCATTTGACACCTAATTCTAATCCTTCATATATTACAAATAATTGTGAAATACATATAACAATATAGAAATAAACATTCACATATTTATCTGGATGTAGTATCAACCAAGTAGATTTTCTGTTATGTAGTACTAGATGCAGTATATTAGAATTAGAATTGGTAAGAGTTGTGCTTAAAAACAAAATCTGTTTTGAATCATTCTTTTTCAAAAGCAGAACATGATATATATTCTATGCATTGTATATGATGTATTTATAAATGTATATGTATATGCCAGATGTGCTATGCCTTAGTTATTTACATTTTTAAACAATTGTTTCTTTATATGGGAGACAATCTGATACATGTCTAAAATCCAAGTCCATATACTCTTTACTCAGAGGCAAGAGACTTTGAAATTTGAACTTTTTATTATTTTATGTTTATGAGTGCTTTGCTTACATATGTACTTGTTTGCACCTGCATGTAGTGCCCATGAAGACCAGAAGAAGAATAAGAAACCTGAACTGGATTCACAGACAATTGTGAACCAACATGTGGACACTTTATACAGTCAAGGTCCTCTGCAAAATCAAGAAATGTTCTCAACCTCTGACGTATCATGCTAGCCTTTCAGAGACAAAATTATCCTACACAATTCCATGCTCTTGTTCAAAATATGAAAGTTTCAAACTAGTATACAAGGCTAAAAGTCTACCAAGGCTAGCAAGTTACCAGTTCGATGCAAAGTTGAAAAGCAAAACTAAGAATGCCTTTCTAGTCAGGACAATTTTTTAAAAATAATCTGTCATTCTCAAAACTCACTAGCCTTCCTTCCTTAGCAGCTTACACATTTAAAAATTTTACATTTTTTATTTTTCATATAAGTAACTTATTTTCAAGCAACATATTTTACTTACTCTTTATCCTCCTCAGCTCCTTCTAGTTCCTCTACACCTCATATCTAAATCTAAACATTTTCTAATTCACCTTAGAAAAAGGACACCTAAATAATAATAATAATAATAATAATAATAATAATAATAATAATAGGAAGATGATGATGATGGTTAGGATATATTAAACAGAGGAAAACAGGAATCTAAATAATAATAACAGTAATAATAATAAGAAAAAGAAGAAGGAGGAGGAGGAGGAGGAGGAGGAGAAGAAGAAGAAGAAGAAGAAGAAGAAGAAAATATAAAAGAAATTGAACAGTGTTACAGTAAAATTATAAAAAAGCAAAACAGCACTGTCTTTCACACCCCCTAGATCTGGCACAACAGTGCCCCTCGATATCTGGTAGATACCTTAATCTCAGTCAGCAAAGCTTCTCACCCACTATGATCCATCCCATATAACACTGCCAAATGCCTCTCTCTGAGCCTGGCAACAATCTTTCTACCCATCCAGTCCCCAAGCAGGCTGTTAGAAATATACATCTCAATTCCATGGCGACTTAGTGTCCCATCTGTTACATACTCTCTTAAATTTAATTCACCAAAAGAAGACGACACAACACAATCACCTCTGATCCAACTGATAAGATTTAATTGACCACCTAAACATACTAAGGCCTAAAATCTATCCCTTAAAAACATTTATAACAACATGTAAAGGTACAGAGTGGAATCTTAACATTTGCCTCCATGTTCTCTCTGTGGCTTCTCTTCCCAGTCTCCTTCCATTCTACTCTCCTCCTCTTCCTCAAACTTTTCTCTCACTCATCCTTCCTTCTTTTCCTCGTTCTATCTTGTACATTCCCTCAGTTCTATGACATCATAATACAGAACAGGACAAAATAAACAGAAGAAAAGAACAATGGAAAAAATACAAGAAACAGATATAGAATATAAATGCAGAGACACACATCTTTATATGAAAACACTGTAATACCATAAAAACCACAAAACTGGAAGACATAATATAAGCACAAATAACATTTATGGTTTAAAAAGGAAAATAAGGAACAATGCCCAAACAAAATTTTTAAGATAAAATGACCTGACTCCTGAGACTGCTGAGCGAAAGAGACCACCAACACTGCCCACCCCTGCCCACATCCCTGGCACAAGAGGAAACTGTATAGGGCCTCTGAGTTCCCTTGGATAAGGGCACAGGAGCAGCAAATCCGCAGTGTCTGAGACACCACCAGAACCTGAAGGAACCGACCAGAAAAACAGTTCTCTGCACCCAAATTCCGTGGGAGGGAGAGCTAAACCTTCAGAGAGGCAGACACACCTGGGAAACCAGAAGAGACTACACTGCGCCCACATCTCTGACTCCAGAGGAAAACACCAAATGCCATCTGGACCCTGGTTCACAGAAGCTCCTGAAAGGGCGGCACAGATCTTCCTGGTTGCTGCCCCCGTGGAGAGCTCATATAAAACACCCCACAAGCAAACTTGAGCCTTGGGATCACAGGTAAGAGAAACGTTCCAGCTCCAAGCGACCTGCCTAGTGAAATCAAGACGCAGGCCCATAGGAACAGTTGAAGACCTGTAGATAGGAAAAACTACACGCCTGAAATCAGAACACTCTGTCCTCATAACTGGCTGAAAGAAAACAGGAAAACAGGTCTACAGCACTCCTGACACACAGGCTTATAGGACAGTCTAGCCATTGTCAGAAATAGCAGAACAAAGTAACACTAGAGATAATCTGATGGCAGGAGGCACGCGCAGGAACCCAAGCAACAGAAACCAAGACTACATGGCATCATTAGAGCCCAATTCTCTCACCAAAGCAAACATGGAATATCCAAACACACCAGAAAAGCAAGATCTAGTTTCAAAATCATATTTGATCATGATGCTGGAGGAATTCAAGAAAGACAAGAAGAACTCCCTTAGAGAAATGGAGGTAAACATAAATAAACAAGTAGAAGCCTATAGAGAGGAATCACAAAAATCCCTGAAAGAATTCCAGGAAAACACAATCAAACAGTTGAAGGAATTAAAATTGATATAGAAGCAATCAAGAAAGAACACATGGAAACAACCCTGGATATAGAAAACCAAAGGAAGAGACAAGGAGTCGTAGATACAAGCATCACCAACAGAATACAAGAGATAGAAGAGAGAATATCAGGAGCAGAAGATTCCATAGAAATCATCAACTCAACAGTCAAAGATAATGTAAAGCAGAAAAAGCTATTGGTCCAAAACATACAGGAAATCCAAGACTCAATGAGAAGATCAAACCTAAGGATAATAGGTATAGAAGAGAGTGAAGACTCCCAGCTCAAAGGACCAGTAAATATCTTCAACAAAATCATAGAAGAAAACTTCCCTAACCTAAGAAAAGAGATGCCCATAGGCATACAAGAAGCCTACAGAACTCCAAATAGATTGGACCAGAAAAGAAACACCTTCTGACACATAATACTCAAAACACCAAATGCACAAAATAAATAAAGAATATTAAAAGCAGTAAGGGAAAAAGGTCAAGTAACATACAACAGCAGACCTATCAGAAACACACCAGACTTTTTGCAAGAGACTATGAAAGCCAGAAGATCCTGGACAGATGTGATACAGACCCTAAGAGAACACAAATGCCAGCCCAGGTTACTGTATCCTGCAAAATTCTCAATTAATATAGATGGAGAAACCAAGATATTCCATGACAAAACGAAATTTACAAAATATCTTTCTACAAACCCAGCACTACAAAGGATAATAAATTGTAAAGCCCAAAATAAGGAGGAAAGCTACACCCTAAAAGAAGGAAGAAACTAATCGTCTTGGCAACAACACAAAGGGAAGAAGAGCACGCAAACATAACCTCACATCCAAATATGAATATAACATGAAGCAATAAAGACTATTCCTTAATATCTCTCAACATCAATGGTCTCAACTCCCCAATAAAAAGACATAGATTAACAAACTGGATACACAACGAGGATCCTGCATTCTGCTGCCTACAGGAAACACACCTCAGAGACAAAGACAGACACTACCTCAGAGTGAAAGGGTGGAAAACAACTTTCCAAGCAAATGGTTGGAAGAAGCAAGCTGGAGTAGCCATTCTAATATCAAATAAAATCAATTTTCAACTAAAAGTCATCAAAAAAGATAAGGAAGGACACTTTATATTCATCAAAGGAAAAATCCACCAAGATGAACTCTCAATCCTAAATATCTATGCCACAAATACAAGGGCACCTACATATGTAAAAGAAACCTTACTAAAGCTCAAAACACACATTGCACCTCACACAATAATAGTAGGAGATTTCAACACCCCACTCTCATCAATGGACAGATCATGGAAACAGAAATGAAACAGAGATGTAGACAGACTAAGAAAAGTCATGAACCAAATGGACTTAACAGATATTTATAGAACATTCTATCATAAAGCAAAAGGATACACATTCTTCTCAGCTCCTCATGGTACTTTCTCCAAAATTGACCATATAATTGGTCAAAAAACGGGCCTCAACAGGTACAGAAAGATACAAATAATCCCATGAGTGCTATCAGACCACCATGGCCTAAAACTGGTCTTCAATAACAATAAGGGAAGAATGCCCACATATACGTGGAAATTGAACAATGCTCTACTCAATGATAACCTGGTCAAGGAAGAAATAAAAAGAAAAAAATTAAAGATTTCTTAAAATTTAATGAAAATGAAAGTACAACATACCAAAACTTATGGGACACAATGAAAGGTGTGCTAAGGCCTTATTTATAATAGCCAGAAGCTGGAAAGAACCCAAATGCCCTTCAACAGAGGAATGGATACAGAAAATGTGGTACATCTACACAATGGAATATTACTCAGCTATCAAAAACAATGACTTTATGAAATTTGTAGGCAAATGGTTGGAACTGGAAAATATCATCCTGAGTGAGGTAACCCAATCACAGAAAAACACACATGGTATGCACTCATTAATAAGTGGCTATTAGCCCAAATGCTTGAATTACCCTAGATTCGTAGAACACATGAAACTCAAGATAGATGATCAAAATGTGAATGCTTCACTCCTTCTTTAAAAGGGGAACAAGAATACCCTTGGCAAGGAATAGAGTGGCAAAGATTAAAACAGACACAGAAGGAACTCCCATTCAGAGCCTGCCCCACATGTGGCCCCATACATATACAGCCATCCAATTAGACAAGATGGATGAAGCAAAGTAGTGCAGGCCGACAGGAGCCGGATGTAGATCTCTCCTGAGAGACACAGCCAGAATACCCCAAATACAGAGGCAATGAATATCCTAGTAAGAGCACCAGTAGAAGGGGAAGCCATTGGTCCTGCTAAGACTGAACCCCCAATGAATGTGATTGTTGGGGGGAGGGCAGCAATGGGGGAGGATGGGGAGGGGAACACCTATAAAGAAGGGGAGGGGGAGGGATTAGGGGGATGTTTGCCCAGAAACCGGGAAAGGGAATAACACTCGAAATGTAAATAAGAAATACTCAAGTTAATAAAGAGAGAGAGAGAGAGAGAGAGAGAGAAAGAGAGAGAGAGGTGTGCTAAGAGGAAAACTCAGAGCACTGAGTGCCTGCAGAAAGAAACAGGAGAGAGCATATATCAGCAGCTTGACAGCACACCTAAAAGCTCTAGAACAAAAAGAAGCAAATACACCCAGGAGGATTAGAAGACAGGAAATAATCAAACTCAGAGCTGAAATCAGCCAAGTAGAAACAGAAAGGACCATAGAAAGAATCAATAGAACCAAAAGTTGGTTCTTTGAGAAAATCAGCAAGATAGATAAACACTTACCCAGACTAACGAGAGGATACAGAGAGTGTGTCCAAATTAACAAAATCAGAAATGAAAAGGGAGACATAACTACAGATTCAGAGGAAATTCAAAAAATCATCAGATCTTACTATAAAAGCCTATATTCAACAAAACTTGAAAATCTGCAGGTAATGGACAATTTCCTAGACAGATTTCTGGTACAGAAGTTAAATCAGGAACAGATAAACCAGTTAAACAACCCCATAACTCCTAACGAAATAGAAGCAGTCATTAAAGGTCTCCGAACCAAAAAGAGCCCAGGTCCAGAAGGGTTTAGTGCAGAATTCTATCAGACCTTCATAGAAGACCTCATACCAATACTATCAGAACTATTCCACAAAATTGAAACAGATGGAGCACTACCAAATTCCTTCTATGAAGTCACAATTACACTTAAACTTAAACCATACAAAGACCCAACAAAGAAAAAGAACTTCAGACCAATTTCCCTTATGAATATCGACACAAAAATACTCAATAAAATTCTGGCAAATCGAATCCAAGAGCACATCAAAACAGTCATCCAACCATGATCAAGTAGGCTTCATCCCAGGCATGCAGGGATGGTTTAATATATGGAAAACCATCAACGTGATCCATTATATAAACAAACTGAAAGAACAAAACCACATGATCATTTCATTAGATGCTGAGAAAGCATTTGACAAAATTCAACACCCCTTCATGATAAAAGTACTGGAAAGAATAGGAATTCAAGGCCCATACCTAAACATAGTAAAAGCCATATACAGCAAACCAGTTGCTAACATTAAACTAAATGGAGAGAAACTTGAAGCAAGCCCACTAAAATCAGCGACTAGACAAGGCTGCCCACTCTCTCCCTACTTATTCAATATAGTTCAAGAAGTTCTAGCCAGAGCAATCAGACAACAAAAGGAAAACAAAGGGACACAAATTGGCAAAGAAGTCAAAATATCACCATTTGCAGATGATATGATAGTATATTTAAGTGATCCCAAAATTTCCACCAGAGAACTATTAAAGCTGATAAACATATTCAGCAAAGTGGCTGGGTATAAAATTAACTCAAATAAATCAGTTGCCTTCCTCTACACAAAGGAGAAACAAGCCAAGAAAGAAATTAGGGAAGCGACACCCTTCATAATAGTCCTAAATAATATAAAATACCTCATTGTGAATTTAACCAAGCAAGTAAAACCTCTGTATGTTAAGAACTTCAAGCCTCTGAAGAAAGAAATTGAAGAAGACCTCAGAAGATGGAAAGATCTCCCAAGCTCATGGATTCGCAGGATTAATTTAGTAAAAATGGCCATACTACCAAATATGATCTACAGACTCAATGGAATCCCCATCAAAATACCAATCCAAGTCTTCAAAGAGTTAGACAGAACAATTTGCAAATTCATCTGGAATAACAAAAAACCCAGGATACCTAAAACTATCCTCAACAATAAAAGGACCTCAGGGGGAATCACTATCCCTGAATTCAAGCAGTATTACAGAGCAATAGTGATAAAAACTGCATGGTATTGGTACAGAGACAGACAGATAGACCAATGGAACAGAATTGAAGACCAAGAAATGAACCCACACACCTATGGGCACTTGATTTTTGACAAAGGAGCCAAAACCATCAAATGGAAAAAAGATAGCATTTTCAGCAAATGGTGCTGGTTCAACTGGTGGTCAACATGTAGAAGAATGCAAATCGATCCATGCTTATCACCCTGTACAAAGCTTAAGTCCAAGTGGATCAAGGACCTCCACATCAAAACAGATACACTCAAACTAATAGAAGAAAAACTAGGGCAGCATCTACAACACATGGGCACTTGAAAAAATTTCTTGAACAAAACACCAATGGCTTATGCTCTAAGATCAAGAATCCACAAATGGGATCTCATAAAACTGCAAAGCTTCTGTAAGGAAAAGGACACTGTGGTTAGGACAAAACGGCAACCAACAGATTGGGAAAAGATCTTTACCAATCCTACAACAGATAGAGGTCTTATATCCAAAATATACAAAGAACTCAAGAAGTTAGACCGCAGGGAGACAAATAACCCTATTAAAAAATGGGGTTCAGAACTAAACAAAGAATTCACAGCTGAGGAATGCCGAATGGCTGAGAAACACCGAAATAAATTTTCAACATCTTAGGTCATAAGGGAAATGTAAATCAAAACAACCCTGAGATTTCACCTCACACCAGTGAGAATGTCTAAGATCAAA
This sequence comes from Rattus rattus, assembly GCF_011064425.1. Taxonomy (NCBI): domain Eukaryota; kingdom Metazoa; phylum Chordata; class Mammalia; order Rodentia; family Muridae; genus Rattus; species Rattus rattus. The sequence goes on along the minus strand of NC_046157.1, from coordinate 76,212,222 downwards.
AACTCAGGTGACAACAAATGCTGGCGAGGATGTGGAGAAAGAGGAACACTCCTCCATTGTTGCTGGGATTTCAGACTGGTGAAACCATTCTGGAAATCAGTCTGGAGGTTCCTCAAAAAATTGGACATTGAACTACCTGAGGATCCAACTATACCTCTCTTGGGCATATACCCAAAAGATGCGCCAACATATAAAAAAGACACATGCTCCACACTGTTCATAGCAGCCTTATTTATAATAGCCAGAAGCTGGAAAGAACCCAGATGCCCTTCAACAGAGGAATGCATACAGAAAATGTGGTACATCTACACAATGGAATATTACTCAGCTATCATAAACAATGACTTTATGAAATTCGTAGGCAAATGGTTGGAACTGGAAAATATTATCCTGAGTGAGGTAATCCAATCACAGAAAAACACATAAGGTATGCACTCATTAATAAGTGGCTATCAGCCCAAATGCTTGAATTACCCTAGATGGGTAGAACACATGAAACTCAAGACAGATGATCAAAATGTGAATGCTTCACTCCTTCTTTAAAGGGGGACAAGAATACCCTTGGCAGGGAATAGAGTGGCAAAGATTAAAACAGACACAGAAGGAACACCCATTAAGAGCCTGTCCCACATGTGGCCCATACATATACAGCCATCCAATTAGACAAGATGGATGAAGCAAAGGAGTGCAGGCCGACAGGAGCTGGATGTAGATCTCTCCTGAGAGACACAGCCAGAATACCCCAAATACAGAGGCGTATGCCAGCAGCAAAACACTGAACTGAGAATAGAACCCCCATTGAAGGAATCAGAGAAAGAACTGGAAGAGCTTGAAGGGGCTTGAGACCCCTTATGAACAACAATGCCAAGCAAGCAGAGTTTCCAGGGACTAAGCCACTACCTAAAGACTATACATGGACTGACCCTGGACTCTGACCTTATAGATAGCAATGAATATCCTAGTAAGATCACCAGTGGAAGGAAGCCCTTGGTCCTGCTAAGACTGAACCCCAGTGAACGTGATTGTTGGGGGAGGGCGCAATTGGGGAGGATGGGGAGGGAACACCCATAATGAAGGGAGGGGAGGGATTAGAGGGATGTTTGCCCGAATTCTGGAAAAAGAGAATAACATTCGAAATGTAAATAAGAAATACTCAAGTTAATATAAAAAAAAAAGATACAATAACCTCCAAAAATTCCATTGAGTTCACTTTGTGTTGGTCATTGACTGCTGGCAATTGGTCTTACCTATACAAAGGTACAATTTTAATCCAAAGTTACAGACTGTTTGAGAGAATTAACTTTTTATATGCAAGTAACTATTACTTGGAGATAGCTTTCTGAATAAAAAGGAAGGTTTGTGTTCACCTCATATCTGAGTTCTGGGACCTCATGTTGTGTAGACATGTGCTGACTCTACATATATTGCTAGTTTCTGTGAGTTTGTCTATCCATAAACACATATTCTATTTCCCCTTCTCAGGGCAATTTAGACAATTTACCCCCTCCCCAATACTATACATTTATTTTATACCTAACCTCTGTGTGTGTGTGTGTGTGTGTGTGTGTGTGTGTGTGTGTGTGTGTGTGTGTGTGTGTGTGTGTGTGTGTATTGGTCACCAAAGATTTAATAGATAAACACATATAAACACACCACAATTGTGTTACTATCCCTGGGTCACTTAACTAAAGCTGATGTTTTTAGCATCATCTATATACCTGAAAATTACATAACATTTTGTTTTAAATGGTCTAATAATAATTCCACATTTTTTCACCTGTCTATCCAAATTCTGGCTATTGTGAATAGGGCAGCAATGAGTATAGTTAAGCAAGTGTCTCTGTCAAAGGATGAAGCATCCTCAGCATATAACCTCAGCATATAAGTGTGGTAGAGCAGACTCTTGATGCAGATTTATTCTCAGATTCCCAAGGAACTGTCACACTACTTCTATGCTGGCTACACAAGTTTGCACTCCCACCAGCAATACACCTTACTCTGCATCCTCATCAATATGAGTTGTCATTCATTTTATTAAATTTGGCCACTCTGACTGTTGTAAGATGAAAGTTTAAAATAGTTTTTATCTGCATTTACCTGGTAATTAAGGATGATGAACATTTATTTTAGCACTCCTCAGGTATGTGTTTCTTTTTTGAGCATTCTCTTTTTAATATATTTCTCTTTTTTAATTAGATGTTTTCTTTATGTCCATGTTTTGAGTTCAAATAAAGTTTTTCTATTTTTATTTTGTAGAATAATTTGGCAAGAATTGGTGCTAATACTTTTTAAAGTCTGGTAGAATTCTATGCTAAAGCCATCTGGCCATGGACTGTTTTTGTAAACTTTTAATTATTGCTTTATTACCATCCTTAGAGTTTATAGGACTATTTATGTTGCTAATCGGTGCTTCATTGAATCTTGTTAGGGAAATGATATTAAAAAACATAACGATATTGTTGAAACTTTCCAATTAGGTAACGTATTTAAAGTATGTAAATGTGATTCTCTGGACCTTCATATTGTCTATTTTTAGGTTTCTACTTTCTTCTCTAACTTCATTATTTGATACCTATGCTGTCTACCTTTTAATTAATTTTGCTAAGAATTTGTCAAGCTTAATGATTTTCTCAAAGAACTACCTCATTCTCTCATTGACACTTTCTTTCTATTTTATGGATTTCTGCCCTTAGTTTGATTAATATTTCTGTATATTATTTTTATTTTTTGTTCTACAGTTCCCTCTCTCTCTCTCTCTCTCTCTCTCTCTCTCTCTCTCTCTCTTTCTCTCTAATGCAGACACTTAGTGCTATGAACTTGTCTTTTAGCACTTTCTTTGTGTCACATAAATTTGAGTATGATATGTTTTCATTTTCACTCAATCCTAAAATATTGTCAACTTCCTTTTTAATTTCTGCCTTGATTGATTTTTTATTTAATATTTACTTGTTCAATTTGCTTGAATTTATAATCTCTCTGTTGTTTCCATTGTTGTCTGTAGCCTGCTTTAATCCCTGGTAGTCACATAGAGTGCAGGGTATTTTTGCATTTGTTGAGACTTGCTTTTAGTACCAGTGTGTACTCAAGTTGGAGAAAATTCAATGAGGTGAGGAAAAAAGGAATATTCTTATATGTGTGTGTGAAATGATCTGTAAGTATATCTCTTATACTTTTCTAGCAGCAGTGTGTTTGGGGAAATTGAATCAATAAATGATATAGACTAAAGTCTCCAGAAACAAGTAATTTTACTCAGAGTACCAGATATTTTGTATTCAGAAGCTTAAGAATAGTCACCTGAGTAAAGAGAATTATAAGAACAAAGCTACATGTGACAGATTTCCTATACATGCCCTACATGACAGAAACATGTTTTTCCATAAAGTCATACAAAGAAATTACAATAGTCACTGTTGATGAATAATCTTCACTAAACTCTCTCTTATCCCTACCTACTAAACCTGAGAGGGACATCAAAACCCATTCCAAAACAAGTGTTTTGAGGAAATTGAGATCACAAGACTCCTGTTTTGGAGTTTTCTCACAACTATTCAGATTCTCTTTATATGACTTTATTCTTAGACAGGGTTTCCATTACCTTACATTTTAAATTGTTTAAGTAGAAGGACATCTGCAATAGTTAAGGTATCATAAATAAATCTAATTGCTATCTACTACATGAGTATCCTATGTGTAGGCAAATTTATAAATATAATAATATTATAGCAGTGGAACTATTATGTATAATACCCTGTACCAAGAACAATTTGGTACAAGGATCCAAACTATGTCCATTACTATTGGTTACATTGTTATATTGGTCAGAAAATCTAGAGAATAGCCTGAAAATATACTCATATGATTAGTAGCTCTGTCATCTTGTAGAATGTAGGCTCATATTTGCCTTTAATGGAAATATAACTGTTATAATGGGAAAATATAGAATATAACCATGTAGAATATGTAGAATATAGAATATAGAATATAAATTAATAGAATATAAATATATTATACAAATAAGAAGTTATTTAAATTCCATTGAAACTTAAAAGAAGTCCCTACTTCAGGAAAATGAAAGAATCTATTACAGTCCCAAGATTGGCATGGACACAGGCATTAGTAAAGATACAGGAACTGGAACAATTGAGTCTAGCAAAGCAGGATGAAGAACATGAAATGACTAGTGTTCCGAGTCACTCACTGTAGATGCACACGTCAAAAGCAGCTAACATACTTGAAAAATATTCCCAAGGAACATAGTGTTTTATTAAATAAATTCATCATTGATGCCTAGGGCCTTATCTTGGCCAAAAGAGGGGGAAGCCTTGACTTTTGAAATGGTCCTTTTGCTCTTTAACTGACATTTGAAATCTTGATGGTTGTCTACCATGTTTCTTCAACATCTACTGTCATCCTTGATTGCTTGGGGCCTGAGAAGCTGAGAAGGATGTCACAGTATTTCAGTTCATATATCTGCAATAACAGATACATACCACACCCCAATTTTCTTGTGAAATTACTTATTTCCTCCTGTAATAAAAATTGGGAGGTTGAAGTGTGCCTGAGTCTATTACTAGAAATGATCCTAAAAATAAACAGACTCCCAAATTATATTTAAGGGTTTAGGATTTAACCATAGTAGATGAATCTAGACAGACAGTTATACCTGTTGGGCATAGGAAAATAAAATAAGAGATTGAAGAATTTCTGGACCATAAATCCCCCTTTATTTATAGTGGCTCAATTTTTCTTAGGATTAATTGTGAATTAACAGTAAGCATGGATCAAATCTCTATAATTGATGACATCAAGCCATTCCCTGATTTATTAATTGAAAAGGAAGAGTGAGGTAAGCAATTACTGTTTCCTGGCCTCTGTGGTGTAAATAAATCAATTCCATAGATTTATCTTCTTGTGCTATAACAGTTATAGTAGACAATTTTAGTAAGAAAAATAAGTTAAAGGAAGTAAAGCATCCACGTGGCAAACAAATGTTTCTTTTAGTCTGGATTCAAATAGCTGTAATTCTTTTCTTGACTCTGAAGTATCTAAAGAAATTAAACAGTTATCTCAGTAGAAAGTCTCTGTGTGGAAGCAGTTTTGGGGCTGGGTGTATGATCATGAGGTCTGCCTGTAAGGAAGGTGACATACATACTTTTCCATCTATGTTATTTATATAAAGGCAAACAATTCATCAATATCCATGATGAGCACAGGGAAAAGCTTTGTTACTGCCATGAGTCTGATCCAGAGAAGACCCTGACATTATTGTGTGTCTGAAGCTTTGACATCCTCTTTAGGCTGTGTCCACAGAACAATACACATTTACTCAAGGCTTTCTTTGTTCCTCACAATCATGTGAGTGGCTGATAATGAAGAGGACTGGATGAACAAAGCTAAAAAGAGGCAGAAAGAACATATGAATTGAGCAGCCTAAACTTAAAGAAGATTGGGTTTTGTAATGGAAAATGGGCACCAGATTAAGGTCTAATTGAGATCATTGAATATAGCAAAATGACACTCAACTCAACTTTTTAGTGGGGATTATTTTAATTGAGTGATTAATAAATTTTATATGTATTACTCAGAGGTAAAACACTTATCTATATCGATGAAGCTGTGAGGGTGGATTCTACCAATACAAATTTACATAATTTGATAAATTATGAGATTATGAGTACTTACAATTTGACATGTAAAGCTTTAATTCAGTATAACTACAAATATATAAAAAATGAACAAAATGAACAAAGTCATAGTTATAAATATAGAAAAAGAACTAAAATATTTGTGACCTTATGTGTTGGGACATAATATATATAAAAGCAGTATATATAATAGTAATTTATAGTGAGTGACACATCAATGACATTTCTTTTTAGTTTGATTCCTCTTTCATCAGAGTAAATACATAGAAAGTCATATAAAGGCCCTGTCTATCAACATTGCACCATTTAGCCAATCCTCTTTCATATATCTAATATCCTAGCACTTTAAACTTTAAAATATTGCATTACATTTGCCCAAACTATCCCTCTGTAATCTTTTTTCAAACATTCCTTCTGCCATTTAAATTCTGTTAATGACATCACTCTCTTCCCATATGCCTCTTTTTTTTTGTAGTTAGGAAATTACACAGTGGAGAAGAAAGTCTGCAATGAGGAGTCACAAACTTCTTAATCTTGTTATTTTTTTATCTATTATAGATAATAAGCAAAACATAAATGAACCTTGTTAGGATTCAGTTTTAAGGGGAGAATTTAACAGATGGGCCATCTTAAGCTAATGTTAAAAACATTAACATTTAGCATAGAACCTTAATCATTTTTTCAGAATAGCCAAGTTTTCTTTTATCTCTATTTTATAGTCTTTGAATAAAAATGCCTTCATACTATAAAGACTTCCCTATTAAAAGTCTGCCTTTTTAGTCCTGAGCTTCACCCTAAGATTAATAGAATAAGCACTTCCTGGGGAACGTAGCAAAAAATAACAATGACACAAAGCATTTCAAATCAAAACAAATGAAAACTAAAGATTGACAAGTTTTGTATGTATAAACTAACAAATGAAGCCTGCTGCTGAAAGCATTATTCCGGTTACTGTGGCTTATTTTTTTTCTTTTATAATTTTCTTGATTTATTTTTAATATTTGAAATTGAAGAACTCCATTTTTCTTAACCATCATGTGTCCTCTGTTTATGTAGTATAAACCTTTTGAAAATAATCTTTTTCTTTTCATCCTATTCACATGAAATGTCTACTACATAGATGTTAAAAATCCTACATATTCACCAAACACTTGATATGTGAATATGTTGAACTTACCATATTATTCCTTAGACCTGATACTTGACAGATATCTCTGAATGCTCTCTTTGTAGAATGAATATACATTAGAACAGTAAAATGCAATTATTTCTCTTAAATATATAAACAACTGGAACTAAGTTAAAATTAGTGTTAATATTTTGCAATGTCATTAAGACAAGAAAGAGTAAATTTAATTGTACAAATAGAAGCTCAAAAAGGCTTAAAAATTAGTATTGATTAAAGAAGGAAAGTTAAACAATGTCTAACCATAAGAGTGTCATAATACTTAACACTAAATGTAAAAATGACTTATGCATGTGAAGAATATGTGGAAGAATAAAAGATTTCTCTTTCTGCACTCAGATTGATTGTCACCTACTAAAATGATAGCAATTCTTACAGCAAAAGCATATTTTTGGAGTAATTCTATTATCATTTGCGTCATTGTCTCAAATGTTCATATTCATAAGAAGCAATGGGTAAACTTAGATTACATTTCCTTACAGAGTAAGTCTTAGTGGTAGAAATGGCACATGTGAGTCTAAATGTTTAACAAACTCTCAGGTGCTGTCTTTAAACTATTCTTTGTATAACTTGGAACCAACTTGAATATAACTCAATTGAACAAAGTATGTTTCTTTCCAAAATTCTTCCATAGACTTCTCAAGTTATTCATTTTCAATATCCTAAAAACCACTAAGCACAAATCAAGGACTTCTATGATTCAATATGGTCCTTGGATCTCTACCCAATAGTGTGTACTTTATGATGAGAACAGAAACCCTGAGACAAATCCAGGTTCCATTTTTGTTATGTATTCAGAAATATCATGAGGTTTCTGTTTGACCTGTCTACAGGATTTTTTTCAGCATATTAACACATAAATAGGTAGTGTAGAAGCACTTCTTGTGAACTGATAAGTTTTTATAAAGCAATTAATAATAGTCAAAAAAGAGATACAAAGATATTTTTATTATTTGGTCTTGCTATCAATATGAATTATCTTTGTACATATCTGAAATTTCAAGTACATCAATGTAGAGACATGGATAATTAAGAATAGGGGCATTTGAAAATCCATGGTTGTTAACTAATTCATGAATTTTAAAATATATTTTCAATTTAGAATGGGATCCCCAGTGGAGGAGTTAGAGAAAGGACTGAAGGAGCTGAAGGGGTTTGCAATCCCATAGGAAGAACAAGAATATCAACCAACCAGACTCCCAGAGCTCCCAAGAACTAAATCACTAACAAAAGAGTACACATGAAGCAACTGATGGCTCCAGCCACATATGTAATAGAGGATGGCTTTGTCTGGGCATCATGAAGGGGAGGAGAGGACCTTGGTCTTATGAAGGCTCAAATCCTGAGGGTAGGGGAATACCAGGACAGGAGAAGGGAGGGAATATGTAGGCAGATAGGGAGCACTATCGTAGAAGCTGGGGGGAGGGGAAACCATGAATAGGTATAACATTTAAAATGGAAATAAAGAAAATATTCAATAAAAGAAAAAATTTAAAAACCTTACTTATCATGATTTCATCAAAATATTTTTAAAAAGAAAAAAGCATCTTATCCAAACATTTTACATAAGTTTTTCTGTAATTAAAGGATCTTATTTTTCTCTTTTAAAAGATTTATTGAAAATGGATTCTTTTACCATACATACATCACCAACAGAATTTCACTTCCTCCAATCTTCCCAACTCACTTCTATCTCCCTTCTCCCAGAGATTCACTCCCTCTCCATGAAATAAGCAACAGCCAAACACGACAAAAACATACAATAAGACAAGGCAAAAGCCCTCATATCAAGGCTAAATTAGACTGTCAACAGGAAGAAAAACTCCCAAGAGCAAGCAAAATATTCATTTATACCAGGTCCCATGGTTAATGTTCTCACCAAGGTAACAGTCATAACATGTATGCAGAGGACAAGGTACAGACTCATGCAGGCCTCTTATTTACCACTTTAAACTCTGTGAATCCATGTGAGCCCTGCTGAGTTGATTTGGTGATTCTTGTTCTCCTTGCATCCTCTATCCTTTCTGACCTCTGAAATCTCTCCACTCCTTCTTCTACAGGGTCATCCGGTCTCCAAAGTGAGAGACAACATGGAACCTTACAATTTAGATACTCTCTCCTCGTAATGTCTGGGTGTGGGTATCTCCTCATCCTCACATCTGATGCCAGAAGTACCCTTTCTGATGATGATTGCGTAAGACAATGATCTATAAGTATAACAAAATTAACAGAATATCATTAGGAGTCATTTCATTGATTTATTTATTTATTTTAGCCAGGTGTATTTGGTTCTGCCCCAGATCTCTAGACTATCCAATCTCAGGATCCTGACTATCCATACAGTATAAGGCATGAGTTCCCTCTCCTAACTTGCACCTCAAACATTGGTTGGCCAGTCCCACAAGTTCTGTGTCACAATTGTCTCAGCATATTTTGCAGGCAGGATGATGATAGACTTCCAAACTAACAGAGATAGAAAAATAACATTACAACACTCCAAATTCAGAGTCATTCAAAACGCAATAACCAAACAAAAAAGAAAAACAAAAGGCCTTGAATTTAATTCTTCTAAACTGTTAGCATACATGTGAACTAAAGAAGCTAACATCTGGCTACCTTTAGTAAAAGTCATTTACTGTATTTTTTATAATTTCTATTAATTGAAACATAATTACATCATTTCCCTTCTTCTTCACTGAATTTCTCCTTGCCTGAATTCCTGCTCCCTGTCAAACTCATATCCCCTTATTATTTAATTATTACTGTTATGCACATACTCTTAAATGAGTTAATACATAAGTACAACCTAATAGTTCTTTTTGGTATTGCTTTATTTTCTTAGGGCCAACTACTTAAGATTGGAAAATGATTTAAGGTGTTCATCTATTAGGAAGATGAACATTATTTATTTTATTTTTATTAATAACTCTTATCTTTGACCATTTTATAATGCATATAATGCATTCTAATTATTCTCCACAGCTTATTTTTCTCCTTTTTCTGACTGTTACTTTTCTTCTTTATAAATACTTTTTGCATCCTTGTTAGATGTTTTTGTTGCTTAGTGTTTGGAAGAGATTAACTAGTACTGTTTCTATGATACTGGGTTTAGAATTACTATTAGTGACCTCTAGGATCATAAGTGGCTATTCAAATTGATACTATGCCTCACCCTGTCCCAGAATTAGTAACTTCCTATAAGAATCGTAGTAAGTGGTAAGGATAAGTCACTTCCTCTTCTACAGTTACCTGCCAAGAGGGTCTTGCTTGCAGCTTTTATAACTTTTGTCCCAGATTCTTTGAGGTCATTATTGCCAAGCTAAGATGATGGAATTTTATGACCCTTCATCTTCTAGCTCTTTCATTTTTTCTGCCATGTTTCACAGTATTTTCCAAGCCAGGATTTCTCCCTGTACAGTATGTCTTATTTAAGACTGAGCCAACTATTATTCCTCATTCTTGACATCTTTAAAAGCTAAAATTTTTTGCATTACCTGTATTTACTACAGAAGAGACTTCTTCCTTTAAGGTAAAAAATAACCTTTGTATCTGGGAAAAATAGATATTTAGGAAATGATTATTTCAAAGTTAATTCAGTCAAGTAGTAGTGTTAGGTTCTCCTTCTTAGACCAAAGAAGCTTCAGTGATTTGGTTTGGGGCAACTATTATAGTATTAGGCATTCCCTTTTGTAGAGAGGGTCTTATATTCAGTATAAATAAATTACCCCATAACTGTTATATCATTATTATATCAATGGGATTGTGGTACTTTATATATTTGTTTCACACTTCTAGCAACCCTCCCAGCACCCTAACATTAGGAACAAAATCTAGCAGAAAGGGAACTTCCAGGTCAGTTCCATCTTGCTTTCTCTATATTTTATACCCTAAGTAACTGTTTTCTTCAGCAATAAGATTCCGAGCAACTAGTTCTGGTAGGATAACAAAAGAATGGCAAAAGCTTATATTTCCAGAGGGACCTCTAAGGCCTCCATGCCCAACAATGTCAATAACAGTATCTCACATCTGATACTAGTTTTGCTTAATGACGTATTACTTGTAAGATCAACATAACCTAGCTATTTTGAATTTATTGTTATAGTTTTAAAGTGGACTATAAAATATTAAGTTTTATGTTTTTACATTTCTTTTAATTAATTATTTTATTTATTTACTTACCAAATGCCCCCCCTTTCCACTCCTACCATCCCCTTTGCCTTTGAGAAGGTGCTCCCTGGTACTCTGATCCCCCTTCCCTTGGGCATCAAGTCCCTACAGGATTAGACCCTCTCCTACTGAGGCCATTCAAGGTATTCCCCTGGTAAATATATGCCAGGGGCCTCAGACCAGCTTCTGTATGCTCTTTGGTTGGTGGCTTAGTCTCTGGTAGCTCCCAAATGTCTAGATTAGTTGACAGTGTTTCTCTTCATATGGGGTTGCCATCCCCTTCAGCTTCTTCAATCCTTCCTATAACTGTCCCTTACTGGTTCCTGACCTCAGTCCAGTGGTTGGCTGTAAGAATCTGCATCTGTCTCAGTCAGCTGCCCATAGAGCCTGTCAGAGGACAGCCATGCCAGTCTCCTGTCTGCAAGCACAACATAGATAAGAACAGTAATTATGTCAGGGTTTGATGCCTGCCCATGTTATGGATTCAAAGTTGAGCCAGTCACTGGATGGATGTTCTTCTAGGCTTTGCTTCATTTTTGTCCCTGAATTTCTTTTAGACAGGAACAATACTGGATCAAAAATTTTGAAGATGGGTTGGTACCCGCATCTCTGCACTGCGGGCCCTTTTCATCTTCCAGAGGTGGTCTCTTCATGTTCCACCTCTCTATTATTGTAATTTTGGTTACAATTGATTCCTGGAGGACCCTCATATCCCAGGTCTCTGGGAATTTCTAGATGTTGCCCCTACGTCCCACCCCCACAACCAATAATTTCATAATCCCATTAATTCTCTTGACCCTCTGGGCTTCTCTCCTGTCACCCCCCATACCTGATCCTTATCCTTTTTTCTTTCCCCCAACCCCTCAGACTCAGGTCCATCACTCCTGCCTCCTGTGATTATTTTATTCCCCCTTTTAAGTGGAATTGAAGCATGCTTACTTGGGTCCTCCCTCTTCTTAAACTTTTTATGGATTGAGGGCTATACCCTGGGTATTCTATACTTTTTGGCTAATACCTACTTATCATTAGGTACATACCATGTGTGCTCTTGGTCTGTGTTACCTCATTCAGGGTGATATTTTCTAGTTGCATCTATTTGCTCACAAATTTCATGTCTTCATTTTTAATAGTGGAATAGTGTTTCATTGTATAAATGAACATTTTCTGTACCCATTTTTCAGTTGAGGGACATATGGGTTGCCTTTAGCTCCTTGTTATTATGAATAAAGCTGTCATGAATGTAGTGAAGCATGTGTCCTTGTAGAATGGTAGAACATCTTTTGGGTGTATAAGCAGGAGCTGTATACATGGATCTTTAAGTAGAACTATTTTGAATTTTCTGAGGAACTACCAGATTTATTTCCATAGTGATTGTACCAGTATGTAATCCCACTAGTAATGGAAGCTTCTTTCTCTACATTCTTACCAGAATGTGTTGTCACTTGAGTTTTTGATATTAGCCATTCTGATTGGTGTAAGTTGGAAATGGTAATAGAATATTAGATCTGACCTATTGGATATCAAAGATGAGTACCAATCAAAAGAAATTCTCTATTTTTCAGCTATAAGTTACATGTAGGTACATAGTACATGACATATGATTAATACATGGAGGAATTGAATTTTTATGGCAACTTCAAAATGTATAGAAGATTCCATTTTACTAGTTCTTCCATTTTAATATTCATTTTCATTTGAATTTACATATGAAGGTTACATAAGATTGGGTGCAAAACAATTGAAGAACATACCTCTATATTATATGCACACCTGTTTACTAAATAATTGGTATTTACTGAAAGATATTGAAGTTTCTGTAAATCTTTTGAATACTGCACTGACAATTTTCCCAACTTTCCCATCATAATAATTTCTAAGGGTATACAAATCAATAATAATTATATGCATCAATAATCATCATGTAGCATCATATATAATTATATCATTTGGCAAGTAACATAGTTACAATCATTGACAGAGTGTTAACCCAAAGTAATCTTAAATAGGATTATCAGATTCTAAACTGTTTGCTGCTATACCTACCAACTATTAGAATAAAGAAATACAAGTTAACAGAGTAACAAGGATGAATTAAATTTATGTAACGTCACTCATGCATTATTACTATCATGAACCTTCACATGTAGTTTCTTAACAGAGTAATATATTTAGTCACATTTAAGTAGTAGAACCGGTTTCCATATATCTTCATTTGAAATGAAAAAAATTAATAAAACTTGAGATATTTTTACATGAGTAGCAGAAAGCATCACACAGTTTGTGCAGAATAAACATTATAGTAATTCTAAATCCAGAACATTACAAGGTACAAAAAAGCAAATGCATACCTGGATTGAAAACTAAACAAAATTGATCTCAATAAATTATATATAATGGTTTTGAAGGACTGATTCAGATGCCTGAATCCACACCCTAAGCCACTCTGAAAAAGAATAAAAGCAGAATAGTCACTGTACTACTTCATCTGCTTTTGTGAATAGCAAATCTTTTTACATTGAACTAAAACACAAAAATGCATTGGCATCTTCCACAAGGAAGACAGTCTAGATATAATGTGAAGAATTTAAATTTCAGATTTTTCTGGAGGAGGAAAAGTTGGTAGAAGAAAATCCTGTGTGTCTGCATAGATATATCAAATGGAAATTTATCAGACATGGAATGCAAAAGACTATTTGTGTTTCTAAAAGTTTCATTACCACTGAAGCAAAAATAAATGAGAATGACAAAGAAAATGATATGCTTCACCTAATAAGACAGTACTCATTCACCTGGATAGAGCCTCATCACTCCCAGTTGTACCCGTCATCAGGTCATTCCACAAAAGAGTACAGGCTTAGTACTGTAATGTAAAGTGCATTACTAGGAAAATGGGATACCTTATATTTACGGATGACTTAAGCAAAGAGCTGGAACCATTTGACAGAAAAACTGAAACTAAAAGTTTGCTGTTACAAATATATAGTGATTCACATAAAATCTCAATTGGAAAGCTTAAGAAAATATGTCAAAAATAAAGATCAGCAACCCATCCCTATGCTTTGGTATGTGTTATCGAATCAATTTCATTTTTAGGCTATGTTGCTCACATAAAACATCTTTTCATTTTTGCTGAGAGACATACCTGATTCTAAATAAGAAACTAGGTATTGAAACAAAAACGGAGTTTCAAGATGAAGTAGGTGGGAAAATAAGATGTTATGTAGAATAGTCAACTGTGTACAATTCCCACCCTGAATACAATAGATTTATAACTTTTTCCATCTTTTTCTAATAAATATGTAATCTGATTCTTACTATTATAAACAATATGGGTACTTCTGTCCAAAATGTCTTTTCTTAGGGGATATTTTCAATATAGTTGAAATCACTCTCAAGTCACATTAGTTTGTCTTATACACATATACAATACACATTCAGTATATATATTGCAAGCAATTGTAGTAGTAATTGCAAGCAATGTAGGTAGTAATTTCATATTGTTCTATTATTGGCTTCCCATTGGGGACAATAATTTGTTATTAGATAAAGAATATTGTGACTTTCTCTTAGAATATATTTCATTAAAAAACTGTACTAATTCAGGTTGGTTAATAATTGGATATAGGTCCAACAATTATGTAAATACAAAAAATATCAAGATTTATGTGAAATACTGAAAATCATAAATCATAACGTTGTAAGCCCTCAAAATCTCAAAAGACTGCAACTTGTCCCTCCCATGGGAAAGATTTATGCAATGTGTACAATCAGAAAATAAAACATACATCTTTAGTTATATTCAGTTCACAGTTCACTATGGAATCATCATTGATTTGTACTTCATGATACCAAAATATAGAAGAAATGGTTTAAGTATTAGTAGAAGTAACAGGATGGAAACAATTACAGAAAAGCACAATTGGTCAAATTATAGCAGAGTAGAGCCCATTTTCCACTGATACATCTACAGCACAACACCTGCACCTAAGACTCAAATATTATTCCAGAAGAAGAAAGATAGTAAGAAACATGGAAAACAGCAATTTAGTATGACATTGTGAATTATAGAAATGTCAGAGACACTATACCTATGGAGTTTCAGAAACATGACTGACTAAACACACATGAACCAGTAAATGTGGAAAGGAGATAGTGTATCAGATCTCAACCTTAGACAAGGGATTCCAGGCTACTAAATAATGCTGAGACAAGGAAAAATATTCTCCATCATGGAAGAGAATACAATTGGTCATCCAATACCAAGTGACCATCCCTGAAAACCTACATACAAGTAATATATGGTTTATATATTTAGAAATAAACACAGTTGCTCTCCTCCTCTGTCACTCAAACACACACACACACACACACACACACACACACACACACACACACACACATACACACACACACACACACACACACACACACACACACACACACACACACACGCAGAAGAAAAAGTGTGTGGGAAGCATTGCCATAAGGCTGAAGGAGAATAAGCATTTAATAGTATCAAAAACAAACAACCGCACAAACCTATGATCTTTTTTCATAACAAATTTGTGTCTTCATCAATAAATAGCCACTGATGAAATACAACTATCAGTACCAACACAGGTATTTTCGATTCTTTTACTTCAAATATTCAGGGCCTAAAAATCAGATGACATGAGACCTCAGCTTTCCTGAGTCTCCTGTGCTCACCAACAACCTGACACTAATCTGAGAAGTGACAGGACAGATAGGCACTGATCAAAACAGGTCCAGTTGAACATTGACTCTGAAGCTGCCAACACTATGCACCATTTAATATTGCCATTTTCCATATCACAGAAGATGACTATCTTCTTAGTCTAAATGAAATTGTTTTTTTTTTATTTTAACCAAACTAACTTTAATATACTAAACTGAACAAATTTTGCTTGTTTTTTTTAAACAAAAATGAAATAGCTATAAATTCTCTGAAGGAGTTCAGTTCTTACCAGTGTTCTTCAGAGAACTAATAGCATTAGTGCACAATTTCAGTAAAATGACAAAGAGACAAACAATACAATGGCCATTAACTAGACAAATATGTGAAGAAGCCTTGGTTAGTAAATAGCTTAATGATACATTACTTCTTCAGATTTAAAGAACACTTATATATTTAAAATACTTCTCTTTGCTTCCAAGACAAGAACATAATTTACTGGTCAAAAGCAAGTATATGGTCATAACAATTTATTACTGTAAAGTGGTTGCAAATTACTGCTTTTAAAAGAGAAGCAACTCAGTGAATAAGTCATTCATTCAGCAAATACTCATAATTTATAAAACAAATACATGCATTTTGGTATAACTACAAATATGTCTTGAATTCCACATGGAAATTTTATATAATCTAGTAGATGAGATATGTCAGAATATTTTAAGACCTGTATTTTCAACTGTCATTTTTATTGTAGTGTTTCATTTCTGCAAGTTACTCTTAACTGTTTATCCCTGTATTTAATAATAGAATAAGCTATATTATAGGTGTGATGAGGTGAGGAAGCCTTACATACATGTGTAAATAATGGTTGAACTTCTTATAACTGTACAGTTATGGATACAACCATGTCAAGGACTAATCCCTGAGGTCCATGGGAACTCAACACATCCATCCTTCTCCTGGTGTTCTTAGGAGTGATCAAGACTATCCTCTAACACAAGTGAGAATGTTAACAAGTATGTGGAAGTACAAGTGTTTAGTACCAGTGATGAGAATGCAGAAGAGGTTGGAGAAACAGAACTGGAAGGGCTAAATGGAAAGAGGAAAGAAGGACATTTTGAACGTAATAGTATGGATATTAATATGGATTATAGATAACCAGTCTTTGGATAGGTCATATGAAAATCGAATGCTAAAAAGACAAGAAAAGAAAAGAAAAATTGACTGCTGTAGAAAAATCACTAAAATAAATACATGCCCACAACTAGTATATTAAAAGTTGAGTGATGTAGTTTTTGGTCAGCCAGATCGCAGAGACTAGTCCTATTCAGATTATTGTCCTTGGTCTTTGTTATGGCTATTCTTGGTTGCTAGCATGACTGTATCTGGAATTAACTAAAACTCAAGTGGCTAGGAACATCTCTGAGGGTTTTTTTTGTTTTGTTTGGGTTTTTGTTTTTTGTTTTTCTTAAACAATTTGAAGTGGGAAAGCTTACTTTTAATCTATCTTTTCAGGTGAGAAGATACGTTTTTAATCTGGACCTTTCCTTCTGGTGGCAGAATTTATAAGAAAGATTTTGCTTTTGCCGATTGCACCTACTCTAGATTAATTGGTATTAGAGCCTTAATTTTGTGACTCCAATATATGCTGCAGACCAACTCAGATAAGTAGCCTTGTGGACTGAACAATATTTAGATTTTGGAGTCTCTTTTGGAATAAAGCTATTATTGGAATAGTTAGACCACAGTCTGTAAGCCACTTTTATCACTTCCTATTTTATACTTGAACAATCATTCTATCACCTTCAGATGACTGACTAACATAGTCCTGTTTACCTATCAGAATTTGATGGTAAAGCTTTAGTGCTGAATATACCATGTTTGAGCCATAGGATGTACAGAATCAAGGTGATATAGACATGGAAGCTTCACACTTTTCATATGCTGGGAGGTGTCTTGTACACTGCAGTAGGACAAATGTAACCATCAGTTCTACCTGTCTGGACGCAGAAAACTACAGAATGGACAGATGAAAGATGAACATTATCAAAATATATCTCACTAAATAATCAGAATCAATAATAATATAATTTTACAAAGGTTTATGAGGAGTTCTTCAATTGTCATCCCCAACTGCTTACTGTGTTAAAAACATCCAACACAGTAATGTGAAAAAAGAGGAATCAACTCATTCTCTTAGAACAATATAGTATAGGTTTTGCATGAAATTTTTATATCATTTTTAAGCATTTTTACTGAATATCTTTTCATTTCATTAATTAAAAATGCCTCTTGTCTTTTAGCGCAGAAATTGTCCACTGGCTTCCTTATCTAGGTTCACTCTGTGGCTGTGACAGTATTTTGACAAGATAAAACAAAACATGCTGTAAGAAAACCTTTTTCTTACTTAGGTTATATGTCCAGATCATATCCGTTACCAAGGAAATTTAGTCCAAAATCTGGAGCAGAGAACCACAGGGGTGAAGGTTGATGTCTTTATGTAGGTGAAGGCAAGTACAAGATAAAATGAGGCCTGCCATTGGATGAGAAGAAAGGGAGGCAGGAACAGAGGTTGGGAAGGAGAGAGAGGAACAGCCAGGAGAAGGAAGATGGAGGCAGACATAAATGATCCTTCCCATGCACCTCTACATAGATACAGGTTGTTATGACTATGTTTAAGGAATGGATGTGTGCAGGATTTTGTGTGTCTAGATGAGCAAACTATATCTTATCTAGGTCAGTGGTTTAAAACCTTATCAATCAGTTGTAATTTAGTTGTGTGGATATATTGTACATTGAGCATTGAACATTTAAATCTGGTTGTAGGGTTACAGCTTGTTGAGTCATAACTTAACTGGGTTTTTGGGTGTGTGAGCAGAGGTTGTGACAGGAAGCTGTGATAGGCTATATAAAGCTTGGGGCTAGCATGGGGTGAGGCCATCCTAGCACAAGCCCATAGAATGTGATGTGTGTATCAGGTGTAAATCCCACCAAAGAGAGAGTGTGTTAAAGTGGTAACAGACAAACCACTAGGGTGCACAGATTAGTGTGGAGTGGGAACACCTGGGATCCAGGTCATGCTGATTGTTTGATTATACAACAAAGGGGAACACTGGGTTTTTTTGTTTCTTTCTTTGTTTTGTTTTTTTATTTTTTCTCCATCTTTATTAAATTGGGTATTTATTATTTACATTTCAATTCTTCTTCCCTTTACTGGTTTCCATGCCAACATCCTCCTATCCCCTCCCCCTCCCGTTAGATATGGGTGTTCCCCTCCCCATCCTCCCCCCCATTACCGCCCTCCCACCAATAATCACGTTCACTGGGGGGGGGGTCAATCTTGGCAGGACCAAGGGCTTCCCCATCCTCTGGTGCCCTTACTAGGCTATTCATTGCTGCCTATGCAGTTGGAGCCCAGGGTCAGTCCATGTATATAGTCTTTGGGTAGTGGTTTAGTCCCTGGAAGCTCTGGTTGGTTGGCATTGTTGTGCATATGCGGTCTCAATCCCCTTCAAGCTCTTTCAGACCTTTCTCTAATTCCTTCAACGGGGGCCCTGTTCTAAGTTCAGTGGTTTGTTGCTGGCATTCGCCAATGTATTTAACATATTCTGGATCTGTCTCTGAGGAGAGAACTGCATCTGGTTCCTGCCAGCTTGCACTTCTTTGCTTCATCCATCTTATCTAGTTTGGTGGCTGTATATAAATGGGCCACATGGGAGGCAGGGCATTCCTTCAGTTCGGTTCTAAACTTTGAATCCCTATTCCCTCCCAACGATATCCTTGCTCCCCTTTGAAAGAAGGAGTGAAGCATTCGTATTTTGGTCAACCTTCTTCAGTTTCATGTGTTCTGTGCATCTAGGGTAATTCGAGCATTTGGGTAATATCCACTTATCAATGAATGCATACAATGTGTGTTTTTCTGGGATTGGGTTACCTCACTTGGGATGATATTTGCCTATTCCATAAATTTGCCTATGAATTTCATAGTCATTGTTTTTGATAGCAGAGCAGTATTCCATTATGTAGATGTACCACATTTTCTGTATCCATTCCTCTGTTGAAGGGCATCTGGGTTATTTCCAGCTTCTGACTATTATAAATAAGTCTGCTATGAGCATAGTGGAGCACATGTCTTTGTTATATGTTGGGGCATATTTAGGGTATATGCCCAAGAGAGGTATAGCTGGGTAATTTTGTAGAATGATGTCCAATTTTCTGAGGAACTTCCAGACTGATTTCCAGAATGGTTGTACCAGTCTGCAATCCCACCAACAATGGAGGAGTGTTCCTCTTTCTTAACATCCTGGCAAGCAACTGCTGTTGCTGGACTTTTTAATCTTAGCCATTCTGACTGGTGTGAGGTGAAATCTCAGGGTTGTTTTGATTTGCATTTCCCTTATGACTAAAGACGTTGAACATTTCTTTAAAAGCTTCTCGGCCATTCAGCATTCCTCAGCTGTGAATTCTTTGTTTAGCTCGGAACGTCATTTTTTAATAGGGTTATTTGTGTCCCTGCAGTCTAACTTCCTAAGTTGTATCTTTTGGAAATAAGACCTCTATCAGTTATAGGATTGTTAAAAACATTTTCCCAATCGGTTGGTTGCTGTTTTGTCCTAAAAACAGTGTCTTTTGCCTTAAAAAAGTTTTGTAGTTTTATGAGATCCCATTTGTTGATTCTTGATCTTAGAGCATAAACCATTCTTGTTTTATTCAGGAAATTTTCTCCAGTGCCCATGTGTTCGAGATCCTTCCCCACTTTTTCTTCAATTAACTTGAGTGTATCTGGTTTGATGTGGAGGTCTTTAATCCACTTGGACTTAAGCTTTGTACAAGAGGATAAGAATGGACAGGTTGTCTCTGGTATTACCTTGTTCTCTTTCTGACAGTGGCTTGACTGTCCTATATGCCTGTGTGTCAGGAGTTCTGTAGACCTGTTTTCCTGTTTTCTTTCAGCCAGTTATGGAAACATAGTTTTCTGCTTTCAGGCATGTAGTCGTTCCTGTCTACTAGTCTTCAGCTGTTCCTGTGGGTGTGTGTCCTGTGTCCACCAGTCAGGTCACTTGGAGCAGAAAAGTTGGTCTTACCTCTGATCTCAGGCCTGAAGTTGCTCCTGGATGCTAGGTTTCAGCTTTCCATCAGGGCAGCAACCAGAAGGGCCTGCCCTGCCTTCTCTTGGGTCCTTGTGCACAAGGGGCCTAGATGCGCTAGGCATTTTCCTCTAGAGTCAGAAATGTGGGCAGAGAGTAATTTCCTCTGGCTTCCCAGGCATGTCTGCCCCTCTGAAGGTCTAGCTCTCCCTCCCATGGGATTTGGGTGCAGGGAACTGTTTGACCGGGTTTCTTCAGATCCGGTCGCAGTCTCAGGAACACTGTTTAATAGCCTTATCACTCTTTATCCTGCTGGGTAACTTAAGTAGTTTCTTATATAACCCAGGACTACATCCCTAGAAATGGTAAGCTCTACCTAAATTAGTTTCTGATCAAGGAAAAGCTAAATAGATGTGCCCACATGACATTGGCAACTGATCAACCTACGATATTCTAAGTAAAAGTAAAAGCGGAAAACACTATCAGACTATATTCTTGACTAATTTTTAAAGTGCTTTATAATTTCTAAGTTACTCTACACACTGTCTTCCTTTTTCCTCCTAATTTTGCGCTTTCCTTCTGCCACCTAATGTCATTCTTCCAAGTTTTTGTACTTTTTCTATAGGAATATATATATATATATATATATATATATATATATATATTTGAATGAGAAGTTTATAAGCTAGCCTCAGAGATGTTTAAAAGTGTTTACATTAGGATTAGGATGCTTGGAGCCAACCAACAGACTGAGCTCAGGGACCCTAATGTGGGAGCTGGCAGAAGGACTGAAAGAGCTGAGGGAGATTGAAACTCCATAAGAAGAAGAATATCATCACCTGGCCGGACCACCCAGTGTTCCCAAGGACTAGACCACCAAACAAAATCTATACAGGGAGGGATTCATGACTCCAGATGCATAGGTAGCAGAGGATGGTATTGTCTGAAATCAGTAGGGGGAGACCCTTGGTCCTGTGAATGTTTGATGTCCCAGCATATAGGGATGCTGGAGGCATAGAGCCAGAGAGGGTGGGTGGGTGGGTTAGCACCCTCATAGAAAGAAAGCGGAGAGAGGAGAGGGAAGTAATTGGATGAGAGGCTGTGGAAGGGACCTGGGAAGTGGGATATCATCTGAAATGTTAATGAATGAAATAATCATTAAAAAATTAGTTATTTAGCTATATTTCATTATATGCCACTAGCTTCACAAGTTCATTGAGAGTCTGAAACCATAACTTTTCTGTCTAAGTTAGCTTGTAAATTTTCTGTAGATAAACCCAGTCAATATTTTATGTACCATCCTTGTACCTACAATAAATTATTCTTTCCCTTTTGTTAGTTTCTTCCCTTTGGTTACTTGTTTTAAAGCTCTAAAGAATGTATTCTAAGTTGTAAATCACTGCTTTCTATCTCAGAAGAAATTAACTCTTGACATGTGAAGACCCGAAAAGTTATAATTTCAGTTTTCATATCAAAGCAGGTTTTAGTAGCAGTCCTAAAGTATAAGAAGCTTAATAATTACTAGTATAATTTTAAGAATAGTAATAGAATCATCACTAGGAATTATGGAATCATATGTTTGTACAGCATTGTTACAAGTCTTTACATCTTCATTGATCTGCAGAAAATCTGACCAGTAGGGTGGGCAAATACCCAGTGATTATATATTAATTTAATTTAATAATGACAGGAAAGGTATATCCGTAGCAGGAACCAAATCCTGAAAATGTCATTTCTTCAGCCTTGACAGCAAAGGTTTATATTGCAGTCCACCATCCACAGTGAAATCTTCTCAGGAAGATGACCTGCTATCCTTTATCCTTTCCTAGATGGTACCTTACATCAAAGCCCATATGAACTCACAGAGACCTTAGGAATATGAATAGGACCTGTACAGGTCTGTTCCCAGTCTTCTGCATATATATTATGATGTCCAATATTTTCATATGATTACTAAGTGTGCTCCTAGGGGGTCTGTTTTTAAACCTTCTCTTGGGCTACTTTTCTTCTATTGATTTGTTTTGTCCAATTCCATTGTGTTAGTTTTCAATCTTATATTTTATTTTACTTCATAAAAACAAAGAAAGTAGTGGTTAAAAGCACAAAAACCTGAAAAAGATGAATAACATGGCATGTGCATTGCACCACCTAAGACAATCTTCATTAAAATTTGGCTGAAAATTATCATTGAAAACTTATTTTCTTTTTTTTTTAATTAACTTGAGTATTTCTTATTTACATTTCGAATGTTATTCCCTTTCCTGGTTTCAAAACATCCCCCTCCCCCTCCCCTGCTTTTATGGGTGTTTCCTCCCCATCCTCCCCTTGCCGCCCCCCCCCCAGCAATCCCCTAGTTCACTGGGGGTTCAGTCTTAACAGGACC
The DNA here is from genome assembly GCF_011064425.1 of Rattus rattus. Lineage (NCBI taxonomy): Eukaryota > Metazoa > Chordata > Mammalia > Rodentia > Muridae > Rattus > Rattus rattus. The sequence goes on along the minus strand of NC_046157.1, from coordinate 76,189,061 downwards.
CAGGGCTTCCCTTCCACTGGTGCTCTTACTAGGATATCCATGGCTACCTATGGGGTCAGAGTCCAGGGTCAGTCCATGTATAGCCTTTAGGTAGTGGCCTAGTCCCTGGAAGCTCTGGTTGCTTGGAATTGTTGTACATATGGGGTCTCGAGCCCCTTCAAGCTCTTCCAGTTCTTTCTCTGATTCCTTCAACGGGGGTCCTATTCTCAATTCAGTGATTTGCTGTTGGCATACGCCTCTGGGTTTGCTGTATTCTGGCTGTGTCTCTCAGGAGAGATCTACTTCCGGCTCCTGTCGGCCTGCACTTCTTTGCTTCATCCATGTTGTCTAATTGGATGGCTGTATATGCATGGGCCACATGTGGGGCAGGCTCTGAATGGGCGTTCCTTCTGTGTCTGTTTTAATCTTTGCCACTCTATTCCCTGTCAAGGGTATTCTTGTCCCCCTTTAAAGAAGGAGTGAAGCATTCACATTTTGATCATCCGTCTTGAGTTTCATTTGTTCTAGGCATCTAGGGTAATTCATGCATTTGGGCTAATAGCCACTTATCAATGAGTGCATACCATGTGTGTTTTTCTGTGATTGGATTACCTCACTCAGGATGATATTTTCCAGTTCCAACCATTTGCCTATGAATTTCATAAAGTCATTTGTTTTGATAGCTGAGTAATATTCCATTGTGTAGATGTACCACATTTTCTGTATCCATTCCTCTGTTGAAGGGCATTTGGGTTCTTTCCAGCTTCTGGCTATTATAAATAAGGCTGCGATGAACATAGTGGAGCACGTGTCTTTTTTATATGTTGGGGCATCTTTTGGGTATATGCCCAATAGAGTTATAGCTGGATCCTCAGGCAGTTCAATGTCCAATTTTCAGAGGAACCTCCAGATTGACTGCCAGAATGGTTGTACCAGTCTGCAATCCCACCAACAATGGAGGAGTGTTCCTCTTTCTCCGCATCCTCACCAGCATCTGCTGTCACCTGAGTTTTTGATCTTAGCCATTCTCACTGGTGTGAGGTAAAATCTCAGGGTTGTTTTGATTTGCATTTCCCTGATGACTAAAGTTGTTGAACATTTCTTTAGGTGTTTCTCAGCCATTCGACATTCCTCAGCTGTGAATTCTTTGTTTAGGCCTGAACCCATTTTTTAATAGGATTATTTGTCTCCCTGCGGTCTAACTTCTTGAGTTCTTTGTATATTTTGGATATGAGGCCTCTATCTGTTGTAGGATTGGTAAACATCTTTTCCCAATCTGTTGGTTGCCGTTTTGTCCTAACCACAGTGTCCTTTGCCTTACAGAAGCTTTGCAGTTTTATGAGATCCCATTTGTGGATTCTTGATCTTAGAGCATAAGCCATTGGTGTTTTGTTCAGGAAATTTTTTCCAGTGCCCATGTGTTCCAGATGATTCCCTAGTTTTTCTTCTATTAGTTTGAGTGTGTCTGGTTTGATGTGGAGGTCCTTGATCCACTTGGACTTAAGCTTTGTACAGGGTGATAAGAACGGATCGATCTGCATTCTTCTACACGTTGACCTCCAGTTGAACCAGCACCATTTGCTGAAAATGCTCTTTTTTCCATTTGATGGTTATGGCTCCTTTGTCAAAATTCAAGTGACCATAGGTGTGCGGGTTAATTTCTGGGTCTTCAATTCTATTCCATTGGTCTATCTGTCTGTCTCTGTACCAATACCATGCAGTTTTTATCACTATTGCTCTGTAATACTGCTTGAGTTCAGGGATAGTGATTCCCCCTGAAGTCCTTTTATTGTTGAGGATAGTTTTAGGTATCCTGGGTATTTTGGTATTCCAGATGAATTTGCAAATTGTTCTGTCTAAGTCTTTGAAGAATTGGATTGGTATTTTGATGGGGATTGCATTGAATATGTAGATCGCTTTTGGTAAAATGGCCATTTGTACTATATTAATCCTACCAATCCATGAGCATGGGAGATCTTTCCATCTTCTGAGGACTTTTTCAATTTCTTTCTTCAGAGTCTTGAAGTTCTTATTGTACAGAACTTTTACCTTCTTGGTTAAAGTCACACCGAGGTACTTTATATTATTTGGGTCTATTATGAAGGGTGTCGTTTCCCTAATTTCTTTCTCGGCTTGTTTCTCTTTTGTGTAGAGGAAGGCTACTGATTTATTTGAGTTAATTTTATACCCAGCCACTTTGCTGAAGTTGTTTATCAGCTTTAATAGTTCTCTGGTGGAACTTTTGGGATCACTTAAATATACTATCATATCGTCTGCAAATAGTGATATTTTGACTTCTTCTTTTCCGATCTGTATCCCCTTGACCTCCTTTTGTTGTCTGATTGCTCTGGGTAGAACTTCAAGAACTATATTGAATAAGTAGGGAGAGAGTGGGCAGCCTTGTCTAGTCCCTGATTTTAGTGGTATTGCTTCAAGTTTCTCTCCATTTAGTTTAATGTTAGCAACTGGTTTGCTGTATATGGCTTTACTATGTTTAGGTATGGGCCTTGAATTCTATTCTTTCCAGTACTTTTTATCATGAAGGGGTGTTGAATTTTGTCAAAATGCTTTCTCAGCATCTAATGAAATGATCATGGGTTTTGTTCTTTCAGTTTGTTTTATATAATGGATCACGTTGATGGTTTTCCCAGATATTAAACCATCCCTGCATGCCTGGGATGAAGCCTACTTGATCATGGTGGATGATTGTTTTGATGTGCTCTTGGATTCGGTTTTCCAGAATTTTATTGAGTATTTTTGCATCGATATTCATAAGGGAAATTGGTCTGAAGTTCTCTTTCTTTGTTGGGTCTTTGTGTGGTTTATGTATAAGAGTAATTGTGGCTTCATAGAAGGAATTCGGTAGTGCTCCATCTGTTTCAATTTTGTGGAATAGTTTGGATAATATTGGTACGAGGTCTTCTATGAAGGTCTGATAGAATTCTGCACTAAACCCGTCTGGACCTGGGCTCTTTTTGGTTGGGAGACCTTTAATGACTGCTTCTATTTCCTTAGGAGTTATGGTGTTGTTTAACTGGTTTATCTGTTCCTGATTTAACTTCGGTACCTGGTATCTGTCTAGGAAATTGTCCATTTCCTGTAGATTTTCAAGTTTTGTTGAATATAGGCTTTTATAGTAAGATCTGATGATTTTTTGAATTTCCTCTGAATCTGTAGTTATGTCTCCCTTTTCATTTCTGATTTTGTTAATTTGGACACACTCTCTGTGTCCTCTCGTTAGTCTGGCTAAGGTTTATCTCTCTTGTTGATTTTCTCAAAGAACCAACTTTTGGTTCTCTTGATTCTTTCTATGGTCCTTTTTGTTTCTACTTGGTTGATTTCTGCTCTGAGTTTGATTATTTCCTGCCTTCTACTCCTCCTGGGTGTATTTGCTTCTTTTTGTTCTAGAGCTTTTAGGTGTGCTGTCAAGCTGTTGACATATGGCTTTCCTGTTTCTGCAGGCACTCAGCGCTATGAGTTTTCCTCTTAGCACAGATTTCATTGTGTCCCATATGTTTGCGTATGTTGTAACTTCATTTTCATTAAATTCTAAAAAGCCTTTAATTTCTTTATTTCTTTCTTGACCAGGTTATCATTGAGTAGAGCATTGTTCAATTTCCACGTATATGTGGGCATTCTTCCCTTATTGTTATTGAAGACCAGTTTTAGGCCATGGTGGTCTGATAGCACTCATGGGATTATTTGTATCTTTCTGTACCTGTTGAGGCCCGTTTTTTGACCAATTATATGGTCAATTTTGGAGAAAGTACCATGAGGAGCTGAGAAGAAGGTATATCCTTTTGCTTTAGGATAGAATGTTCTATAAATATCTGTTAAGTCCATTTGGCTCATGACTACTCTTAGTCTGTCTACATCTCTGTTTAATTTCTGTTTCTATGATCTATCCATTGATGAGAGTGGGGTGTTGAAGTCTCCTACTATTATTGTGTGAGGTACTATGTGTGTTTTGAGCTTTAGTAAGGTTTCTTTTACGTATGTAGGTGCCTTTGTATTTGGGGCATAGATATTCAGGACTGAGAGTTCATCTTGGTGGATTTTTCCTTTGATGAATATGAAGTGTCCTTCCTTATCTTTTTTGATGAATTTTAGTTGAAAATTGATTTTATTTGATATTAGAATGGCTACTCCAGCTTGCTTCTTCTGACCATTTGCTTGGAAAGTTGTTTTCCAGCCTTTCACTCTTAGGTAGTGTCTGTCTTTGTCTCTGAGGTGTGTTTCCTGTAGGCAGCAGAATGCAGGGTCCTCGTTGCGTATCCAGTTTGTTAATCTATGTCTTTTTATTGGGGAGTTGAGGCCATTGATGTTGAGAGATATTAAGGAATAATGATTATTGCTTCCTGTTATATTTATATTTGGATATGAGGTTATGTTTGTGTGCTTTTTCTTCTCTTTGTTTTGTTGCCAAGACAATTAGTTTCATGCTTCTTCTAGGGTATAGCTTGCCTCCTTATGTTGGGCTCTACCATTTATTATCCTTTGTAGTGCTGGGTTTGTTGAAAGATATTGTGTAAATTTGGTTTTGTCATGGAATATCTTGTTTTCTCCATCTGTGTTAATGGAGAGTTTTGCAGGATACAGTAACCTGGGCTGGCATTTGTGTTCTCTTAGGGTCTGTATGACATCTGTCCAGGATCTTCTGGCTTTCCTAGTTTCTGGCGAAAAGTCTGGTGTGATTCTGATAGGTCTGCCTTTATATGTTACTTAACCTTTTCCCCTTACTGCTTTTAATATTCTTTCTTTATTTTGTGCGTTTGGTGTTTTGACTATTATATGACAGGGAGAAATTTCTTTTTGGTCCAATCTATTTGGAGTTCACTAGGCTTCTTTGTTTATGGGCAACTCTTTCTTTAGGTTCGGGAAGTTTTTTTCTTTGATTTCATTGAAGATATTTACTGGTCCTTTGAGCTGGGAGTCTTCACTCTCTTCTATACCTATTATCCTTAGGTTTGATCTTCTCATCGAGTACTGGATTTTCTGTATGTTTTGGACCAGTAGCTTTTTCTGCTTTACATTATCTTTGACAGTTAAGTGGATGATTTCTATGAAATCTTCTGCTCCTGAGATTCTCTCTTCCATCTCTTGAATTCTGTTGGTGAAGCACGTATCTACAGCTCCTTGTCTCTTCTTTTGGTTTTCTATATCCAGGGATGTTTCCATGTGTTCTTTCTTGATTGTTTCTATTTCCATTTTTAGTTCCTTCAACTGTTTGATTGTGTTTTCCTGGAATTCTTTCAGGGATTTTTGTGACTCCTCTCTATGGGCTTCTATTTGTTTATTTATGTTTTCCTGGAATTCTTTCAGGGATTTTTGCAATTCCTCTCTGTAGGCTTCTACTTGTTCTCTAAGAGAGTTCTTCACGTCTTTCTTGAAGTCCTCCAGCATTAAATATGATTTTTGAAACTAGATCTTGCTTTTCTGGTGTGTTTGGATATTCCATGTTTGTTTGGTGGAGAATTGGGCTCCAAGGATGCCGCGTCTTGGTTTTCTGTTGCTTGGTTCCTGTGCTTGCCTCTTTGCCATCAGATTATCTCTAGTGTTACTTTTTTGTTCTGCTATTTCTGACAGTGGCTAGACTGTCCTATAAGCCTGTGTTTCAGGAGTGCTATAGACCTGTTTTCCTGTTTTCTTTCAGCCAGTTATGGGAACAGAGTGTTCTGCTTTCGGGAGTCTAGTTTTTCCTCTCTACAGGTCTTCAGCTGTTCCTGTGGGCCTGTGTCTTGAGTTCACCAGGCAGGTTGCTTGCAGCAGAAAAGTTGGTCTTACTTGTGGTCCCGAGGCTCAAGTTTGCTAATGGGGTGTTGCTTATGAGCTCTCTGTGGCGGCAGCAACCAGGAAGATCTGTGCCGCCCTTTCCGGGAGCTTCTGTGCAGTAGAGTTCAAGATGGATTTTGGTATTTTCCTCTGGAATCAGTAATGTGTGCAGAGTGCAGTCTCTTCTGGTTTCCCAGGTTTGTCTGCCTCTTATAAGGTTTAGCTCTCCCTCCCACGGGATTTGGGTGCAGAGAACTGTTTATCTGGTCGGTCCCTTAAGGTTCTGGCGGTGTCTCAGACGCAGCGGACCTGCCACTCCTGGGCCCTCCCCCACGGGAACCCAGAGGCCGTATACAGTTTCCTCTTGTGCCAGGGATGTGGGCAGGGGTGGGCAGTGTTGGTAGTCTCTTCCGCTCTGCAGCCTCAGGAGTGCCCACCTGACCAGGCGGTGAGGTCTCTCTCCCACGGGGTTTGGGAGCAGAGAGCTGCTGCGAGCAGGGATCCGCTGGTTTGGGACTCCTGCTAAATACCCAGTAAGATTCTTTCTAACAGTAACATTCTTTGAGAACTGAAGTACTAAAAAGGGAAAGATAGCCTATTAAAGTATATATTGAGAAAAGAGGAGGTGTTAGTCTACAATTTTAGACTTTATTGGATTAAAATAAATGGTAAAAAGATGAAGTGAAATAAGCATATAAAATCTACAAAATGGTCATTTGGAAGATGCAATGAAAAGTTGGTTCAGTTCTCAATTTCATATTATTTTTCTTTTACTAATTCAACAGATTTTAAACTGTACTATACAAAGAAATAAAATGAGTTACATTTAAATTTAACAGAACATTTACTCTTATAGCATTTATTTTAGCTGGTATATTCTATAACCTACAATTAATTTTACAATAAATCATTTAGTAATACTAGCATTGCAAAATTAAATGTAAAATTTGAAACTGTTAAAAAAGTGTTTATGTATTATGAAAGAGTATAGATATTTATAATATAGTCTTGTCTATCATTTAAATTTTTATGAATAGGTGATAATTCAAATAAGGCATGATATTTGATTAAAAGAAAAAAGCAATTAGACAAAATAAATGGAGAAATTAAAATACTTAAAATGAATGAAGCTTTGTATGTGAAGTTAAAGAATAAGAAGAGTGGCTTAAAACAAGCTTCCAAATTTTAGGTGTTTTCCACTGAAAAGTTCTGTTCAAAGCGAATGAACAAATCAATCCACATTTTCAACCGTCACTATAACTGCAGTTAGACATCAGTTAGATTGGGAAAATGGTGAAAAGTTGAATGTAGAAAAAAATAAAAAGATAATCACAGAATCTCAGGAAATAATCTGTGGTTGTTTGGCTTGTGAAAGTAATGGCTGAATTGGAGTTAATACATCAGCTTTGATAGTTATTTAAGAGAGATTTTCCATAGAAATGAGAAAAACAGATAGGGTTTGTAATGGTTGCTGGAAAGAGAGCTGAAAAGACAGGAAATGAACTTGCAAGAAAAGCAGGTGAGGCAAAATCCAAAGATTTAAATTACCGTGATACAAAAATGAATTTTGTTTGTTTTGTTTCAGAAATGTCCACATTACACATTTTGTTACAATATGGTGTCTGTTCTACTAAGATTGAAAAAGGGTAGCTTGCTGCTATTCAGTTTATTCAACTTAAGGACTGACTGAGGTCATCTGTGACCTCATAACTTTCAGTTTTTGTAATATCAGCAAAAGTACAGAAGGCAATCTATGGCATACTAGAACAATTAGCATATATGAAGCAAGATTTGGATTGTAAAAAGCTGTGGACTCCGTGCTTGAGGTTTGCCAATGGAGACCTCTGGTCCCGCTAGGTGTGCGGGACCAGGATAAGGAAAAAGAATAGGGGAGGTGCTGTTCTGCCTCCATTTCACGCTGTGCTTATGCAGCAGGGGACTGACTAGCCTGTGAGGGGTGCAGGAGGGCTCTGGCAGTGATTTTGGGAGAGCAGATCTCTTATCCAAGCAGCAGTGTTACAGCTCTTATGACAGAAGCTCTCAGAAGATGGAGTGATTCTTGTACACTTTTAATCCTGCACACGCCTTTTAAATACGTTTTTGGATGGGTCGGTGTCTGACAGTAGGTATTTCCTATTGGTTAGGCCTGAGAGCTTGGGAAGACCTCATCTACATATTCGGGGACATGGTTCTATTTCGACAACTGATCTGTCTTTAGCCTACATTACCTGTGGTCACGTCCTCACCTTTGGAGAAGGGGTTTAGGACATTTCCTTCTCTGACTGATTTGTCTTGAGCCTATGTAACCTATGATCACGTACTCACCTGTTGAGCAGGGGATTAGGACACTGCCCTTTGTGACTGGTCTGTCTGAAACCTCTCTACATGGGTCTGTAAGGGACTGAATCTAGTGAGGCCTTGATCTGGGAGAGTGGGAATGCTCCTGCTGTCCCTATTAGGGTTTCAGTTGATTAGACCTATCTCAACCAGGAATCAGGGTACCTTTCACAGCCCACTGCCCACAGAAAGCTCCCCTTCAAATGCTTGGAATTATGCTGGCTTCTCTGAACTAACTCTTATCTTGCAATCAAATAACAGAGGTCTAGATTCAGTGCCTAGAAAATAAAATTTGAACTCATCAGAAAAGAACACCACGGAGAAGATGATGTGTACTGCATGGCTGAATTAAAAACAATGCTAATGTTCTGTAAAGGAAATGTAACTTTCATAAGTCACCATTTTAAGATATTTTGATTTTATAATCCCAAAATAAAGGATTTAAAAGGAAAGTAGAGAAAAAATTAACAATACCTCTCATTCAAAAAATATTCAAAATAAAATATGGAAATAATGATTCTCTGAAGCATTTATTGTTTATATTTAGAAAAGGAAATTTTACTGGAAAAATCTTATCTTTAAATTTCTTTTCCTTTAGACCATTTGCTCATTCTGCATTACTTATAAAGTTCCCAGACACACATGTACATCATGAATATAAACATACACACAAAACATTAATCTACACAAAAAGCCTTGTCTATTTTGGTTCTCTCTAAATAAGTTCATATAATTTTAAGCCTCTTGCCTTCTACCGTTTGCTTTGTATTTTCCCTCTGACCTACATAAGTATAGAGGTCTATTTAATATCTTTATTTCAAACTACAGAAGAATCACACAAGGAAGACTGGTAGAAAACATTTTAGTGTTTCAGCCATTCAGCACTTGGATTTGACTATTAGCAACAAAGATTCTGCAAACGCCAAGCTAATTACATCTGCGTTAGATGTACCATTATTGGAAACACCAGTAATGCCTTTGTCATTTTATTACCATTAATCATGCAGAAAAGAGGAGATAAATGAAAAGTGGAAAGTCGAAAACAAACAAACAAACAAAAATCTTTCTAAAAGCAAAGAAAAACAAGATAGGCTTATTGTTGAAGGAAGAAGACAAAACAAAGTTTCAATTCAAGAAAATAAGTTGTCGCTCTCTGCTTCCAGACCCTGTGGAGAGAGACCTCACCGCCTGGTCAGGTGGGCACTCCTGAGGCTGCAGAGCGGAAGAGACGACCAACACTGCCCACCCCTGCACACATCCCTGGCCCAAGAGGAAACTGTATACGGCCTCTGGGTTCCCGTGGGGGAGGGCCCAGGAGCGGCAGGACCCCTGCACCTGAGACACCACTGGAACCTGAAGGAATAGACCGGATAAACAGTTCTCTGCACCCAAATCCCGTGGGAGGGAGAGCTAAACCTACAGAGAGGAAGACACGCCTGGGAAACCAGAAGAGACTGCACTCTGCACACATCTCTGACGCCAGAGGAAAACACCAAATGCCATCTGGAACCCTGGTGCACGGAGGCTCCCGGAAAGGGCGGCGCAGATCTTCCTGGTTGCTGTCGCCACGGAGAACTCGTAGGCAGCACCCCACAAGCAAACCTGAGCCTCGAGACGACAGGTAAGACCAACTTTTCTGCTGCAAGTGACCTGCCTGGTGAACACTAGACACAGGCCCACAGGAACAGCTGAAGGCCAGAAGATAGGAAAAACTAGACGCCCGAAAGCAGAACACTCTGTCCCCATAACTGGCTGAAAGAAAACAGAAAAACAAGTCTACAACACTCCTGACACATAGGCTTATAGGACAGTCTAGCCACTGTCAGAAATAGCAGAACAAAGTAACACTAGAGAAAATCTGATGGCGAGAGGCAAGCGCAGGAACCCAAGCAACAGAAACCAAGACTACATGGCATCATCGGAGCCCAATTCTCCCACCAAAGCAAACATGGAATATCCAAACACACCAGAAAAGCAAGATCTAGTTTCAAAATCATATTTGATCATGATGCTGGAGGACTTCAAGAAAGACGTGAAGAACTCCCTTAGAGAAACCCAGGAAAACATTAAGGGGTTTGCCCGGAAACCGGCAATGGTTATAACACTCGAAATGTAAATAAGAAATACTCAAGTTAATAATAATAAAAAAAAGAAAAAGAAAGAAAGAAAGAAAGAATCTTACTGTGATCTCCATCTATTTAATACCTTTTATTTTGTTCTTTCCAGAATTAACACATAGACATTCTGATTAGAAATCTCCCTTATTTCAAAGAAAATTTTACCACTTTGGTTATGTAAACAATAGAATTTATTGTTTTTAATTTATTTAATTTACCATAATAAGATCATATTCTTTTGCCTCCTCCAACTCTTCTCTTCCCGTCCTCATTCACCAAACCTCATGTTGTTTTTCTTTATAAGGAAAAACAATACCACCCACAAAGTACAACACATCTGATTTGTATTGAACAGCTACTCCTGAGCTTGACCAGGAGCCAGCTAACCACAGAAATTTTAATTGTGTTCATTAATAACCCATAATCTTCACTTATATTTATCACCTCAACATTTGAATACAATTATCATGACATCTGTGGTTTTTGTTCTTTTATGTAGTTCATATTCAATATGATCCATAACTTTTTTATCTATTTGTCTTTGAAACTAAATATCTGTACATAGGTTTAAAAAATGGCAAATTTTATGGAATGTGAACTCCAGCTTTGGTATGCCCAGTTACACTTTTGTTTATAGCTATACTAGCAATATCATTAATCACAGTCATAGAAGCATTAACAGTGAGTCTTGGTTGTGTGTGTTATTTTTCTGTGCCCTGAATTATTATTTTTTAATTGAGGATGCTGTCCATGTATAAGTAGAATATTTCTAACATGGCAGATTTTATGCCTCGCACATTTCCTTCATGATTTCATATGGTCATTAAGTACAGTTAGAGTATTATTGGGTATGGTGAAGTGTAACATGTTAAGTACACAGTGACATTTCTTTAAGTTTATGTCAAATGCTTAATCACCAATGAAATTGTTTGCTCTTTTACTGTATCTGTGATCTATTTGTAACCTTCCTGTAGTTGTGACACAGATTTTTTTTGTGGTCATTGCACTTCCTTACTAAGGTTGCAATTGACTGTGTCCATACAGCTTTCCTGAGCTCAGTACAAAATGGAGGAGTCCTTTTCTAAGTGGGGATTCTTCTCTGCCTGATCAAGGGCACCCAACCCGTCTTGTACCTGAGGAATGTGACAGACATATGTGTGTGTGTGTGTGTGTGTGTGTGTGTGTGTGTGTATCTTGATTCACAATAAAGTAATATAAAAGCACAAGTTGTTTCATTCAACTTGTTTCATTGAATATTGCCTAAGAGAGCTGTTTCATTGAATGTTCTCTAAAAGAGCTGTAAGATTGAGGAGTTGTAATAAGGAAATCTTTGGAGAAGAAGCCTATCTACCTCCCCTGACATTCTCTTCATGTTAGGAATCCTGAACCCAGCTCTACCCTATGGTTTCCTGCCTGGTGTGCAGCAGTATCTGGACAATGAAAGGAAAGAAGCAAGAAACAAAACCACAATTTTTTTTATTAATTTGAGTATTTGTTATTTACATTTCGAATGTTATTCCCTTTCCCGGTTTCCGGGCAAACATCCCCCTCCCCTTCTATATGGGTGTTTCCCTCCCCCCCCTCCCCCCATTGCTTCCCTCCCCCCAACAATCCAGTTCACTGGGGGTTCAGTCTTAGCAGGACCTAGGGCTTTCACTTACACTGGTGATCTTACTAGGATATTCATTGCTACCTATGAGGTCAGAGTCCAGGGTCAGTCCATGTATAGTCTTTAGGTAGTGGCTTAGTCCCTGGAAGCTCTAGTTGCTTGTCATTGTTGTTCATAGGGTGTCTTGAGCCCCTTCAAGCTCTTCTAGTTCTATCTCTGATTCCTTCAATGGGGGTCCTATTCTCAGTGCAGTGGTTTGTTGCTGGCATTTGCCTCTGTATTTGGTGTATTCTGGCTGTGTCTCTCAGGAGAGATCTACATCCGGCTCCTGTCAGCCTGCACTTTTTTGCTTCATCCATCTTGTCTAATTGGGTGGCTGTATATGTATAGGCCACATGTGGGGCAGGCTCTGAATGGGTGTTCCTTCTGTCTCTATTTTAATCTTTGCTTCTCTATTCCCTGTCAAGGGTATTCTTGTTCCCCCTTTTAAAGAAGGAGTGAAGCATTCACATTTTGATCATCCGTCTTGAGTTTCATGTGTTCTAGGCATCTAGGGTAATTCAAGCATTTGGGCTAATAGCCACTTATCAATGAGTGTATACCATGTGTGTTTTTCTGTGATTGGGTTACCTCACTCAGGATGATATTTTCCAGTTCCGACCATTTGCCTACAAATTTCATAAAGTCGTTGTTTCTGATATCTGAGTAATATTCCATTGTGTAGATGTACCACATTTTCTATATCCATTCCTCTGTTGAAGGGCATCTGGGTTCTTTCCAGCTTCTGGCTATTATAAATAAGGCTTCTATGAACATAGTGGAGCACATGTCTTTTTTATATGTTGGGGCACCTTGTTGGTATATGCCCAAGAGAGGTATAGTTGGATCCTCAGTTAGTTCAATGTCCAATTTTCTGATAACCTCCAGACTGATTTCCAGAATGGTTTTACCAGTCTGCAATCCCACCAACAATGGAGGAGTGTTCCTCTTTCTCCACATCCTCACCAGCATTTGTTGTCAACTGAGTTTTTGATCTTAGCCATACTCACTGGTGTGAGGTGAAATCACAGGGTTGTTTTGATTTGCATTTTCCTTATGATTAAAGATGTTGAACATTTCTTTAGGTGTTTCTCAGCCATTCGGGATTCCTCAGCTGTGAATTCTTTTTTTAGCTTTGAACTCCATTTTTTAGTAGGGTTATTTGTCTCCCTGCGGTCTAACTTCTTGAGTTCTTTGTATATTTTGGATATGAGGCCTCTATCTGTTGTAGGATTGGTAAAGATCTTTTCCCAATCTGTTGGTTGCCGTTTTGTCCTAACCACAGTGTCCTTTGCCTTAAAGAAGCTTTGCAGTTTTAAGAGATCCCATTTCTTGATTCTTGATCTTAGAGCATAAGCCATTAGTATTTTGTTCAGGAAATATTTTCCAGTGCCCATGTGTTGTAGATGCTGCCCTAGTTTTTCTTCTATTAGTTTGAGTGTATCTGGTTTGATGTGGAGGTCCTTGATCCACTTGGACTTTAGCTTTATACAGGGTGTTAAGCATGGTTCGATTTGCATGCTTCTACATATTGACCTCCAGTTGAACCAGCACCATTTGCTGAAAATGCTATCTTTTTTCCATTTGATGGTTTTGGCTCCTTTGTCAAAAACCAGGTGCCCATAGGTCTGTGGGTTCATTGCTGGGTCTACAATTCTGTTCCATTGGTCTATCTGTCTGTCTCTGTACCAATACCATGCAGTTTTTTATCACTATTGCTCTGTAATACTGCTTGAGTTCAGGGATAGAGATTCCCCCAGAAGTCCTTTTATTGTTGAGAATAGTTTTAGCTATCCTGGGTTTTTTGTTATTCCAGATGAATTTGCAAATTGTTCTGTCTAACTCTTTGAAGACTTGGATTGGTATTTTGATGGGGATTGCATTGAATCTGTAGATCCCTTTTGGTAAAATGGCCATTTTTACTATGTTAATCCTGCCAATCCATGATCATGGGAGATATTTCCATCTTCTGAGGTCTTCCACAATTTCTTTCTTCAGAGTCTTGAAGTTCTTATTGTACAGATCTTTTACTTGCTTGGTTAAAGTCACTCCGAGGTATTTTATATAGTTTGGGTCTACTATGAAGGGTGTCGTTGCCCTAATTTCTTTCTCTACTTGTTTCTCTTTTGTGTAGAGGAAGGTTACTGATTTATTTGAGTTAATTTTATACCCAGCCACTTTGCTGAAGTTGTTTATCAGCTTTAGTAGTTCTCTGGTGGAACTTTTGGCATCACTTAAATATACTATCATATCATCTGCAAATAGTGATATTTTGACTTCTTCTTTTCCGATCTGTATCCCCTTGATTTCCTTTTGTTGTCTGATTGCTCTGGCTAGAACTTCAAGAACTATATTGAATAAGTAGGGAGAGAGTGGGCATCCTTGTTTAGTCCCTGATTTTAGTGGGATTGCTTCAAGTTTAAATCCATTTAGTTTAATGTTAGCAACTGGTTTGCTGTATATGGCTTTTACTATGTTTAGGTATGGGCCTTGAATTCCTATTCTTTCCAGTACTTTTATCATGAAGGGGTGTTGAATTTTGTCAAATGCTTTCTCAGCATCTAATGAAATGATCATGTGGTTTTCTTCTTTCAGTTTGTTTATATTATGGAGCATGTTGATGGTTTTCCGTATATTAAACCATCCCTGCATGCCTGGGATGAAGCCTACTTGATCATGGTGGATGATTGTTTTGATGTGCTCTTGGATTCAGTTTGCCAGAATTTTATTGAGTAATTTTGCGTCGATATTCGTAAGGGAAATTGGTCTGAAGTTCTCTTTCTTTGTTGGGTCTTTGTGTGGTTTAGGTATAAGAGTAATTGTGGCTTCATTGAAGGAATTCGGTAGTGCTCCATCTGTTTCAATTTTGTGGAATAGTTTGGATAGTATTGGTATAAGGTTTCTATGAAGGTCTGATATAATTCTGCACTAAACCCATCTGGACCTGGGTTCTTTTTGGTTGGGAAATCTTTAATGACTGCTTCTATTTCGTTAGGAGTTATGGTGTTGTTTAATTGGTTTATCTGTTCCTGATTTAACTTTGGTACCTGGTATCTGTCTGGGAATTTGTCCATTTCCTGCAGATTTTCAAGTTTTGTTGAATATAGGCTTTTATAGTAAGATCTGATGATTTTTTGAATTTCCTCTGTTTCTGTAGTTATGTCTCCCTTTTCATTTCTGATTTTGTTAATTTGGACACACTCTCTGTGTCCTCTTGTTAGTCTGGCTAAGGGTTTATCTGTCTTGTTGATTTTCTCAAAGAACCAACTTTTGGTTCTGTTGATTCTTTCTATGGTCCTTTTTGTTTCTACCTGGCTGATTTCAGCTCTGAGTTTGATTATTTCCTTCCTTCTACTCCTCCTGGGTGTATTTGCTTCTTTTTCTTCTTGAGATTTTAGGTGTACTGTCAAGCTGCTGATATATGCTCTCTCCTGTTTCTTTCTGCAGGCACTCAGAGGTATGAGTTTTCCTCTTAGCACAGCTTTCATTGTGTCCCATAAGTTTGGGTATGTTGTACCTTCATTTTCATTAAATTCTAAGAAGTCTTTGATTTATTTCTTTATTTCTTCCTTGACCTGGTTATCGTTGAATAGGGCATTATTCAACTTCCATGTTTTTGTGGGCGTTCTTCCCTTACTCTTACTGAAGACCAGCTTTAGGCCATGGTGGTCTGATAGCACGCATGGGATTATTCCTATCTTTCTTTACCTGCTGAGGCCTGTTTTTTGACCAGTTATTTGGTCAATTTTGGAAAAACTACATTTTTTTACCTTATTTATTGAATAGACTCCAATATTTCAAATCATGCTTACCTACATATGTTTTAATATAGTAAATTTACTTTTTATACCATGTAGTGCACACAAATAATTACTTGATGAATAGAGGAAACAAGGAACACATACAAAACAGCCATAATCCTTTCTTTTAGGATAATGATAAAATTTAAAAATAAGTCAATATAGTACATTTATTAATTATGAGGGAATTCCATAAAAGAATAAACATTTACAGATATGTAAAACTGTGGAGCTTAGAGTCTTACTGGCAAAGACTGAACTATCTCAGACTCTTCATTAGAACAAATGTATGTTAATTGTAATTTAATGATAGAGTTTTCAAGTATCTCTTTAGTAGACACTTTGAATTTTGTTGACCAGAAAAATGAAAGGTTTTTTATATGAAGAAACAGAGACTTTGAGACAATATCAACATTACATCAATTGCCTAACATGTTCACGGTCCTGGCTTAGAGAAAAGAAACCAGAGTGTCTCCCAGCTATTTTAAATAATCTAATATGTAATTCTGTGGTCCAAAATAATTCTTTTATTTAAAAAAAAACTCCTCTATTATTAGAATCCAAGCATTTTTAACTATTTCTGGTTTTACAAACTTAATGATTTATCTATTTTTTCATATTTTTACTTCCTCCTTTTTAAAAGTTTTATTCCTTTATTTTATGTATATGAGTACATTGTAGATCATCTTTAGACAATATCTGTCTTCAGACATACTAGAAGAGGGCATCAGAATCCATTACAATGGTTGTGTGCCACCATGTGGTTACTGGGTATTGAACTCAGAGGCCCTGGAAGAGCAGTCAGTGCTCTTAACCACTTCTTAGCCATTTCTCGTGCCCTATTTCTTCCTGTTTTATTGAGTAAACTTTTCATAAAATGAACTCTAGGTGCTTCTAATTTTAAAATCGTCAAATGATTCCACAGATCTTTCTCTGTTTGAGTCTTTTATCAATTAATTCTCTAATCGACCATGCTTCACCAATCAAAATTGAATTTTTATCTAAGAAATTAATGATTGAAATATACAATGAGGAAATAAAGATGTTACAGTAGAGGCATATATGGGTAAGTTATACGTGTCCATGTACATGTGCTGTAAGAACTAAATAAATCTTAATTATAATAAAAATGAACATGGATAAGAAAGTATTTCTTTTTTTTCTACACAGTCATTTCCATTGAGAAACAATATGTACAGCAACAGAAAGAGGATATTAGTACAGAGTTTGGTGACACAGAATACATTGTTACAGTTACATAGAAGTCATCCCATTAAATATGACTTAATTGAGAAAATAAATTGTGAAAATAAGACACAGTCCAGAATTAAACAATGAATCTGATTGTGACATGAAATTGTATATCAGCATGTTGAAAAACTGTGGTAGTAGTAAGTTGGGGTTTTACACACATAGCAACTAACATTAAACCATGTTGCATGCTATAGTTGATGTATTTCCTCTGGAAGTATACACTAGGATATGCCTTTAATTCATTGCATTAGATCTAGAGCAGTTAGTGTCAGACCAATGACTTTGAGGGTAGAAGTGATGCCAAGATTTTCAAGTCTAGATTGAGATGATGAAGCAATTCTGTTAAGAACATTCTCCTTTACTTCTAACAAAACCAACATCAAATGAATACTAAGCTCCCTTTTATTTTAAAGATTCTTATGCTGGGAATATTGTTTCAATTGCTTATATACTACATTTTATTACTTATTGAAAAATTATTATACATTATACTGTGATTAGTTAACCAAAGACAACTGTGGCTCTAAATGAAACCATATTTTTTATTGAATATTTTTGATTTACATTTAAAATGTCAACCCCTTTCCCAGTTTCCCATCCATAAAACCCCATCCCATTTGCCCTTCCCCTATTTCTATTAGGGTGTTCCCCCTCCCCAAACATCCACCCTTTCCTGACTCCTCACCCTGACATTCTACAACATTGGAGTGTACAGACTTAACAGGACCAAGGACTTCCTCTACCATTGTTGCCCAACAAGGCCATCCTCTGCCACATATGCAGCTGGAGCCATGGACTGGTCCCACTGTACTCTTTGGGTGGTGGTTTATTTCTTGGGAGCTTAAATTGGTTGGTATTGTTGTTCTTATGGGGTTGCAAGCCCCTTCAGCCCCTTTAATCCTCTTTCTAACTCCTCCAATGGGGACCTACCTCTCAATTCAATGGTTTGCTGCTAGCTTTCACCTCTATATTTGTAATGCTCTTGCAGAGTCTCTCTGGAGACAGCTATATCAGGTTCCTGTCACCATTCACTTCTTGGCATCAGCAATAATGTCTGGGGTTGATGGCTGTACATGTATGGGCCGGGTCCCCAGGTGGGGGAGACTTTGAATGGCCAGTCCTTCAGTCTTTGTTCCAAACTCTGTCTACATATCTCATCTTAGGAATCACCCCCCCCTTTTATTGTATTTTTAAAATTTATGTTTCAAATGTTATTCTCTTTCCCGGTTTCCCCTACATAAATCCCCTATCCCATCCCCTTCCCCATTTTCTCTAAAGATGTTCTCCTCCCTATCCACCCCCCTTCCCGCCTCTCTGCCCTGACATTCTTCTACACTGGGGAAAAAACCTTGACAAGCCCAAGGGCTTCTCCTTCAATTGGTGTCCAACAAGGCCATCCTCTGCTATATATGCAGCTGAAGTCCATGCATAGTCTTTGGGTAATGGTACAGTCACTGAGAACTCTGGTAGGTTGACATAATTGTTCTTATGGGGTTGCAAGCCCCTTCAGCTCTTTCAATCCTTCCTCTAATTCCTCCAACAAAGTCCCCATCCTCAGTTCAATCGTTTGTTGCTAGGATTCACCTCTGTATTTGACATGCTTTGGCTGTGTCTCTCAGGAGACATCTATATCCGATTCCTGTCACCATGAACTTATTAGCTTCATCAGTCTTATCTTGTTTTTGTAGCTGTATATAAATGGGGCACATGAGGGGCAGGTTCTGAATCTATGTTCCTTCAGTCTCTGCTCCAAACTTTGCCTCCATATCCCTTCCTATAAATATTATTTTAAGAAGGAGTGAAGCATCCACACTTTGTTTATCTTTCTTCTAGAGATTCATGTGGTATGTGGATTGATTCTTGGGTAATTCAAGATTTTGAGATAATATCCACTTATCAGTGAGTGCATACCATATGTGGTGTTCTGTGATTGGGTTACTTAACTCAGGATGTTATTTTCTAGTTCATTCCATTCACCTCTGAATTTTATGAAGTCATTGTTTTTGATAGCTGAATAGTGCCCTATTGTGTAGATGTACCACATTTTCTGTATCCATTCCTCTGTTGAAGGACATCTGGGTTATTTCCAGCTCCCGGCTATTATAAATAAGGCTGGTATGAACATAGTGGAGCATGTGTCTTTGTTGTATGTTACAGCATCTTTTGGGTATATGCCCAGGAGAGGTAGAGCTGGGTCCTCAGGTAGTGGAATGTCCAATATTTTGAGGAACCTCCAGACTAATTTCCAGAGCAGTTGTACCAGTCTGCAATCCCACCAACAATGGAGGAGTGTTCCTCTTTCTCCACATCCTCGCCAGCATTTGCTGTCACCTGAGTTTTTGATCTTAGCCATTCTCACTGGTGTGAGGTGAAATCTCAGGGTTGTTTTGATATGCATTTCCCTTATGACTAAAGATGTTGAACATTTCTTTAGGTGTTTCTCAGCCATTCAACATTCCTCAGCTGTGAATTCTTTGTTTAGCTCTGAACCCCATTTTTAATAGGGTTATTTGTCTCCCTGTGGTCTAACTTCATGAGTTTTTGTATATTTTGGATATGAATCCTCTATCAGTTGTAGGATTGGTAAAGATTTTTTCCCAATCTGTTGATTGCCATTTTATCCTAATGACAGTGTCCTTTGCCTTAGAGAAGACTTGCAGTTTTATAAGGACCCATTTGTTGATTCTTGATTTTAGAGCAGAAGCCATTGGTATTCTCTTCAGGAAATTTTCCCCAGTGCCCATGTGTTTGAGTCTCTTCACTCCCCGTCCCCACCTTTTTCTTCTATTAGCTTGAGTGTATCTGTTGTTTGTTTAGTTGGGTTTTTTTTTTTAAACTGTTTGATCCCCTTAGACTATAGCTTTGTACAGGGTGATAAGAATGGATCAACTTGCATTCTTCTACATGCTGACCTACAGTAAAACCAGAACCATTTGTTGAAAAAACACTATTTTTTTCCTTTTCTCCATCTTTATTACATTGGTTATTTCTTATTTACATTTCAATTGTTATTACCTTTTCCAGTTTAAAAGCAAACATCCCCTAACCCCTCCCACTCCCCTTCAGTATGGGTGTTCCCCTCCCCATCCTTCCCCCTTACCGCCTTCCCCACAATAATCATGTTCACTGGGGGTCCAGCCTTGGCAGGACCAAGGGCTTCCCCTTCCACTGGTGCCCTTACTAGGCTATTGCTACCTTTGCAGTTGGAGTTCAGGGTTAGTCCATGTATATAGTCTTTGGGTAGTGGCTTAGTCCCTGGAATCTCTGGTTGGTTGGCACTATTGTTCTTATGGGGTCTCGAGACCCTTCAAGCTCTTTCAGTCTTTTCTCTGATTCCTTCAATGGGTATCCCGTTCTCACTTCAGTGATTTGCTGCTGGCATTCGCCTATGTATTTGCCATATTCTGGCTGTGTCTCTCAGGAGAGGTCTACATCCGGGTCCTGTCAGTCTGCACTTCTTTATTTCATCCATCTTATCTAGTTTGGTGGCTGTATATATGTGGGCCACATTTGGGGCAGGCTCTGAATGGGCATTCCTTCAGTCTCTGTTCTAAACTTTACCTCCCTATTCCCTCCCAAGGGTATTTTTGTTCCCCTTTTAAAGGAGTGAAGAATTTGCATTTTGGCCATCATTCTTGAGTTTCACGTGTTCTATGCATCTAGAGTAATTCAAGCATTTGGGCTAATATCCACTTATCAGTGAGTGCATACCATGGGTGTTTTTCTGTGATTGGGTTATATCACTTAGGATGATATTTTCCAGCTTCACCCATTTGCCTATGAATTTCATATAGTCATTGTTTTTGATAGCTGATTAATATCCCATTGTGTAGATGTACCACATTTTTTGTATTCATTACTCTCTTGAGGGGTATCTGGGTTCTTTCCAGCTTCTGGCTAGTATAAATAAGGTTGCTATGAACATAGTGGAGCAAGTGTCTTTCTTATATGTTGGAGCATCTTTTGGGTATATGCTCAAGAGAAGTATAGCTGGGTCCTGAGGTAGATCAATGTGCAATTTTCTGAGGAACCTCCAGACTGATTTCCAGAATGGTTGTACCAGTCTGCAATCCCACCAACAATGGAGGAGTGTTCCTCTTTCTCCACATCCTCGAAAGCATCTGTTGTCACCTGAGTTTTTAATCTTAGCCATTTTGACGTGTGTGAGGTGGAATCTCAGAGTTGTTATGATTTGCATTTCCCAGATGACTAAAGATGTTAAGCATTTCTTTAGGTACTTCTCAGCTATTCGATATTTCTCAGCTGAGAATTCTTTGTTTAGCTCTGTACGCCATTTTTAATAGGTTTATTTGGCTCTATGAAGTCTAACTTCTTGAGTTATTTGTATATTTTTTATTTTATCCCTCTATCAGATGTAGAATTGGTAAAGATGTTTTCCCAATATGCTGGATGTCATTTTGTCCTAATAACAGTGTCCTTTGCCTTACAGAAGTTTTGCAGTTTTGTGAAGTCCCATTTGTCGATTCTTGATCTTAGAAAATAAGCCATTGGTATTTTATTCAGGAAATTTTTCCATGTGCCCATGTGATCAAGACTCTTTCACACTTTTTCTTCTTTTAGAGAGTATCTGGTACAATGTGGAGGTCCTTGATCCATTTGGAGTTAAGCTTTGTGCAGGGCAATAAGAATGGATCAATTTGCATTTTTCTACATGCTGGCCTCCAGTTGAACCAGAACCATTTATTGAAAATGCTATCTTTTTTCCATTGGATGGTTTTAGCTCTTGTCAAACATCAAGTGAACATAGATGTGTGGTTTTACTTCTGGGTTTTCAATTCTATTCCACTTATCTACCTGCCTGTGCCTATACCAAAACCACATTGTTTTTTTTATCACTTTTGCTCTGTAATACTGCTAGAGGTCAGGGATTGTGCTTCCCCCAAAAGTTCTTTTATAGTTGAGTATAGTTTTTGCTATCCTGGTTTTTTTTTTGTTATTAGAAATGAATATACAAATTTCTCTTTCTAACTCAATGAAGAATTTAGCTGGAATTTTGATGGGGATTGCATTGTATTTGTACATTGCTTTTGGAAAAATAGCCATTTTCCTTTATGAGTCCTGCTAATCCATGAACATGTGAGATATTTCCACCTTCTGAAATCTTCTTCAATATCTTTCTTCAAATATGTAAAGTTCTTTTCATACAGCTCTTTCACTTTCTTGGTTAGAGAAAAACTGAGATACATTATATTATTTGGGACTAATGTGAAGGGTGTCATTTTCCTAATTTCTTTCTCAGCCTGTTTAGCCTCTGAGTAGAGGAAGGGTAGTGAATTGTTTGAGTTAATTTTATACCCACCAACATTACTGAGGTTGCTTATCAGGATAAGTAGTTCTCTGGTGGAACTTTTGAAGTAACTTAAGTATACTATCACATCATCTGAAAATAGTGATATTTTGACTTCTTCCTTTCCAACTTGTTTCTCTTTGACCTCCTCTCTCGGCTGATTGCTCTGGCTAGAAATTCAAATACTATATTGAATGAGTAGGAAGATATTGAGCAGCCTTGTTTTGTCCCTGATTTGAGTGGGATTGCTTCAAGTTTCTCTCCAGTTAGTTTAATGTTAGCTAGTGGTTTGCAGTATATTGTTTTTAGAATGTTTAGTTATGGACCTTGAATTACTGATCTTCCCAGGACTTTTATCATGAAAGGGTGTTGAATTTTGTCAAATGCTTTCTCACATCTAGTGAAATGATCATGTGGTTTATTTCTTTGAATTTGTTAATATAGTGGATTATGTTGATGGATTTCCAGATATTGAGCCATCCCTATATCTGTGGGATAAAGCCTAACTCTTCATGATGGATGATTGTTTTGACATGTTCTTGGATTTGCTTTGTGAGCATTTTATTGGGTATTTTTCTGTCTATATTCATAAGAGAAATGGGTCTGAAGTTCTCTTTCTCTGTTGGGTCTTTGTGTGGATTAGCTATAAGCATAACTGCGGTACCATAGAAGGAATTTGGTAGTTCTCCATCTTCTTCTATTTTGTGGAATAGTTTGGAAAGTACTGGTATAAGGTCTTCTATGAATGTCTGATAGAATTCTGTACTAAACTTTCTGGTCCTGGGCTTTTTTGGGTTGGGAGACTTTTAATAAATGCTTCTATTCCTTTAGGAGTTATGGGGTTGTTCAGGTGATTTATCTTTGGTACCTCCTATTTGTCTAGAAAATTTTCCAATTCCTCCAGATTTTCCAGTTTGGTTGAATATAGGCTTTTGTAGTAGGATCTGATGATTAATTGTCTGAATTTCTTCAGATTCTATTGTTATGTCTCCATTTTTATTGCTGATTTTGTTAATTTGGATACTGTCTCTGTTCCCTCTGGTTAGACTGGTTAAGAATTTATCTATCTTAAGAGTTTCTCAAAGAACCTGGTTTTGTTGATTCTTTGTACAGACTTTTTGGTTTCTATTTGGATGATTTCAGCCCTGAGTGTAATTATTTCCTGCCTTCTACTCCTCTTGGGTGTATTTGCTTCTTTTTGTTCTAGAGTTTTCAGGTGTGCTGTCAAGATGATAATGTATGCTCTCTCCTGTTTCTTTTTGAAGGCACTCAGAGCCATGAGTTTCCTCCTTAGCACTACTTTCATTATTTCCCACAGTTTGGGGTATGGTTTGCATTCACTTCCATTAAATTCTAAAAAGTCTTTAATTTCTTTCTTTATTTCTTCCTTGCCCAAGTTATGATTGAGTACATCATTGTTCAACTTCCATGTATATGTGAGCTTTCTGTAATTTCTGTTATCAAAGATCAGTCTTAGTCTGTGGTGATCTGATAGGATGCATAGGATTATTTCAATTTTCTTATATCATTTGAGACCTGTTTAGTGGGCAATTATATGGTCAGTTTTGAGGTGCTGAGAAGAAGATATATCCTTTTGTTTTAGGAAGAAATGTTCTATAAATATCTGTTAAGTCCATTTGGTTTATAACTTGTGCTAGTTTCTCTTTTTCTCTGTTTAATTTCTGTTTCGATGATCTGTCCTTTGATTAGCATGGGGTGTTGAAATCATCTACTATAATTGTGTGAGATGCAATGTGTGATTTGAGCTTTAGTAAGGTTTGATCCCCTTTTAAGAAAGACTAAAGCATCTGCACTTTGGTCGTCCTTCTTCTTGAACTTCATATGACCTGTGGATTGTAACTTGTGTAATTCAAGCTTTTGGGCTAATAGCCACTTGTCAGTGAGTGCATACCATATTTTTTGTGTGTGTGTCTATGATTGGGATACCTCTCTCTCAATGGTATTTTCCAGTTCAATTCATTTGTTCATGAATTTCATGTACTCATTGTTTTTGATAGCTGAGTAGTACTCCACTGTGTAGATATATCACTTTTTCTGTATCCATTTCTCTGTTAAAGGGCATCTGGTTTCTTTCCAGCTTCTAGCTTTTATAAATAAGGCTGCTATGTACATAGTGGAGCATATATCCCTTTTATATGCTGGAACTTCTTTTTTGGAATATACCCAGCAGTGATATAGCTGTGTCCTCAGGTAGTGCTATGTCCACTTTTCTGAGGAACCATCAGACTAATTTCCAGAGTGGTTGCAATCCTACGAACAATGAAGGAGTGTTCCTCTTTCTCTACATCCTTGCCAGCATCTATTGTCACCTGAGGTTTTGATCTTAGCCATTCTGTCTGGTGTGAGATGGAATTTCAGGGTTGTTTTGATTTGCATTTCCCTGATGACTAGCGATGTTACACATTTCTTTAGCTATTTCTCAGCCATTCGCTATTCCTCAGGTGAGAATTCTATGTTTAGCACTATACTCCATTTTTAATAGGGTTATTTGACTCTCTGGTATCTAACTTCTTGAGCTCTGTGTATATATTAGACATACACCCTCTACCAGATGTAGGATTGGTAAAGATCTTTTCCTTATCTTTTGGTGGTCATTTTGTCCTAATGACAGTATCCTTTGCCTTCCAGACACTTTTCAATTTTATGAGGTCCCATTTGTCAGTCTTAGAGAATAAGGCATTGGTGTTCTGTTCAGTACATTTTCCTGAAATACTTAAACCACGCAAAGATCCAACAGAGAAAAAGAACTTCAGACTAATTTCTCTTACAGATATTGATGCAAAAGTACTTAATAAAATTCTCACAAAGTGAACCCAAGAGCATATCAAAACAATCATCCATCATCATAACTAGGCTTCATCCCAGACATGCAGGGATGGTTCAATATATGGAAATCCACCAATGTAATCCACTATACCAACAAACTCAAAGAAAAAAAAATACATGATCATCTCCTTAGATGGTGAGAGAGCATTTGACCAAATTCAAAAGCCTTAATGTTAAAAGACTAAGCATAATAAAACCAATATTCAGCAAATGAGTAGCCAACATCAAATCAAATATTGAGTAACTTGAAGCAAGAAAGTATTTCTTAAGACTGCTATTCAAAGCCCATGTAATAGAGTACTATTAAAATTTTACATTTTAAAGGTAATATACTAGAAAAAGTTTTGCTTTTCCTAAACATTTTTTCAGACCATACACACATTAAAGTTCTTGAGAAAATTAACTTACAGTATTCTATTTTCCTTTAGTAAGCAATAACAAAATATGTTATATTACTTTATAGTATTATAATCATTTACAGTCATTAAAGTATCAATTTTTTGTTAATGTTGTAAGTGCTTGAATATGAAATTAATTTATAGCTACTTCCTAATATGTTTGAAGTACTAAATATTAAATCCTTGACAGAAGAGTAAGTGTAGTCAGTGCAACCATATTATTTTTGTGCAAAGCATGGATATACTAAAAATTAAATAAATATTATTATTAATACATTGCAAGAAAATTTGTAAAATTTATCTATACTATATCAGAGCTGATGATTTGCCTTTAAAGGTGTTTGAATTGAAATATTGATATCTCAGATACATGCAAAATATCACTAGGCTTTACCCAAACAGATTATATTTTAAAAATAAGCAGTGGATTCAAATGAGACATGAGAAGTCATGTGAGTCAGCTCTCCATTATGATCTTTGCATTTAAGCAACATTTCACAAATTCCAACTCACCTGGAGTAAATGCTGTGAATGTTGATTCCCCTTGTTCTCTCTCTCTTCTTATCTCTCTTTCCCACCTATATTCTGTATCTGGGTGTGCTCACATGCAATGGGAGCTTAATCCAGGGTTTTGTAATTGCAAGGCAAATGAACTACCACTAAGCTATATCCTCGATCTCCTCATACTCATACTATTATACTATAAGACAGCATTAATTATTTCCAAAAGAACTTACTACTTTTCTTTTTTTTCTTATTTCTAACAGGTACTTATTTGTTCTAGAAATTACTGGGTAAATTGATTACTTCTTTAAAGTACAGTCATTCAAATGTATAAAGATGGTTCTAATTTTCTGCTGGGTTTTCTGTTTTTGATGGAAAAATGCTTTCCTAGTCTTTTCACTAAATCATTACTTTGTTGTCTCCTAGAAAGTATATCACTAGTTCTCTTAACATGTGGGATGAACAAATAAAAAAGATTATCCAGTTATTTACTAAAAATCTGTTGTTTGTTCTCTAATACTCATAGCACATTGGAATAAAAACATTTAGTAAAAAATGGAAGATATATGTAAAGTAGTTCACAAATTTATTCATTTCAACCACTACTATATTAAAAGGATAAAAGTAGAATGTGTGTATGTTTCACTTATGTGTGCCTTCTCTTTAATGTATATTACTTCATTTAATACAACAGAAAAGTATATCAGGTTACAAATGGCAAAAATAGAAACAAAATATTTAACCACTTTATTTTTAGAACCAATTGATAAGATATAATTGCCACTTAAACGTACAAAGCCTGGTACCATCCATCCCTAAAGAACATTTGTAACAACCTGTAAAGGTACAGTGTGGAATATTTTTTTTTAATTCTTTTTTTTTCGGAGCTGGGGATCGAACCCAGGGCCTTGCGCTTGCTAGGCAAGTGCTCTACCACTGAGCTAAATCCCCAACCCCTCAATGTGGAATCTTAATGCCACCTGCCATATTGTCCTGCCACAGCTTCTCTGTCTCTCTCCCCTCTCTCTCCTCCTTCCTTTCCAGTCTCCTCCTCTTCCTTCAAACTTCTCTCCCGACCATCCTTAATTCTCCTACATTGACAGGTCTCCTTCTATCCTGTACCTGCCCCTCACCTATATTTTACATATTCAGTGAGGAAGAAGGTTCTGGTGAAGTCACCTGATTCCTGAGTATATGACTAGACAACTGTCCTTGGGGCAGTGGAATTAGCATCAAAATAGATATCTCCAGGGCAAACCACAACATATCCTCCTGTTTGCCCAGTTAAAAAGCCTTTTCACTTATATATAAATTGAGTGCAATTATTACCATTCTACAATTTATAAAGCATATGATATACTCAATGCCCAGTCCATCACTATATCAGTTAAACAGAATGTTTAGTTATCCATTCCAGCTTAAGAAAGGCTTAAAATCTATTTTAAACCTTGGCTAACTTGTATACTATCTGATAACTATCCAATAAAATATGTATATTGAGAGTTAAACAGCCTGATAGGCTATGAAACTAAAATCAGTCTTCATCCCCATCAGAAATCTGAGAATGACCAAATATTTATACACATAGGAAGTCTAACACAGCTTCTAGAACTGAGAGGTTGTAGAGACAAATCTCCACTAGCACAGTCCCCTGTTAGCAACATGTGAGTGCAAGTCTTCAGCCTTCTGGCCCAAAATCAACTGACAGACTGTTGAAATGCAGATTTTGAAGTGCTGATCACGCTGTCTTGGCAGAGTTTATCAGTCAACTATTCTGCATAATTTGTCCTTTTCTGGACAGTATTAGCCTGCAGATGAAATAGGCAGTTTTGTCTAGTGGCTGCCTAGCCACAAATTATTGCCTCATCTTCATGTAGAGATGTTAAATCTGCCAAAGGGGAACTGTTAGGAGCAGATATATCTCAACAAAAGATAAATAACTTTAAATCTCAAATTTTGTGGATTTCTGACGTTTTTGAAAACTATCTACCTATATAAGACAATCTGTACTGTTGTCTTTATATCTTAACCTCTTAATACAGTATATTTCAATATTAAAAAAAATAGTGTAGTTCATGCCAAAATAAACTAACTTAATCTTGAATATTCTTTAAAAGAATTATAAGGTGATCATACAGGCAAGTGAATTATCATTTTAATAATTTTTCATTCATCTTATTGATGGAAATATTTATTCCTGGATATTCTATATCCAAGATGATAGGTAATTTATGAACTTTTCCAAGAAGGACCTAAAAACAGGATAAGCATTTCATGAAGTGGCATATTTATATTGTTCGATTGACTTTGATTGTATAGGTACAGCTAAAGCACTGAGATTTCAAGTGAACCTTCTGAGTTGATGTCTATATGCAGATGAGAGCAGCCACAAGATAAGGCAAGGCCTGTGATTGGGCAGAGAAAAAGAAAGGTGGGCACAGAGTTTTGAGAAGTGAGAGAGTTAGGAGAAGAAATAAGAACTAAGATAGAGGAGAAAGACAGCCCAGATCTGTGTGCCTTTATATAGACACAGGTAGTTATGAATATCTTATAAATGATGGATTATTACAGGACAATTTATTTGTCTTATCTAGATGGACAGTTTATATCAATATCAATTGGTTTTGAGTGTACGTTTTGTGGAATTTACTTATATAAATCTGATTGATAAATTACTAACCTCTAGAGTTTTGATTTTGCTGTGTCATTGTGAACTTAGCGAGATGGGCAGTTGCTGCTGGGAGCTATGGCAGTGAGATAACCACAGGGCCTAGAGAGTAGCCAGTAGTATAGCATGGTGACACTTTTTTAAAATATTTTCCATTATAGAACCTGATGTTCAAACAAACTCAGTTAGATGAAATTTGTCCAGATGCAGATTCACAGCCTCGACAGCTGTAGACTTATTAGACATATTGCTGGTCTTCTTTATTATAATCAAACTCCAAGGCTTGTGTTCATAAATTAATTATATTGGAAACTCTTAGAAAAGGCAAAGCAAGACTTGAGAAGAATAAGATTAACGTAACTGTAAAGCAAACAGTTATATTTTCCAGGAAGTAGGAGATATTTAAATGGCATATATATATATATATATATATATTCCAAATATCAACAATAATTAATCAGTAAATCCCATTCAAAGGCATCCCTTTGTGTTATTCCAGGTCCTCTACTTTTGATGAACTATTGATAAAGATCGAATTCTGCAAATTTTTTTATATCCATGAAATAAAAGCTATGCTATAATTCAGTAGAATGCAAATATGTTCCAATGCCTGCTGGAAAACCATGTGAATTTGGGAAAGAAAACTTGTTTAAAAAGGCATTACGAAGGTGGCAGGATTTATTTATAAAGATTTGAGTCAGAGAGGTTTGAGGGCAACAGTAATGAGAAAGAAGAGGCATTAGGGTCTGCTTGAAAATTGCAGTTCTAATATACAATAATAATTACATTGAGAGATTCCAGCCAAGGTGCACTTGCTGGAGGGAAGCATACCTGACTCCATTTAATTGTGGAATGAGCTAAAGGAGAAACATCTTGTCACAACATGGCTAAAGGAGGAAGTCTTGTCTAATTCATATTCCTATATAAAAGTGCATGAGCCTGGCAACTTCGCAGATTTGAAATCTATTTACTCAGTGAAATGTTTTCAGTCTTTTTCATTAACACACTTGAAGATTGTGCAATATGCTTAGACATTGATCAGAATAAAACTTTTTAACATATAAGCGAGAGACTCCATTTTTATCCCTTAAGTTGTTTCTATTTTATTCACCTCTAATGTGACATCAGAACGTTTCCCATGGAACCCTGAGAAACAGGAGAAGACAGGATTCTCTGGCTCTTAGTTATGGGTGGGTGGTCAATGAAATCGTATTTCTTTCATTGCTTGG
This sequence comes from Rattus rattus, assembly GCF_011064425.1. Lineage (NCBI taxonomy): Eukaryota > Metazoa > Chordata > Mammalia > Rodentia > Muridae > Rattus > Rattus rattus. Next base: position 76,159,200 of record NC_046157.1, on the reverse strand, counting down.
TTAGTTTCATTGCTTGAGTCCTGAGATCTGACTAAAGAATTGAATGGATTATCATATAATTAGTGGCCTTTGGTTGCCCATTGTTACTCAATAAATTTTCAGCAAGTCAAGTGGGACTTATTGTGAGACAAGAATCTTGCACTAAGGACATATCTCCAAGGTGTCCCTATAATAATTTCAATTCTGTGTTTGAAAGAATTTAGTATTTTGACCCCTGTGTCCAAACTCTTAGAGCTTCCTCACATGATACTTTAAAAATAAGTCAACTAACTTCAGTTAACCTTGGGTGCCATATATTTATGCAGATATTTCAAAGCCCTTCTTCCATAAGGTACAGTCTTATGGTCCAGTGGAGTATGGGAAGGATGGAAGAACATTAATAGAAAGCATAACTGTACTTTTAATACACTTTTACTAATAGCATGCTTAAGTTAAAATTAGGAATTTAATATATCATACAGTAATGAAAGGCTCATAAAGTTATTTTTTCAAAGAAAATATTTTTAAATGTGTAATTAAACACATGAGCAAAAAATGGTGGTTTCCCAGATACTTGCTTTCTAGAAATCTTTGGAGTAGGAAGGTGTTCATAAAACTCTGAGGTAGAAGGAGAGGATCCTTCCTTTCTCTACCTGTGCCCAGAACTGAAAGCCAGTCTCCAGGAGAGCAGACATACCTGAGAGCAGAGGTAAGACCAACTCTTCTACTCATGCCTCGATCCCTCAGGACACACAAACCCAGGAGAAATCTGGGACAGGACCCTTCCAGTATCTGTCTGTACCCAGAGCTTAACCAGTCCCACAGCTCTCTGTACCCAGATCCCGCTGGGAGAAAACAGGTCTACAGGAGTGCTGACATACAGGCTTACAGGAATGTTAAGCCAGTGTCAGAGAGAACAAGACCAGCTAACACCAAAGACAACCACTTGTCAAGAGGCAAGTACAGGAACCTAATCAACAGAAAGCAGGACTACATGACATCATCACAGCCCAATTTTCTTACTACAGCAAATATTGGATATCCCAAAACACCCAAAAAGCAAGATTTGGATTTAAAATCCCATTTCATGGTGATGGTAGAGGACTTTAAGAAGGACATAAATAACTCTCTTAAAGAAACAAAGGACAACACAGATAAACAAATAGAAGCCCTTAAAGAGGAAACACAAAAATTCCTTTAAGAATATAAGGAAAACACAAGAAAACAGGTGAAGGAATTAATGAAAACCATTCAGGATCTAAAGATGGAAATAGAAACAATAAGGAAATCACAATGTAAGACAACCCTGGATGTAGAAAACCTAAGAAAGAGATCAAAAGTCATAGAAGCAAGCATCACCAATGTGACATAAGAGAAGAGAGAATCTCAGGGGCAGAAAATAACACAGAAAACATTGACACAACCATCAAAGATAATGTAAAATGCAAAAAGATCCTAACCCCAAACATCCAGGAAATTCAGTACACAATGAAAAGATGAAACCTAAGGATAATATATATAGAAGAGAGAAAACATTGCCAACTTAGAAAGGCAGTAAATATTTTCAACAAAATTATAGAAGAAAACTTCCCTAACCTAAAGAAAGAGATGCCCATCAACATACAAGAAGCATACAGAATCAACAAATGAGACCTCATAAAATAGCAAAGCTGCTTCTGTAAGGCAAAGGACACTGTCTTTATGGCAAAGCAGCAACCAACAAATTGGGAAAAGATCTTTACCAATCCTACATTTGATAGAGGGATAATATCCAACATATATAAAGAACACAAGAAGTTAGACACTCAAGAGTCAAATAACCCTATAAAAAATGTGATACAGAACTAAAGAATTCTCAGCTGAGAAATATCGAACGTCTGAGAAGTATCTAAATAAGTGTTCAACATCTTTAGTCATCAGAGAAATGCAAATCAAAACATCCCTGAGATTCCACCTCACACCAGTCAGAATGGCTAAGATAAAAATCTCAGGTGATAGCAGATGTTGGCAAGGGTGTGGATAAAGAGGTACACACCTCCACTGTTGGTGGGATTGCAAGCTGGTACAATCACTCTGGAAATCAGTCTGAATGTTCCTCAGAAAACTGATATAGTACCACCTGAAGACCCAGCTATAGTCTTCCTGGTCATATGCTCAAATGATTCTCCAACATATAACAGGGACACAAGCTCCACTATGTTCATATTTATGATACCAGTCTTATTTGTGATAGCTAGAAGCTGGAAATAACCCAGATACCCTTCAACAGAGTAATGGATAGAGAAAATGTGATGCATCATGCTTCAGTCCTTCTTAAAAGGGGGAACAAAAATATTTATAGGAGATAGGGAGATAAAGTTTGGAGCAGAGACAGAAGAAATGGCCATTCAAAGCCCCCCATATACCTGAAGCCACCAAACACAGACAATACTGCTGGTGCCAAAAAGTGCATACTGACAAGAGCCTTATATAGCTTTCTCCTGAGAGGCTGTGCCAGAGCATGGCAAATACAGAGGCGGATGCTCACAGCCAACCATTGAACTGGGAACAGGGTCTCCCCTGGAGGAGATAGAGAAAGGATTGAAGGAGCTGAAAGGGCTTGCAACCCCATAAGAACAACAATACCAACCAAGCAGAACTCCCAGGAACTAAACCACTACCCAAAGAATATACATGGACAGACCCATGGCTCCAGCTGAATATGTAGAAGAGGACGGTCTTGTTGGCTACCAGTGGGAGGAGAAGCCCTTATTCCTATCAAGGCTGGACTCCCCAGTGTCGGGGAATATCAAGGCAGGAAGGCAGGAAACGGTGGGTGGTTGGGGAGGAAGAACACACTCATAGAATAGTGGGAAGGTGGTATTAAATAGAGGGTTTATTGATGGGAAACTGGTAAATGGAATAACATTTGAAGTATAAATAAAAATATATCCAATAAAAATAAAAAGAACTCTGAGGTAAATAAGGATTTCTTCAGTTACATTGTGTGCAAGCAATGATAATGAAAATATGTAAGAAATTCAGTATTCCAATAAGAATAGCATTATATAAAAAAGATTGTTCAGTTATACTCATGATAGCTTAGGTCTAGATGGTGAAGCTAGTTTCTGGTGTTCTTCACTGAAAAATGAATTTAAGGCATTTTCTCCATTCATGTCTTTAGGTTGATTGTAGATCTTCCAGAACTCTAAATCTCCTCTTCCACCTGTGTCCACCAACTTCCTAAAATCTAATTTCAGTGCTGTTCCTCTTCCCTTACACTTCCAACTATCTGTCTCTTCTCCCATCAGAATTTAATATTTTGCTATAGTTTCACTGAAGACACAGAAAAATGCAGAATTCTTTACTTTTTGTTTTAACTGATTCTGCCACTATCCAGCCTGCCTGCCGCTCTACAGTCAATCATGTAACCTTCCCTGTGATTTAATTTACATATTTATGTATATAAAACAGATCTTCCTAGTGTTTAAGTACCTTGCTGTTGCAGTTAAGGTATAATTTAATTCTCTCCATAGTTAAGAAGGTCAAACAAAATGTTTGCCAGAAGACTGGGAAGATGGTAAATGCTTATACACAATACCTGTTTATCTAGCCCTCAACTAGAAAAGACAAGTGTGGTAGTACATGCTTATAATTATAATCTTATGGAAAGAACTGGCATGTGCTTAACTGAACATTACTACTGATACAGTCATGCCTAATTGAATGATGCTGAGCCTTGTGTACACCCAAGTTGTTGCCCCAGAATCTCAATAACCTAATCTATTGTGGTACTTCTAATCAGGCAAGCATGTTCCTGTAATATGTTATTCAAAGTCACTCATATTTCTAGCTGTAATACATTTCTTTTCACAGTTCATATAGTTGTCAGAGATGACTTGACTTTAAAGTGTTTCTTCCTGCCTCTCTCTCTCTCTCTCTCTCTCTCTCTCTCTCTCTCTCTCTCTCTCTCTCTCTTCCTGTTTCCTAATGAAACTTGCTGCTACCTTGTTAATGAACTACTACTAGCTGGTAGACTTCTATGTGATCTAGAAAAAGTGTCTGAGAAAGTTTGCTGTTGGTTTTTGTAAATATTAAAGTCAAGAAATCTTTTACTGTTATAGTTTTCTTTTTACAAGTGATTAAAAAGATATTAGAACTAAAAGAAACAACATCATATAGGCAAGGCTTTCAATAATTGTAATTTGTCAGGATTTTTAAATTTCTGGATTAAAAGATTTTATTCCATGCTCCCCTAGTTTTTTTTTTTAATTAGATATATTTCTTTACTTACATTTCAAATCTTACTCCCTTTCCTGGTTTCCTGTCAATAAGCCCCCATTCCCTCCCCCCTCCTCCATACATACAGGTATTCCCCCCATCAATCCCCATTACTACCCCTCCCATAATACCCTTCACTGTGGGTCCAGGCTTGGCAGGACCAAGGGCTTCCCCTTCCACTGGTGCCCCAACAAGGCTATTCTCTGCTACATATGCAGTTGGAGCCCTGGGTCAGTCCATATACAGTCTTTCAGTAGTAGTTTAGTCCCTGGAAGCTCTGATTGGTTGGCATTGTTGTTCTTATGGGGTTGCAACTCTTTCAATCCTTCCTCTAATTCCCCTCAAGGGGGTTCTGTTCTCAGTATAGTAGTTTGCTGCTAGCATTGACCTCTGTATTGGACATGCTGTGGTTGTGCCTCTCAGGAGAGATCTACAGCCTTTCAGCATGCATTTTCTACCTTCATCAATCTTATCTAGTTTTGGTGGCTGTATATATATGCCACATGTGAGGCAGGCTCTGAATGGCAGTTCCTTCAATCACTACTCTAAACTTTGCCTCCATATACCCACCTATGGATATATTTTTTTTCCCCTTTTAAGAAGGAGTGGGAGCGTTCACATTTTGGTCATTCTTCTTCTTGAGTTTCCTGTGATCTGTGGATTGCATCTTGGGTAATTCAAGCTTCTAGGCTAATATCCACTTATCAATGAGTGCATACTAAATGTTTTTTTCTGTGATTGGGTTACCTCACCCAGGATGATATTTTCTAGTTCATTGCATTTGCCTATGAATTTCCTGCAGTCATTGTTTTTGATAGCTGGGTAGTACTCCATTGTGCAGATGTACCACCTTTTTTAATCCATTTCACTGTTTAAGGGTATCTGGATTCTTTTCAGCTTCTGGTTATTATAAATAAGGCTGCTATGAACATAGTGGAGCACATGTCTTTGTTGTACTCATAAAACTGCAAGGCTTCTGTATTAAGACACTGTCATTAGGACAAAACAGCAACCAACAGATTGGGAAAAAGTCTTTACCGATCCTACATCTGATAGAGGGCTAATATCCAAAATACACAAAAAACTGAAGAAGTTAAACTCCAGAGAGCCAAATAACCTATTAAAAATGGGTAGAGAGCTAAAAACATTCTCAGCTAAGGATTATCGAATGGTCAAAAGGCACCTAAAGAAATGGTCAACATCCTTAGTTATCAGGGAAATGCAAATCAAAACAACCCTGAGATTCCACCTCATACAAATAAGATTGGCTAAGATAAAAAAGTCAGGTGACAGCAGATGCTAGCAAGGATGTGGAGAAGGAGGAAGACTCCTCCACTGTTGGTGGGATTGCAAACTGGTAAAACCACTCTGGAGGTTCCTCAGAAAATTGGACATTCCACTACCTGAGGACCCAGCTATACCTCTCTTTTGCATATACCCATTTTTAATGGTTATGTGTAACTAGCTAGCTTAATTTGACAAAGTGTTTTAGATATATGTAAAATAGAGAAAACAAAACAGTAAAATGGTGTGATGTCTATATACTTGAATGAGATTTGAAGTATTTTGTAGCCATAAACTTTCAAATATTTTGCAATGGTTTCCCCTTGTTCACTTTAGCTGAACCAATACCTCTCTGCTCCTAGAGCCAGCAGGCTGCCCTTCATCAGAGATATAAAATCTCATCATATCCTTACCTCAAAAGAGCTATTTACAGGGATCAGACAAATTAAAATGGAAAATATTAAAGAGAAAGTACTTTTTACCATTGACTTACCCACACACAGTGGTGACTTTAGGAATCCATTTAGATCCAGGCACAGAACTCTGTTCATAATCAAGGGACACAACACTAGGTTCTCTATTGATTTCAGATCAACCTACCACAGTCAGGAATTTTCCCCCTATGCAATTTTGGAATATTGACTTCCTGCAGAAGGCAAGGGTTGATGAAATAATAGATAAAAACAATAAAAAGAGAGAGATCATATAATGTTCATAGCTGAGGGTTCTGCTGTAAGGTCACTTCAAACTCAGATGAAACTCCAGGAGAGTTTTTTTTGTCCTATTTTCTGTCATTCTGGGAATTGGACAGACAGGACTTTTTTGTCTACATATCAGCTGTGGTTTGAATCCATTCTTCATCTAAAAAAGAAAATAGTTAGACACAGTCTTAGGAGCACATATTTCAAGCCTAAAAAACAGTCTTGATGCCAATTGTTTTCTGAAAAGACACTGTGTTTCAAATGACTGAAATTTAACTGTTCATTCATTGTTCAACTATTGCAAATAAATTGTAGATCTTACTAATTTACTATAAATGTCACTATCCAAATCAATCTTATTCACATTCACAGAAGCTCTTACTGTCTACATGATTCCTGTTCATGAATTAATAAGGATTGTTTTTGTCTATTTGGTTTTTTTAATTTTGTTTTCATTTTTAAAAAAGGCCATGTTGGCTTTCTAAAGCTTTATTTTTTTTCTCCAAAATAAAAGCTAACATCTTTAAAATGCCTAAAGCACTCACCCTCTTCATAATCTATAATCCAATTTCAGACTAGCATGGACACAGTTAATGGTGGCCAAAAGTCTTTTGCAGAGCCCTGAGGTGTGGACTAATGATACATATTGCTTACATCTGTGGAAAATAAGCCCACATTTCTGTAGCTAATAAGAAAATTAAATGTTAAATTGAGACTGCACAGCGAGCTTTTTCAGTTGTGCCTGCCACATTTAATACTACTTATTTTCATGCAGATAATTGCGTATTGTGTGAGTCAGATTAAAAGAGAACATTTTCCTTGAAAGCTTACAGCTGTCAGTCTCTATAACACAGAAGAAGCAGGGAGAAACTGCTGCCTCTTGTCTATGGAAATGTGGCCTGCAAGCCATTGCAAAACTATAGGCAATTACACTGTAGCTACTTTCCAACACTAAGAAATGATTTCTGAGGAGTAAGGAGAATATGTTAACTATTTACTTTTATTAGGTTTCATACAGTTCTCTCGATGTTATTTATTTTTGAAAGAATCGTATCTTTGTCGTGAAGCTGTACTGTGGAAAAAGTAAGATTCTGTTCTAAGTGTGTATCTTATGTTCACAGCCCACCTGCTGCACAACAGCTCTCTAAGCTTGGGGAGACTCCATAGTTTCACTGGCCCAATATGTACAATGAAGGTAGTGAGATTAGCAGTAGGTATCAGTGCAGTGAGGAAAAAATGAAAATGAATGCCTCTGATTACTTTTAAGAGTTTCCCTGAGTGACTGAATCAGGCAATGTGGATGTGCACTAGAGGCAGCTCACCATATGTGCCCGTTAAACTTCTTACACACACATTCTTCTCCTTAACAGCTCATCTACAATATGTCTTTACAGAGCAAAAATACTGTCCTTTGTCCTCAATGGTTTTAATGAAAATATATTACATGGGATTTCTTTCCAGGTAATATATTCTCATTGCAATGGGTCATATCTAGATGAAACATAACAAAAGGCAACAAATTTGTGACTAGTATACTCAATGCCTAAGAGAGATCAGAGAAGCAACAACTTCTCAAAGCAAGCACATGTTCTCAAAAGAGAAAAAAAATGTAGCTGTAAAAGAAATCAACACTAAAAGCATGCTTACAAATTTATAGAAATAGAAAGTTTCTGTATGACAGTTCTTTGTGGCCTTTTTACGAAGAATATGGACACTTGAGCTGTAGTGAAAATCAGTCCCTGTCCTCTGATGCAATTCATTTTTAGCATAGATTTGTGCATAATTAAAATAGTTTTTTATACTCGACAAATTTAATGAACAGTTAATTAAATTGAAAATAAAGATAAATTGCTTAACAGTACAGGCTTCATGTTTATGCTGCAATTAAAGTTAATGTAATTTAAGTTTTCTGCACAAAAAATATAAGAATATTTTAAAGAAATAAACTGAAAATTTCTTTATTACCTAAGGAAGGGAGAAAATGTGCAACACCTGTCTCATCAAGAAAAAGTATTTTGAAATGTATGCATATATGTCTTGCTTTCATTCTATCTTGCTCAAAAGTAGCTTGAAATGGTTTATTGCCTCGGGACCACAGGTAAGACTAACTTATCTGCTGCAAGTGACTTGCCGGGTGGAATCGGGACAACAGAGGCAGAATCCCTCTAGGACCAGGCACGTCCTGTGTTTACCGGAAGTCCCACACCCGCGGATCCCGGCCCGCAGCAGCTCTCTGCTCCCAGAACCCGTGGGAGAGATACCTTACCGCCTGGTCAGGTGGGCACTCCTGAGGCTGCAGAGTAGAAGAGACCACCAACACTGCCCACCCCTGCCCACATCCCTGGCCCAAGAGGAAACTGTATAAGGCCTCTGGGCTCCCGTGGGAGAGGGCCCAGGTGAGGCAGGAGCCCTGCCTGAGACACCGCCGGAACCTGAAGGAAACAGACCGGATAAACAGTTCTCTGCACCCAAATCCCGTGGGAGGGAGATCTAAACCTTCAGAGAGGCAGACACGCCTGCGAAACCAGAAGAGACTGCTCTCTACACACATTGCTGATTCCAGAGGAAAACACCGGAGGCCATCTGGAACCCTGGTGCACGGAGGCTCCCGGAAGAGGCGGCGCAGATCTTCCCGGTCGCTGCCACCGCAGAGAGCCCGTGGGCAGCACCCCTCGAGTGAACTTGAGCCTCGGGACCACAGGTAAGACCAACTTTGCTGCTGCAAGTGACCTGCCTGGTGAACTCAAGACACAGGCCCACAGGAACAGCTGAAGACCTGTAGAGGGACAAAACTACACACACGAAAGCAGAACACTCTGTCCCCATAACTGGCTGAAAGAAAACAGTAAAACAGGTCTACAGCACTCCTGACACACAGGCTTATAGGACAGTCTAGCCACTGTCAGAATTAGCAGAACAAAGTAACACTAGAGATAATCTGATGGCGAGAGGCAAGCGCAGGAACACAAGCAACAGAAACCAAGACTACATGGCATCATCGGAGCCCAATTCTCCCACCAAAACAAGCATGGAATATCCAAACACACCAGAAAAGCAAGATCTAGTTTCAAAATCATATTTGATCATGATGCTGGAGGACTTCAAGAAAGACGTGAAGAACTCCCTTAGAGAAACACAGGAAAACATTAATAAACAAGTAGAAGCCTACAGAGAGGAATCGCAAAAATCCCTGAAAGAATTCCAGGAAAACACAATCAAACAGTTGAAGGAATTAAAAATGGAAATAGAAGCAATCAAGAAAGAACACATGGAAATAACCCTGGATATAGAAAACCAAAAGAAGAGACAAGGAGCTGTAGATACAAGCTTCACCAACAGAATACAAGAGATGGAAGAGAGAATCTCAGGAGCAGAAGATTCCATAGAAATCATTGACTCAACTGTCAAAGATAATGTAAAGCGGAAAAGCTACTGGTCCAAAACATACAGGAAATCCAGGACTCAATGAGAAGATCAAACCTAAGGATAATAGGTATAGAAGAGAGTGAAGACTCCCAGCTCAAAGGACCAGTAAATATCTTCAACAAAATCATAGAAGAAAACTTCCCTAACCTAAAAAAAGAGATACCCATAGGCATACAAGAAGCCTACAGAACTCCAAATAGATTGGACCAGAAAAGAAACACCTCCCGTCACATAATAGTCAAAACACCAAACGCACAAAATAAAGAAAGAATATTAAAAGCAGTAAGGGAAAAAGGTCAAGTAACATATAAAGGCAGACCAATCAGAATCACACCAGACTTCTCCCCAGAAACTATGAAGGCCAGAAGATCCTGGACTGATGTCATACAGACCCTAAGAGAACACAAATGCCAGCCCAGGCTACTGTATCCTGCAAAACTCTCAATTAACATAGATGGAGAAACCAAGATATTCCATGACAAAACCAAATTTACACAATATCTTTCTACAAATCCAGCACTACAAAGGAAAATAAATGGTAAAGCCCAACATAAGGAGGCAAGCTATACCCAAGAAGAGGCAAGAAACTAATCGTCTTGGCAACAAAACAAAGAGAAGAAAAGCACAGAAACACAACCTCACATCCAAATATGAATATAACAGGAAGCAATAATCACTATTCCTTAATATCTCTCAACATCAATGGCCTCAACTCCCCAATAAAAAGACATAGATTAACAAACTGGATACGCAACGAGGACCCTGCATTCTGCTGCCTACAGGAAACACACCTCAGAGACAAAGACAGACACTACCTCAGGGTGAAAGGCTGGGAAACAACTTTCCAAGCAAATGGTCTGAAGAAGCAAGCTGGAGTAGCCATTCTAATATCAAATAAAATCAATTTCCAACTAAAAAGTCATCAAAAAAGATAAGGAAGGACACTTTATATTCATCAAAGGAAAAATCCACCAAGATGAACTCTCAATCCTAAATATCTATGCCCCAAATACAAGGGCACCTACATACGTAAAAGAAACCTTACTAAAGCTCAAAACACACATTGCACCTCACACAATAATAGTAGGAGATTTCAACACCCCACCTCATCAATGGACAGATCATGGAAACAGAAATTAAACAGAGACGAGACAGACTAAGAGAAGTCATGAGCCAAATGGACTTAACGGATATTTATAGAACGTTCTACCCTAAAAGCAAAAGGATATACCTTCTTCTCAGCTCCTCATGGTACTTTCTCCAAAATTGACCATATAATTGGTCAAAAAACAGGCCTCAACAGATACAGAAAGATAGAAATAATCCCATGCGTGCTATCGGACCACCACGGCCTAAAGCTGGTCTTCAATAACAATAAGGGAAGAATGCCCACATATACGTGGAAACTGTACAATGCTCTACTCAATGATAACCTGGTCAAGGAAGAAAAAAAGAAAGAAATTAAAAACTTTTTAGAATTTAATGAAAATGAAGGTACAACATACCCAAACTTATGGGACACAATGAAAGCTGTGCTAAGAGGAAAACTCATAGCGCTGAGTGCCTGCAGAAAGAAACAGGAAAGAGCATATGTCAGCAGCTTGACAGCACACCTAAAAGCTCTAGAACAAAAAGAAGCAAATACACCCATGAGGAGTAGAAGGCAGGAAATAATCAAACTCAGAGCTAAAATCAACCAAGTAGAAACAAAAAGGACCATAGAAAGAATCAACAGAACCAAAAGTTGGTTCTTTGAGAAAATCAACAAGATAGATAAACCCCTAGCCAGACTAACGAGAGGACACAGAGAGTGTGTCCAAATTAACAAAATCAGAAATGAAAAGGGAGACATAACTACAGATTCAGAGGAAAGTCAAAAAATCATCAGATCTTACTATAAAAGCCTATATTCAACAAAACTTGAAAATCTACAGGAAATGGACAATTTCCTAGACAGATACCAGGTACCGAAGTTAAATCAGGAACAGATAAACCAGTTAAACAACCCCATAACTCCTAAGGAAATAGAAGCAGTCATTAAAGGTCTCCCAACCAAAAAGAGCCCAGGTCCAGACGGGTTTAGTGCAGAATTCTATCAGACCTTCATAGAAGACCTCGTACCAATATTATCCAAACTATTCCACAAAATTGAAACAGATGGAGCACTACCGAATTCCTTCTATGAAGCCACAATTACTCTTATACCTAAACCACACAAAGACCCAACAAAGAAAGAGAACTTCAGACCAATTTCCCTTATGAATATCGACGCAAAAATACTCAACAAAATTCTGGCAAACCGAATCCAAGAGCACATCAAAACAATCATCCACCATGATCAAGTAGGCTTCATCCCAGGCATGCAGGGATGGTTTAATATACGGAAAACCATCAACGTGATCCATTATATAAACAAACTGAAAGAACAAAACCACAAGATCATTTCATTAGATGCTGAGAAAGCATTTGACAAAATTCAACACCCCTTCATGATAAAAGTCCTGGAAAGAACAGGAATACAAGGCCCATACCTAAACATAGATAGTAAAGCCATATACAGCAAACCAGTTGCTAACATTAAACTAAATGGAGAGAAACTTGAAGCAATCCCACTAAAATCAGGGACTAGACAAGGCTGCCCACTCTCTCCCTACTTATTCAATATAGTTCTTGAAGTTCTAGCCAGAGCAATCAGACAACAAAAGGAGATCAAGGAATACAGATCGAAAAGAAGAAGTCAAAATATCACTATTTGCAGATGATATGATAGTATATTTAAGTGATGCCAAAAGTTCCACCAGAGAACTACTAAAGCTGATAAACAACTTCAGCAAAGTGGCTGGGTATAAAATTAACTCAAATAAATCAGTAGCCTTCCTCTACACAAAAGAGAAACAAGCCGAGAAAGAAATTAGGGAAACGACACCCTTCATAATAGACCCAAATAATATAAAATACCTCGTGTGACTTTAACCAAGCAAGTAAAAGATCTGTACAATAAGAACTTCAAGACACTGAAGAAAGAAATTGAAGAAGACCTCAGAAGGTGGAAAGATCTCCCATGCTCATGGATTGGCAGGATTAATATAGTAAAAATGGCCATTTTACCAAAAGCGATCTACAGATTCAATGCAATCCCCATCAAAATACCAATCCAATTCTTCAAAGAGTTAGACAGAACAATTTGCAAATTCATCTGAATAACAAAAAACCCAGGATAGCTAAAACTATCCTCAACAATAAAAGGACTTCAGGGGAATCACTATCCCTGAACTCAAGCAGTATTACAGAGCAATAGTGATAAAACTGCATGGTATTGGTACAGAGACAGACAGATAGACCAATGGAACAGAATTGAAGACCCAGAAATGAACCCACACACCTATGGTCACTTGATTTTTGACAAAGGAGCCAAATCCATCCAATGGAAAAAAGATAGCATTTTCAGCAAATGGTGCTGGTTCAACTGGAGGTCAACATGTAGAAGAATGCAGATCGATCCATGCTTATCACCCTGTACAAAGCTTAAGTCCAAGTGGATCAAGGACCTCCACATCAAACCAGACACACTCAAACTAATAGAAGAAAAACTAGGGAAGCATCTGGAACACATGGGCACTGGAAAAATTTCCTGAACAAAACACCAATGGCTTATGCTCTAAGATCAAGAATCCATAAATGGGATCTCATAAAACTGCAAAGCTTCTGTAAGGCAAAGGACACTGTGGTTAGGACAAAACGGCAACCAACAGATTGGGAAAAGATCTTTACCAATCCTACAACAGATAGAGGCCTTATATCCAAAATATACAAAGAACTCAAAAAGTTAGACCAAGGGAGACAAATAACCCTATTAAAAAATGGGGTTCAGAGCTAAACAAAGAATTCACAGCTGAGGAATGCCGAATGGCTGAGAAACACCTAAAGAAATGTTCAACATCTTTAGTCATCAGGGAAATGCAAATCAAAACAACCCTGAGATTTCACCTCACACCAGTGAGAATGGCTAAGATCAAAAACTCAGGTGACAGCAAATGCTGGCGAGGATGTGGAGAAAGAGGAACACTCCTCCATTGTTGGTGGGATTGCAGACTGGTACAACCATTCTGGAAATCAGTCTGGAGGTTCCTCAGAAAATTGGACATTAAACTGCCTGAGGATCCAGCTATCCCTCTCTTGGGCATATACCCAAAAGATGCCCCAACATATAAAAAAGACACGTGCTCCACTATGTTCATCGCAGCCTTATTTACAATAGCCAGAAGCTGGAAAGAACCCAGATGCCCTTCAACAGAGGAATGGATACAGAAAATGTGGTATATCTACACAATGGAATATTACTCAGCTATCAAAACAACGACTTTTATGAAATTTGTAGGCAAATGGTTGGAACTGGAAAATATCATCCTGAGTGAGGTAACCCAATCACAGAAAGACATACATGGTATGCACTCATTGATAAGTGGCTATTAGCCCAAATGCCTGAATTACCCTAGATGCCTAGAACAAATGAAACTCAAGACGGATGATCAAAATGTGAATGCTTCACTCCTTCTTTAAAAGGGGAACAAGAATACCCTTGGCAGGGAAGAGAGAGGCAAAGATTAAAACAGAGACTGAAGGAACATCCATTCAGAGCCTGCCCCACATGTGGCCCATATATATACAGCCACCCAATTAGACAAGATGGATGAAGCAAAGAAGTGCAGAAGTGTAGATCGCTCCTGAGAGACACAGCCAGAATACAGCAAATACAGAGGCGAATGTCAGCAGCAAACCTCTGAACTGAGAATAGGACCCCCGTTGAAGGAATCAGAGAAAGAACTGGAAGAGCTTGAAGGGGCTCGAGACCCTATATGTACAACAATGCCAAGCCACCAGAGCTTCCAGGGACTAAGCCACTACCTAAAGACTATTCATGGACTGACCCTGGACTCTGACCTCATAGGTAGCAATGAATATCCTAGTAAGAGCACCAGTGGAAGGGGAAGCCCTGGGTCCTGCTAATACTGAACCCCAGTGAACTAGACTGTTGGGGAGGGCGGCAATGGGGGAGGGTGGGGAGGGGAACACCCATAAGGAAGGGAGGGGGGGGATGTTTGCCCGAAACCGGAAGGGAATAACACTCAAATGTATATAAGAAATATTCAAGTTAATAATAAAAAAAAAAAACTGAAAATGCCTTTAACGTGTACACCGTGACAATTCTGAGTTTTAAAAAATTTAAAACCATAAAGTCACAAATTTTGAGGCAGTGGGTTAGAACAGGATAAATGATAAAAGTATGAGAGAGTTTTATGGCTTTCTCCCCACTCCCAGAAATAGGCATTAATTGTCCAGATTTTGTCGCTTTCTGCCTCGATAGAAAAAAAATTTGTTTCTCCATAATGTTAATCTAATTCTCTTTTTATATGGTGGGTCTCTCTCTGTACATATTATACCACAAAAAGCAGAGGATATTGGGGTACCCATGATTATCTGGACCAATCAGAAATTCCACTCTCCTGGTCAAACAGAGATGCAATCTTTGCTCTAGTGGGTGGAAAGACATCTTTTGATGAATAAAAAGAGATGGGAATAGCCAGGTGAGACAACAAAACTCATAAGAAAAACAAACCTACTTAAAATGGGTGATCTTGGGGTTGGGGATTTAGCTCAGTGGTAGAGCACTTGCCTAGGAAGCTCAAGGCCTTGGGTTCGGTCCCCAGCTCCGAAAAAGAAAAAAAAATGAAAAAAAAAATGGGTGATCTTACTATCTCTGGTACTATCAAGTAGAAAGATGTTGGCTGGCATTGATGAGCATGCCCATCTGAAAAGCAAGGTTGCAATTCATCTTAGTGCCTGGCTACTGCACACCCTGTGCATATCCTCTCAAATAATGCATGTGTGCTGTTAGTCACTATTTTTTTTTCATGTGACAACCTTCTATATTTTTCTATTCTGACCGAGACTAGAAACCTATTTTGACACTGCATGAGCTGCACTCTTAATTAAACAGTGAGCATTAACATAGCAAATTGAAAAGATGTTTCTTTCCTGTGATATGGACTCCCCATGTTCTCTTCAGGAGCGATCCAAAAAGTAGCATCAAAATGAAAATGGAACTCTTTTTGTAATGCACAGTACTGAAAATACATCCACTTACTGAACTGAAGAGTGATTTTGATACAAATTGTATATCTTGCACCATTTACTATAGATATAAAAATGAACTGACAGTAATTATAAGATAACAACTTCATGTAACTCCATTTTTAAGCTTAAGAAATTTCTGTTCTAGCTCTTTGAACTTGCATAGAAGAGCAACATACCATGTGGTTACTATGTTAGTGGGAGTCATGTTCATAATTCTTAACCAACAGTATCCACAATTTATGACATTTATGGACAAAATTAGATAGTTACTGCATCTGTAAACTTCATTTCTGTGCAAATAAAAATATGAGTTTTGGGAAGACCGAGTAAAGATATCTGTCAAAAATCAAATTTTACAAGAGTAATTGTTCCTGTAACTCTGTATCTTATTGCTGATGAACTACAAATGTGACTGACCAAATTCAACTTCACCTCAGTTCATTGCCTATGTATTTCTTCTTCTTCTAATGTCTCTCATCAACTCAATAACTTTTCTTTAAGCACAGTCTAAAGTCTCTCTTTTTTCCTAAGCATTGTTTTTCATAATTTTTATTACCCTGGACTTAACATTACTGTCATGCTAGACTTAATGTGAATTTATCTTTAGCCTTTGCCACAACTGGACTTTTTGAGTTGTTTAACAAAATTATTTGATGAATCCACTTCCCCTATAAGAACCTACTCTTAGTGACAAACAGGAGTTCAAGATTTAAAATATCCCTAATATTCTAAGTGTCTTATCCACAATTTCTGCTAATAAATCATTTTTGAAAATGAAGTATTAAATCTACAGGTAAATAAATGCCAGTCAGTTACCCAAAACAAAACAAAAAATAAAAAAAACCCTCAATACCAACGAAATATAAATGGAGGAAAAGAGAACATTGAAGAGGAAGGAACAAATGTGTATATATATACACACAAAGCAAACTATATTCCTAAATTATTTTTGAACTCAGGAAAAAATGGTGCTGATCATATAAATTTTTTCCACATGAGAAAAATTCTTCGCAGGGTAAATCTAACAGAGAAACTAAGACCTTTACATGACAATTGTAAAATGTAGAATTTTTAAAGGAAGTAAAGTATAACAGAGAGTGACTTGATCTGCTACAAGGTACTAAATGGATGACATTTAATGACATTATGTTAATTAGAATAAACCAACCATAAAAGCACAAATACCGACTGAATTAACTCTTGCCAAGTACTTATATTAGTGAAATTCACAGGAACAGAAAGTAGATAGTGGTTACCGAGGATAAAATGAAGCTGGATGCTTGTTTAATGGGCACAGAGCTTTAATTCTGTAAGCTGTAAGGCATTCTAAATAGAATTTTTTGACAATGGCAGTATACTTAACACTGTTATGTGATATACTTTAAATGGGTAAAATAACAAATTTTGTATTATGTATATTTATCAGAGTTTTAAGAATAAATTGCATTTGGATGATAGGATTGCTTATTTATTCATTTTTAAACATGACATTAGTTAATTTTCTTTTTACTAGGTAGAACATAGTTCTGGTAAAAACACTTGAAAAGAACAAAGAATGAGAAAACAAAAGCATATCTTACATAATGCACCCATTGTTAATAAGTAGAAAGAAGCCAGGAAAGCAAAGAACAGTAAAATATGTTCGGTTAAGAAAAACGAGTGTGTGTGTGTGTGTGTGTGTGTGTGTGTGTGTGTGTGTGTGTGTGTGTGTGTGTGTGTCTGTGTGTGTGTGTGTGTGTGTCTCTGTGTGTGTGTGTTTGTGTCTGTGTGTGTTAAAGGTGTTATTATTAAATAAAAATACACATAGAATTTTCCTTTGCACTTGTCCCTGTCATGGCTGTTATTCAAAAAGATATTTGTATTTGGAAGGATAAATTACTTCTCCTGGGTATTTACTTGTTATTCAAATATTATCCCTAAAGAAATGGCCTGCAGCAAATAATTTTCCTTGCTGGCATGTTTTCAAGATGGGCCTTTGGAAAAGTACTGCCAGCTCAAAGTTCACATCTCTAATGTTAGAGTCAACCAAGGACACATTTACAGTGCAATACAGATAAGATGCTGTAACTCATGGGAGATTCACACAATACTAACAGATATTTCATCAGACCTTCAATATGCTAGGACAGCAGATCATAGTTTGTTTGATTTTTTATTTCATAAAAGAAAGAAAAAGCTCTAAATAAGATATTTTATAGTTTGATAATTTATTTTTGATGAAAAACAGTTGAATAATCAGAGTTTCTACTTTTCATACAAGTATTTCTGCACCAAAAGCTTTTTTTTACCAGAGAAGAGATTTTAAAAATATAAAGCAAAGTCTGTGTATGTACAGACATTCATTATGATTATGTATGTAAGAAAATTATTATACCTGACAGAAAAAAAGTATGGGAGGGGGAAATTAAATTAAATAATGAATCCTCTGCTTATTGAACATTATGGTTTAAAAGTAAGGACTGAGGCCATAGAAGTGGTTCAGTAGTTAAGAGTACATAATGCTCTTACATAAAACCTGGATTTAATTCTCAGCATATACATGCTGGCTCACAACCATGGAAAACTCCAGTTCCAGGAAATCTGACCCCCTCTTCTGACCAGGATCACACATGCTATACAAAAAGCATGTAAGCAAAACACTCGCATAGGTAAAATAAAATAAAATTGATTGCTTTAAAATAAATTTTTAAAATGTTTCAAAAAATCAACACTATTATTTTTATATGTCCTATTTTATACAAGTCTAAAAAATTCAGTTCAGTGAAAATGAATGACCTCATCTGTCCATGAATGCAAAAATATATGTTGTTTTTATTAATCTGACAGAGGGCAAAAAATGCCAGCAATTTCTTGCAGCCAATGTCACCACCAACCAAGTTCTGGTCCAATATCAAAATATACCCACAGACTATGTGGATGTACATGAGACAAGGCCCTATTATAAAATAAAAAGGAAAAATGTGGGTTCCAAGACCAGACAAGGGTCACACTTAAACCTCAGCTATCTCTCAAAAAGCATGGCAGTAGTGGCTTGCTTCCTACCCAAATCAGGCTTAGGCCTACTGAACCCAATAAGGACAAAGGCAGGCCATGATAAATCCAATTCAATATGTTTCTCATAAATCATATGGCCAGCCATCCACTAATGTGACTGATATGCTTGGAAGTTCCCTGCCCACACTGCACCACTTCCTCCCTCATCCATTTCTTCTTCCCTCGCAAGTGACTCAAGCTATAAAACCTGGCACTGCTATTTCGATGAATGAGTGTTCTCTCAGTCTCCTCGTTCCTCACTGCAGCTAAAGACCCTGCACCCTAGTTCCTGTGCATCCTCAGACTGTAAATGTACCACAGCCTACTTGGGTCAGGTCACTCACAATTTTCTCTTTAAATGCAGGTCTGATGGTCTGATAATCATTAGTCATTCTGAGAACAGCTCTGGGAAAGGTTTGTTGAATATTTGTACATGAGATATGAGGACTTTGTTTTGGTACTTTTAAAATTCAACTACAAAATATTGGATATCATTAAGGCACTTTCTAATAAAACAGATTTAGCAGATTGCCCTTGTCCCTTTCCTCTTTATTGCCCTGCTTCACTCTACCATGTCCATTCCCTTGCCCTCAGTCCCTTTTCTGTCTTTACTTCACTTGTTCTTTTGCTCTTCCTTCGTCAATAGGCACTTCTGTCTTCTTTTCTGGGTAGTCAGTCTTCAAATACATTTATACCTACATATATACATTTATATATACATTTTGAGGTAGCTCCACATTTAAAAAAGAACTCATGAAATTTAACTTTCAAATATTGATTCACTTTGACTAATACAAGAATCCTGAGATCCATTAATTTTTTTTCTAAAAATTTTAACTTTATCTCTGGCTGAATAAAATTCCATTGTTACATATGCTACCTTTTCATCATCTAATAATCTGTTTATAAGAATTAAGCTGTTTCATTTCTTGATATTGTGAATAGAGATCAGTGAAGATAAATATTAAAGAATAAATATTAGTGTTTTTTATTAATGAAAGCCAAATCTCAAACATAAGAAAATGTTTAGAGTCTGTTTTTTTAATTTATTTTATTTTGCTGTTTTATCTGGACAGATTTGGACTAAGATATTTCACGTTAAAATACATTGAAATTTGATAGTCCTTGAGAAGAGAATGATAAATTTGCAGATCTTTATGGTTAGTCTGGCGTTAAAGGACCTAGCAGCAACTAAGAGGAAGACAGAAAAGTGGGTGTTGCTGTAGGCAATTAATGTGCTCTAATCACACTAGCAGTGTGAGTTCTTAGCTTCCTACCCAAAGTTCTGGATTCTTAAATCCAAGACACACACACACAGAGGCTATATTCAATATGTCTTAACCAGCTCAGTAGCTAATATACTCTCTGCCCTCCTATATTCATGAATCATTACTTAGTAAAACATATATATATCATCCTTGTAGCCCCAAACCTAGTCACCTCTAGGAGTTTGGGTCACTCTGTTCCAACTTTTACATATTCAGTATGCTCTCTTCTAGTAATTTTCAGCATGATCTTTCTGGTTTCTTGGATTGGTGATTCTCTTTCTTACTTTCTTCTTGATCTCATGAATCTGAAAGACCCTTCTCTGTCTCCCTGCCCAGTCATTGGCCACTGTCAATTATATTTGCCCATCGAAACCCACCTGGGGCAGGGACACTCTGCTTCTTCCATTAAGATTCTCCTGCACTAGACACTGCCAGAACCTGAAGGGACCAGATCAATAGTTCTCTGCACCCAAATCCTGTGGGAGGGAGAGCTAAACCTTCAGAGAGGCAGACATGCCTGGGAAGCCAGAAGAGACTACACTCTGCCCACATTTCTTAATCCAGAGGAAAACACCAAATGCCATCTGGGACCCTGGTGCACAGGGGCTCCTGGAAAAGGCGGCGCAGGTCCTCCTGGTTGCTGCCCTTGCAGAGAGCTCAAAAGCAACACCCACGAGCAAACTTGAGCCACAGGACTGAAGGTAAGACCAACTTTTCTGTTCCAAGTGACCTGACTGCTGGTCTCAGGACACATAGAGGCAAAATTCCTCTAGGACCGGACACTTCAGGTTTTTAGCTGTATTCCCAACCTCGCTGATCCCCACCTGCAGCTCACTACTCCCAAACCCTGTGGGAGAGAGAGCTCACCGCCCAGACAGGTGGGCACTCCTGAGACTGCAGAGTGGGAGAGACCACCAATACTGCCCACCCCTGCCCACATCCTTGGCCCAAGAGGAAACTGTATATGGCCTCTGGGAACCGGAAGATAGGAGCACTGGAGCTACCGGTCCCCTGCACCCCAGACACCTCAGGAACCTGAAGGGAAATCCCGTTGGAGGGAGAGCTAAAACTTCACAGAGGCAGACACACCTGGGAAGCCAGAAGAGACTACACTCTGCCCACATTTCTGACTCCAGAGAAAAACACCAAAGGCCATCTAGGACACTGGTGCACGGGGGCTCCTGGAAAAGTTGGCGCAGGTCCTCCTGGTTGCTGCCCTAGTGGAGAGCTCATAAGAAACCCCCCACAAGGGAGGGCCCAGGAGCAGCAGGAGCCCTGCCTGAGACACCGCCGGAACCTGAAGGAAACAGACCGGATAAACAGTTCTCTGCACCCAAATCCCGTGGGAGGGAGAGCTAAACCTTCAGAGAGGCAGACACGCCTGCAAAACCAGAAGAGACTGCTCTCTGCACACATTACTGATTCCAGAGGAAAACACCGGAGGCCATCTGGAACCCTGGTGCACGGAGGCCCCCGGAAGAGGCGGCACAGATCTTCCTGGTTGCTGCCACCGCGGAGAGCCGGTGGGCAGAACCCCTGCAGCGAACTTGAGCCTCGGGACCACAGGTAAGACTAACTTATCTGCTGCAAGTGACCTGCCTGGTGAACTCAAGGCACAGGTCCACAAGAACAGCTGAAAACCTGTAGAAAGGAAAAACTACAGGCCCGAAAGCAGAACACTCTGTCCCCATAACTGACTGAAAGAGAGGAAAACAGGTCTACAGCACTCCTGACACACAGGCCTATAGGACAGTTTAGCCACTGTCAGAAATAGCAGAACAAAGTAACACTAGAGATAATTTGATGGCGAGAGGCAAGCGCAGGAACCCAAGCAACAGAAACCAAGACTACATGGCACCATCGGAGCCCAATTCTCCCATCAAAACAAACATGGAATATCCAAACACACCAGAAAAGCAAGATCTAGATTCAAAATCATTCAAAGAACTTCAAGAAAGACATGATGAACTACCTTAGAGAACAAGTAGAAGCCTACAGAGAGGAATCGAAAAATGCCTGAAAGAATTCCAGGAAAAATAAATAAAACAAGTAGAAGCCCACAGAGAGGAGACACAAAATCCCTGAAAGAATTCCAGGAAAACACAATCAAACAGTGGAAGGAATTAAAATGGAAATAGAAGCAATCAAGAAAGAACACAGGAAACAACCTGGATATAGAAAACCAAAAGAAGAGACAAGGAGCTGTAGACACAAGCTTTACCAACAGAATACAAGAGATGGAAGAGAGAATCTCAGGAGCAGAAGATTCCATAGAAATCATTGACTCAACTGTCAAAGATAATGTAAAGCGGAAAAAGCTACTGGTCCAAAACATACAGGAAATCCAGGACTCAATGAGAAGATCAAACCTAAGGATAATAGGTATAGAAGAGAGTGAAGACTCCCAGCTCAAAGGACCAGTACATATCTTCAACAAAATCATAGAAGAAAACTTCCCTAACCTAAAAAAAGAGATACCCATAGGCATACAAGAAGCCTACAGAACTCCAAATAGATTGGACCAGAAAAGAAACACCTCCTGTCACATAATAGTCAAAACACCAAAAGCACAAAATAAAGAAAGAATATTAAAAGCAGTAAGGGAAAAAGGTCAAGTAACATATAAAGGCAGACCAATCAGAATCACACCAGACTTCTCCCCAGAAACTATGAAGGCCAGAAGATCCTGGACTGATGTCATACAGACCCTAAGAGAACACAAATGCCAGCCCAGGCTACTGTATCCTGCAAAACTCTCAATTAACATAGATGGAGAAACCAAGATATTCCATGACAAAACCAAATTTACAAAATATCTTTCTACAAATCCAGCACTACAAAGGAAAATAAATGGTAAAGCCCAACATAAGGAGGCAAGCTATACCCAAGAAGAGGCAAGAAACTAATCGTCTTGGCAACAAAACAAAGAGAAGAAAAGCACAGAAACACAACCTCACATCCAAATATGAATATAACAGGAAGCAATAATCACTATTCCTTAATATCTCTCAACATCAATGACCTCAACTCCCCAATAAAAAGACATAGATTAACAAACTGGATACGCAACGAGGACCCTGCATTCTGCTGCCTACAGGAAACACACCTCAGAGAAAAAGACAGACACTACCTCAGAGTGAAAGGCTGGAAAACAACTTTCCAGGCAAATGGTCGGAAGAAGCAAGCTGAGTAGCCATTCTAATATCAAATAAAAGTCAATTTTCAACTAAAAGTCATCAAAAAGATAAGGAAGGACACTTTATATTTATCAAAGGAAAAATCCACCAAGATGAACTCTCAATCCTAAATATCTATGCCCCAAATACAAGGGCACCTACATACGTAAAAGAAACCTTACTAAAGCTCAAAACACATATTGCACCTCACACAATAATAGTAGGAGACTTCAACACCCCACTCTCATCAATGGACAGATCATGGAAACAGAAATTAAACAGAGACGTAGACAGACTAAGAGAAGTCATGAGCCAAATGGACTTAACGGATATTTATAGAACGTTCTACCCTAATGCAAAAGGATATACCTTCTTCTCAGCTCTCATGGTACTTTCTCCAAAATTGACCATATAATTGGTCAAAAACGGGCCTCAACAGGTACAGAAAGATAGAAATAATCCCATGCGTAAGTATCGGACCACCACGGCCTAAAGCTGGTCTTCAATAACAATAAGGGAAGAATGCCCACATATACGTGGAAATTGAACAATGCTCTACTCAATGATAACCTGGTCAAGGAAGAAATAAAGAAAGAAATTATGAAAGCTGTGCTAAGAGGAAAACTCATAGCGCTGAGTGCCTGCAGAAAGAAACAGGAAAGAGCATATGTCAGCAGCTTGACAGCACACCTAAAAGCTCTAGAACATAAAGAAGCAAATACACACAGGAGGAGTAGAAGGCAGGAAATAATCAAACTCAGAGCTGAAATCAACCAAGTAGAAACAAAAAGGACCATAGAAAGAATCAACAGAACCAAAAGTTGGTTCTTTGAGAAAATCAACAAGATAGATAAACCCTTAGCCAGACTAACGAGAGGACCCAGAGAGCGTGTCCAAATTAACAAAAAAATCAGAAATGAAAAGGAGACATAACTACAGATTCAGAGGAAATTCAAAAAAATCATCAGATCTTACTATAAAAGCCTATATTCAACAAAACTTGAAAATCTGCAGGAAATGGACAATTTCCTAGACAGATACCAGGTACCAAGTTAAATCAGAACAGATAAACCAGTTAAACAACCCCATAACTCCTAAGGAAATAGAAGCAGTCATTAAAGTATTCCCAACCAAAAAGAGCCCAGGTCCAGACGGGTTTAGTGCAGAATTCTATCAGACCTTCATAGAAGACCTCGTACCAATATTATTCAAACTATTCCACAAAATTGAAACAGATGGAGCACTACCGAAACTCCTTCTATGAAGCCACAATTACTCTTATACCTAAACCACACAAAGACCCAACAAAGAAAGAGAACTTCAGACCAATTTCCCTTATAAACATCGACGAAAAAATACTCAACAAAATTCTGGCAAACCGAATCCAAGAGCACATCAAAACAATCATCCACCATGATCAAGTAGGCTTCATCCCAGGCATGCCGGGATGGTTTAATATACGGAAAACCATCAACGTGATCCATTATATAAACAAACTGAAAGAACAAAACCACATGATCCTTTCATTAGATGCTGAGAAAGCATTTGACAAAATTCAACACCCCTTCATGATAAAAGTCCTGGAAAGAATAGGAATCCAAGGCCCATACCTAAACATAGTAAAAGCCATATACAGCAAACCAGTGGCTAACATTAAACTAAATGGAGAGAAACTTGAAGCAATCCCACTAAAATCAGGGACTAGACAAGGCTGCCCACTCTCTCCCTACTTATTCAATATAGTTCTTGAAGTTCTAGCCAGAGCAATCAGACAACAAAAGGAGGTCAAGGATACAGATCGAAAAGAAGAAGTCAAAATATCACTATTTGCAGATGATATGATAGTATATTTAAGTGATCCCAAAAGTTCCACTAGAGAACTACTAAAGCTGATAAACAACTTCAGCAAAGTGGTTGGGTATAAAATTAACTCAAATAAATCAGTAGCCTTCCTCTACACAAAAGAGAAAACAAGTCGAGAAAGAAATTAGGGAAACGACACCCTTCATAATAGACCCAAATAATATAAAGTACCCTGTGTGACTTTAACCAAGCAAGTAAAAGATTTGTACAACAAGAACTTCAAGACTTGAAGAAAGAAATTGAAGAAGACCTCAGAAGATGGAAAGATCTCCCATGCTCATGGATTGGCAGGATTAATATAGTAAAATGGCCATTTTACCAAAAGCAATCTACAGATTCAATGCAATCCCCATCAAAATACCAATCCAATTCTTCAAAGAGTTAGACAGAACAATTTGCAAATTCATCTGAATAACAAAAACCCAGGATAGCTAAAACTATCCTCAACAATAAAAGGACTTCAGGGGAATCACTATCCCTGAACTCAAGCAGTATTACAGAGCAATAGTGATAAAACTGCATGGTATTGGTACAGAGACAGACAGATAGACCAATGGAATAGAATTGAAGACCCAGAAAATGAACCCACACACCTATGGTCACTTGATTTTTGACAAAGGAGCCCAAACCATCCAATGGAAAAAAGATAGCATTTTCAGCAAATGGTGCTGGTTCAACTGGAGGTCAACATGTAGAAGAATGCAGATCGATCCATGCTTATCACCCTGTACAAAGCTTAAGTCCAAGTGGATCAAGGACCTCCACATCAAACCAGACACACTCAAACTAATAGAAGAAAAACTAGGGAAGCATCTGGAACACATGGGTACTGGAAAAAATTTCCTGAACAAAACACCAATGGCTTATGCTCTAAGATCAAGAATCGACAAATGGGATCTCATAAAACTGCAAAGCTTCTGTAAGGCAAAGGATACTGTGGTTAGGACAAAACGGCAACCAACAGATTGGGAAAAGATCTTTACCAATCCTACAACAGATAGAGGCCTTATATCCAAAATATACGAAGAACTCAAAAAGTTAGACCAAGAGGGAGACAAATAACCCTATTAAAAAATGGGGTTCAGAGCCAACAAAGAATTCACAGCTGAGGAATGCCTAATGGTTGAGAAACACCTAAAGAAATGTTCAACATCTTTTAGTCATCAGGGAAATGCAATCAAAAAACAACCCTGAGATTTCACCACACCAGTGAGAATGGCTAAGATCAAAAACTCAGGTGACAGCAAATGCTGGCGAGGATGTGGAGAAAGAGGAACACCTCCATTGTTGGTGGGGTTGCAGACTGGTACAACCATTCTGGAAATCAGTCTGGAGGTTTCTCAGAAAATTGACATTGAACTGCCTGAGGATCCAGCTATACCTCTCTGGGCATATACCCAAAAGATGCCCCAACATATAAAAAGACACGTGCTCCACTATGTTCATCGCAGCCTTATTTATAATAGCCAGAAGCTGGAAAGAAACCCAGATGCCCTTCAACAGAGGAATGGATACAGAAAAATGTGGTACATCTACACAATGGAATATTACTCAGCTATCAAAAACAACGAGTTTTATGAAATTTAGAGGCAAATGGTTGAACTGGAAAATATCATCCTGAGTGAGCTAACCCAATCACAGAAAGACATACATGGTATGCACTCATTGATAAGTGGCTATTAGCCCAAATGCTTGAATTACCCTAGAATGCCTAGAACAAATGAAACTCAAGACGGATGATCAAAATGTGAAGGCTTCACCCTTCTTTAAAAGGGGAACAAGAATACCCTTGGCAGGGAAGAGAGAGGCAAAGATTAAAACAGAGACTGAAGGAACACCCATTCAGAGCCTGCCCCACATGTGGCCCATACATATACAGCCACCCAATTAGACAAGATGGATGAAGCAAAGAAGTGCAGACCCAGGAGCCGATGTAGATCGCCCTGAGAGACACAGCCAGAATACAGCAAATACAGAGGCTAATGCCAGCAGCAAACCATTGAACTGAGAACGGGACCCCTGGAAGGAATCAGAGAATGAACTGAAGAGCTTGAAGGGGCTTGAGACCCCATATGTACAACAATGCCAAGCAACCAGAGCCCAGGGACCAAGCACTACCTAAAGACTATACATGGACTGACCCTGACTCTGACCTCATAGGGTAAATGAATATCCTAGTAAGAGCACCAGTGGAAGGGGGAAGCCCTGGGTCCTGAAGATTGAACCCCCAGTGAACTAGACTGTCGGGGAGGGCGGCAATGGGGGAGGGTGGGAGGGGAACACCCATAAGGAAGGGGGGAGGAAGGATGTTTGCCCGAAACCGGGAAAGGAATAACACTCAAATGTACATAAGAAATACTCGTTAATAAAAAAAAAAAAAATAAATAAAAAAAAAAAATCTTAAATTTGAGCCTCAAATAAAAAAAAAAAAAAAAAACTTAGGACACAGGCCCAAAACAGCTGAAGACGTAGACAGGCAAAAAACATGGAAAAAGAACAATCTGTTCCCATTACTGGCTGAAAGAAAACAAGAAAACAGGTCTATAGCAAACCTGACACACAGGCAAGGACAGTCTGTAGCCACTGTCAGAAATAGTAGAAGGGGCATCAGAGATAATCTGATGGCAAGAATTTGCACAGGAAACCAAGGAACAGAAAACAAGACTACATACATCATCGAGCCCAATTCTCCACCAAAGCAAACACTGAATATCCAAAACACAAGAAAAGGGAAGATCTAGTTTCAAATCATATATTTGATCAATGTTGGGGAGGACTTCAAGAAAACATGAAAGAACTCCCTTTAGAGAAAAAATTGAGGAAAAAATAAAAAATAAAGTAGAAGCCTATAGAGAGGAATCAAAAAAATCCCTGAAAGAATTCCAGGAAAAAACAATCAAAGAGATGAAGGAATTAAAAATGGAAATAGAAGCAATGAAGAAAGAACACAGAGAAACAACCCTGATAAAAAAAAACAAAGGAGGAGACAAGGGGCCATAGATACAAGCATCACCATCAGAATACAAGAGATAGAAGAGAGAAGCTCAGGAGCAGAAGATTCCATAGAAATCATTGACACAACTGTCAAAGATAATGTAAAGCAGAAAAAGCTACTGGTTCAAAACATACAGGAAATCCAGGTATTAGAAGATCAAACCTAAGGATAATAGGTAGAGAAGAGGGTGAAAACTCCAGGCTAAAAGGATGAGTGAATATCTTCAACAAAATCATAGAAGAAAACTTCCCTAACCTAAAGAAAGAGATGCCCATAACCATACACAGAAGCCCATAGATCTCCAAAGACTGGACAGAAAAGAAACCTCCCAGTTTACATAATAGCAAACACCAAATGCACAAAAAAGAAAGAATTTTAAAAAGCAGTAAGGAAAATAGGGCATAACAATATATAAAGGCTGACCCATCAGAATCAAACCAGAATTCTCACCAGAGACTATGAAAGCCAGAAGATCCTGGACAGATGTCATACAGACCCTAAGGGAACAGAAATATCAGCACAGGTTACTATATCCTGCAAAACTCTCAATTAACATAGATGGAGAAACCAAGATATTCCATGACAAAACCAAATTTACACAATATCTTTCTACAAATCCAGCCCTACAAAGGATAATAAATAGTAAAGCACAACATAAGGATGCAAGCTACACCCTAGAAAAAGCAAGAAACTAATTGTCTTGGCAACAAAAACAAAGAGAAGAAAAGCACAAAACATAACCTCACATCCAAACAACAAATATAACAGAAGCAACAATCACTATTCCTTAATATCTCTCAACATCAATGGTCCAACCCCCAACAAAAAGACATAGATTAACAAACTGGATATACAATGAGAACCCTGCATTCTGCTGCCTACAGGAAACACACCTCAGAGACAAAGACAGACACTACCTCAGAGTGAAAGGCTGGAAAACAACTTTCCAAGCAAATAGTCAGAAGAAGCAAGCTGGAGTAGCCATTCTAATATCGAATAAAATCAATTATCAACTAAAAGTCATCAAAAAAGATAAAGAAGGACACTTCATATTCATGAAAGGAAAAATCCACCAAGATGAACTCTCAATCCTAAATATCTATGCTCCAAATACAAGGGCACCTACATACATAAAAGAAACCTTACTAAAGCTCAAAACACACATTGCACCTCACACAATAATAGTAGGAGATTTCAACACCCCACTCTCATCAATGGACAGGTCATGGAAACAGAAATTAAACAGAGACGTAGACAGACTAAGAAAAGTCATGAACTAAATGGACTTAACAGATATTTATAGAACATTCTACCCTAAAGCAGAAGGATATACATTCTTCTCATCACCTCATGGTACTTTCTCCAAAATTGACCATATAATTGGTCAAAAAACAGGCCTCAATAGATTCAGAAAGATAGAAATAATCGGATGCGTCCTATCAGACCAACAGGGCCTAAAGCTGTTCTTCAATAACATTAAGGGAAGAACGCCAACATATACATGGAATTTGAACAATGGTCTACTTAACGAAAACCTGGTCAAGTAAGAAATAAAGAAAGATATTACAGACTTCTTAGAACCTAATGAAAATGAAGGTACAACATACCCAAACTTATGGGACACAATGAAAGCTGTGCTAAGAGGAAAACTCACAGCTCTGAGTGCCTACAGAAAGAAACAGGAGATAGCATGTGTCATCAGCTTGATAGCATACCTAAAAGCTCTAGAACAAAAAGAAGCAAATACACCCAAGAGGAGTAGAAGGCAGGAAATAATCAAACTCAGAGCTGAAATAACAAAGTATTTCTATGGTCCAAAAGGACCATAGAAAGAATCAACAGAACCAAACTTTGGTTCTTTGAGAAAATCAAGATAGATAAACCCTTAGCCAGACTAACGAGAGGACACAGAGAGTTTGTCCAAATTAACAAAATCAGAAATGAAAAGGGAGACATAACTACAGATTCAGAGGAAATTCAAAAAATCATCAGATCTTACTATAAAAGCCTATATTCAACAAAACTTGAAAATCTGCAGGAAATGGAAAATTTCCTAGACAGATACCAGGTACTAAAGTTAAATCAGGAACAGATAAACCAGTTAAACAACCCCATAACTCCTAAGGAAATAGAAGCAGTCATTAAAGGTCTGCCAACCAAAAAGAGCCCAGGTCCAGACAGGTTTAGTGCAGAATTCTATCAGACATTCATAGAAGACCTCATACCAATATTATCCAAACTATTCCACAAAATTGAAACAGATGGAGCACTACTGAATTCCTTCAATGAAGCCACAATTACTCTTATACCTAAACCACACAAACACCCAACAAAGAAAGAGAACTTCAGACCAATTTCCCTTATGAATATCGACGCAAAAATACTCAATAAAATTCTGGCAAACTGAATCCAAGAGCACATCAAAACAATCATCCACCATGATCAAGTAGGCTTTATCCCAGGCATGCAGGGATGGTTTAATATACAGAAAAACATCAACGTCATCCATTATATAAACAAACTGAAAGAACAAAACCACATGATCATTTCATGGGATGCTGAGAAAGCATTTGACAAAATTCAACACCCCTTCATGATAAAAGTCCTGGAAAGAATAGGAATTCAAGGCCCATACATAAACATAATAAAAGTCATAGACAGCAAACCAGTTGGTAACATTTAACTAAATGGAGAGAAACTTGAAGCAATCCCACAAAATCAGGGACTAGACAAGGCTGACCACTCTCTCCCTACTTATTCAATATAGTTCTTGAAGTTCTAGCCAGAGCAATCAGACAACAAAAGGAGATCAAGGGGATACAGATTGGAAAAGAAGTAGTCAAAATATGACTATTTGCAGATGATATGATAGTGTAGTTAAGTGATCCCAAAAGTTCCACCAGAGAACTACTAAAGCTAATAAACAACTTCAGCAAAGTGGCTGGGTATAAAATTAACTCAAATAAATCAGTAGCCTTCCTCTACACAAAAGAGAAACAAGCCGAGAAAGAAATTAGTGAAACAGCACCCTTCATAATAGAACCAAATAATATAAAGTACCTCGGTGTGACTTTAGCCAAGCAAGTAAAAGATCTGTACAATAAGAACTTCAAGCCTCTGAAGAAAGAAATTGAAGAAGACCTCAAAAGTTGGAAAGATCTCCCATGCTCATGGATTGGCAGGATTAATATAGTATTTTACCAAAAGCCATCTACAGATTCAATACAATCCCCATCAAAATACCAATCAATTCTTCAAAGAGTGAGACAGAACAATTTGCAAATTCATCTGGAATAACAAAAAACCCAGGATAGCTAAAACTATCCTCAACAATAAAAGGACTTCAGGGGGAATCTATTCAGTTCAGGAACTATCCCTGAACTCAAGCAGTATTACAGGGCAATAGTGATAAAAACAGCATGGTATTTGTACAGAGACAGACAGATATACCAATAGAATAGAATTGAAGACCCAAAAATGAACCCACACACCTCTGGTCATTTGATTTTTGACAAAGGAGCCAAAACCATCCAATGGAAAAAAGATAACATTTTCAGCAAATGGTGCTGGTTCAACTGCAGGTCAACATGTAGAAGAATGCAGATTGATCCATGCTTATCACCCTGTATAAAGCTTAATCCATGGATCAAGACCTCCACATCAAAACCAGATACTCTGGAAAATATCATCCTGAGTAAGGTAACCCAATCACAGAAAACCACACATGGTATGCACTCACTGATAAATGAATATTAGCCCAAATACTCGAGTTACTCTTAGATGCACACAATACATAAAACTCAAGAAGGATGACCAAAATGCAGATGCTTCACTCCTTCATTAAAAGGTGAACAAGAATACCCTTGGGAGGGGATAGGGAGGCAAAGTTTAGAACAGAGGCAGAAGGAACACCCATTCATAGCCTGCCCCACATGTGGCCCATACATATACAGCTACCCAATTAGATAAGATGGATGAAGCAAAGAAGTGCAGGCCGACAGGAACCAGATGTACATCTCTCCTGAGAGACACACCCAGAATACAGCAAATACATAGGCGAATGCCAGCAGCAAACCACTGAACTGAGAATGGGACCCCAGTTGAAGGAATCAGAAAAAGAACTGAAAGAGCTTTAAGGGGCTTGAGACCCTATATGAACAACAATGCCAAGCAACCAGAGCTTCCAGGGACCAAGCCACTACCCAAAGACTATACATGGACTGACCCTGGGTTCCAACTGCATAGGTAGCAATGAATAGTCTAGTAAGAGCACCAGTGGAAGGGGAAGCCCTTGGTCCTGCCAAGGCTGGACCCCCCAGTGAATGGGATTCTTGGGGGAAGGGAGGTAATGGGGGGAGAATGGGGAGGGGAACACCCATATAGAATTGGAGGGGGAGGGTTAGGGGGATGTTGGCCCGGAAACCGGGAAAGGGAATAACATTTGAAATGTAAATAAGAAACACCCAATTTAATAAAGATTGGAAAAAAGAATAAAACTAGAAAAATGAAGCATAAAGAAAATGAGAATAGCTTTGCTTTGTCATTTGTTGTATAAATGAATAAATTTAAAGTACATACAAAAAAAACCCAACAGAATCATTCTGGTAGCCTGAGGGAGGCAGGAAAACCTATCAGTGTGAAAAAAAAGAAGCAAAAAGATGAAATTCAAGGGAGGAAATGAGTTAGAAGAAGTTAATTCTGACTGGCTCTTCTCTTTTCACATTGATTATTGCTATAATCAAGGTGTTCCTATAATATGAGGTTTACCTGCTATCATACAGATGTTACCTCTAAGACTCTTTTGCCAAAGTCAAAGTTCTTATTCCAAAGCAGGGAGGCAAGATTGGCCATAAAGTATGTCAATTATGAAAACCGGCTCTTTGTAAAATACATTTTACTATATGGCAGTCAAACAGGAAAACCGCAGACAAATGCAATTCTGATTAAATCTTACATAACACCAAAACTAAAGACTTCATGCTTCACTCACAAGTTAGTCTGCAGAAATTACTAATTACACTTTATTTTAATGAAACATGGTCAGTTATCACAAAGGAATCACAAGGAAAGTGGTCGTATGAAGGGGCTGCAAAGTTTTATTTTTGTGTGAATATCAAAGCAGATAGCTAAATTGGCCTAAGGTAGTGTAAAACAATTCAATACACAAATTCTTGAGGCAGCCAAGCTTTAAAGATACTCATCAATAAGAATTATATCAAATAACCCTTAATGATTAAACTGCATAATGAGAATTAAAAGCTCCAGTGACACACATTAGTTATTCTACAGTGCCATGGATCCAACTGATATCAATTGCTTTCAGTAAGCTGAACTCTTGAATGTTTATAGGAAATGGGTAATAAGCCACAATCAGTTTCCTTTCTAGCCTCACAAAGGTAGCTTAATGAATTAAACACTCTTCCCTCAGCTTCCCCTTCCAGGCACAAATCTAGTAAGAATCTATTGGATGCTGAGTTTTACATCTCTTTTCTCTAAAGAATAAGAACAATGTGACAGGAACTTTGGCAATCCCTTTCTGCTCCACATGATCATTGTGTCTGTGATGACTTTAAGGATGTTCTTTCTTTTATTCGAGTTTCAAAGAAACAGCAGTGTTGAGCTATTAAGGCATTCTGTGCTTCTTATAAACAAATCTAATTTGCCTCAATTTTACTGAGGTTCCAAAATACAGCTTCTAAAAGTACATGGACTAAATACAAAGAGAAATAAATGCATCGCTTACACACCCAACAGCAATCATCTGAGGTATCTGGTAATTGCAGAACAATATTTCCTTTTCTTTGAAAATAGATGCTTTTCTTATATATCCCTTATTACAATTTCCCCCCTCTACTCCTCCCATTTTTATGTCATATCTCCTTTCCAGATAGATCCACCCTATTTCTGTGTCTCATTAGGAAACAAACATCTTTTTTTTTAAAAAAAAGTATTAGATATATTTCTTTATTTACATTTCAAATGTTATTCCCTTTCCCGGTTTCCTGTCCATGAGCCCCCATCCCCTCCCCTCCTCCATATGGTTGACCCCCCCCACCCCATCCAACCCCTGACATTCCCCTGCACTGGGAATCCAACCTTAGAAGGACCAAGGGCTTACCCTTCCACTGGGGCCCCAAGCTATTTTCTGCTCAATATGTTGTTGGATCATTCCTTGTATAGTCTTTGGGTAGTGGTTTAGTCCGTGGAAGCTCTGGTTGGTTGGCATTGTTGTTCTTATGGGGTTGCAAGCCACTTCAGCTCTTTCAGTCCTTCCTCTAAGTCCCCCAAAGGGGGTCCTGTTCTCAGTTCAGTGGTTTGCTGCTAGCGTTCACCTCTGTATTTGACATGCTCTGGATGTGTCTCTCAGGAGAGATCTATATCTGGTCCCTTTCAGCATGCACTTTTTAGCTGCATCAATCTTATCAAGTTTTGGTGGCTGTATATATATGGGTTGTATGTGGGGCAGGCTCTGAAGGGCCATTCCTTCAGTCTCTGCTCTAAACTTTGCCTCTATTTCCTGTCCTATGGATATTTTTTGTTCCCCTTTTACAGAGTGGGAACATTCACATTTTGGTCATCCTTCTTGAGCTTCTTGTGGTCTGTGGATTGCATCCTGGGTAGATTGAGCTTTTGAGCTAATATCCACTCATCAGTGGGTGCATACCATGTGTGTTTTTCTGTGATTGGGTCACCTCACTTAAGATGATATTTTGTAGTTCAATCCATTTGCCTACGAATTTCATAAAGTCATTGTTTTTGATAGCTGAGTAATATTCCATTGTGTAGATGTACCACATTTTCTGTGTCCATTCCTCTGTTGAAAGGCATCTGGGTTCTTTCCAGCTTCTGGCTACTATAAATAAGGCTGCTATGAACATAGTAGAGCATGTGTCTTTGTTGTATGTTGGAGCATCTCTTGGGTATATGCCCAGGAGAGGCATAGCTGGGTCCTTTGCCCACGAACATCTTTCTAAGGCATAATAATGAGTAAAATAAAATAAAAAACAAGATAAATCAAAATTAACGCACTAGATGAGACAAAAGAAACAAAGAGAAAGGAAAGAGACCGGAAGCAGCACAAGAAACAGCTATAGACACAGAGGTCCACTGATGTTGACATCCAAGAAGTCCTCAAAAACAACAAAACAAAACAAACAAACAAAAAAAACTGGAGTCAATAATGGTCCTGACTAGTGTTGTTATTAGTCAAATCTATGCTTCCCCCCACAACTTGCTTTCCTCTCCATAGTGTTTTATCACAGCCTTAGAAATCTAAGACAATAATAAACTTCTGAAAAACTTGCTCTTTGTATTTTATTATATATATATACATACATACATATATATACACAGAATATAATATATTATATAAAATCCAACCTTATATATATATATATACATATATTAATAAACACTAAAGAACTGTGATAAAGAAAAAGCCCTCTGATGACATATGAGTCAAGGAACATTGGAAGAAGCAACTGCGTTGATTTTATCTCACCCATCTACTGCTGGGCATACAGTCTGCCCTCAAGAGTGGTTTACCTGGTGAGAATCTCACTGAACAAACTAAATTCCCATTTTTAAGTTGTTATCAATTGGAATAGCTTCAGGCTGAATGATGGGGAAATGTGTCTCCTTTCAGCTCTGAGACCCTATGTGCTGGAAACTAAGACTGCGTATTGTTACCTCAGTCTGTGAGTTTACAGTCTGTGCATTGTTTACTGTTAATTTAGAGGTCCTTATTTTCTTGGTGTCCAACATCCTTTCTGGATTTTATACACTTTTTATCACCTCTTCTACAGTGTTTCCTGAGACTTGAGGGAGATTTTCAATTGAGACTTCCTATTTAGGAATGAGTATTCCAAGGTGTCGCATTCTTGGAATAGTGTCTGGCTATGGGTCTGTGTGTTTGTTCCATTCTGCTGCAGGAAGAAGCTTTCTGATGATGACCAAGCAAGACACGGATCTATGAATGAATATAGCAGAATGTGATTAGGAGTCTTTTTATTGCTGTGTCCTCTTAGGAGAACAGTAGTATTAAGTTTTGTCCACAGTTCCTGGGCTATATTTTCCATAAATGCTATGTTAAGGTTCTTGTCCTGTGCTTCAGCGACGTTGCATTTCTCAGGGCTCACTGTAGTAGCTTTCCTGGGTATTAGTGGTGACATATTGTCCTGATTGCTATTGATTGTGCTTATCTGCTGGTGGGTGTCTAGTCTTCAAGTTTTGGACAATTGAAATTCTAGTTGCCAATACCTGGTTTGCTTTTTCTGGTTGGGTATGTTTTTTTTTCCCTGTTTCTTTTCCCTGTCTGCTTCTGTAATGGCTGTATGTTGTCTGGTAGTGAATTCTGGATCCTTCCTGGTGTGGTCAGTGGAGGATTCAGGTTAAATGTGTTTCTAGGTATAGGTAGCTGAAATTAAGGAATGGAGATGGGCTAGAGTGTAGGTTCAGAAGGTTTACTGGAATAAGGAAAGGAGGATGTTCCACCAAGATCTTCTTAGTTCTCTGGAAATTGGTTAGAAAATAGGAAAAGGTCATAGTGAATAGTCTGCTACAGCACTGTGGATAGCACTAAGCATGTGAACCTTAGCTCAAAAGGTTATGGGTTTGGAGGAACAGAGGAATAGGTGAATATCTGTAGATATCCTATCTGCTTCCCTGGACAGATTGGCCGAGAATGAATGTTTTTAATCTGATAATATTGATGATAATAATGAATTTTTAAAAATTTTGCCTAAGATTATTCTGAAACTCATTCAGGGAAAAGTATATTGTCTTTCTAATTGAAGACAAAAACTAAAATGCTTTTGAAAATAGAATAAAATATTTGATTAAACTACAACAGGTTTATAGACTTTATGAATTACTACCATTTGCATCTTGGTTTTTAGTTCTAATATGCTCTAAAATGAAGTATAACTTTTATATATCAAATATAATTGTTAAGCAAACTTAGGGTCAAGTTGGTTCAACATGTGTTTTATCTTTAAACTAGCATATTTTAAAACAATTACATTGAATCCAAAGTCTCATGCATGGTTTGAAAAATATTCTGTTAATACATAGTCACTATTCTGTACAAGAACAATGACGACATGTTAAATATTAGTAATGAGTTTCAAAAAATACTTGGATTTTTTTGTAAAAAATTTATACACTTTTCCTTATTGAATATATAAACATAAAATTAAAACTAATCTAAATTACCATACAACTATGAAATGCTGACTTCTAGCCATCCAGTCAAAAAACTTTTATCTAAAAAGGTATTGAATTTATGCAACACTACTAGTATTTTTAGTAAATTCAGTTTTATCCTATAATCTGGATTTAGTTATCTCTTTTCAAAATCTGTATCCATGAACCTATTTGAATTTTGATGTAAATTTCTTGTTAAAATGACAAATGTTGGCATTTCAGACAGGACTGTATGGGAAACTGATTACTGTGTAAGCACGAGGGGATGAGTTCATACCCACCACGTCCCCCCATCACACACACACACACAGAATAGAGTAAGGTGGCTTGAGCCTGAGAGCCTAGCTTCCATGAAGTGGAGACAGGGACATCTCAGGAAATTGGTGGTTGATCTAACAGTGAGCTCCAGAGTCTGTGTCAGATCGTGCCTCAAAAATAAGGTAGACTATGATCGAAAAAGACATCCAATGTTGGCTCTGGACATACATACATACGTAAGAGTAGACATAAACCCTCACACATGTGCACATTTATGCATATACTTTACACACTGACACAAATACATAGGAGAAAAAATTTGTGCAAATACAAAAGGTTTTCTTACCAGGACCTCAAATTATCTGGTGCACAATAAATTCCAGTATTTGTTCATGATATTGATTCTTTGCCATAGCACTAATTGTTGAATATTTTATAATTCAATGGTGGAATGTGTCTTGTAATTCTAGGTCTAAAAACTTTGTAGCACATCAGGCATAATATAATAAATTGCAATATAGAATGATTGTCAGCTTAGGAAATCTCAATGGAACACATTTTATAGTATCCAAACTTTTTAAAAACTATTTTCTTTGCTTCTCTCTGTCTTCAAAATTTACTACACTCAAAAGGGTTTGGCCTTTTATAATATTATTCAACATTATGTAAACATATGTAAGCAAATTTATAGTAATGGAGCAATACAGCATCACATGTAGATTTTAACTTTCTACCTACATATGACTATATATACATCATCTCTTAATTAACTATCATGAAAAATTAATATAATTTTTATAATATATTTGAAGTGATATTTACATAACTTACTCAAAAGAAGACTTTCAAGGATAGTAAATACAGAGGAAAACATTTACAATGAAGAATTCACTCACTGAAATTGAAAAACCTCATCTGTTTTCAGTGAATAAATATCATCATGCTGACTGACAGAATCATACGTTTCTATTCATGTTGAATGATGAGTGTAATAAATTTGGAATTTGATAAAAATATGAACAGTTTTCTTAGAGTGAACACAGCCTATTGGCTGATCATTTTAAGGCTCTTGTCAAGAATCTCTTCATGAATAGTTTTATATAATAATTTGGTCCTGTGTAAAACTTGCTTGTTTTCTGTGGTTAGATACATTTCATTAGCCTATAGGAGAGACTATTTCATGAAGAATAGCATCTTGGGCTATCGAGGAATTGCCAATATAACAGGAGGAGGCTCATGACTCACCCTTCTCATAGTGCATGTATGGAGTAAACAAGTCATGTTTGTAATAAAGTAATAATATTGAACCATGCCCACCATGTGACCATTTATAATCTGCAATACCCAGCAAGCCAGCAATTTACCATTGTGGCATCAAGCAACTTTGTTGAGTCTGTATTGAGGGAGAGATGGTAACAGCAACTAATGTTGCATTCATTATTCCTCTGAGCTGAATATTTAATATGGCTCAATCCATTTGACTGAAACTGGAATTCAGATAAGGTGCTTAATCTCTTCTCCTTCCCTCTTCTCTCTTTTCCTTTCCTCTACCTTCACCCTATGCGTGTGTCTGTCTGTCTGTCTGTGTCTGTCTGTGTTTATACATGTGCCCTGTTTGCATTTATATGTTTTAAACAATTAAAACATAAATCACACAAGAAATACTTGACATTAAATACCTCTGCATGATTAGTTGAGTATTTTATTTCCTCACATATAAGCTATAAATCTGCGAACAACTTCTTTGACTATAACTTGAGGTGGAAAATTAAAATCATAGATTTTCTTCCATATTGCTATGAAGACAGTAATACCTTTGGTATAAAAATTGTCACAGAGAACAGACTGGGAATTTTATTTAGAAGAGTTAAATAGGTCTCAGCTTCTCAGTGTTTGTAAGCAATAGGATTGACATAACAGACAACAAGAGTGGGGCTTTTATTATACTTATTATATTCGGTTGCATACTTCAGCAGATGAACAACCTGTAACTTGTTCATCTGAGAGCAATCATTCATGATAGTTTTATAAGACATTTTGTTTCACATTAAAACATTAGATATATTTTGTTTTCTACTTATATTTTATGCTTAAAGTAATAATATTGCCATTTATTCAATAAATATTTAGCAATCAGAATGTGTGATAGATTAAAGTCACATAATGAGATATTATATAATAGGATTAATGGGGCTATGTTTTAACATATGATCAAGGTTTTGGAATGTTTGCTAGCAGAAAAAATTTTAAGGTATTTGATAGTATTTGAAGAAATGATGATCAGTCTTTAGAGCAAAGTAGATTTAGAGCTGAGTCTTCAGGAGGGTACCTAACCGACCTTCAAGAA
Source organism: Rattus rattus (assembly GCF_011064425.1). NCBI lineage: Eukaryota > Metazoa > Chordata > Mammalia > Rodentia > Muridae > Rattus > Rattus rattus. The sequence goes on along the minus strand of NC_046157.1, from coordinate 76,119,271 downwards.
TTGAATAAATAAAGACAGAAGTAGGGCCAATAACAACGTCTACCATACCCATGATGCATTCAGAATCTTTAATAGTGGCAAACAACAAGAAAAGAATGACAACATTTATGCAGGTGATTTTTGAAAATCAATTTAGAAATATATATTAATCTAATGTTTAAAGATAAAATCACAGAGTTGAGGAAGTGCTTGTTTATGAGGTGAAAAGAGGCATAGACTAGATGACCTTTATGAACTAAAGGAAATGAGTAATGTCCAATGGCAACACATACTTGTATACATACGAACCAATCCATGTCAAATCAATGTGCCAAAGGCAGAAAGAGGTATTTGTCAATTTGAGCAAGTACTTTGTCATTGTTTTCTTTTTCTTAATATAATTTGTGTTTATAAAATCAACCATATAATGAATATTTGTTACAAATGATCCACATGTGAACATCCAGTCTTGTCACAGGGATTTACACATTTAGGAGAATTCTCCAACACTATGGAACTTGACTTTGTCAATGACATTGTTTCACTTTAAGCCCAGAAGATAAATCAATGGAGAAATTTAATTTAGAAACCTTTACTCTATAATAGCAAGTAGAATCTAGTTCAATATAACTTTTCCCTAAGAGAGCAATGATTTCTTGGTAACTATAAATTAATAGTTCCCCTACATGTATTGTTTCACAGAAATGATCTGTGTGAGTAAGCATATAATATTTTTCTCAAAATAAGTCAGAAAAAGTACACAGTGGATATTGTGGTACTTACTTGCAAATCCCAGCAGTTCTAACTTGGGTCAGGAAGATCGGCAAAGAGATAAGCCTGGAGTATAATAGAAAGCCCTTGTCTCAAAAGAAAAGTCACTTTTGCAAAATTGACTTGTGATAAACTATAGCCATAAAGGACATTGACCTGATTTTTCTCTGTTGTCCTGCTTGAAGGTCATCTAATGCTTAAATACTTGATTATATGGGTCCTACTGTAAATATTCCAATTAGAAGCTACTACAGTTATTCACACACAACCAAATTTCTGCTTTTCATAAGCTGCAGGAGGACAACATGAACAAGACCATATCCACATACCTAGATGCTGGGTTTAGATGCGTTTTATTTCTTTTTCTCATCTTAAGCTCTCAATCAGATTTATTTCTTTCAAGAATGTCAAATGCAAAAGAATAAAATAAAAACACACCATTTTCCCAAACTTCAGGTCAGTGGCCAGGGTGAAAAAATTTGAAATGAAATAAAGCTTCCTTGACGGAAAAATGGGGACTTTCTCATCATTCTTGGTCAAACTCTGAACCATTTATAAAACATGATTTATTTTTCAGAAAACAAAGTACCCAAATTACTCAGTGGAGAAAAGATTATTTCAGGAGTAGAATTTGGGGAGATAAACATCCAAATATGTAGCATTTCTAGTCCTCAAACATGACAGGTCTCAATCCTGAATGAAATGTTACCAGAAAAATTTAAAGAGTACATATAATTTTTAAAAGTGCTTCTTACTTCTCAATTGTTTTCCCTGGTGAAATATATCCTTACAAGTCATATAGTGGATGCTTTCACATATGTAGAAAACACATTTTTTTCAGTGAAGCGTCAAGGTGTCTTGATGCAGACACACTGAATGGTCAATATGTCACTGCCATGTTTGTTCTGCTTTCTGCCTGGTTTATTTAATCTTGAATAATCAATGAATCTGTTCACCATTTTTATTCAATGCATGCCCTTTATTCAAAGAGTTCTGAATCTGCAAAATTTTTTCTAAAGAACTTCGACTCAACTGTCATTTTTCTTCGCATATTGTCAGGGAGGAGTAAACACTTAGAAATATACTAGGAGAACTTACGATGAACAAAGGAAATGAGCTTTCAAATAACTAAGTATCAAGGTGGAATGAAGATATCATGAGTTTCTGAATGAAAGTATCTGACCTGATGCCCAAGGAGACACGTGCTTCCAATTAAGCATGTGTAAACACCTGGCTTTACAAAATACTCCAGTAAAAAAAAATCTTAGAATGTTATTTTTATTATATATTGTATGATGAATTGTATTTAAACGAAATAAAACAAAGCATTGTATGTATGATAGGAAGGAAATTTTCTCAAAGCACAGACTTCCAGTGGACTAGAAGGGGAAGGAAGAGGAAGCCATGCTTGGTTCTCCAGCTTCCCTTTCATCTGTGCTGATTTTATGTTTCCAGAAATGTCTCTGGAGTGAGTGTCAACGCGAAACGTGAAAGTGCACGGACTCTGTGCTCTGATGTGTGGATGTTGAGATTAGTCTTAGACGGCTGCTTCTTAACATGAATACTCTATTCTGATGCTCTAAACAGAGGGTCACACAGTGCTCTGCCTGGTAATCTATCTGTTTCACTTTTAGAAAATTAAAAATATCCCTTACTCTGCAGAATGAATTAATTTTGCCAGATTCTATTATTAGACAAAAGGAAATTATACCCTTCTCATAATACCTTTAAGAGAGTAAAATTCACAACAACCATGTTTTGTTTACTTTTTTTTGAGGCTTGCCTAGCTTAAATAAAGCCATTCATTTCCATTTTAGTTAACATTTATTTAGATCATGCAAATGTTTCTATAATTCATGACATGCCAGTAATAACCATCAGGAAGCCAAATTAGCATCACAATAATTCCTATTTTTAAAAGTTCTTGGTTTTTTTTTTTTAGATGAATAAAGGAAACAACAGTGGAAATGAGCTTTCAAATAACTAAGAATCAAGGTGGAATAAAGATCTCATGAGTTTCTGGATGAAAGTATATTATAGCGGTTGAATTTTGAAAAGGAGGTTTTATGAAGCTAGTAGGCTATCATGTTATTTAAATATTGTGTGTAAGACCACCCATCCAACCACTTGGTAGAGGCTAGGTAGAGAGAAACAGTAAGTTGCTTTTTTGGTTTTAGGGGGGTCATTGTTGTTCTTGGCTTGGGTTTTTTTTGTTGTGGTTGTTTTTGTTATTGTTCAAAAAGGGAGGAGCAAACTTAGAATCTACAAAGAAAGAACTATAGAATATAAGACCCCACTACTAAATTGGATATTTATTTCATAAATGTTCTTTGTGTTTCAACAGTGTGCCCTACAAAAACAAACAAACAAACAAAACCCTCAATTATATAGATATAATTCAAAGACAACTAAAATTTTTAATGAATTTATGATCAATTTTGGTTAATAGGCTCAATTTTTCATGGTGAACAGTGAGATCCGGGCTTTGTGTTTGTGTAATCATTTACATTTTGTGAGTCTGCATCCAAGCATATGCAAATAATTTCCCATATTATAAATTGCCTTTTGTACAGTTCATTCTCATATAATTCTATGGGTTTCTTTTACATACAATAATTTTAAGTTTGTAGCTAAATTTAAAAATAACTCTGTGATGTTTTTTATTTTGTTGGAAATGGTGGGTGATAACTTTTATGGAACAAGCCACCATCTACCAACAGATAGATGGATACATAGATGAGTTACAGGACTGATGATTTCATTTAAATTTAAACCTATATAATTCTTTTAAATAATCAAGGGATTAATGTTTTAGTTCCTCTTTCTAAGACTAATCATATGTGCACTTCCCAGGAGTTTAGGCAACTCAAACGGATTCTTTTTTTCTCATCATATACAGTATGAATATTCATGTTACAATGAGAATCATTAAAATAAAGCATGAATTATTTACTTCTGCCCAGAGATGCATTAACTTCATGGACTATTACTAATTCACAAAGGCTTTGAACATCTACCTGAGGTCAGTAGCGCATTCATAATACATGATTCTAAAAATAACGTTCCCTAAAGTATGCAATTTTCACTTGAAGAAGTCAATACAAATCTAGCATGATGAATGGCAAGATTGCATTTGGGTCACGGATGCAGATTGCTTTTTCCTCTGCAGGTTAAAAGTGAAATTGTGATATCTGGAAATACCCCTTGTGGAAAGGAACAAGGTCCCTGCTCATCAGATAGTGTCCTCACACCTACAAACATTTTACAGGGACCAGAGGGCTGGGACTGGGCATCATGCTGACATTTTGATAGCATCTGTGCCACATCCCAACACAATGGGGAAATTCCTGTGGGGTAAGTTTAGAGATTTTTGCAAGACACAATTAAGGAAGTCTGTTTTTTCTTGACTCTCAGCCAAGTCGCAAAGCTGTATCTGTGATAGAAAGCTTATTCTCCCTTCAGCGTTACTATGAAGAGAAGAAACTCGGACCTAAGTCAGATCATCTCTAAACTTTGGAGAATGAAGGACCCTTTTCTCCGAATTCTCACTTCTCTATGTAACATCGGTATCCTAGGGAGGATGGACACCTGGAATGAATTAGTGTGTATTAACCAGTTAATTAGCTCTCAGTAAGTTAGCATGAATTTAACTATCAATTTTCCTCTTGTGAATTTGGCAATTTTAAGAGAACTTACATACTTTCTCTTAACATCAACTTATTAAATTATGGAATAAGAATGTTAAAAGTCATGAGTAAGAACTGAAGAAGGTTTAAATATGAAGCACTACGCAGGAGCTAACTTGCCATACTATTCTGTTAAGGTTAAACTTTCTTCTTAATAGTTGTTGGCATTGTCCTTTTTAAATTCATTTGATAATGTGATTAAATTCCTGGGTTAGCAGACATGAGGACATGAGGGTTATTTGTGCCCTTCCAGAACTGTGTTCCAGGAAGTGAAGTTCTCTACTGGTAAAATTTTGTGGGATAGTAAGGGATGTGTTGAGACTGACAGATGACCATCGCTAGGCAAATTACTATGGGTACATCTTTTAGAGCTTTAGTGAGAAGGAGATACTGCTTTTTTTCTTTTGAGAAACTGGTAATGCATAATTAAAGGTGAAAGTGCAATAAATAAATTCAATAAATACTGAAAATTTACATTAAAGTTACTTTTACTGAACAGACATATGTGTGTGATTTTTATGTGCCAACTTAAAAGAATGTGGTGAACTTTCTGAAATTTGACATACTTTACAAGAAAGTCATATGATAAATATCCTTGAATCTTTGGTTAATCTCAATTTTACTGTGGAAAAAAAAGGAAATTTAAAAGTTCAATTAAATCTGCATATGACTGCATGCCACATCTATGGGGCTACAGGAGAACAGAATAGTGTACTGTGTCCCCGGAGCTGGAGACATTTTTAGTTCGTGACAGACACAGGTGCTAGAAACACAGCATGGGTCCGCTGTGAAAACAACAAGTATTCTTAATTGTTGGGACATACATTCAGCCACAGCAGGGGTCTTCTAGATTAAGCACTTTTTGTGATACATTTATCCATTTGACCTCTTAAAAAGCATCATATCCAATTTACTAGACAGGAAAATTAGGAGTTTATGGTCAGTCTGGATTATATAGCAAGGCCCAGGCCATCCTTGAGCAATATGTTTAGTTGTGTCTCAGAATAAAGTAAAAATTATGCCGGGATGGAGTTTAGTTGAAGACGTGCTTCCAGCAGGAATGAGGGCCAAGTTCAATCCGGAGTACCACATATAGGCATATACACAAAGACAATGACTGATCCGTGCACAATGACACTGTTACTGTGCTCATTATATTTTTTTGAAATAGCTTTCTTAATTTGAGTATAAAGCACCGATCAACATAGAGTTGAGAAGACTTTATCATTATAGATGAATTTAGTGTAGAGCAGGTCAGCAGATATGCTTGATTTAGAAAAATATGGACAGGTGATAAGGCGTGACATAGCAAAGGGAGCCACAGGGTGTTGGAAAGGTCTTCAAGAGAAGATTGCAGTTGGATAGAGACCTAGAGGAAATGAGGGTACTTTACCCCTTTCCAGAAGGGTGTTCCAGGAAGTGAGGTCAGCTATTGGTAAAATTTTGTGGGATAGTAAGGGATGTGCTATGTGTTGAGACTGATGACCATAGCTGGGCGAATTGCTATGGCCACATCTTTTAAAATATCTCCCAGGGATGCTGATTGTAAGTTCCTGACAATGCTCATTAATATCTATTATATGCATTAAAAAATTATAATATAAATCAAACGGGCTCTGCTTGCATACGTAAGGCTCACACAAGGGCCGCTCCTATTTGCAGCCCAAGGGCTACTGACTTAGGTTTCATTTGATTACTAAGTTCTCTATAAACACACAAATGTCCTCTTACAAGAGTAAAGTATACTGATCAGGGGCCTCTCATATGGTTAAAGAATTCACCTTTCCACACAGAGAGTAATGCCTTTTCAGAGGGGGAGTGGAGAGACAGTAAAAATTGCTGGCGAATGCAGGAGTGAACTGATTAAAAGCTGCTTCAGTTTGGTATTAGCACAGTGATATAAGGATTACTTAATATAGTCTTGCATAGCCTTATCATGAGCACAAGAAAGGATATGAACATTTTATCTTTGCATAAAATAGCTCACAAAACTGCAGAGACAAGAGACAATTATCAGTGCTAGTAGACTGACTTCTAGGTAAAAATGACTTATTAAGAAATCCTCCCAATACTGTTATAATTAATGCCCTATCTAATAGTTTTCAAAACTTTTACACTTTTCTAGACCTATATGATACAGAAGTTTTAACGTTCTTACTTAAATTAAGAAAAATACCAATAAAACCCGTGAATGCTAATTACAGGTTAGTAGAAATTGTCATTTCATTCTCTGTGCTTTTCAGCTTGTAAACTGTCTTGGAAATGAATACTAAAAGTGTTTAAAAGCTAATACTTAAAAAGTCCATCCATGTTAGAAATAGACATACATTTAAGATTTAAATCTTCAAAAAGTAAAGCCTACTACAATTGTACTTTGACATTCAGCTTCTGTTTTTCAGGCAAAACATTTGAAAACAGCAACTTTTAGCTTAAGCAGTGATAATAAACCTCTTCTCAAACCATCGCTGAGCCTCTGTGAGGGAACCTGGGTGATTCGCAGAGAATGAAAAAGCACTACATTGCCCCTGTAGTGCTGAACCACCGGGGAGCCATGTTTATACTGCAGCAAAGAGATGGCACTCATGTAGACTGTGCGAAAATGCCAAGGAGATAGAAGGGCAGCAAGGAAGTTTCACCCTTCTACTGTGTTCTCTCTGACCCTAAAGGATCATACTTTGCTGATTTTCACCATTAATTCGCCTGGATCTTGTGCTTTGCAAACATTTCTGTTTATCGGATTCTTCCAGGTATGGTAGGTCTTGCGCAGGCTCATTAGTGTCCCATAGGTCTGTCCAAGGCACGGAGGCTTGAGTGTCTCCACTCACCTCTCTCTCTGCTCGTGGCAAAAAGGAGAGGGAGAAAGAGCAGAAAGTCTTGAAGTTAGAACATGAAGTCTTCAGGTGAGGTGGAAGAAAAGACTTTGAGTAAAATTTGCTTTGTTTTGTTTTGGTTTGGTTTGGTTTTTATTTGTTTGTTTTATTTTCCCACGAAGTTGCGAACCATGCAAGGACTTTTCCAATAAAGGTAAAAGAAAACTATCTTTAAAAGTAAACTCAAAATGTGACAGATCCATACTCCAACAACACACACCTTCTCAGAAGTCAGTTGGATCTAGCTTTCTGTTATTTGTTTTCTGTCCATGGCAGATGGAAGACCTTAAGATTTTCTAGTGAATACTGAGACCTGGAAACAAAACTGTCCAAACAAAAAGCATTCTTAGCTGCAAAGTGAGCTCCAGGCAAGCCTTGAATACAAGACTGCCTCAAAACAATGACAAGAGGAGGAAAGAAAATAAAGAAATCAATATTAGATTATTTCTCAAAACTGGCATTGTCTTCCAGGAAAAATGACCTTCTGAGATTATCATGTTTCAGGAAAAATTAATTTGGAACATACTTCACAGACCCAAGAAGTCGAAGTCAGCAGCCTCCAGGCCATAGATCATAAGCCTTCCCATTTGCTTCTGCTAATAAAGTTTTATTGGAACCAGCAAACAAGCAAAGAAACAAACAAACAAACAAACAAACACCAAAAAATCAAACAAACCAAAAAACCCCCCAAAAAAACCCCAAAACAAAAACAAAACAAAAAAAAAACAAAACAACAAAAACTAAACCAAAACAACAACAAAATTGGCTTTGTTAAATACTCTTGCTTATAATCTACGGTCTTTTAATTATGGGTTTTTTTTTGTACTAAAACTAACTATATATTCATGAATCAAGTCTGACATTTCATTTTTCTCAGCCAATTCAGTTCTTAAAATACTATTTGAGCATAAATAGAATCATAATACCATTGTGCATCACGTCTTTTGATTTGTCTGGTGATATCTCTGATCAGATTTTGCTGGTGGAGGGAATGTCATGAGGCACATGATAAGTGGGAGTAAGTCACACCTGAGGACTGACGAGTGATAAAAGAATTGCTGAATCAGGGCAATTACAGAGTTCATGGAAGGCAGTGGGGATACAGAGATCACAAAGAAAATGAACTGTTTCCTCCTCGCAAAACTACTTGTGCATAATTTCATCAGAAATTGATTAATTGTAGATGTGATTTTTGTAAAAGCAGTTCTCTCATGGGAAACATCAGAGCAGCAGTCTCAGCTAAGCACAGATATTGCAAAGTATTGAATTTAGAACGGGAATGTGTAGAGTGTGTTCTTTTTTTTTTGGATTTTTTAAAATTTACATTTCAAATGTTATCCTTTTTCCAGGATAATCCCCTATCCCCTCCCTTCTCCCCTCTACCACTTCTATGAGGGTGCTCCCCACCCCCACCCCCTCTCGCCTTCACACCTGGCATTCCCCAACACCAGGGCATTGAGCCTTCATTGGACCAAGGGTCTCTCCTCCCATTGATGTCCAACAAGGCCGTCCTCTGCTACATATGCAGCTGGAGCCATAAGCCCTCAGTGGTTACTCTTTGGTTGGTTATTTAGTCCCTGGGAGCTCTGGTGGGTCTGGTTGGTTGATATTGTTGTTCTTCCTATGGGAGTTCTTAACAACCTTCATTGTTAAAGGTCAAAAGAACATCACGGGTGTGCTATATACTAAAGGGTAACACAGGTGCAGGCTGTAAATTTTTGCCATATTTAAAATGCTGGTGCTATCGTATGCTTCAGTTAAAGGGGGAAAAAACCAAAAAGCACCTGCTGTTTAGTGGCCCTGTGCTAGGCCTAAGGATGTGTACATGACTCACCCCATCTGCAGACGAATGTTTGTCTGTTCTGACTGAGGATCTCAACGCTGTACTAAAACTGTACTTCCCTGGGCCAACCACGCCCCACTGGTGGAGCAATTCCCTCGCACCATTTTCTTTATTTCTCAGCATAGCTATATTTGTGTTGAAGGCAAGGATTTTTATGGCAACTAAGAAAGGTAAGTCTAGGTTTAAAATTAAAAGCTCTGACCAGCTTAGGTTCAATAAAACAAAGACACTGAGCTGGGAGAAGAGATTGCTCTCTTATAATTAAGAAACTTATTCCCCAGAAACAAGGGCAGGTTGGGAATGAATATTTCTCCTTCCTCCCTCTTCCCGTCCCCCTCACCTCTCTTACCTTATAAATTAGCAGATTTGCATACATAAAATATACCTAGAAAAACTCAATAAAAGTGTGGTTTAAAAATATGCAGCTAATTATATGAGAATGTTCTTTGCTTTTCCCTATAAGGCAAATGAATATTTATCAAGTTAAATTCCGAGATACTTATTATCTCGCTTGCGTTTTGAATATAATTACATTGGAAGGGAATTGTTCTGATGGGTATAGGCAGAGATTAAAAGATTTGTATGCACATTTTAAAAATGCAAAATAATCATAGTTGTTTTTTTTTTTCTTAATCATTAGCAGTGAAGCCTGATCCTTCTTTCTCTTCAACTGAAAATAAGTTAGCACTAAAACACAGGAGCTCCAGAGACATGGCTCTCATCAAAATGGCCAGAGAAAAGTAGGCCACAATTGTTTTGGGGGAATTCTAACAACAAAGTGAAACACCAGGACCTTAACAGAGTTGTTATATGAAGCTCAAACGTAAAAGTAACCATTCTTACATCTTGAGATAAAAGCATAGTGAACAAACATTAAATAGCAGATGGCCAACATTGCCTTAAAATGAGTGACCTATTCATACAAGGGAAGATAAAGCCATGGGTTTGTGTTTCTGTACATGTTTATGGACCCAATATCCACAACCGCAGAAGAGATTTTCTGTATCTCTAACATTTCTTAAGAACAGCCTCAAGATAGAGCTATCCATTCATTATTTTATCTCTTCATCTGTTTTTCAGCATTTAGAGGTCACTATGCATAACTATTATTTATCATTTTATTACCCTCACAATCCCATGAAAGAATTTCTTATATTTTGGCAGCCATGTATATTTTAAGTCTCAACAACAGAAGAACAAAATAGATCAAGTTTATGAAAAGTGTTTTAAGAAATTACTAAGGAAATGGGCTTGATGACACCACAAGAGGAGTGGCTGGTCTAGTGGCTTCGTTCACCTAAAATGCTCTCTTCTCCAATGCTTGTTCTTTCACAGACCCAACTTTAGCAAATTTAGTTAGTGTCTTTCTAGGTGAAACAGGGGGTGCATATGATTAAAACCTCTGCCCCACCCCAGTGATAACTTTGCACATTAAAGATGCTAAGCAGCCAAACGAAACATCAGACTACAGAGTAGGATGAGACATAAGAGCATGTATCACTGAAACAGGGGAAGCTTGATCTCCAAAACATTGAGTAAATCCCATCTGAGATTAGTTCCAGAGAACTTTATGGTCAAATAGTAAAAGAACTATATTACTTCCTACAAGTTAGTGATTCCAGCTAGGCAAGTGCTAAGTGTACATGTGATCTTGTTTGAACTATGGGAAAAGAAAACCATCTTTCGGACTTTAGAGGCTTCTTATGAAATTTCTAATTAATCTCTTTTAATACGACGAGTAGTTCCACTTCAGCTTATCAGCTATTCTTGCACTCAGTGGACTGGTATCTCCCCTTAGATACTTATGCAGAACACCTGCTACAGTTAATAGGCATTCCACATGAGTAACGGATGTTGCCAGGCATGAGGAATTAATAATGAAATTTGCCTGACACTATCTTTATTTTTCCATTTATAGAGGACTTATTATTTTCCTTTGTGCCTTATATAATTAATATTTTATAGGGACTAGCTATATTTCAAGTGATATGACTTTTTCTCATATATAATATAATCAGACAATAAAATACAAACCATAATAATATTCTTATTCAAATTACAAATCACTCAGCAGTATCTTAAATTTTATTTGCACATAGAAGATTTATTTTAAAAAACTATAAAAGAAGAATACTTTTACAAATTCTAATAAGATGAGAAATATAGTCATTATTCACGTTACATCTTGACTGGAACCCCATTTCTCCCCTCTCCTCCCAGTCCCAACATCACAAGCCCTTCACCCCCACTACACCCTGCTCTTCTCCTCAGAGAAGGGGGAGACTCCCCACGGATATGCCACGTACACCAAGATCAAGTCTCAGCATCCTCTCCCACTGAGGAGACACAGGGCAGATCAGCTAGATAACAGAGATCCAAAGGCAGGCAGCAGAGTCAGATACAGCCCCAGATACATTGTTAAGGTACGCACATGAAGACCAACCTGCACATCTACTTCAAATGTTTAGGGGCCTAGATCCAGCCCTGCATGCTCTTTGGTTGGGGGCTCTGTCTCTGTGAGCCCAGGTGGGCTTATGTTAGTTGATTCCATAGTGTGCTGACTTCTTCAGCTCCCCCAAATCTGTCCCTCCCTCTTCTGCCTTCCTCAATCCTATCCTGCATCCTTCCATTCTTCAGGACTCCATCTACAAGCTCTGTCTAATGTTTGGATGTGTGTCTCTGCCTCTGTTTCCATCAGCTGCTGGATGAGGCCAATCAGCAGACAAGAGTTGTGCTAGGGTCATGACTTCAAGCACACCAGAGTATCATTCATAATGTCAGGGGATGGCTCTTTTCCGTGGAATGGGTCTCAAGGTGGGTCAGTTGTTGAATGGCCATTTCCTCAATCTGTGCTCCCTCTTTATCACTTCCCATCTTATAGGAAGGACAAATTTTGTTTTTTGTGGGTGGGACTCCACTTGAAGTCCTGACTGGTTACAGGAAGTGGTCACTTCTATCTCCATAACCCCAGCTGCTAGGAGTCTCAGCTAAGGTCACCCCATAGACACTCATGAAACTCCCCTGTCCCAGGTCTCCTGCTTGTCCCAAAGATGCCCCTTTCACCAATTTCTGTTTGTACTTTCTCCTTCCCCATTACCCACACCTGATCCCCATCCCTGCTTTCCCTCCTCCCCTCACCCACCTAGTTCCCTCTTTTATTACTTGCTTTCTATTCAACACATAAAGCTGAGTTACATTTTCCTCATAATTTCAACATTTTCACATAATGTAACAATTTCTATCTAAGAAACTATTAAAATTATTTGAAGCACAAAAAAAAAAGATGAAAAGTTGTTTAGGGTCCAAAGACTTGGAGAATAATGCTGCATAGTCCTGAGACAAATGTAAATGTTGTTGTGCAAGATTTAAATTGCCTTATTAAAATTTAAATGGAGATGAGGGATCTAACTAGATGTAGGTTACACAAATGTTACTTATTTTTTTAAGAGAAGTTTCAAAAAAAGGCGAAATACATTTAAAATTTATCGTTTTAGTACTATTACAATATGCATGCTACAAAAGAAAATGTAATTAAAGAACACTGGAAGAAGTGAAAGTTCTTCAAAAGAAACCTTTAAGACATTGGACAGGTTTTTTGAAAAAAAATATTTAAGCTGAATGGTCTAATAGAACCCAGAGCTCAGGAAGTGAAGAGAAACTTTATGACACTGGTCAATACATATGTCTCTGGCTTTATCAAAACTCTCTACCTAGTACTTTCAAAATCTCTTTATTTAATGTCTCTTTAATCACAACATATGTTATCTTCATCCTGTTTCTCTTTTCTGACTTCTTGACTTTTAAGTCTGAAGACTCAAAAAAATAGTTGTGCTGAATTTTTATATGTCAAGTCCTCTCAACTGGTGAATTGCAGTATATAGCCAATTGTCTTTTATTTTGCAATACTAAGTTACATATACTTTTATAGGTAAGTGTGATCTTATTATTAGTGTTAACTAGTTTAGAAAATAAATCTAGAATTGTACTTAGCTTTCAGTTTCCTCTGAGTGCTGATAAAGCCTCCTAGGCAACAAAGGCAATATTTCCTCTATTTCTTTGCTGCCATTGTTCTTGCTCATTGAAATACAACTATTGAAGCAAGATATGATGTTGATGTAGGAACGTTAAGTTATACATCTGGGAGCTAAGCCATTCAAATGAGAAGGAAGGCAGAATGTTCTTGGATATATAATTGCACAGGCTCAAGCCAAATGGAATCCCAGCACTGATATGGGAACAGGAACATGAGTTCCCATTCCTAACCAAGAAACTATCTGCAATCTACACCTGCTTGTGGAAGAAAATTAGTTTTCTGCAGTGTAGTAACACTGGGTATATTTAACACACTAGGACCATGTGGCAGAATTTTACAGCTAATATAAAACAAACTCAATGACATTTTTGTAGACTTATTGTCTCGTATTGCTTTGCTTGGCATTTTTGTCTTAATGGTCTTTTTTGAGTATATTTTGTTTCCAATTTTGTTCTTATGGCATGTGTGCACATGTGTACATGTGTCCATGTACCTGTGTGTGTCCTAAGTGTGTGTTTCTTGCGTTTCTTTTCATCTTTCTTATTCTTTCTTTTGCCTATTTTTTTCTAAAGAGAGAGAAAAAAGAAGAAGTGTGGAGTTGGGTGAGTGGGGAGGTGAAAGGATTCTGAGAGGAGTTTAGGGAAAACAAACTGTGACCAGAATATGTTGTATAAAAAAAATCTTTCAATGAAGAAAAAAGAAAAAAAATATAATTACACTCCTAAGATAAACAAGTGTCTGTCTTGCTTAAGTCATTTTCTCCTTAGAGTCTTGTAACTATCAAGCAAAACATGATTTAATATAGAACATATGCTATAAATATATTCTTATTCTTATATTCACTGGATTTGAATGGCACTACCAATAATTCAGATGCACAAACAGAGCCTTTCCTTTTCTATGATGCCAGCATTCTTTATTAGATTAGTGCAAGGCTGATCCGTCTGTTTGTTTTATTACATTTAGCCCATATCTTTATTTTGTGGTTGTGTTAGTTACTATTTGTTGCTTGAGAAAACACCATGACCAAGAGTGACATATATAAGAGATTAGTTAGCAAGTAGGTTGAGTAGGATTGTCCATAAACTTGAAAAGACATGACACCAGGCTGCTGTGGCAGGATGCTGGCTTGTCAACAAGCCGAGAGCTAGCTAAATGGAAATGGGACAAGACTCGCAACTTTCAAGGTTCACTAGTACACAAGGATGCAATTTCCACAGCAAGGGTCCATTTCCTAAATATTCCATAACATCACCAGATTGCCATCAACTGGAGGGTGGAGGGTGAAGTGTTTTCCTTAAAGATTCTATAATATCACCAAAGAGTCATCAACTGGGCGTCACATGTTCTTAAAGGTTCTATAGCGTCACCAGAGAGTCATTGACTGAGGGTCAAATGTTCAAATATATGAACTGTGGGGGAAAGTTTCTCATTTAAACCACAGCAGCTAAAGTTAAAAACACGATACTCCATTATTTAAGTCACTTTCGATTCTAACAGGATTCTCAACATATCCTGAGTATCATATAATTACATTGCAATCACAACAATAGCAAAACTTCAGTTATGAAATAACAACAAAGTAATTTTATGATTGTGGCCAATACATCATGAAGAATGGTATTATAGAGTCACAGCATTATGAAGACTGAGAAGTACATACGATTCTCATATCGTACTTTGAACAACTCCCTGATCCTCCATTTTGAATCTCATTCTTTTCAGGCGTCCAATCCTCTCCCCTTTCTCATGTCATTCACAGTCTTTCTTGGAATCTTCTCTGGATCTCATGCTTTCTGACGACTGTTACCCCTGTGTCAATCTCTTCTACTTTGTTACTTAACAAAACTCGACATATATTCAATTATCTGCTCAACAATCTCCTTTGCTTTTGATGAAGATCTGCCCTTTGTGCACTTCCCAGTGTACCACCACAGTTTGAGTGAAATGTATGCTTCATATGATCTCACTATTCTATATGTCACACCATATACAATAAAGGTATTCCTCCTCACCTCCTTCATTAGAATATGTGACTCATTTGAGTAAGGGCTTGTCATTCATTTATAATTCACGATACAAACTCATTCATCAACTTATATAAAGTATTTATTTTTAATGGCCATGAATATGAGTAATAAAATAAATTAAAATAAGAATCTCCAACTTGAATTGTAGAAAAGTACAGACCAATCTCAGAAACAAATATACACATGAAAGCAAACATAAGAAATGACCTGTTTCTGCTATCGCTATAAAATGGTTAGAAGAGAAAATAGATCTTAGGAAAAAGTAAAACAAATAACTAGTAATATGGATTAGAAGACAAGTGTTTCCTAATATGCTTTTTATCATTTTTAGGAAACATGTAAGATCTAAATTAATTTGAAAGATAAATGCATACCAAAAAGAAATGCACAAGTTGACTGCGAGAAAGCAATACTAGTTTATGTTCATGTAGGCAATTTTTATTTCATATATTTAAACTTTATTGGCATATGTAAGGTATACAAAGAGGATTCATTATGGTATCTCCATACATGGATATGATGTACTTAAATCAACTGTACTTTCTCTGCATGGCTACCTATATATCCTTAGTTTAATTTTACATTAAAATGCACACATCTCCTGAGATTCTAGACATGAGGATGAAGACAGGTTACTTAATTTTATTTTTCAGTGGATTTTTAGATGCTGGACTTTATAGATAACTAGGCTTTACACTACATATAAAACTACTTATAGTGTAGCAAAGACAAATTATGGATTTTAATGAGTAGTTACAATGTGCAATGTTTTCAAAAATCTATAATTAAGTAATTCTGTGTAGTGTGAAAATCCATGCTGACTTGGCAGCTGCTGTGTGGGTGATGAACTTTAAACTCAAGATTAAGTGTGCCTGTTTAGTCTGTGTGTGTATGAGTGCATGCATATGTTGGAGAGAGAAAGAAAAAGACAGACAGACATTGAGAGAAAAATGTTTAATGTTTTGAAACATTAAAAATGAGTCATCCTAATTTAAATGTACATTTGTATCTAAAAGATGCTCATATTTTCATTTTTACAATTTTATTTTTTTTATTTATTCACTTTATATTCCACTCATTGCTCCCTCCTACAGTCCTCCCCCCAACCTCCCTCTCCTACTCTGAGCGAGTTGATCCTCCCTGAAAATCCCTCCCACACACCTTGGCATTTCAAGTCTCTGCAAGACTAGATGCTTTCTCTCCTGACTGAGGCCCTGCTAGATGAGCATATTCTGTTTACAGGCAACAGATTTTGGGATAGTCAACAGTTTTTGGGGTAGTCCCCATTCCAGTTGTTTTGGACCCACATGAAGTCCAAGATGCACATGTGCAATGAGGCCTAGGTCCAGCCGTGTATGTTCTTTGGATGCTGGTTCAGAGTCTGAGAGCCACAAGGGTTCAGGTGAGTTGACTCTGATGGTCTTCCTGTGGAGTTCCTATCCATTTCCGGGCCTGCAATCCTTCCTCCTATTCTTCCATAAGAGTCCACAAGCTCCACCCACTGTTTGGCTGTGGGTGTCTGTATCTGTCTGAGTCAGCTGCTGGGTCGAGCCTCTCCGAGGACAGTATTTATAAGCATAACAGAGTATCATTAATAGTGTTAGGGACTGGTGTCGTCCATGGGATGGGTCTCAATTTGGGCACATAATTGGCTGACCATTCCCTCAGTTTCTGATCATGGAGGCAATTTTAAAGACTACTACTTCTATGGAATTCAGTTTGCAAAACAATGACACATATACCATAACATTTTTATCTTTATGATAACTTTATAATAATTTTTTAATTATTCCAATATAGTTGTAAAAATGACTCTCAAGAAATACACAAAAGGTCATTCATTGGAAATGCATTCATTACATGTAATATACATTTCCTCCCAAAACCTAAAAGTAAATACATGCAATAAATGAAAGTGATCTAAAGTAATCTTCAAAATTATTAGATTACCTAATCTAAAACTAACAGCACTTTTTATTTGTGTTTCTATTTAAGTAAATATATAAAATACTCTTGTGATATTTCATATTTCACACTTACAAGTTTTGGCTTGTACTGAGAATTCCAAACAGCCACATCAGTTTTATGTATATACTTTCCCAGTCATTGTTTGGCTGCCTAGTATAATTCTTATTTTTCTCCAGATTGAGAAAGACAATGCCATTGAGTTCTGCTTCATCATTTTCCTAGCAACAGAATATAGAAAGTTTTTGTCTGTGGTAAGAAGTCTTCTAATTTCTCACACTGTTTACCTAGATCCAGTCTTTGTCCTTGGGTCCTGAGGGCATTGTGGTGTTGAGATCATTTAAAGATCCTTCTACTTCAACTTGAATCTTTTCTTTAGTTGAAGAGATTTGATTACCTCCAACTTAATAAGAATGGTGGATTTACTTTACTTTATAGTCTTCCAATTAGCTTTCTGAGTGTTTTGCTGAAGCCTTTAATCTCACCTAAACTTGTGGGAAATTTGTGAAAGAAATAAAGGGAGCATGCTTATTTTAAAAATAGATTTTACCGATAACTATCAGTATATACTTGAGTGATATAATCTGATAATTTGGCTATGTGAAACTTAGTTTAATTATATGAGCACATGAGGTTGTTATATTGTATTCTGTTTTGCTGACCTTTTTCTACTGGTAATTGAGACTGGGGCCTCACGCCCTGTAGGAACTGAGCCAGATACCCAGCAATTATTTTTGCAGTTTTTATTTTGGGACTAGGTGTCACTATGTTGGCAAGTGTAGCCTGGTGCGTGTGGTTTCCCTGTTGCAGGGTCCAGAGGAACTGGAATTGCAGACCTTTGCCAACAAGCCCAGCTTAATATGCATTCCACATGGAGCATAATTTTAGTGCACAGGTAACAGTATATGAAAACAAATGAAGATAAACTTTACTGTGAAACCATTAAGCAGACATTTCCAACTGTCTTAATAACAAATATAATATTGCAAATACTTCTAAATCTCAAAATGAATTCAGGCGTAAGTTTATTTCACTGCATTTATTTCAGGCCTACGAGTAGATATATGATTATGGACAGATTTATACCTCTTTGTTTGTGACATGGTCTCCGTGTAGGCTTGCTTAGGTGCTGCCACATAGCATAGGCTCTCCTTAAACTCTGCACTCTTCAGCCTCAACCTACTAAGTGCTATGATTATAGAAACATGCCCCGATGTTTGGTTCTTATAAGTTTTTATACTAAGAATAGGAATAGTAGATTTTCCTTCCCTTTGTGTGATTTTTCAATCTCTTTGTGATATAGTGGTTTAATGTATGTATCAACTAAGTGGTGTTAGCTTTTGTACCAACTTCATTAATGTTTGTTACTAACTTCTAACTTACATTGAGTTTCATTGGTTATCACAGAGCATCAAAGCAAATTTTACATTTTCTGAGAAAAGGCTATTGTTAAAGGCAAGATTACTGTATACTCCTCCACATAAATGAAAATAGGGTTAATGTATTACATTTCATAATGATAAGAAACTGCTTTCTTGTATGAGTCATATTAACTATTCTTCAAAATTGTTAGTAGTTTATGAATAAAGCTTCCATTTAATTAATGGAAACATTTAACTTACTGGAGATAGCCCATAAAGTAATTCAACCAAAATTTCTGTAGTTTAAAATAGTTTAGCAACAAGAGTCATTATGCTTGCTATAAATTTTCTTATTATGAACTTGTAGAAACAGCCAATCAGTCACAAAAATTTTAAAGCAGCATTTAAGTATAATTTTCATTGAAAATAAATAGAAATACATACCTATCAAACAAATAACAAAGCTGATATTAGAAAGTAGTCCCACCAGATGGGCCTGGAGTGATGAGCATTGTGAGATCTAGCCAGAAGCATGGCATTCATCTTCAGATTGTCAATTGGCCACCAGGTCTTAGCCACCAAGGAGCTGCCTCATCGAGAAGTAACCTATAAAGCTTTGCCTCGAGGCCAGGGGCACAATGGAGACATTTGCAGTCTGTCACATCCATAGGAGAAATGAGTCGCTGATGAGAGACGAAAGGCTTGGCCCTGCTCATGCTTTCCTAGGAGCAACAGTTGACTCCTGCGTATGGTACAGGATCCCCAGTTAAAAATTAACACGAGATACAGCAGTTTACTTCCCAGTCATTCCAAATGAGGAGTTAGCAGGATTCTCAGAGAATAATGCATCTTATAGAATAAGAGCTTGCAGTACCATGTGGCAATCCAATGACAAAAGCCAGGAAGAAATGGTAAGATGAGGGAAGAGAAAGGCAAAGTACAAGCAGAAAAAAATCCTCTAAGTAAATGAAAATGACACACTGACATATAAAGTACCAACTTGGGTAAGTTTTAGGTTATTGGGGAACTAAACTAAAATGCTTCAGTCAGCAAAATAGTACTGGAGCATGAAATAATAGTAAACATCTTTGAAAAAGAACTCAGCAAGAACAGAAGTCTCATTTATGTAACAATGTGTTATATGTACTTAAAAACGAGATAATTTAATTGTAGTAACAAGATGAATTATAACAGTCAATAGCCATCCCGTTCAGTATGACATACAGAAATAAGTCAGTATAGAGAAAACTTAGATGAGCAATCAAGAGATCGTTAATAATTTCTGTGCAGAGAGTTGTGTGAGGAAAACTGACATTTATGAAGTAATTACTACTTATTGAAAGTGTTTCAGGACACATTTATCCATATAAGCATTAACATACAGGCAGCATATCCTGATCACAGATTTTAAATAAGCTACATTGTGCATCTAGTCGAATCAAGATGAACTTAGAAGGCAAAAAGCACAGTTGTTTCTCAAACTCTGCAGATGGTGAAACCCAGAGTGTCACATATGCTCGGTAAATGCTCTACCCCTTAGCTACCATTCCACGAATTCTTCCCCAGGCAAGTTTGCATCATACATGGAACGCTTGACCCAAAGACTGGCTTCCGGTGCAGGATTCCCAGTGCTGAACCTTGACCCTGCATCTCAGGTTCATGATGACTATTCCTGATATCTGCTATCTGGGGGGCGGGGCTGCATTTTTGTTGTTTTTGTATCAGATTATTAGTTTCAAGGTAATATCAATCCTGCAGTCTGTGAAAGGGGCATGTTAAATCTAAAAGCAGACAGAACCAAGGCCACAAGTGAATCATTGTGCAAGTTGGGAGGTGACCCTGGACTTTTAAGATCAAAGGCATCAACATTTTCTATTTTTGAAGAAAACAATGAAAAGCTAATGTAGTTGAGAACAGATCATCCAATCACTGCTGTCTTTAAACAGAGAGGGTATGCTTACTGAAAGAGTACAGGAAACCTCTAATTGGAGTGTAGAAGAGAGAACTTGAGAGGAAATTGATTCTTTTCTGGAGTTTCTAGAAAGAAATGCTTTTCTTCTGGAGCCTTGACATAGAACTCCGAAATCCATTTTAGATGTTTTATGCCTAGAACTTCAAAGGGATTCATGTCTGCTGTCTACCAACTCTATCTGTAGTAATCTCTTATAACTGCACACTAAATAGACTTAGGGGAAAATGCTGTTCTTGTTAACTAATCTATACTACTAAGCTTCCAAAGCTTTCCATTGATTATTAGGTAATATTGAACATAGGTACATCCAATGGCTCATCTCATCAACACTCTTTATTAACACAAGTGTTCCTAGACGATTCTGTAATCCTAAAGTTTGCAATTGAAACATACATTTTCCATTCATTCGTTGTATAAATTTTGGCTATAGGGTGATTAAATGCTGATTTAATAGACTTGTTGGGAAGATAGATAGATTAGATAGTGTATGGAAACCCAGGTCCTACATATCCTGAGATAAATATAACATTCCAGGTGATGGTGCTCTCATTAATTTCTTGCTGACTTAGTCCAGAGTTCTATTACTTTGAAGAGACACCAAGACTACAGCAACTCTTAGAAGCTAAAACACTTAATTGCTGCTGGCTTGCAGTTTCAGAGGCTCAGTTTATTGTCATCATGACAGGAAAGCATGACAGCTTGCAGGCAGACATGACGCTGGAGGAGCTAGGAGTGCTACATCTTGATCCAAAGGCAACTGGGAGCAGATTGACTTCTGCAGGCAGCCAGTAGGAGGATGGAGCTTGAGCATAGTGCCTCAAATCCCACCCAACGGACACACAGTTCTTCCAACAAGGCACACCTCTTCCAACACAGGCACACCTAACAGAGTAATTCCCTGTTGGTCAAGCATTCAAACACATGAGTCTGTCGGGGTCAAAACTGTTCAATCCACTACAATTACCATTAAATTTTGGAATAGGAGCCCTGGTTCTCTAGAAACTACCACTCTCTCTTTGATTCTATTACTTTGTTTTGAGAATCTCAAATACATACCTTTCCTTCACGAATTTCCTCTCTTAGCAGGAACATCTATTTATTTTTCTTGTTATTGTTATAAAACACCCGATAGACAGTTCCTCAAGGAGGAATGCTTTATTTCAGCCCATGGCTTCAAAGCTGCAATGTGTTATAACAGGGAAAGCATGGCAGACCCGAACCAGCGGTCTGTGGAACACGTGGCCGTGGTTTACACACGTGTTCTAGAAAGGAAGCAGAAAAGGCAACCAAAACCACGGGCTGGTATAGCTTTCAGAAACCTGACCCTGCTAACCCACATCGCTCATCCAGGCCTCATTTACATATAGCAGCTGAGCCCTGGGCATTCTACCGTGGGTCTGGGGCATATATAGTATTTAAAGTTTCGAAAGGTCTGTATTTATGTGGTACTCTTTTACCCCTGAACTGGAATGCTATACATTGCTCCATTCTGTACATCTAAAATCCTATGTCTGATACTTTGGGCTCCTTTTTGATGCTAAGGATTAGAAGATTCAACTTAAAGTTATTAGAGAGTAGAAATTTAGGCAGCAGGATAATGATGCGTAACTCCTGTATATGGTGTATCCATCAAGGTTTTACTTTGCTTCTTATGTATGCCTATTCACATAACCACACTTTTTACAATCTTTGCTAAAATACTTTGATAGAATTTCAAATAAGCTCTCTGAAATGGGAACTAATACCAATTACATTTATTACCTTTCCTTCTAATTTTCCCTATCCAGGAAACAGAAGAAATAATGATCAAAACGGTAAGTGTTTTAATCTCTAATTATCTTTTAATGAAAATAAATATTTTACATAATATATTCTAGTCACATTTTTCTGATTTTCTATTTCAACAATGATAACTTTCCAAAAACAAATGACAAATGAATGACAAAGCCAGGAAGGGAACTCAGGCAGAAATTCTAGAACATGAGGTTCTGTATGTAAAATGATTTTAACTAATAATGTTAACTGCTAACAGATATTTTTCAATGCATGGAAAGTGACTCTTCATCCTAAATACTAAAGCATTTGCTTGAGAATAGCCATGTTGGGGCACCAGGGGAAGGGGAAGCCCTTGGTCCTGTCAAGGTTGGACCCCCAGTGCAGGGGAATATGGGAGGCAATAAGGGGGCTGTATAGGGAGAATACCCATATGGGGGAGGGGAGGGGAGGGGAGAGAATGGGGGCTTATGGACAGGAAACTGGGAAGGAGAATAACGTTGGAAATGTAAATAAAGAAATATATCTAATAAAAATATAAAAAAGATAGAACTCTAAAAAAACAAAACAAAACTTGCATACCAATGTTTATAGCAGATTTATTTATAATTGTTGAAAACTGGAAAGAATCCAGATGCCCCTCAGATGAAAACTGTCACGTTCAGATTTTCAAGTAGTGATTGAACTGCCCATAGGAATATAATATCTTTTGTCAAAACATCAAGTATTTTAACCATATTGTTTTGAATAAAATAATTATTCCCTTAAAAATTTTAAATATTTAAAATACATTACCTTAGTTAATGTTTTCAGCAGGTAGTTAATATTGCACTTAAGAAACGAATGGTGCAACCTGAGATTCTATGCCACCAGAGATGACTAATTGAACACCATATGATTACAAACACACACTATGTAAAAAAAGTGGCTAGTCATGTTGACAACTTTGTTTCAAGTGCATTTAGAAGTTAACATTGTATGTATTTTTGTGACAACATATAACTATTGTATTTTTTAAGCATTGCATTTGTTTATTTAATTTTATATTCCCTAACCCACATTGGAGATAGAAGTCAATTTTCTCCTCATACCACGTACCTTCCGAAGATCACACTCACATCTTTAGGCGGAGACAACGGCCTTTATCAGCTGTAAGTAAGCTATTAAGCTATTCTATCAGTCCTATGCATGATACTTTATAAGTCAGTGTGTGCCTTGTCTTCTTGTAGCTTGGTAAGCCATGTTTGAATGTTTTCCCTGGGAGGCCTTCTCTTTTCTAAAAACAGAGGAGGAGAGGATCTGTGGCAGGGAGGGGAGAAGGGGAGCAGCGGGAAGGAGAGGAGGGAGAGGTCACTTTTGTCAGGATGTAATTTATGAGAGAAGTAAAAATTAAAAAAAGAAATCAGTATGATTCTAAATAATTTTTTCTTATATCACGCATATTATTTTAATGCAATATCAGGAAAAATGAACATTTCAAAAGCAGCAGATTCAGTAAAAACATGGAAAATCTTAGTTAACTTGCAGGACACAACATCTAAAGATCCCTTCCTACACTACAAACTGACACTGTGTTTTGTTGAACCAACACATTCGTTCTGAAGTGAGTTAACACCTCACATAACAGATAGGACTTAATTACTCACATAGAAAATATTACTATAGACTCCAGATCAGATCGAGATTCAAAAGATTCAAAAGATTTGTAATGGTAAAAATCACATTTTTAAAAAAGGAAAGCATTATAGTTATTAAATTCCATTTGACCCTCATTAAGTAGCCAAGTATGTATAATTGGCTTCACTTTGAATATTGGTTTCATTTTGAAAAATGAAAATAAGAACAAATCTGAAATGTTTATTAAGATAACCATTAAGGTAAAAGAAATGATCATCCATATTGTGTAGTACCTGAGATCTAGAACATATTAAAAATTATTGATCCTTGTTTATTGACAGTAGAAAAATGATACATGGTATTTCCTTAAAACATCCATACATGCTTGTGATGACAAACACAAAATGTATGATCCATGCTGAACACTTAAAATGTAATTATTAAGATAACTTAAAATTTTCTTTAAGGAATAATTTATGGTCTCACACATGATTTCAAAATTCTTATTGCACATGCATTTTGAAAGTTTTGTGGAAACCACACACACACAAAAAATTCAACCACAAAAATTTCAAGACATTCTCGTGACATTATCTGGGAAGCACTAACCCTGACAGGACAACCTTTGATGAGATTATGTAATGGACAAAGGAGTAACAAAACTGATTCTCTTAAACTTCCTTAAATATGATCTTGGAATCAAACATGGAAAACCAGTTAGGAAAAGTGTGCTTGGTTTTATTTTAAAT
This sequence comes from Rattus rattus, assembly GCF_011064425.1. Lineage (NCBI taxonomy): Eukaryota > Metazoa > Chordata > Mammalia > Rodentia > Muridae > Rattus > Rattus rattus. The sequence goes on along the minus strand of NC_046157.1, from coordinate 76,094,622 downwards.
TGTTCATTTTAGAATGAAACATTAACACTTGTTTCATAAACATTGCCACAAGCACTTACTCTCATGAGTATGTCCACGGAGTCTGCATCAACTAGCAAAGACACAAGTTTCACTAGAGAAAAAGAATTGTTTTAAAAATATATTAGGATTAAGGCTAAAATTATGACAGAAAGAGCACTCAGAGTTGTAAAAGACACATTTAGTTTTATGATGGTCTGAAGACAAAATTATGGTGTAAAATGAAACTAGGCCTTAGGATGGTAAAAAGAATCCTATACGAGGTTATTGACCCCACAGTGGGGACAGGATCCCTCTCCCCAAATTCCTCTTCCCATTTACTTAGGTTACAACTTTAACTCATATGAATGTTCACCATATTCAGGAAATATTTTTCTTCCTGTCAGGTCAGGGCAAAAGTTATTATTTTAATGAGAAACACTTTTATTATGTATCAATGTATGTAAAAATTGAGAAAATTATCCTAATATTTTACAAGTAAATAAGCAGAAATGAAATTCCAGGTACAGACACTTTGAACTTGTTTTGGTATGCATAGAAATTTTCATCATATATACTCATCATCTTTAGATACCATATATTGCGATTAGCCACCCCCACACACTTCCAAAGAAATCTGTTTAGAGTAACTGATTTTTTTTCTCAGTTATCATACTCAGGCATTTAATTTTGACATCCTCAAAGGATAATTACACTGATTATCCATTGCTAATTCATATTTATGTGAATGGTAGCCTATTCCAGTAGACAATAGCTCAGTTCAAGGGCAGAAATGGATAGCAAGTAAAGTCAGATGGCCAGATTACAGGAAGCCTCCCCTTTACGCAAGGGGACACATAAAATATTTTAAACCTCGAAAGTCCATACTGATAGGATGGTATGAAACATACATAAAATGTTTCAAACAGCTACTCATTTCCTCTCTGTAACTTTACTTTTCCATGTTCATTCATACTTTTGGATTATATGAGGGAAAATCCTTGACTAGGAGCCAGTGGTCTTTAACACCTGCTAATCTCCTTTAAAACAAGGAGAGTGTTTGCCAGGCCATCTGCAGGCAACAGAGGCCTAGAGTGGTACCAGGGGGGCAGGATGTGGTGGATATTCAAATCCGCATATCCTGAGTCTTTGAATCAAGAGGGTCTCCTTCATTGAACACTTGAGTGGGGTCTCCTAGCAGCTAAGGAAGTTGTGTACATGGGTAATTAAAGGACTCCATTATGTCCTGAACACAGTGAGACTGTAGTGGCTTCTCATTCCCATAGATGTGAGCCAGCTTCTTGGGTCTATGGCAGCATGTGTAAGATTCTCCCGGAAGTGCATGACCACTGTCCACTGTGGGAGACCCAGAACCGAAAGCAGCCTATACCTTGTTGAATGCAGCGCACGCCAGCACCAGGGCTCTCATGATATCTTTGCTTCTCAAACCTGCCTTAAAATCCAGTAAGAATTTGTGAAAATATGTATTCCTCGTTGTGTTTTTAGCTCTTGCTACTTCTTAGAGTACAAGTTAGAAAAATTAAAAACAAAACGGAGTCGAGCCTTAAAAAGGGAAAAGGGAAAGAAAACAATAGCACACATTTCTAAAATATGGCTAGAGTCAAGTAAATTTATTTATTTCAATATTTAGATGAAATTTTCAGTTTTTTATTCCCGAAATCTTTTGCTTTATTGTATCTCGAAGCCGAATAAGGTCTTATACGTCACCTGCCTTATGCTGATCTCCAGGCTGCAGCATGATAATAGAACACAGAGCAGACAGAAATTACTCACGCTCTCATAATCTTAGAAAGGGAAGGGTAAATGACAGGTAAGAGGCAGTACAAAGGAGTTACTATGGCAACAACAAAAGAAGAATTATAATGCTAGTAACCTAGATTAACATTAAAGACATCTGTATTACTAAAAGGTAAAAATTTAGATATGAAGATATTTATAAAATTATTTATGAGAATATGTTGAACATATTTATTAATGAGACATTATATATATCTTTAAACGTGTATCACATACTTTAGAAAAATATGCCTATTTTGGGAATTAAGTGGTATGTGTTCATTAAAATGTGTTCAATGTATATATTACCCTAGAATCGATTTCACACCTTATAGAAACAAGTGTTACTGTTTTGTTTCACTTAACTTTTGAAAATCAGTCATTTTCTGATATGAAAAGTTTAAGTGTTAAACAAAACCTTCATTGTTTTGGATTATAATGTAAATAACAAAGTCTTGACCTAACGGGTAATCATATCACAAATTAAATAGTTTACAACCAAATTAAATGAATTCGGAGATTATTAAAATTTTAAAAACTAATTTTAAAATATATGATGGGAGGACTAATTTTTGAGACTTTTAAAATTTGATCATAATTCAAATTTATCTTCTTAAGTATGTTCTAGCTGCTTCTTTTCTCACAGACTATATGATCTGATCGAAAAGGTCTATGGTCTTGACTCACTCTTGTATTTATAATGAGTTAAACTGAAATCCAGAAAAGTAAATCAGTAATATTGTGAAGGTCACACTGGAAGGAAGAAGCACAATGTGTGATTGACTGCCTGAGACAATTATATCCGAATAATCATAATCAATATACTAACCATACAACTGGGGAAAGCAAGGGTTTATGGCTAAGTTAAATTACTAAAGGCAAAAATCATTTCACTTTTGTCACAGTTGGATCACTCTACCCCCAGTATTAAGGATGAATTGCAGATTCATGAGTATTTATAACGGTATTGTCTAGAAAGTCACCTAAACAGCTATTTCCTTGCCTATATATTTACAATCTATGGCAGGGACAATAGTGATCAGTATTACTTCAAGTAGCTCAGTCCTCTCCCTGGGATTAAGTGAGAATTCATGGCTGTTAGTGCATTGTCCTTCCTGGAGACAGGTTATTAAGCATTTAAGCAAATGCATGGTGACCATTACTTATTTTGTCTTCATACTGTACTCCACACGAATTTGTTGAAAGAATAAATATAATTTTAAAGAAATATGGACAAAATGAAAATGTATATTCAAATTAGTGAGTTTGCATCTCAGGACATTGTCAGAAGACACTGAATTTTTATCAGTTAGGCATCCGTGCACAGGAATGGAGGTGCCCCGGGTGGATGCCCATTAGAAGGAGTAAAATGTAGTTGGTGGCCTCCTCCTAATAGGGTGCTGAAACTCAGACTTGTGTTCTCAGCAAAAGTAGTTGGTGCTCTTTAATGCTGAGCCATGACTTCAGTCCCAACAATGACTATTTCGTTGAGTGATTTCAAGAAAAAATTTTCAAGCTGAGCATGAGGTTAAGATAGGTTCTCTCTAATTTCCTTCCCTATGGCTTTGACACACTGGTGGGAGGGAGAGCCTTTTGAATTTGGAAATTATGATCATGAGAAAAGAACAGTATGGATACATGTGTTTTATATTAATTTATAGATTAAAATGATGGGAATTTTCTTTATGTATATATGTTTCAAATCAGAAAAAAATTAACATTGAAAAATCATCTCTCTTGGTGCAAAGTAAATTAAAGTATTTCTTTTTCTTCATACATGATGCCCATCATGTCAATCCTTCTCCAGATTTATGCTACTAAAATTTGTTGAATTTCAACTTCACAGCCAGATGAGATGTTTCGAAGGGGTTGAGATCTATGGAATCATAAGCTACCAACTCTATGAGAGTTAGACTAAAACAAAAGGTTTGAAATCCACAGTAATCCATGCCAATAATAAATGAATTTTTGTAAAGTGAATTAATGAAAATTAAATCATATTTAAATATTCTTTTGGAAACTATACATATATGTATATATGTCAAAATAATATATATGCTATAAAAGATGTTATACATATTTGATATATATCAAAAAGAACATATAGTCTTTATAAATATTTGAAAGATATGAAGCATCTATCTCTCAAATATATACAACATAATATAAATAATATCAAATATATAATATATAAAATTTATATATATGTATATGTATATAAACTACAAGTACATTTCTAATATGTGGGATCAACCAAACCTGACTTTTAAACACACTGTTTCCAAACACATTGATTTTCAACTCACGCACATATGTTATTTCATTCAAAAATAAAATTTGATCTAAAAATGAATCATAATTTAAACTGTCATTGTGAATTTGTTCTTGCAAATTCTTCCAAAAGTGGTATTGATGAATTAAGATGAGAAAGTGACTGCATAGGATAAACTCTAAGGATAACGAAAAAGAATGCAAAAGAAAACAAACTGTGGCACAGAGCATCATTTCAGGATCTTACCACACTGCAAAGTTAACTCCAAATGATGGAGAATACGCCGTATACAGCTTTTTACTTTTATATTGTACTTTACTTCTTGTGTTTTTGTGTGTTTGTGTGTGTGTGTTGTTTGTATGTATGCACATATAAATTGTCCTTTATCACACCCCATCTTATTTCCTTGAGGCAGTGTCTCTCACAGAATCTGAAACTGTTTCATAGCTAGCCCGCTGTCCAACAAACCCCAGTCGTCCTTCTGCCTCTGCTCTTGCTTTTCCAGGCTGTGTGACTACAGATGGTCCTGCAGAGCTTTTTTCTGTGGGTGTTTAAGATTTTGAAGTCAGTCTTTCAGGGCTTTTATATATCAATCCCTCTTGTCAACTTTCTCCTGCTTTTCCATTGTAAAATCTGAAATCCAAAAAAAAAAAAAAAAAATCCAACTTTTTCACTCTTTTTTTACTACAGTGATATTCATTGAAAACTAAGAGTCCACCTACAAACATGTAACAGTAAAATGGCCTATGGGATAAAGAAGGGCCATTTCTTGAACCATTGTATCGATCTGAGAAATTTCTGGTGTCTCAAAGCTGGCAATACAACAGAGTACCAGGATTTTTCTAGCATGTACGAAGCCCTTGATCCAATCTCTCGAATTTCCTAAAGGAGACTTTCACATCTTCGCTTAACTTCTGAAATGTTTAATTCTATGCTCTATAACAAAATGTATAAAATTTTTACATCATCACAGCAGAAAATTCATGAAAAGTTACTAGGTCACGTGTCAACTATTGCATGTCCAAGACATTTATCTGTAACTTCATTTTAAAATGGAAGCTTGTATCTCTTGGTATTCAACTCATCTTTCAAAGTTTACTCAAAAAACTATGGTTTTTTTAATAATTGTTAAATCAATTGACTTCATAATACTCACTTTCTTAAGAGTTCAATGCATTTAATCATTGGACTATAAACTAAGAATAATGAAAAAGTGCTTGCTGAACATCTGTTATATACTTGGGGGGGGATTGAGCACATAAACAAAACAAAGAAAATGGAATCCGTTATTTTGTTTCATGAATATTTACTGGCTTAAAATTCATCTCGTATTAATTTGGCTTCCAAATCAGAAAAAAATGTGTTAGCTAATTAATTTCTACAGTTTTCTGGTCTACTTGGCAATTAAAATTTTCATAGTGAATTAACATGTAATCTTTCTAAATAATTAAGCACTCACTTAGTTTTATATATGAGCCACATAAAACTATCCATCAGCATTTAACTTTATTCAGTATATAGTAGGAAAACAACAAAAAAACAAGCTGCTTTTCCTCTAGTCTAATATACAGTCTATAATACAGCACAATACTCCTTGTACCAGATGTATGAATTACTACTACTCCAAACACTGATCCATTTACAGTGACCATAGCCTGTGTGGCCCATAATTTAACACAAGGCTAACACAGTATTTAGAGCTAGCCAGTAGGAAGTTCCACCCTTATGGTAAGTTTCCTACGACTGCCTCTCAGTTCAGATGCTGATAGCAAAACTGAGCCTAGAGTTTATAAACCGGAAATGCCCCCAATCCTGTCCTTTGGTCTGATTGGTTTTATGAAGTTTCTTACAGATTTCTGTGGCAACACTTATATTTGCTAGACCACTGAATGCGAAATATATAAAGAGTGATTAAGATGAACAGACAGATACAAAGATAAAGAGTAAGGTCTGGAGAGAATTTGAACACAGGAGTATGTCCCCATGGTTGTGAAATATCCTATACATCAAGGATATATATCTACTAACACCAAAACTCGCCAAACTCTAACTTATTTTTTTATGTAGCTTCATCACACAGGCAGATGTGTGTATGTGTGCATGTGTGTGTGTGTTGGAAGTTGGTCTTGTGCTGATATGTATTCAAATGATATGTATTCAAATGATAAATTCTGTACCCACAAAATCCGGTTGCCCTAAGACAAGCAAATTCCCACATTCATCATCCCTTTGTTGAGTTAAACTTGCTCCTAAATTTAAAATTTTTGGTTAAATAAAAATGGCTACAGCCACTTATTGGGGAGAGTAGAGAGAAAGGTGGAGTTTGAAATACTGGACTAGAGGTTGCAGGTAGGGACCATGAGGAGTAGGAGCATGGAGGTAGGAGGAAGACAGAGCAACAGTAGCCCTCCATTAGGCACGATGGGCCAGGAGCACGTGCCTTAGTGAAATGCCCCTCCACCCTCAGGACAGACTGCTGGAACAGGATTCAAACGGAAAGGTAAGGCAGCTGGGAGGCGGTCTAGAGAAAAGAAATATAGATTAGAGGTAACCCCCTGAAATTGTGCTAGAGCTGATTTTAAAAATCCATAGCATTCTTCTTTAATTTTGAGGGGAGCTGGCTGAATTATATTAATAACTAATAGAGTATCTTAAATTCCACCTACATGTGTGTATATGTATGTATGTGTGTATGTATGTATGAATGTATATGCATGTATGCATGTATGTATGTGTATGTATGTGTATGTATGCATGTATGTATGTATGAATGTATATGCATGTATGTATGTGTGTATGTATACATGTGTATGTATGTATGCATGTGTGTGCATGTATGTGTATGTATGTATGTATGCATGTATGTGTATGTATGTATGTATGGTGTCTCCAGAATATACTTGGCAATATGACATAGCCAGAAATTAGTAAGGAACTTAATTTTTTCCAGGAACAAATAGTTCATTGTACACTAATTGCACTAATTCAGTACTTGAGGTGACTTTTTATGTCAGTTTCTGTGAATAATGAGTATGTGGAATGCCCATGCTTTGATCTGAGTTCTTTGCAGTCCTGTATTCAAACCACTAGTGCTTTATTGGTGTTATCTGCTTTTCAGTTTCTTTAATGACTGTGGTGTGTGTCACTGAATTCAGTTCTCAGTCTTCATCCTGCATTTTTGAAGTGTGGAGCCTCTGATATTGGCAACCAGGGATCACACACTCAGGTGTGTTTATATTCACTCAAAGATGACAGTGGTTTATTTTGAGCCTCTGTGAAAATATCAATCAAGTCTCCTTACAATTGCCACACATTCTCGAGTTTTGTAAAATGTCTGTAGACTTGATGTTTTTCCAATGCACTGTTAAGAAATGATTTCCCTTGAGTTGGGATTAAAGCATACTTCTTCAGTTTACTTCTCTTCAGCCAAAGTTCTGAAGTAAAAACAAGACTTTCATGTGATCTCGCTATAATACTCTTGATTATTTGCCTGGGGAAATTTAAATCAGCCTACTTAAGTCATATTTCCATAGTTCATTGAGACACTGTCAGCATAGATCAATGGATCAAAGAGTAAAATGAACATAGTGTGTACATATGTCTTTTGTGTATATGCATGTATGTGTATGCATATTATATATAATATATAGAACCTAATATCAGCCATAAAATTATTATTTTCAGGAAAATGAATTGAGTATCATTACATGAAATAAGCCACATTCAGTAAGACAAATGTCACATATTTGCCAATGTATGTGGGATCTAGATTTAAAAATATACCTGTATGACATCGTAGGTAAGAAGTCGGATGTAGCAAGCAAAGCAGTAGCAAGAAGGGAGCAAAGATACCGTAATGGGTGGAGATGTGAGCAAAGTGCATGGGACACAGTCATGGATCTTTCATAATGAGGAGAACAGTACATAGAAACTGGTCAAGTCCAGCTGCTATGGACATCATGTATGTTATTGTGTTAAGCCTATTCCTAGGAGTTACTGCTGATAATCTGGCTTCAATAGCAGATATGTCATTTTTCACAGAGCTGGTCGGCAGAAGATGAAAATCAAAACAGTAATTCTAAAGAATTGGAATTTGTCTTCCTCCCAGTATCGTCTTATCATCTTCCTCCTGTATATTCATGTCCAGATTGTCTTCTCTTACAGGGTTGGGAGAACCATAAATAAATGTGAAAAATGACAGAAAGTTTTCTTTTTATTATACTTTATATGTATATTGCCTGTTTGTATACTAGCTATTGTTTTAGGGAGTTGATCTTGCCTCTATCCTTCTTTTGACCCTAAACATGTGAATGACTAGAATTATGAAAATTGTACTATGCCCAAATACTTAAGTCACATACCATTAGGTTGTCAGATCCATACTTAGTAGACATTTTAAATAGCTATCTTATCAGAGTTGGTACTCAGGGGTTTCTGGTGATGACATGTCCAGGTTCTTCATTTCTGGAACTACAAGTAGGTAAAGATACAGTGTAGTAAAGGTAAACATGTAGCTCTAAAGTGAGAATAAAAGCCTAGAAACTATTTTACAGGGTGGGAGAAGCTCTAAGCAAGCATGTAGTTCAGGATCTTCTCATCTCCAGGTTCAGGGCTTGTGCCTATCAAAAGGGAAAGGGAGGAATTTAGGAAGGGATGACCCAATTTTGCTGTCCCAAATGATATTCTTTGTTAGCTAAAGGGAATATCCTAGGGTTGGGCCAAGATAGTCACCCATTTTATGGTTGCGAGGTCTAAGAGTTAAGTCTCTTAATGGCTCAGAATTTGATCTGTCTAACTATATGTTCCTGTCTCACTTCCTTTTGGCTGATGAGGGTCCTTTTTCTTAATGAAAAAGTGAGGGGTAAGAGACCTTGTCTTCAGCAAATGATAGCAATTGGCAAGGAGCTATAGTTCCTAGGTATTGAAGATTACTTAACTCTCTCCATGGTTGACTTTGTAAAGACACCAGACTTTTAAGTTTTTTCTGGATTAGTTTGATGCCCATTCAAATACCATTTGGAATCTAATGACTTTCCGGTAAGATGATAAAAAAATTAAGAGGCTAAATAGGTAAGGTCCATATAGCAGAGCTAGGACAATTATTTTGAAGGAAGGGCTTGCCAAGGAAGCAAAGAATGTAACCAATGCCCAGCTTTAGAAAAATAGTTCCATGATTCGCATAGCTCATGTTGAATTCTGGAGGCAAGGTCTGTAAAGGTTTGTGCAGCATCTCCAATTACTCCTGATGATTAATTAGAGTAAAAGCAACATTATTCTTTAAGGAAGACACATAATTCATCCTTTTCCTGTATTAAAGGGTCTAATCTTTTCATCAGAATGTTTTTGCTTACTTTGTTTTAGCGTGCAATGAATGGTGGTTAATGTAGAAGATAATATAACTGGACAAATGCAGGGAACAAAGGACATTAGAGAGGTAAGTCGCAAATGGGACATCTATATCACAACCAATCAATGACTGTACAGTCATTCTAGAAGAGAGGATGAAACATTGTAAGGGACAAATGCCATGGAGTCCAATGCAAACCAGTGTCCTGGGAAATGATAAGATAGCTGCATTTATGAACTCAGTGGAACTGTGGCTGTCTGTAAAGACATACACAAAATCAAGTCAGTCAATATTCCAGGATGGAGTGGAAGTGGATGCAGGTGTCTTTAACCATAACTGAGGAGCTATGGACAATTGACAGTTTCTGGGAGAGCGAGAAGCAATTTGTGTCCTTTTAAAGGATGTCATTCCTCATAGATCAACTCTCCTCCAGTAGGTAGTCTCAAACTCGTGTGTACAAAGACAACATAAATTAACTGCAATTTCCATCAAAAAAGACAGAAATCAATATTGGGGCATGAGGGAGGTGGATTAGAAGTGGGTATGGGACGGAGTGAAGAGAAGACTGAAAATAAGGAGATCAAAATACTTTTGATAAATTTTTTTTAAGAATAAACATAGGTGTTCTCCTTTTTAATTTATAAAGTTCATGCATCCAACAAACTGTTTTGGAAGGGGGAAAATACCCTTTATACTATTATAAGCTACTTTGGCTATAGACGGCTCCTGGGTGTTCTTCACAAGATGTCCACGTCCTTTGTCTTCCGAGCAATAGTTTGGAAAAAAAGATAGCAGTAGTAGTGAAAATGTTGCTGTAATTTATGTGAGAGAAAAGGCATAGAATGTATCCAGCAGAAAAAGGTATAAGCATGAGGATCAAGCACTGCTCATCGCCAAGTCCAGGGCTTTTCTTTATCCCAAAAGGGTGAAGAAGGTCTGAAGGGGGTTAATCCTATGGCACTTGGAAGTGATTGATTTCCTTTATTCGCTGAGGGCATTTTAAAAACAGGACAAAACAGAGAATGAGGAAATTCATAACCCTGATAGTACAGAAGGATCCTTTTATTCCTTTTTTCCTTCACAAGTCCCTTGGTGAATTTCCAAAAGTTATGGTCTAATTGGTAAGCTGGTTCCAAATACCTAAAGAAGACCTTGAGATAATGACAGCACTCCATTAATCTATTGTTATGTTGAATTTTATGTGTCATTTTCACTTGGCTAAATAATGCTTAAATATCTAGGCAGAAATTATGTTAGAGTTTTGTGTGTGTGTCAAGATATCTCTGAAAGAGATCACCATTTGAATTACTACTGATGAAATTAGATGACATGTCTCAATTCGATGTACATTCATATCATGTAACAGAACTGAGAGCCAATGAATAAATAAATAAGTGTAGAGATTTTCATTGTTTTCTATACATTTGCTAATTGTTACACTGGTTATCTGGCCTAGTACATTAGGTTGCAAGGTTTTACATCACAATGGATTCCGCACTGCTGCCTTCCCTGTCCTAGTATTTCAGATTAGACCATGGGCTTCCCTGTGTCTCTAAATTACAGAGAGCTGAGCACAGAGTCTTTAAGTTTCAGTTTATACAGTCATGTGAGAAACTTCCCCAAAATAAATCTCAATATGTATGCATCCATTTCTCTAGAGATCACAGGTAATTATGTTTGGATGCTGTTTCCCAGAACATAAGAGGAGAATAAGCACACTTATCTACTTTCAACATTTATCTAAGACTAAGGAATTGGTGACCCAGGTCTACTCCAAAGATTTCCCAAAGTCATATACTTTTGTAATTGGTATCCTAACTGTTTAATATATCAAAATGTTCGAAGGCCCCTTTGCCAATTGTCAGAAGTACAAAGAATGATTTTATGATAATGAAGTATTTTACTAGTGATGATATTTTTCTTAACCCATATATGGGCTTTATATACCCTTACATGTTTAGATTAATTGACACTAGTAGAGTGGACATGCTTAGATCACAGGGCACTAGTGTAAAGGACAATATTCATTTTTTCCTTTATCGTCCCCCATGTACTTTATTATTTTAGGTAACATGTTACCTATGTTCTCTCGAGAGGCTTCTAATCTCCAAAAATCAAGGAGTGAAATACAAATGCCCTGATACAAACCTGTCCTCTCTCTGTAAAGTCAACTGAGTTAAATACTTTACTAACAAAAACCTAACATAATATTTAGAAACACTTCTATACTTATTAAATAAATGGGAATTAACCAATGGAAATTTATATGCTTTATTCCTTTCCAGTACTTTAAAAAGCTAAATGACTTCTTGATCATGTTTACTTCTATGAGTTCTATGATATAATCCTTTGAACTTTACAGAGGAAAAGGTTGGAACATAAAGGATTGTGGGGCTTATCTGCAAATGGAAAGGAAGCGGCAGAGCTGAATTTCAGTTCCACTCTTAGCACACATGCATGTTCCTCTTGTGACAAGTGTATATTCAATATACATTGCTTCTACTTATTCAGTGTAGAATTGGGTTTGTGGCCATTGTAACCAAAGTTCTCTCTCTCTCTCTCTCTCTCTCTCTCTCTATATATATATATATATATATATGTATGTATGTATGTATATGTATATGTATATATATATATGTATATGTATATCAATGAAATGCTTAAAATACCTAAAAATGGCAAAGGATAAAAATAATTTTGTTTTAAGAATAAAAGAAGTAGAAGTTGTCTTACTCAGCAATGATCTGTTAAGCCATTGATACAGCTTTTATTGTTAGAATTATTTAACTCATTTTATGGTATAGTAAATGTGACAAAACATGATATTGTCTTAAATGTTTATAAGTACGTTTTTAATTATATAAAATTGACATGATAGGTATTGAATAAACTATTAAGAATTACAAAACAACAAATGAAAGACTAAATAATTCAATAAGCTGTGTTTGAGTACGATCAGCTGTAGGAATGAACACGAAAACTTTGACACTGTCAGGAGCAGTTTAATGAGGTGTTTTTTAAATAACTTTATTACTTTATTATTACATTATTGTTTGTTTATTTATTTATTGTATTTGTGAATGAATGCTGCCACATGTATTTAGAGGTCAGAGGAAAACTTTTGAGTGCTGTTTTTTCCATCTTGTGGTACTAGAGAGTCAACTCAGGCGGGCAAGTTTGGCACTGAATACCTTTCCTTGATCAGCCATTTCATTGACAGCAGTCAATGAGTTTGAGCTGAAAACATTTTCGAGAAGAATTTTTCTTCAATTTTGTTTCTTCTGCATGTTTTCCTTAAATTAATGCATCTATGCAGATACTTGGGGAAATGCAGTATAAATTGTTGCCCTAAATGTGACAACACACTTGCAAGTTATTAATGTTCTTATTAGAGAAACATCCCCTATTTCCTTTGAAAATTTCTCAGTGCCTTTTTAATGTTATGGAAACTTTTCACCTTTTGCCTTAAGCTTTACTATTTCTATGTGATATGATCCCAATGAGCATTGACGATGAACAATTTTAATAGAGGGTATAAAAATACCTTTCTTAATGGATGCACCCCAGTGGAAATAATTTCTTTTTTTGTAACAGACAATATTTTTCTCTGTCTCCTTGCCCTTTTTCTTCAAGATCAAGCATGTAAATCTCATTTTGCCTTTGGCAATCTTCATTTATGATTAGGCAGAGTCTTGGTCGACCTAGCAGACTTACAGAAAGATTAGCAGCCAAAAGCTTCAAAATGGGTTAAGAAACAATCTCAGAATCACACACATGTTTCAAAGTTAGGTGCTGCTGGAAGAAAATAAATTTATAATACTTTTGCATTTTGTTCTCTCTATACTTCCTTTTCTTTTCTTTCCCTTCCTTCTTTCCTTCCTTCCTTGCTTCCTTTCTTTCTTCTTCAGATCCTCCCAGCCTCCCCTTTACATATATCCTGCTCCTATTTCTCCCTCTTCTTCGCCTTTGAGAAGAGGAAGGAGTCACTGATTATCACTGCACTTGGCCCATCAAGTCACTGCAAGACTAGGTGCATCCTATCCCACTGATTTTTAAATTTAAATTATTAAAATTTCTAGGCCTGTAAATATGATTTTATTTATGTATATCAAAATATAACACACTTACTATATACTTCTTTCAAAGGTATTTTATCAGATTAATAAGTGAACATATTTGTAAATAAATGTATATGTTCATGAATAGACAGTAATATCAATATTTTTATCAATTGAATGACCTTTCGCTACCTCTGTTTTTAGGTCCATGTTCCCTTGATAGTTGGATAGAATATGTTCTACTTTATAAGGCCTGGTATTGTCTATGGGAAATTTACCGGGACAATAAACCCCTGTCCATGGTAGAAAAGATTCTTTGAGTGAGAATATGCCTGGAAAAAACTTTCCAAAGGGCATGTCCAAATCTTTAAGTTACACTAAAATATGTAGAATTTTTATTACCTAAATATGAGTGTGGCCTTTATTAAAGACAGGGTTCAAGTAGAAGTAAAAAGGGTCTATAACAGCCAATAAACCTTTTGCATGTGACTGCAGACAAGAATCAACAATTCGGAGCTCTTGGTTTTGTTTTTTGTTTTGATTTTTTGGTTTTGGCAGAGGACAATAAGAGATTTGGATCCAATGCATCCTCAATGCCCATACTGGGTGGTACATAAAAGCCCATAACTCCAGGTCTAGGAGATCCTGCATTCTCTTTGTGAGTCTTGGGCACTGGCACACAGGTGGTATACCCTCAGGTAGATACTGTCACAAACACGTGCATAAAAGTAAATATACACACATAAAAACCAGGAGAAATTTTATGATTTCAATTCACAGTGCAGTGGAATCACTTCCATTGCTTGTGTATTTGATAGTAAAACAGAAATAGGTGATTGATTCTGGTTTGATGTAAAAGATAGTATATTAGCTATATTTAAGAACTAATTAAGTGTGTTTATTTTTCATTGTTGTGATAAAATATCTGAAAAGTGCAACTTACAGGAGAAAGGCTTATTGTTTCATCATTTTGCTGTGTACATGTGAAATGGCAGAACATCACAGAGGAAAGAGAATGGGAATCAAGTTGTTCCTCCCAAGGTAGCAATATCAGATGATGGTGAATGGGAGAGAATGTTTTCAGTTCAATGTGCCCATTAAGGGTATATCATCAGTGACTCATTTCCTCTACCTAGCCACTACCTTCCACAGTCACAATAGTCCCAGAAGCTGGGAACAAAGCCTTTGTCATGGAAAACTTTGGGTGAAAATCCAGATCCAACATATCACATTAAGTAGAAGAAGAAATTGTGAACCAGGGGTAATGAGAATGGAAAATTATTCAAGCAACGAAGTTTGTTGTTCAAGAACTGCCTTAGGCAACATATAGTTACCTACGATTAGAGACAAGCAAATAGAGAGGAATGGCCTATTTATTCTGCATTGCTGGGTAATGAGGTGTTAGGACAAAGAGAGTTTCTCCAGTGATGCTGTGACCCTTTGTAAAAATGCTTTATGAAAGCCATATTATTTTTGCAGCAGGCATGTCTATATTCCTGTGGTCTTCAACCAGTATTTATGTCTAAAGCACTCAAATTCCCATGGGCAAGCTTGAGAAGTACCCTTCTTACGCTCATCTTTCTACGTGGCATTGTAATTTTCTCTTTCCTAAAACACAGTATATGGATGAAATAATTAGACAGTTAGAAGGGTGCTGTTAATTAGTTATTTTCTGTATTGCTTAAAATCAAGTACATTGCTTGTCCATGCTAAGCTTGGAGTCTTCTAAAGGTCTCTAATTTGAAATTGTCAGTGTCATTAATGCTTAGAATTTTCTCATTTAATATAGATAGCACTCACGCATAGAGAGAAAAGTCCTTATCTGCTTTCTATTTGAGATATTTTAAAGAAGATAATATTGATGAATAAGCTACCCAACTCTAGAACTAGTCTTTAACTATTTCTAATTTCTCTCTGTGAACATAGATAGATGTGTCAAGTTTAAAGGAATGTCTGAATTCGTCAGTCTGATCTCATTAGGATGAGGAGCTCAACGATTAACATGATTACTGTTTTGCTTGTTGGACACTGAGTTGAAAAGCAGTGGCATACTTTGTCTACACCATACTTGGTCTATACATGAGGGTGCTTTATAACAGGCTTCCAGCCAAGTACTGCTGGTCAGCTCATTTCAGCTGGTCAATGGCTATGTGCCAGGTCACACTGCAGAAGTAAGCAGTTGTGATGGCAACCACTGTCAGGACTCTGTGGTCCAAAAATCTCAAGGTATTTGCTATTGGTCCATTATATGAAACATACGCTAACCAATATCTTAAAGCAACCAATTCTCTGCTCACTCTTTCCTTCTTCTGTATATTGTAGACTCACTGAATATACTGTCACAAGGCATACAGATCCTATGAGGGGATAAATATATGGTTGTTTTATCTTAATAGCAACAGGCACAAGTATAGTACAAAAATCTATTGATCACATTAGTCGTACAACACGTACTATTCATATCAATCTACAGTGTATTTCTACACAGCCCAGGATAACCTTGAATTCTCCATTTAGTCTTGGTTGTCTTTGACCAAGGGAACCCATCTTTATTTCTAAGAACTAGAAATATAAACATATACCATCATACCTCTTACCATGATAATTTTAAAATACCCTATGTTATAACCTTCACTCCAAATTATTACGGTATAAAAGATGAAAGGAGAATCTCCTATAATCTTGTATTGTTTGTATGAATTGGTCTACTATAAGAAAAACATGCGTAAGTCAATGACTAAAGAATCCCAGCACATTTTCAAACAAGAAATTTTTGCAATGATTTTTGATTTGTGGTATGTATTTACAAGAACAACTATAAAGCATTCATTCTTTAAAACTGAAAATATATAAATTAACTTGTAACAAAACCCATATATTTTATTACTCAAGAAGCAAGTGCCCCCTTGCCGCAATGTGACACAAATCATCTGTGTGGAGGAATGGATAATAAGAAAACACCTTCTGAAATTCAAGACACTTCAGATGAAATTTCCCAAAGACAATGTTTTTAATTGCTGCTTTACTAAATTAATTAAGCTGGTGTGACTCACTCTCCAGTCACAACTTAACTTAAACAACACAAAGGAGTAGGGCGAAGACTACAGAAGCTAAGAGTTCTGAATTACTCCCGATTTTCATATTAACAAGGGAGTTCAAGCCGGTGAGAAAAGGTTAATTTATTTTTTAATAGGCTTTTGAAAGATGTGATCTGGTCTAGTATGATAATTTATGGTTAATCATATGTTTAGAGGCAAAGGGGATTAATCTTTTAATATTAGAACCATTTTGTGTAATATAACACAAATTATCTTCATAATAACTTGAAAAGTGAGGCCAGACTTACTTTCCGAGTAAAGGTGGCAAAATGATATCAGCAAAGGGGAAACTGTCTGAGCAGCCACCTAGGGAGCTGTACAGCATCTTGCAAATATTCCCTTGACAAAAATCTTTCTCAATTTAATTCATCCTTTATTTTTCCATGTCTTCACTTCAACGTTTCTACAGACTGGGGTTGATGGCACCTCATATTGACAATGACACTAGTTGTTTCTAGACAAATCAAGGGGAATTCAGTAACTTTAACACTTATGACCATTACTGTGTAATTTCTGGAGGAGTTCTTTAATAGAATCAATATCACCATATTGAAATCTTGCAGAAGAATCTGACTCAAAGATGCTTGCTGATATACAAAATAGTACTGTCTTAGTCAGGGTTTCTATTCCTGCACAAACATCATGACCAAGAAGCAAGTTGGGGAGGAAAGGGTTTATTCAGCTTACACTTCCACATTGCTGTTTCATCACCAAAGGAGGTCAGGACTGGAACTCAAGCAGGTCAGAAAGCAGGAGCTGATGCAGAGGTCATGAAGGGATGTTTCTTACTGGCTTGCTTTCCCTGGCTTGCTCAGCTTGCTCTCTTATAGAACCCAAGACTACCAGACCAGGGACAGCACCACTCACCATGGGCTGGGTCTTCCCACCTTGACCACTAGTTGAGAAGATGCCTTATAGCTGGGTCTCATGAAGGCGGTTCCACAACTGAGGCTCCTTTTCTGTGATAACTCAAGTTGACACACAAAATTTGGCAGTACAAGTATGTACACATTAATGTCATTTTCCACATCCGTGTAGCAGGTTTTTGAGAGATTACTTGTACCTTCTTCCCAAAGACTTGCTTCTCACGCCCAATGTGGGACTTTATTTGGAAATACAGTTTTGAAAAAGGCAATCAGGTTAAAGAGTGGTTAATAGGTAGACTAACAACAAATATAGCTTCTAATATAAAAAACTAGAAATTTAAACAAAGGAACAATAAGAACGGAAACGGTGTGAAAATACATGTTTATTGAGAGACGCATCCCCAGGCCAAGGAATTCCCAATACACCAAGAAAATCTGAGAAATTCAAAGAACAAAAGGTTTTTCTGAACAGCATCAGACAGAACGTATGGCTTTATGCAGAGTCTCATCGCTTGCTCTGGAGTCATGAGGCAACGTATTTACATAATTCTGATGTTCTCTGTATTGGGGACTTGTTTATGATTGTGCTAAGCAGCTTCTAAGGGAAATTAGGTAGAAGAATCGTTTTTCACCCAAGACCTAGGTAGTGTCAGTCCTTGTCAGAAGAGTCAAAAAAGATAATAAAAATAAGCAGTGTTATGTGGTGTGAGCTTTCTATAGTCTAGAGTTTAAAAATCAATCTCATGAGGCTGGAACTGTACCACAATTTTATAGATGTCAAACCATCTCATCTTGCCTATCTTGTCACATCTTGCCTATCTTGTCACATTGATAAAACCTGGTGGCGTCTCTGCCATATCAATAGATTGGAGACATGAAAATGGAAATGCAGTGCTTTTGCCTCTTTCCTGCCAGCCAGGGTTTGTCCACACACTGACAGCAAAGAGCAAGATTATAAAAGTTATGCTTTAAAGAAATTCCAGATGTGGAGTCATGAGACCATGAGTACAGAAATTATTCATTTTCTGTAAGCACTTTTTATAAATGTGAAAAAAATTAAACATGCACTGTCCAACCATTTGCTCAAGATTACAGGATTTCAAGTACAATACTTACTTCTCTGACTGACTTTCACTTCCCTGGCTCTTTTAATTTGAGCTGTGATAGAACTGTTTCATTGGCTTGTACACTCAGCCCCCTTCACGGTTGTCTGGGTTAGGCTGATTTTCTATGCCTTACCCTTTCACATCTCTGGACTTAGTTTCATGCCCTAATTTAGGCCAAATCACTCATCCTTGGCTCCACAAAATTTATTTTATTTTCTACTCAATTGTACGAGGTACCTAGTAAAACAAATGAGTTAAGGCATAAATGTCAGGCAAGCCCTTTCCCTTTGGGTGCTTCCTCTGATCAAATCCTGACCGTCCTGCTCACATACTAATTTCTAGTTAAGTCCACCACCATAGGAGGAAAAGGATGCTTCTCTTCTTTGTGTTAAATCACTCCCTGAACTGTACTAAACTTCCCCAATATTTCTTCCTTGTTCTTGTTTCTTTTCAGAAACCATACTTGGTCCTGAATGGGAGCCTATACATTATGATATCAAAGCAGACTAGGTGATGTATTATGTGTCTTCAAAAATTACTCAAATATTCTCATTCGTCTAAATTTCATTATGGACTTACAACTCTCTCTCTCTCTCTCTCTCTCTCTCTCTCTCTCTCTCTCTCTTTGTGTGTGTGTGTGTGTGTGTGTGTGTGTGTGTGTGTTCTTTTCTTGAAATTTCTACTTTTCCCCATTTTAAGGTTTATACACTAACTATATGAAAGGGGACTCCAATCATAATAATAATAAGAAAAGAATAGATTTCATCCTGGTAAAAACAGCTACTTACATTATTTTGCTCTAAGATCAGAGGCATCATTCATTAATTACATTTGTAAATTAACATTCACTGTGACCTGCGATAATTTTGTAACTAATCTGGTACAAAAGTAATTTGAGGGACATCCTTTTGAGAAAGTATAAGGCACACTTCAAGCAGTGGACAAACTTTCAATTACATATATAAAACAGAGGTATAAGGTCATCTTAATTTGCCAAACCAACTGAGGTGCACATGACTACTGAAACAGAAACATCTTTATGACACTATTTAAGTATGTGTTAATATGTAAGCCACTGATTTCTAGGCAGTTCAATGGAGTAAGTACATGCTTCTGCTGATTTGTAGACTCCTTGAAAAACAACTTGACACTCAAAAAGCAAACATTTCCAAAGTCACTTTGAGCTAGAAACCAGTAGAACTTATATTCAAATACAAGTCATTGATTGATTTAATAAGTACTTGATTCTGCCTACTTTTCAACACCCTATGATTAAAGAAAGGCCACAAACTTCTTTGTGTCTATGAAACATGAAGCAGAATAGAAATAATTGTCAGTTTTATATCCAATTATTGAACATTATTTTTTAAAACAGTCCCAGGAATGCTGCTAATAAGCAATAAAATGGTAGGAAGATTAAAATATGCAATTGTATGATGTTGAATGTTTCCTTAAGAAAATTTCTAAACTATTAGCATACATTGTTGACATATCTAAATATAGCAGCATCTCCGTATTAATTTAATTTATTGCTAAGTATTAATGAACATAAACATTATTTCATAAACTCTTTAACTCAGGGAGTATATCTTTACCATTTCTTGTAGAATTTACCTTATCACATCTGTAGTTAAATGGTTTTACTCAAAATAATGTTCTGTTTTTCTTATCATTTATGAAAAATGAGAAATTTTATTCTTTCCCATGATATACATGGAAGATACAGGTATAGAATCTCTTAAAATAAGCCACTTTGCTTATTTTATCCAATTATCCAATACAACAGGGACACTCAGTAGAGCTTTGTGAGTTGCCATTATCAGGACGTTGAATCATTTCATCTTTAGATAATTCAGGTAGCTGATGGATTTCAGACCCAAGCAAACCTGGCCTCATTTTCAAGTTTTATGTCTAACTCTTTTCTGAAAACTCTTTTAATGATCCAAAACACAACACCTAGAGTGATCAATAATCTATCTTTTGAAATATTTGTTTTTAAAAATATCTACAAATTCCAATGTCTACTACACTCTAAAATTATATTTGGAAGATATCTTTATTTCCAATGTTTTCCTTAAATAGAGATAAATTATATAGAATTGTGTTTTCATAGTTTCTCAGAAACTCTGAAATCTTTCCAGGGGAGAAACGTGGCTCTGATCTTTATAGGACCCGCTTCCCTTTCAATAGGAATGTGATGGATCTAGGCCACTGACTGCTGCAGGCCAAGCTTCACTGAGGGAATTACACCTTTCCAATCCGTCATGTTCTTCTTTTCTCAGTTCTGTATGATGTCAAATATGTCCAGTCTCTAGTCATATGGGAAAGCCATTGTATTTAAGTCAGCAAGCAATTGAGTTAGAGATTAACAAAAGGGACTTGGCACCTGGCTAGTAAAACATCTAAGTAAGTAGCCTTGTTAAGTGAATGCAGTTATAAAACCTGTCTAGTGAATTGTATACTAAAAAAGCGGTAGAACAAATTTTCAATACTATGTGTATCCTAACTGATGGTAATTCTCCTTCAGTGCTTTACTGTAATGACAAGAATACCCTTCCCTAAAGGTAATAAGGAAAAAACACAACTGTAGCTCCTTCTATTTCAGGAATAAGCTTTAGTTAGCGTTGGAAATATGTGACTATATATATATATATATATACATATTCACATACATATTCACATATACACATTTATATTATATATCATAAATATACCAAACTTTTTCCAATCAAAAAAGGTAAATTTTATGAATGAGAGAAAAAGTCGTTTCACAAAAATATATATACAAATTATATCACAAGTGACTGATGGTTTCTCAAAACCTAACTGTAATCCCATTTCTATTTCTTTATTCACCCTTTTCTAGTCATCAAAAATACCATGTCTAGCAAAGGTTAATCAAAAAGACTATGTTTCAATTCTGAAAGTTGCATTTGATTTGTCTCATTGAATAATTTTCCTGAGTAAATGTAAATCTATTTCATAACTTACCTTTGAACTTCTACTACTACTCCAGCCTCTAACTTAGTTGAAGACGAATCTAATGTTCTAGGCAATACCCAAATTGATCCTACATGCATTTCTTGAACTTTTGGCTGACAGAAGAACATTTCTAAACTTAGTTAACTATGATTTGCAACTAATATAACAGCCTACCATAAAACTACTCAGAGTTTGTTAGCATAGTTATGGCTTTAAGAAAGCATTTGAGGAAATCTACTCAAAGGATAAAACAATTATTTGGTTCACAGTTTCAGTGGTTTCAGCTCACGGTTGGATCCAGTGCTACAGACCCATGGTGAGGCAGAGTAATATGATGGAAGTGTATTTGGTGAAGAAAGTTACTCACCTCATGATAAGCTGGTAGCAGAAAGAGCTAAGACAAAGTGTTCACAGGAAAGATACATAAGACCTCTGTAGTGGCTGAAATGTGCATTATCCCTTTAGGCACATGTATTGGACTGCTTGGTCCCCAGATGATAGAACTCCTTGGGATGGATTAGGAGATGTAGTCTCACTGGAGAAGGCATGCCACTAGGGGTCAGCTTGAAGCTTCAAAATCCTGCACTATTTCCAGTTAGCTCTTTCTCTGCCTCACGCCTATTGTCTCAATACGTAAGCTTCCAGCTACTGCTTAGTGCTTTGCCTACCTGCTTGTTGCCATGCTCCCCATGATAATTTCCATGGACTCCAACCTCCTGACTGTAAACTGAAGGGTCCAGCTTAACGATACAAACTCCATTTTATGTTCAGACTCATTTTATATTTAACTTGCCCTTAGGTTGAACTCAGTGACTGGAAAGACCCCCAACTTGTTTCAGGAACTGAGACATTCCTCGCAACAGCCACTCTACCCTTACTGAAAGCCAATTGTCTCTTAGAAGGAAACCACCTAATATTTCAGATGTCTTAATATATTGGCTAAGTTAATCACTATTTTCCATACCAAGCTAAAATTATTACTAGCCAATAGAAATGAGCCAAACTGCAATTTTCAAATGTTAACCAATCATGTAACTGCTAAGTTGGAAAGTCCCTTACCTTCCAAAACAGTGATTAAAAAGGCAAGGGTTCAGGAGCTCAGATTCTTCCACATCCATCCCCTCCATTGGAGGGGTTTTCAGAGCAAGCTCAAACTTGATTAAAGACTTTTGATTATGAGTTGGATTCCTGGTGGTCTGTGGGGACCCTATGATCTAGACATAACATAAATCCTAGTTAACAACTTTTTCTATATGTTGCCTTGGTCATAGGGTCTCTTCCCAGACACTAACCAAGACACATCAGTGACATTTCTTCATGTTTCATACTGCCTCATATCACATTTATCCCAGAATTCATTTATTATTTAATTGATTGGTGAGATGACTACATTTACATAATAACTGTACCAGTGACAGCACTGGATATAAATCAGTTAATACATGAATATCTTTGCATGACAGGACATATTCAAGTTATAGTAGATATTCCAAGAGGATATTTATACCAACACTTAGGACAAAGGGATTAACAATCCCATCAGTCACTGTTTAAGCTAAGTATTTTAAACAATAACAGAATAAATGTTTCAGGACAGTTGATTACATTGTGAACCCCAAGGTTGTGTTATTTACTGAAAAACACTGTCTCTAGTTGTGGTGCGGCTCAACCCTTAGCACACAACTTTAATTACTCTGGGTGGAATACAGATACACTCTTTATACGAACTTTTAATCCCAAACAATTAAGGCAAACCTAGTTTTCAGAAGAAAGCATTCATTTTTAAAAGTGATGTTTAATTGAGTGGCAGAAAATGTGAGGATTTAGAGAAAGATTTGAGAGAATAGGGTGTGCCCATCTCTCAGGAGAATAGGGAGCAGTGCCTCCCCTGTCAGTTGTAGATCCGTTCATTCTCATAGTCATCCTGCCCCTCCCTATACCTGATATTGAAGGCCTCTATTCCCCTCCTAATTCCCTCTCCTCATTTCCCTCACTCCATCTGCCTCTTAGGAGTATTTTTTGTCTTTTAAGTGAGATTCAATCATCCTTATTTGTGCCTTTCTTCTTGTTTAGCTTCTTTGGGTTTGTGGAGTGTAGCATGGGCATCCTGTGTTTTGTGGTTAATATCCTCTATCCACTTATCAGTGAGTACATACCATGCATGTCCTTTTGGGACTAGATTATCTCACTCAGGATGATATTCTCAAATTCCCTCCATTTGCCTGAAAAATTCACGATGTCGTTTTTAATAGCTGAATTCCCTCATGTACCTCATTTTCTTTATCCATTCTTCAGTCGAGGGACATCTAGGTTATTTCCGGTTTCTGGATATCATGAATAAAGCTGCTACGAACATAGCTGAGCACGTGTCTTTGTGACATGGGGAAGCATCGTTTGGGTATATTCCCAGGAGTGCTGGAGCCAGGTATGAAGGTAGAACTATTCCCAGAATAATTTCCAAGAAACTGTTAAATTGATTCCCAAAGTGGTTGTATAAGTTTTCTCTCCCACCAGCAGTGAAGACTAGTCCTCTTGCCTAACAATTATGCCAGCATGTGCAATCTCTTGACTTTGTGGTCTTCTCTAGGAAGCTAAAAGAAGAGGTGAGTTTATTTAGAAGATTAGATTGTATGAAGGCTGAAAGCATCCAGTACTACTCTTGGTTTAGTAAACTGAGGCGGTAAGGCTTGGAGATGACAATTGCATCAGGTGAATAAAACAATACATCTACACATATGTTTCCCCAAGATCAGACAAAATATGCGCATTACTCAGTACTCAGAATCTGTACATTTTCCTAGACTTATTGTTCTTAAAAATCATAATATGTTGGCATCATTCGATATTTGTTCCATGTATTTATCTGTATTACCTTTTATATTAAACTTTGATCTGTACCTTGTAAGAAAATTGAAATGATCAAATTTTACTTCGCATAGGCATATTACCTGTTCCACACAGAGAGAAAGCATGAGTGTATTGGAACAGCTGGGTATGACTGCTTTAAGCAGCATTGTGCTCTTGACCTTGATATGTGCACACAAACCATCTCTACTTTGTTACTAATTTTAAGTAATGCAGTGTCCCTCTACAGTCATAAAGGTGACTTGATTAACAAGAGAGTCAGATATATTGATCGAAAGAAAATTTGGACATTCTTATCATATAAGTACTAACTGACATAGTTTGATTGTCATCATTGATACGATAGTCAATGTATCTAAACTTATGATTGTTACAGATCTCACAAGTGGCTTAGTCTTCGATGGTGGGATCTTAAGTAGGTTACCATGACAACAAGATTTCAGGAGAGAAAGCACAGAAGTGGTTAAGGTGATTATACTCAGGTTATACATTTTAAACATAATATATTTTCAATGTTATTACATTATGTGGTAGGTACAAGCCATAATGCATAGTATGTTTTGTCTTTGTGCTTGAAAATTAGTATTCTTTAGTTAGTTGCAAAGATAAAGTAAGAAATTACCACTACAAAAAGATTCCTAACTAACTTCTCATAAAAATATTAAGTGTACTGTAATTTTATTAAGCTTAGAAAAGCTTTATTAGGTGTTTGGCCAGACTCCGGGGCCAGCGGATCCCTGCCCTCAGCAGCTCTCTGCTCCCAGGCCCCCTGGAGGAGGTTCTCCCGCCTGGTCAGGCGGGCACTCCAGAGGCAACAGGCGGAGAGACCACCAACGCACCCACCCCTGCCCATCCCTGGCCCAGGAGGAGAAACTGTTAGTAGCCTCTGGGTACCCGTGGGAAGGGCCAAGACACAGCAGGTCCACAACGTCTGAGACACCGCACCTGAAGGGATAAACCGGATAAACAGTTCTCTGCACCCAAATCCCACGTGGAGGAGAGCTAAACCCAACTGAAATGGACAAGCCTGAGAAACCAGAAGAACTGCACTGATACTGATCCCAGAGGAAAACACCAAAAGATATCTAGAACCCTAGTGCAGAACCTCCCGGAAGAAGCAGGCTTGAATCTTCCTGAATTTGCTGCCGCCTTGAAAAGAGCCCGTGGGCAGCACCCTTGGCGAACAGGCAGCCTGGGTCAAGAGTGAACCAACTTTTCTGCCTGGCGACTTGCCTGTTGAACTCAAGACCACAGGTCCACAGGAACAGCTGAAGACCTGTAGAGGAAAAACCTGCCTTGACAGAACACTCTGTCCCCATAACTGGCTGAAAGAAAACAGAAAAACAGGTCTACAGCACTCCTGACACACAGGCTTATAGGACAGTCTAGCCACTGTCAGAATTAGCAGAACAAAGTAACACTAGAGATAATCTGATGGCGAGAGGCAAGCGCAGGAACACAAGCAACAGAAACCAAGACTACATGGCATCATCGGAGCCCAATTCTCCCACCAAAACAAACATGGAATATCCAAACACACCAGAAAAAGCAAGATCTAGTTTCAAAATCATATTTGATCATGATGCTGGAGGACTTCAAGAAAGACATGAAGAACTCCCTTAGAGAACAAGTAGAAGCCTACAGAGAGAATCTAAAAAAATGCCTGAAAAGAATTCAGGAAAAACATAAATAAACAAGTAGAAGCCCATAGAGAGGAGACACAAAAAAATCCCTGAAAGAATTCCAGAAAAACACAATCAAACAGTTGAAGGAATTAAAAATGGAAATAGAAGCAATCAAGAAAAACACAGGGAAACAACCCTGGATATAGAAAACAAAAAGAAGAGACAAGGAGCTGTAGATACAAGCTTCACCAACAGAATACAAGAGATGGAAGAGAGAATCTCAGGAGCAGAAGTTTCCATAGAAATCATTGACTCAACTGTCAAAGATAATGTAAAGCCGAAAAAGCTACTGGTCCAAAACAGGTAATCCAGCACTCAATGAGAAGATCAAACCTAAGGATAATAGGTATAGAAGAGAGTGAATACTCCCAGCTCAAAGGACCAGTAAATATCTTCAACAAAATCATAGAAGAAAACTTCCCTAACCTAAAAAAAGAGATACCCATAGGCATACAAAGAAGCCTACAGAACTCCAAATAGATTGGACCAGAAAAAAGAAACACCTCCCGTCACATAATAGTCAAAACACCAAACGCACAAAATAAAGAAAGAATATTAAAAGCAGTAAGGGAAAAAGGTCAAGTAACATATAAAGGCAGACCTATCAGAATCACACCAGACTTTTTGCCAGAAACTATGAAAGCCAGAAGATCCTGGACAGATGTCATACAGACCCTAAGAGAACACAAATGCCAGCCCAGGTTACTGTATCCTGCAAAACTCTCAATCAACATAGATGGAGAAACCAAGATATTCCATGACAAAACCAAATTTACACAATATCTTTCTACAAATCCAGCACTACAAAGGATAATAAATGGAAAAGCCCAACATAAGGAGGCAAGCTATACCCAAGAAGAGGCAAGAAACTAATCGCCTTGGCAACAAAACAAAGAGAAGAAAAGCACACAACATAACCTCACATCCAAATATGAATACAACAGGAAGCAATAATCACTATTCCTTAATATCTCTCAACATCAATGGCCTCAACTCTCCAATAAAAAAAGACATAGATTAACAAACTGGATACATAGCGAGGACCCTGCATTCTGCTGCCTACAGGAAACACACCTCAGAGACAAAGACAGACACTACCTCAGAGTGAAAGGCTGGAAAAACAACTTTCCAAGCAAATGGTCAGAAGAAGCAAGCTGGAGTAGCCATTCTAATATCAGATAAAATCTATTTTCAACTAAAAAGTCATCAAAAAAAGATAAGGAAGGACACTTCATATTCATCAAAGGAAAAAAATCCACCAAGATGAACTCTCAATCCTAAATATCTATGCCCCAAATACAAGGGCACCTACATACGTAAAAGAAACCTTACTAAAGCTCAAAACACACATTGCACCTCACACAATAATAGGGAGATTTCAACACCCCACTCTCATCAATGGACAGATCATGGAAACAGAAATTAAACAGAGACGTAGACAGACTAAGAGAAGTCATGAGCCAAATGGACTTAACGGATATTTATAGAACATACTATCCTAAAGCAAAAGGATATACCTTCTTCTCAGCTCCTCATGGTACTTTCTCCCAAATTAACCATATAATTGGTCAAAAACAGGGCCTCAACAGGTACAGAAAGATAGAAATAATCCCATGCGTGCTATCAGACCACCACGGCCTAAAGCTGGTCTTCAATAACAATAAGGGAAGAATGCCCACATATACGTGGAAATTGAACAATGCTCTACTCAATGATAACCTGGTCAAGGAAGAAATAAAGAAAGAAATTAAAATTTTTTTAGAATTTAATGAAAATGAAGGTACAACATACCCAAACTTATGGGACACAATGAAAGCTGTGCTAAGAGGAAAACTCATAGCGCTGAGTGCCTGCAAAAAGAAACAGGAAAGAGCATATGTCAGCAGCTTGACAGCACACCTAAAAGCTCAGGAACAAAAAAAGAAGCAAATACACCCAGGAGGAGTAGAAGGCAGGAAATAATCAAACTCAGAGCTGAAATCAACCAAGTAGAAACAAAAAAAGGACCATAGAAAGAATCAACAGAACCAAAAGTTGGTTCTTTGAGAAAATCAACAAGATAGATAAACCCTTAGCCAGACTAACGAGAGGACACAGAGAGTGTGTCCAAATTAACAAAATCAGAAATGAAAAGGGAGACATAACTACAGATTCAGAGGAAATTCAAAAAATCATCAGATCTTACTATAAAAGCCTATATTCAACAAAACTTGAAAATCTGCAGGAAATGGACAATTTCCTAGACAGATACCAGGTACCGAAGTTAAATCAGGAACAGATAAACCAGTTAAACAACCCCATAACTCCTAAGGAAATAGAAGAAGTCATTAAAGGTCTCCCAACCAAAAAGAGCCCAGGTCCAGACGGGTTTTAGTGCAGAATTCTATCAGACCTTCATAGAAGACCTCATACCAATATTATCCAAACTATTCCACAAAAATTGAAACAGATGGAGCACTACCGAATTCCTTCTATGAAGCCACAATTACTCTTATACCTAAACCACACAAAAGACCCAACAAAGAAAGAGAACTTCAGACCAATTTCCCTTATGAATATCGATGCAAAAATACTCAATAAAAATTCTGGCAAACCGAATCCAAGAGCACATCAAAACAATCATCCACCATGATCAAGTAGACTTCATCCCAGGCATGCAGGGATGGTTTAATATCTGAGAAAAACCATCAACGTGATCCATTATATAAACAAACTGAAAGAACAAAAACCACATGATCATTTCATTAGATGCTGAGAAAGCATTTGACAAAATTCAACACCCCTTCATGATAAAAGTCCTGGAAAGAATAGGAATTCAAGGCCCATACCTAAACATAGTAAAAGCCATATACAGCAAACCAGTTGCTAACATTAAACTAAATGGAAAGAAACTTGAAGCAATCCCACTAAAATCAGGGACTAGACAAGGCTGCCCACTCTCTCCCTACTTATTCAATATAGTTCTTGAAGTTCTAGCCAGAGCAATCAGACAACAAAAAGGAGGTCAAGGGGATACAGATCGGAAAAGAAGAAGTCAAAAATATCACTATTTGCAGATGATATGATAGTATATTTAAGTGATCCCAAAAAGTTCCACCAGAGAACTACAAAAGCTGATAAACAACTTCAGCAAAGTGGCTGGGTATAAAATTAACTCAAATAAATCAGTAGCCTTCCTCTACACAAAAGAGAAAACAAGCCGAGAAAGAAATTAGGGAAATGACACCCTTCATAATAGACCCAAATAATATAAAGTACCTCGGTGTGACTTTAACCAAGCAAGTAAAAGATCTGTACAATAAGAACTTCAAGACACTGAAGAAAGAAATTGAAGAAGACCTCAGAAGATGGAAAGATCTCCCATGCTCATGGATTGGCAGGATGAATATAGTAAAAATGGCCATTCTACCAAAAGCGATCTACAGATTCAATGCAATCCCCATCAAAATACCAATCCAATTCTTCAAAGAGTTAGACAGAACAATTTGCAAATTCATCTGGAATAACAAAAAACCCAGGATAGCTAAAACTATCCTCAACAATAAAAGGACTTCAGGGGGAATCACTATCCCAGAACTCAAGCAGTATTACAGAGCAATAGTGATAAAAAAACTGCATGGTATTGGTACAGAGACAGACAGATAGACCAATGGAACAGAATTGAAGACCCAGAAATGAACCCACACACCTATGGTCACTTGATTTTTGACAAAGGAGCCAAAACCATCCAATGGAAAAAAAGATAGCATTTTCAGCAAATGGTGCTGGTTCAACTGGAGGTCAACATGTAGAAGAATGCAGATCGATCCATGCTTATCACCCTGTACAAAGCTTAAGTCCAAGTGGATCAAGGACCTCCACATCAAACCAGATACACTCAAACTAATAGAAGAAAAACTAGGGAAGCATTTGGAACACATGGGCACTGGAAAAAAATTTCCTGAACAAAACACCAATGGCTTATGCTCTAAGATCAAGAATCGACAAATGGGATCTCATAAAAACTGCAAAGCTTCTGTAAGGCAAAGGACACTGTGGTTAGGGACAAAAGCGGCAACCAACAGATTGGGAAAAAGATCTTTACCAATCCTACAACAGATAGAGGGCTTATATCCAAAATATACAAAGAACTCAAGAAGTTAGACAGCAGGGAGACAAATAACCCTATTAAAAAATGGGGTTCAGAGCTAAACAAAGAATTCACAGCTGAGGAACGCCAAATGGCTGAGAAACACCTAAAGAAATGTTCAACATCGTTAGTCATAAGGGAAATGCAAATCAAAAACAACCCTGAGATTTCACCTCACACCAGTGAGAATGGCTAAGATCAAAAAAACTCAGGTGACAGCAAATGCTGGCGAGGATGTGGAGAAAGGGAACACTCCTCCATTGTTGGTGGGGTTGCAGACTGCTACAACCATTCTGGAAATCAGTCTGGAGGTTCCTCAGAAAAATTGGACATTGAACTGCCTGAGGATCCAGCTATACCTCTCTTGGGCATATACCCAAAAAGATGCCCCAACATATAAAAAAAGACACGTGCTCCACTATGTTCATAGCAGCCTTATTTATAATAGCCAGAAGCTGGAAAGAACCCAGATGCCCTTCAACAGAGGAATGGATACAGAGAAAATGTGGTATCTGCACAATGAATATTACTCAGCTATCAAAAATAATGACTGTAAATTAAATATAGGCAAATGGTGGAACTGGGAAAATATCATCACAAGTGAGCTAGCAATCACAGAAAAGACATACATGGTATGCTTCTCATTGATAAAGTAGCTATGTAAATATAGATACCTAGATACTGCACCTAGACAAATGAAACTCAGGCAGGATGATCAAAATGTGAATACATGTGCTCTAGAGACACAGCAGAATACAACAAGCCAGGCGTGTATGCCAGCAGGAAACCACTGAACTGAGAACAGGACCCCCGTTGAAGGAATCAGAGAAAGAACTGGAAGAGCTTGAAGGAGCTCGAGACCCCATATGTACAGCAATGCCAACCAACCAGAGCTTCCAGGGACTAAGCCACTACCCAATGACTATACATGGACTGACCCTGGACTCTGACCTCATAGGTAACAATAAATATCCTAGTAAAACACCAGTGGAAGAAGCCCCTAGGTCCTGCTAGACTGAACCCCCAGTGAACTAGACTGTTGGGGGGCCCGAAGCAATGGGGAAGGGTTGGAGAGGAACACCCATAAGGAAAGGGGGGAGGGGGAGAGGGATGTTTGCCCGGAAACCGGGAAAGGGAATAACAATCGAAATGTATATAAGAAATACTCAAATTAATAATAATAATAAAAAAAGAAAGAAAAAAGAAAGAAAACTTTATTAGTGTATCAACATAAATAGAAAAATAACATTAATTTTATAAATATAATTCAAAATTCACTAGAAAACCTGCTTTTCTGAAACATTTTTGGTTTTGGTTTTGTTTTTTCTTTGTTTTGTTTTTTAATTTGGTAATCTTACAACTGATCCCTACAGAGCAATTTACAACTGTGTGTACCTGGACAGGCTGCTTGGGGATTGAAGGAAGGCAATGAGTGCGAATAGTAAGACGTGAGCCCATGTATGGTTTGTTTTCTTCTGCATTGCACGCAGATAGGAAATGGACATGGTGCTTCTCTGTTATGGTTTTTGAAAAGTCCTTTCTAATAGCTTTCAAATGATAACTAAAGTCTTCGTGAACAAAGAACTCATTCATTCACTCTCTGTTCTCAATGGACAAACTGGCAGAATAAAACCGCCACCGTTGTTATGAAATAACTCAAAATTTGACACACGAATCACTTCAGTATTTGTTTGGACTTACTTAGCAAGTCAGTCTTTTAGTGCCTAATATGCGAAAACTGAATATGTGTAAGGTCTGAGATCTACGAATAAAAATTAAAATATCAAATATTACATTTCATTGAAAGACATTATTTTTCCAGCGATTCTAGAAACACTGGCATTTTTAGTGGGATTTTGAAGTACTTGTACAACATTTTGCATAGGTAACACAAAATGTGGGAAACATAACTGTGACATTATTCTATCAGATCAAGTTTCTATGTGGTCCACCAGAGCCATTGAAGAAGATACAGGTTAAATTAACTTCCTGAAAGAGTAAAAGTGAAGCTTATGCTGGGTCACTTGGAAATTAAGTAAATATTGATTTTAAAATTGAGTCAAATAGAGAAAAATAAAAAGTAAGAGAGGGTGGGAGGAAAAAGAAAAAATCAGAAAAAGAAAGCAGAGAGGGGAGAGAGAAAAATTATTTTTAATAAAAGTATGTGAAATGGAAGCTGGCATAATCATACAGAGGAGAATGTACAAGACAGAAGGTCATGTTAATGTTCAGTAAAAGAAGTGATGTTTTTGTATAAAATTCTAGCAGAAGAATCCCTTTCCCTTGTACTGTACTAAAAACAGACAAGGCAACTGTTCCACATAACTGAGCAGTGGAGAGATAGAATTCAAAGACAAAATCTTCCTTCCTAGGAGTAAACAGTTTTATATCTGTAGTGAACTAAATTAAGGGAGAAAAAACGTCGGCAGAGTTAATAGTAATCCATGCCTAATAGAAATGTTGAATGATCGCCTAGACTCAGGCTGAGAATTTTATGCAAGAAGGTATGGAGTGAGGAGGCTTCAGTGCAGATTACCCTGAAGGAACATTGGAGAAGGAATTCTACACCGTATTCTTTCAGATCTCAAGAAACAACACACTGGGAAATTTCTTTGACTCACAAAACACACACATGGTGTTTGATAGTTTTGTGGAGAATTCAAAGTCTGAATATTCATGCTTGGTTTCACCACTTACTATATATATATATATAGTAAATATATATATATATATTGCTTATCTTGATGCAGTAAGTACATACAATGTTATTATGCTGTCAGCAGGCATTAAATCAGCATATAAAATTAGTGTACAGAAAATATACAAAATAGTGATACAAAATAGTGATTGCCATGAAATATGTGTGTGTGTGTGTGTGTGTGTGTTCATTCATCGTCTTTAGCACATATTAGCCACAATAATTCCCCCAATGACTACTCTTTCTAGCTTCATGGTTTTATTTTTATTTTTTTTAGCAAGGTCCCATATATGAGACAAACTCTGTAGAACTTGTCTGATTTTATTCTATTGGGATTTTTGTTGTTGTTGTTGTTGTTTGTTTCTTTTTGTTTTGTTTTGGGTTTGGTTGGTTTTTACCTGTGTTAATTCATGTAATATGGTCACCTCCTAGAATGGTTTTTATTATATTCTTAGATGTTTTCCCTATATGTACAAGGCTGGGATTTTGCCGTTATCCTGGAATTCGAAGTCATGGAAAACAAAACAATAATACATAGGCCAAGCTATATTTGCGTGTGCATGTGCGTATGGTCAGAGAAAGTGAAAGACCTGGTGACAGACTGAAGTTACAGTCAGAGGGCTGCAAAAGAGGAACAAAAGAAGCACAAGAACTAGAAAGAAGAGAGAGTTCAAAAGGAGAGGGGAGGGGAGCAGACGAGAGAGAGAGAGAGAGAGAGAGAGAGAGAGAGAGAGAGAGAGAGAGAGAAACATGGATGATACTGACCAGAATTCATTGTATACATGTGTGACACTGCGTATGAGACCAACAATAAAACATCTTGCATAATGCATGAAATTGTCAACAAACAATATCAGGCAGTGCCTTCCTCCCCTCAGTTTCCTGCTCACTATATAGTTCATTAAGGTACCCCCTTCCTGTCATAGTGTTCACCTTTACCATAAATAATGAACAAACAGTGGAGCAGGGACTGACGGAAAGGTCATCCAGAGTCTGTCCTACCTGGGGATCCATCCCATATGCAGACACCAAATCCAGACACTATTGCTGGTACCAAGAAATCCTTGCTGACAGGAGCCTGATATGGATGTCTCCTGAGAGACATTTCCAGAGCCTGACAAATAACAGAGGCGGATGCTCACAGCCAATCATTGAACTGAGAACAGGGATCCCAGTGGAGGAGTTAGAGAAAGGACTGAAGGAGCTGAAGAAGTTTGCAACCCCACAGGAAGAACAACAATATCAACCAATCAGACCCCCAGAGTTCCCAGGAACTAAATCACCAACCAAAGAGTACACACGGAGGGACCCATGGCTCCAGCTGCATATGTAGCAGAGGATGGCATTGTCTGGCATCAGTGGATCCTATGAAAGCTCGTTTCCCCAGTGTCGGGGAATGCCAGGAATGGGTGGGTGGCAATGGGAGCATCCTCATAGAAGCAGGGGGACGGGGATGGAAGAGGAGGGAAGAGGGTGACATTTGAAATGTAAATATATAAAATATCATAAATTAATTACTTAAATAACAATGGAATCAAATGGTCACCAAATAGTTAAGTCCTTGAAATTTAAATTTATTAGTGAAAAAATTATTTTCTTATTTCTCGTTGCTTGTATCAGATAATTTCATTTAACTGACTGACATGTATGCTAATTGATTTTAAAAATTGTCTCATTGTACATATGTATAACATAGTCTAGAAACAAATATATATTGAATATATATTTGGGCTAATATAATAGTGAGAGTCAGAAGTAAGAGGTGAGAAGCACTTAAGGAAATTAAATTATATCAGAGTCTAATGAAAATAGTTACAGAAAGAACGTCTTCTACGTGCACAGCAGCCCCTCACCTTATGGACTTGTCTTGAGATATAGAAGGCAGCAAGAACCTTCCCTTGAATGAAATTACTGAAGCAAGATTTCTGCAGAGTAGTTAAATAGGAATATTCCCTTTGAGAGGAGGGATTGAAGAGAGTGAATATAAAATTTCTGCAATTTAAAAATGTTTTACTCATTTAAAGTTATTATTAAAGAGCTAATTCTTAGTGCACAGTAGGTCTATGCTGTGTTTCCACGCATCTGAACATCTGCCTCAGCTGGGCAGAACATCTCTGGCCCCATTTCTTCTGGTGGTAATCACATCCCAACTCTTCTATTTATTACCAGTAAAACTGTCTAATAAAGAGCTGTTATGAAAACAAATCAAATGTAATGTGTTTGCATCATAAACAAATGAGTCTATGCATTCCTAGTTTGATGTGACATAAATGGAAGGTGACATGTAACTCCTAGCTACGCAGGTAAAAATCTGCCTTCATAACTTTTCTTATGAAGAAGAAGTTTAGAATTCACATGCAGTAGAAGCTAAGATTTTAATATCTGGTAAATAGATACCATGTCATAAAAATCACTTGTGACAGAGTAGCAGTGAGTGGAGCATGGCGTAAAGTGCACAACAATGAAAACAGCAGAGTTTACATCACTTAGGGGAAGTCACACATTCGTGATCAAATGAGGAAAGGCAAATGTAATTTGATTTAGCATTTGCATTTTTATTAAATGATATCAAGACTGCATCGCTTCTGTGATACTGAAAAGGGAGCACATTTAGTATGAGTCCTCCCTCCAACTGTGTGTGAAAAAAAAACAATGCCCAAAAAAGAATGATAATAATAAAAAACCCAAAAGCACCCTCTTTTCTGATGCACGAGATTCTGATATTTTTAACTGATATATGAGTGAGTGAAGTTCATTTTATGCTTCAACAAATTGTTGCCTCGTAGGATACAACTTGTAAGGCACATATTAATTTTATGGCTCTTAATTTTCATTCTTGAATATGACTGGTTTTTCTATGGTCTTCATAAAAATAAAATTCCCATTCCTGACATATTAATGTTCCATGACAAAACCACATATACTACAATTTCTCTGGATAACATTCTGGCTTAAGGCAAAAAGTCAAAACAAGTAAACAAATTTTAAAACATAAAGGATTACAATATACCCATGGGATGTTTCAAGCAACATACAGTTTATTGATAATGTCAAAGCCTGGGAAATCTATTCTACCTTTGAGCAGTGCGTGAGGTCTAAGATAACTGAAATGGTCAAATGAATAATGGAAGCTTGAAGCTTATCATTCATGGTGTATCAACGTTGTGGTTTTACAACACTGCAAAACTAGGCCTTTGTTAGACAGAAATGTATTCATAATACTGAATCATGATACTGAGTATGTATTTCCTTAGTAAAGGAAACTAAAAAGCCTGTCATAATATATGTTATAGGATACAACTACTACAAAACCTTCTCGGTCCAGTTCTCATTTTTGATGAGTGAAGAACAGAAAAGGAGCAGAAACAGAAGAAATAATTATAAAACTTCATGTTGTTTATACATTCCAGACACCAACATAAGTTCTTCTAATAATTCTTTGTCTTCATAATACATAGAACATCATCATTAATCATGGGAATGGATTGTGAATAATGTGAAAAGAATGTAAATCGAACTATTGTTTTCTCCTTGTACAAAGCTCAAGTCCAAGTGGATCAAGGAACTCCACATCAAACCAGATACACTGAAACTAATAGAAGAGAAAGTGGGGAAGAGTCTTGAACATTTGGGCACAGGGGAAACTTTCCTGAATAGAACACCAGCAGCTTATGCTCTAAGACCAAAAAACAGCAAATGGGACCTAATAAAATTGAAAAGCTTTTGTAAGGCAAAAGACACTGTCAATAAGGACAAAACAGCAACCAACAGATTGGGAAAAGGTCTTTACCAATGCTACTTCCAATAGAGGGCTAATATCCAATATATACAAAGGACTCAAGAAGTTAGACTCCAGAGAATCATATAACACTATTAAAATGGGATAAAGAGCTAAACAAAGAATTCTCAACTGAGGAATGCCGAATGGCTGAGAAACACCTAAAGAAATGTTCAACATCTTTAGCCATAAGGGATATGCAAATCAAAACAACCCTGAGATTCCACCTCACACCAGTCAGAATGGCTAAGATAAGAAACTCAGGTGACAGCAGATGCTGGTGAGGATGTGGAGAAATAGGAACATTCCTCCATTGTTGGTGGGATTGCAGACTGGTAAAACCACTCTGGAAATCATTCTAGCAGTTCCTCAGAAAATTGGACATAGTGCTACCTGAGGACCCAGCTTAAAAGATGCTCCAACTTATAACAAGGACACATGCTCCATTTTGTTCATAGCAGCCTTATATTTATAATAGCCAGAAGCTGGAAAGAACCCAGATGTTCTTCAACAGAGGAATGGATACAGAAAGTGTGGTACATTTGCACAATGGTTTACTACTTGGCTATTAAAAACAACGACTTCATGATATTTGTAGGCAAACTGATGGAACTAGAAAATATCATCCTGAGTAAGGTAACCCAGTCACAAAAGAAAACACATGATATGTACTCATTGATAAGTAGATATTATCCTAAAAGCTTGGAATACCCAAGATACAATCTACAGACCACATGAAGCTAAAGAAGAAGCAGGACCAAAGTGTGGATGCTTCAATCCTTCTTAAAAGGGGAAACAAAGTGCTCAAGGGAGGAAATAAGGAGACAAAGTTTGGAGCAGAGACTGAAGGAAAGGCCATCCAGAGACTGCCCCACCTGGGGATCCATTCCATACAGACACCAAAACCAGACATTGTTGTGGATGCCAAGAAGTGCTTGCTGACAAGGGCCTGATATGGATGTCTCCTGAGAGGCTCTGCCAGAGCCTGACAAATACAGAGGCGGATGCTTGCAGCCAATCATTGAACTGAGAACAGGGACTGAGGATTTAGAGAAAGCACTGAAGGAACTGAAGGGGTTTCCAACCCTTAGGAAGAACAACAAAACCAACCAACCAGACCCACCCAGAGCTCCCAGGGACTAAACCACCAACCCAAGAGTACACATGGAGGGACCCATGGCTCCAGTTGCATATGTAGCACAGGATGGCCTTGTTGGGCATCAATGGGAGAATAGGCCCTTAGCCCTATGAAAGCTTGATGCCCCAGTGTAGAGACATATCAGGGCATGGGGGACAGGAGTGTGTCGGTGGGTGGGGGAGCACCCTCACAGAAACAGGGGGAAGGTGGATTCAATAGGGAAGGTTTGTGGAGGGGAAACTGAAAATTAATAAAATATGCAGTAAAAAAAAGAAATGGCCTCTAAGTTCACAAACTTATTCTGTGATTCTAAGTAATGTGTAGGTTTCTAGAACTCTTTCTCTTGCTTACTACCTAACTTGTTGTAGAATTATTTATACTGTATTTTTAAGACCCTGCCTTCCTCTTCAAAAAGGCAGTTTGTTTGAAGATCTTATTTTCTAATATGAAAAAGCAAGGTTGAACATAGTATCTATCTGTGGTGCTCTTCTTGGTTGCCAACTTGACTACATTGGGAACTAAATAAAGCACAAGCAGCTGGGTACACCTGTGAAGGATTTTCTCATAATTAAATCATTTGAACAGGGAAACATCATTTATAATCTGGATATTTTGAGGGGAGATCTATTTTTATTCTTGGTCACACCTTCTTATGGCAGCCTACATAAAGGATACTGAAGAAAATCAATATCTCTCTCTCTCTCTCTCTCTCTCTCAATCTCTCTCTCTCTCTCTCTCTCTCTCTCTCTCTCCTCCTTCTCATCTGTCTGTTCAAGTCCATTACTTCAGTGGCTAAAGCTTACTTGTTTGCACTTCTGGAAAATACTGAAGACTAGCAGACACATCTGGCCTTTTGCAGTCCATTGAAGCAGCCATTGTTGGAACAGCAGTAACATAGCCTGACATATATGCACAAACATACATACATACATACATACACACATATATGTATACATAATATATGCAATCATTCGATATTAGATAAAAATATTAGAAATAAATTATATATGATATGCTAATATTTAATAAATCAATGTATATATTATCGGTGTTTACATATATGTATATGTGTATATATGTAAGTATACATATACATTTTATACTGATATTCATAAATCAGTTCTACCTATATCAGTTTTAGCAAACAGTGGCTAGTATGCATTTTGGTACCAGAAGATGTTCTAAATCAACAGAAGTGTAAGGATGGATTTTTAATCATCTGGAATAAGCTTTCCAGTGTGCTGCCGTCAATAGTTTCAGAAGCTTCTCCAGGTACTGAAATTTCTCCTAAAAGGTCAGAGAGTACTGAAAGTCCAACATACCTAATATTTTACCACTCCACTGCATTAACAGCTCCCATTGCTAAAATAAACAAAGTATTTTCAGTCTATTAAATTACTTTAAATATTGTTGGAGAGTGTTTCCAGAGAAACAAACACTTACTGTACAAGAAAACTGTTGAACATCAATGCTACACACACACACGCGTGCACGTGCGCGCACACACACACACACACACACACATACACACACATATATGTATATGTATATATACATATACAGATATATATGTCTGAAAAATTTGGCTGTCTGTAAAACGTTGTTGTATCCTTTGAAGCAAATTTTATCACAATGGTTTTCCAAATGGTTCATCCACAGTGGATATTTTGTGTGTACTGTATCATTATCCAGCCATTGCTCAGTCTAACAGTGATCTTCAAAGTCTTTTTTTCTCAAGCTTTAACAAATGTCTCACAAAAATCAAGGCCATAAATAAATTAATAAAAATATTTGTTTTGACATGGTTAGCTAAAATAGCAGTTCAAGGCAAATATTAATGCTATTCATCATTAAAGGCTAATTCTCCTCATAAATTATTTCTCATAAATGCCAAATGGTTTCTCATTTAAAAGAACTTCTTACCAAAGATGTATCCTTTTTATTTATAGGATAATTAAATCTATATCATTATTCTTTCTAGAGTTGCTGGACTTTATTTTTTTTTTTGCCAATTCTTTTTTTCTCTGTAAATTGCATACATCTTTTCTTCCATACTTATAAATGAAATAGATAATAGTTTTCCTTCACCATTAAATATTTAAGGGACTCTGAACTCAGTTCAGTCCAAACCTTATGAAGTTTTAAAAACAATTACTGAAGATTTTATAAAGCAAAACTGATCGTGTTAGAAAACAATACTTAAAACATGTAAAACTGGCAAAAACCATGTATAGACAAAGACCAATTCCTTTGTGGTTGGAGCCTAACATCCCCCGCCCCACACAGGTACAGAGGTCTGAAAAATTGGTCCCAGCTAGACACACTGCTTTGTGAATGTGGAGAATGTTAGGAGATAGGACATCTCTGGATGATGCATCAACTAGAAGCAGGCCGTTGAGAGATACGGTCCCTTTCTCTCTGGGCTAGCTCACCTCTGGTTCACACCGTAAGAAAGCCCACAAGTACAGGCTCCCATATCTTCTGCAGTGTATAAACAGGACGAGCCATTTAAACCATAAGCCCAAGTTATCTTCTTCCACTATAAGCTGACTCTGACAGGTATTTTGCCTCAATAGGAAAAGAATGACTAATATAAACATTTTAAAAATTTCCATATTTTAGATGTGGATGTCTTATAAAATCACCTACTCAGT
The DNA here is from genome assembly GCF_011064425.1 of Rattus rattus. Classification (NCBI taxonomy): domain Eukaryota; kingdom Metazoa; phylum Chordata; class Mammalia; order Rodentia; family Muridae; genus Rattus; species Rattus rattus. The sequence continues at coordinate 76,054,152 of NC_046157.1, read as the reverse complement.
TGAATTAATAAACATAAAAATTTCCCTTCAGCCATAGCTTATGGTGGCGCTATAGACATGGCACTGTTTTGTTTTCTTGACCTTCAGGATCAATGGATCACTTTAGTTTCCTATATAACTAGAGTGATCTTTACTGGGAAAAAAATGCTAAAATCAAGACAGGGTACAAGAGGGAGCATATCAACCTGGGCTGTGATGTGGACTTTGACATCGCTGGGCCCTCAATCCGGGGTGCTCTGGTGCTTGGCTATGAGGGTTGGCTGACTGGCTACCAGATGAATTTTGAGACCTCGAAGTTCCGAGTGACCCAGAGCAACTTTGCAGTTGGCTACAAGACGGACGAATTCCAGCTTCATACTAATGTGAATGATGGGACGGAGTTTGGTGGCTCCATTTACCAGAAGGTGAACAAGAAGTTGGAGACTGCTATCAATCTCGCCTGGACCGCAGGAAACAGTAACACTCGCTTTGGAATAGCAGCCAAGTATCAGGTCGACCCTGATGCCTGCTTTTCTGTCAAAGTGAACAACTCCAGTCTAATTGGCTTAGGGTACACTCAGATGCTGTCAGCCCTGCTGGATGGCAAGAACGTCAATGTGGGCGGCCACAAGCTTGGTTTAGGACTGGAATTTCAAGCATAAATGAATATTGTACAATCGTTAATTTTAAACTATTTTGCAACATAGCTACCTTCAGAATTCAGTGTACCTTTTAATGTTCTATGTTGGGTTGGGCATGCGAGAGTTGATCAATACCACGTTAGACCTCCAGGCTAAGGATGACTCGTCTTTAAGGTGTTTACCATTTCAGAGGTACAGCCGAAACCCCATTCCAGGAAGGGTCCTTTTTAGCTGTAGGCGTGCGTTGGGGAGGAGTTCCTCTAGAGATGCCAGGCTGCAAGTGGAAGCTGGGAACGTGTGGACCCTTTGTAAATCTGCATCCAGTCCACACATGAAATTGTGACTTCCTGAACATTGAACCCTGGTGTCCTGATCCTGTCTGCTCGGAAGCATGTACACATCTACATGGAAAGGGACGGTTTTTTTTTTTTTTTAGACAGATGGTCGCGCCCTGTTCCCATCATGCCCTGTTCCCATCCTAGCCCATCAGTTACCTGTTTTACACCAAAAGTAGTCTTTAGGGTGTGGTTAGCTATTTCTTTTGTGCCATTTTAGGGTGGAGAGGGTGGGCATGATGGAGCCAGTCATTCAGAACTTAATTCTTCCTTGTGTTGTGGTGCAGTTTTCATTCTTTCTTCTAATTTTTTTAATTCCTTTTTTTTGCCATTGCACCAGAGTATGAAATAGCTTCTGGGTTCTCCGGCTCAGAGCTGGGTGGGTGCTTGTAGTCACACCCTGACAACACTAGGGATCTCAACTGACTCCTCTTGTAGTCACACCACTATTTTTAGCAGTTTAATGGGTACATTGTAGAGTCTTCCATTTTGTGTGGAAGTAGCTCTTCCCCTTCAAATGCTCTAATTAATATCACTTAAAATAAAACTTGAATAAAATACTGAAACCTCAAAAAAAAAAAAAAAAAGAATTCCAAAATGTGATTCCTCCAAATTCACTGTTCATTTCCCTATTAAAAAGGACCAGACATTTAAATTTCAACAGGTAACACGTGTTTCCGTGGTTAACATTCTCATGTGTGCCATAGCTAATGCAAAGCACTGATGAGTTTCCAATCACGTGGAATTAATTTCTGGGGAGCAGCGAGGGAGTGAAATCAGGTTTCATGAGGAAATGGGCTAAAAAATGAAAAAAAAAATCCACTCTATGAAACATTTTCCTCAATTTAAAACTGCTATGGCTTTGATGATCACCCAGGGCTCTGCTCATGCAAGGCAAGTGATATCCAGAAAGCAGAATATTAGTAATGGGAGCAAGATCAATCATTCAAAAATAAGCAATGCATAAGACAAGTGTATTTTCTTGTTTAATCTTGAGAATTTCACTATTCCTCTTAATAGGAATTTAGTCTATTATGTAAAAAAAATTTATATTGCTCATTTTTACAATTAGTTTTTGATTAATATTTAATACTGCCAATATTAATATCCACAGTAGTGGAATACAAACTTCATGTCATGGTGTTATATAAGTTTCATCACTTAAAACATATGATGTATTATAATTTCTGAATTTCACAAGTGATCAGTCATGAGAAGTAAACACTTGGGAAAACACACTAGTTAAAACTATCATGTTTCTTAAGATATTTTGATTTCTACATATGTCAGTTTTGCAACTACATGTAAAGGAAACACAGCAGAAGTTTTGCAGAAATTTTAAACTAAGAGGGTTTCATTTTTAAAACAATCTAGATATTTATACTAAATTTAAGTTTTATATGCAGTACCTTGAGGCACAACTGTAAATGTGATAATCACTTGTAACAAAATAATAAAGGCATTTTACAATTCCCCCAAAAAATAATGTATCTTTTAGAAAGAAACAATTCTAATCTATCTTGCTATAGTTTGAACTGTCTCTAAGTAAATGCTGTACTTTTTTTTCTTTATTTGACTGAGTCCTAAAGATGAACAAGAAGAACATCTTTTAAAACTCAACTTCCTTGTGCATGTGCTTTGCGAGAATGCCTTAATTACAGGTATAGGATATAAAACATTAACGGAATTCACTGATAAGACCTCTACTTTTAAAGTTGCATTTTTTGCTCTCAGGAATGAATTTGGTTCTCAGGTAATGAAAGAAATCATAACTACTTGTTTCCTCAGTTGCTCTAGTCTATCATTTTTGGGATGAGGCAATCTGAATTCTTGAATGTCTAATTCTCTAGCAAAAGTTTAAATGTACGAGTCTGGGGCAGCAAACATTAGACTGTGGTTCTAGTTCCCTAAGGCTACTTCCCCACTCAGCCTTCAGATTCTTGATCATTTATCAGTTTTCTATTCCCGTATTTTAATTAATTATATATTTATCTTTATGAGTTGTAACCATAACAACAACATAACGCCACATGACAACCCACAGGCTTCTTTATAAAAGCCTGCATGCATTTTCCCTCGGTCTGATGGACTGATGTTTAAATACACTCTTTGTCACTGTAAAAGGTTATTATTATTTAGAGGTCTAAACTCAATAGTGAAACACATGTTGATCTAAAACTAAACATGAATTTGGAGACTAAAATAAGAACATCTTGTTCTAATGTCATTGCAGGTCACGTCAGCTGTTTTCTTGCAAGATAACTTTATCCATTAGCAGGACAATCAACAAGGAATAATCATGGAGAAAATTAATAAGAGAGGGTTTGAGCACCTTAACTTACAGCATGATTACAGAATGAAATTGGTCCTTGCAATGCCTATTGACTTCTCTCTTGGCCTTGCTTTATCTATTTCTTGTGATTTCTACATTATCTAATGACAATGTTCAATTGTGTCTTGTAAAAACACATCTTATTGACTTTTTTAAAATTTCATTTAATCTGTTTTTATAATCCAAATTTTATCCCACTCCTGGTCTACCCTCTATTTTCCATATCCCATACCTATTCCCCACGTTTCTATGAGGATGTCCACACCCTCCCAACTCCCATCCGACCAGACCTTCCCACTCCTTGGAGCCTCCAGTCTCTTGAGGGTTGGGTGTAACTTCTCTGACTGAACCCAGACCCAGCTGTCCTCTGCTGTAATTGTGTTGGGGACCTCATTCCAGCTGGTGTATGCTGCCTGGTTGGTGGCTCAGTGTCTGAGAGATCCCAAGGGTTCAGGTCAGTTGGAACATTTTTATTATTTACTTTATCTGTCACTGATCTCTTTGCATATAAAACTTTGTTGTATGACTAGATTGATGACACTTGCTTCTTTTTCAGGGAACCCAGTTTCAGTTTCCAGCACTCAGATAACAGCTCATAAGCATCTGTAATGCCATGGGATATGACACTTTATTCTGACATCTGCCAGCATCATATATACACATATGAACAGGCAAAGCACTCGAACACCATAAAAGAAAAATAAAAATGTAGTTAATGAGAAAAACATCTTTTTCTTATTTGTTGTAATTAATGAGAAATTTCTCAGTCCTATGGAGTATGAGTGAAAATGTACCAGAAAATTTAGAGTACCTATTTATGCTCAAGAAATCATGCTTAATAACACCTACCTAAGGATGTTATCTATTCAATGAAGCTAATATTATAGCACCTACCTAGGACCTTCTACATACAGAAAATGTGGCACCTTTACACAATGGAGTGCTACTCAGCTATTTAAAACAATGACTTCATGAAATTCTTAGTCAAATGGATGGAACTAAAAAATATCATCCTGAGTGTTCATTTTTAATTAAAACAATTCTATGAATATCTAACAATCCTGAAGTTCTACACAATTAATAATCAATGTCTGACGCCTTGTTTCAAGAGCCAACTTTGCACATTTATTTCATTGTATGTCTTGATCGTGAACAATAAGCAATTGCTTAGAATTGTGTCCATTTATAATGCAATGTTTTAGATATATTTGGAAATATACAGATAGTTTATAAAGTGAATTAACTAAAAGTGCATATTTTTAATGATTTTACTAATTTTCTAGTATTTTTGTACCTTAAAAACTGCTCAATATTGTCATTCATTAACATTAACACACTAATAACATCCTGGAAAAGAAAACTAGAATAAGAAATTATATTTTAAATATGTCATATAAAAACTATGAGAATTAATGTGAATAAATTCTTCTTTTTTCAATGATAGTTAGCACTAGCACATAAAGTTGTAAAGACATCTTTTCCAAGAACGTAAAAGTTCGCTCCAAATTCATATATCTCATACCTACATTAGTTTACTACACAATAAGTATTAAAGCTTTTCAAAGCAAGCAAGGAGCCTTCTTTTTTGAAATAATATAGAATTGACTCACTAACCGTTAAAGGTTTCAAGTAATTTTATAATGTAAAATTCTATCAAGGAAGTTATCTGTCAGTATAATCTAAAGATACATTTTGGTATTAAATTAATGTATACTGAAGGGAAATATACAATTCTGACAAATACTGTAGAGACAGGAAGCCATTCTCTGAGATATCTCTAAAGGCATTTCTGGTATTGAACCAGCTCTTCCATCAGAAGTGGCTTAGTAAACATGAAGATTATTTACCATTTTTGTCTTTATAGCCACGTGTTCCCAACATCCTAATTCAGCAGACCAATTCATACTTCATTTTCATAATGCTCTCCTTTTAGCTTTGAGAAACACCTACAGTGATATTTTATTTTTACTTTTATGTAAGCTGAAAGACTAATTATCGATAAGTTTATAATATGTAGATTGGAATATAATTTTCACATCCTACTAAAGTATTAAAGGGTATTGCTAACATCGTATCTTTATTATAAAGAGATTTGAATTTACAACTTTATAGTTTTATAACTTTTTCCAACATATTTTGTAGTAAAAATAATATGGTCATTTGAACTACTCAGATCATTTGGTTTTCAAAATGACATTTTCACCTGTAATCACTTTAAATGGCTGGAGGCAAATAGGAAAACCCTGAATCTAAAAGTCTGGAAAGTCTTGTTTGTGGAATCCTTTAATTTGTATTACTTATTAAATTGTAATTACTTGTTACTCTTGGGGAGTTTAGTTGTTGGTGAATTGAAAATAGGAAAAAATAGATTGAATATTAATATAGCTCAAAAAGAAACTTACTAGTCCCACAAAGATGACAGAATTTCCAATCTGAGTTTGAGTAAGAAATATCATTTATGGAAGATGGTGAAGACCATCAGGTTAGCAAACGGTGGTCATATTAACCTTTTAAGACATGGTTGAGATGGTGTAGACGAGTGAGATCCGATTGGACTTTCAGAAAACAGACTCCAGAGCAATAATGGTAAGAGGAGCAAAGACTCCATCGAAAGTTTTCCTTTCTGACGTAGAAGAACTTGGAAAAAAAAAAAAAAAAGCTTAGGACTTACCAAGACGTTGATTTCTCAAATACTGAAAGTGGATACTAATTTACTGTAAAATTAAATCTTTCATTTTTTAAAAGATTTACTCATGTATGTGAGTGCACTGTTGCTGTCTTCAAGTACATAAGAAGAGGGCATCAGATCCCATTACAGATGGTTGTGAGCCACCATTTGGTTGCTGGGAATTCAACTCAGGACCTCCAGAAGACCAGTACGCACTCTAAACAGCTGAACCAGCTCTCCAGCCCCCTGAATCTTTCAAGAGAGAAAAGTATAAGTAAAGGCGCAAAGAATAAATAAGGAAAGGAAGGCAGTGTAGTAGTTTTTAAACTCCATAGTGCATTTTACGTCTTCAACAGGGTTTGTGCTGTAATAGGACACTGGATATGGGAAACTTGAATATAAAAGAAAAATAATTCAACGATGTAAATTTTAAAAAGTCAACGAGCATAACTGAAGAATTGGATTTGCAATTTTTTTTCATCTGGAAAATGTATGAAACATAAAACACAAGAACCAGTATAAGCTTTACAGAGTCAAAGCTCATGTAGACAACAGTGTAATTTCAGGAAAAGAAAAGCTATAGTCTATGGACAATTTAGCTTATGAAGAACTCATAATTACAGAAGGATACACAACATTGTGACTGAATAAATGCTTTTAATTATCAGTCTTTACTATCTTACCAGTTTATTGCTCTAGTTAATTGCTAACATATATACCCGAGGAAGCAATTAATTTCACATAAATCGCTGGATCAACTTAGCATTACATAACCAATTCTTTTGTTATCAGATCAGTGCAAATTTTAAAAAATTACATTTTCAATCTTTTTCATTTGACTCATCTAAATTTTTCACATTCTCATCACCAACATAGTTTAACCAGTAGAGGGAGCCCTTATCCACTTTCAGTAATCAAAATTGGAAAATAGGAAAAACACAGACTTATATAACAATTATACCAATCTTTTAAATTGCAAAAATTAAATAAGCAGCCTAAATGGTCTAATTATTTTAAGTTTTAAAATCAATTAAAACAATAATTTATAATTCACAATGTATTGATTTCCTGGAAGACAATAAAATTAAAATCTTTTATTTATAGGATGTGAACAGTTTTAATCACGCTCCAAATTTATAAAGTTTTGATCATACTAATAATGTTACTGTTCTCTTTACTGTTATTAGTACATCTATTTAGCTTGCTCAGTAAAAGAATTAAAAGGAAAAATGTAACCCCACAACTTTAGAAGGCATGTGTATTAACATATCCTTAGTATTAATATTATCTATTCAAATGAAAAGCCACTACCTAAAGTTTTAAAATCTATCAATATACCAGCAGTCTTATTGGTTACTTAAAATACAGTAGAGATTCTTGTTTTGTGAAAGAATAATTGTATATTTTATTAAAGACCTTATGTGACAGCTCTTAATGTCCTGATATTAACACAGGTCTAACTACCACAGTTTCAGTTTCACAAATGCTGTGCCAAAATTGGCAGTATAATTGGTTCACTTGTACTTAACTCCAGCCCCAGCCAATGCTAGTAAGGATACTGTGGAGACAGTGTCCTTCCAGGCAAACCCTGGTAATATCCCCTTTACTGCAGCACGTGCAGTAATGAACTAGTTAAATTAGTGGGCACAGGAGAGAGAGAGTCCACTAACCAGACTCACTGGCTTTTCCCTGGAGTCTCTTATTACTGAAGGGTAACAGTATCCATCCTAAGTCTACTGAGTCAATCTGCAACTTCATAAAATCCCTAGGGACTCTGAATAAGCAACACTTTTTGTTTCCTGAAACAGAGTTGCACATCAGGTCTTGGCAGCCATTTCTTTACATTATGAGACCTGTAGGATTCTAATGTCTCTGTTAGCAATAGCAAAAGGCTGTGGCTTAGATATCAAGTCATCTGGGTACAAGAAAGACTTCTCAGCCTTACCATCTCCCATCTCTCCCAAGGGAGTCTACATATTATAGCATGCATGAGTGAGTAAGAGGGCTTTCCTGGTTTTTAATCATGTGTTCATTTTTAAAGTTCTAAGCAACTATGTACTACATAGCTATTTTTTAAAATATTTATTTGTAGGAGTAGGTTAAGGTTACTTGTATGTTTGCCTGTGACAGGCTATTGTGCTCCTCAGCCAATACAAAGGCCATTGCTCAAACCTCTTGTTCTATGTTTTTAATAGAAAAACCTTTATCAAAAAAAAAAGTAAGGCTGCCACTCATATATTCATTTTCATGCTATTTCTCTCTCGTGTGCTACAAAGCTTTTTAATTTGAATATTCAGCATTGTAAGTTGGCTTTACAATTGTGATGTAAGATGAGAACTATTTTTGTTGTTTTGTGTTAAGAAACCTCATATCATTATGGACCAAAGAAATACAACGTGAATCTAGCATGGACTGAGAATGGGATAAACGTTCCCTAGCTGGTCTTCATGAACAAAAAGAGATTGAGTTAGTAGAATACTGTACTTATTTGCTATACACAAGCAGACATGTGTGTATCTCCTGTCATGCACTCAGCACATTTCTGGTGTTTTCTTCAGATTGGACCAAACCACATCTTCAATGTCTCAAGCAATCTTACTGATATAAAGACATAAGAGCAGAAAAAAGTGGTATAGACCTGGCCAAGAAAAAGATCACTTATGCATCTGAGTGGGATGGGCTTTCTGTTGGTTGCCTTAAGTAGACCTTATTCCTTCTAAGACACAGCATTTCTTATCACAGAAGGGTAAAAGCAGGCAAATAGGAAAGAAGACATTTTATGTCCGATTGCATCCCATGGCTGTTTGATGGTTAAAAGTGACTGCCAATTCAAAGCCTAGGAGCAAAACCTACTGGACGATTAAGGTTAATTGATGCTGAAAAATTATACAAGTATAAAAATTATAGCATGTATAAGTGAAGTAAGTGGGATTCCCTACTTTAAAATCATGTGTTCATTTTTAAAGTTCTTAGCAATCATATACTACATAGTTATTTTTTAAACATTTATTCGTAGGTTTTAGGTTAGTGTTATATGTATGTACGTGTGTGGTGGGCTAATGTGCTTGTAAATGATGCTCTGTGGAGTGCAGACTGGGTAGCAGGTCCCTTGAAAGTGGAGTTAGAGTTGCTTGTGCGCTCCCTGACATGGTGACTGCATGAAGAGCTCAGGTCCTGTGCTCTTCTTTGTGGGAGGGACAATTTCCTCACCTGGATCCTGGACTGTACACATGCGCAGAATAAGCTGGACGCTAGCAAGCACGCATCAATTCCTTTGTCTCTGTAGGTGTAATGTGGATTTACTGCTTCACATTCTCTCCACGGTGCGCTCCCCTACAGTCGTGGGATGTGATTCGAATCCGTGAACCTCATAGTTTGTTTCTCTCTTGGGTTGCTTTTGTCGTGGTATTTTTATCACATCAATGGGAAAAGGAAGCAAGACTGGTTGTACGCGTGCATGGTGGCTTTGTACACACAACTAATAATTATTAGATTACTACTTTTAGTTCATTGTCACACTTTCAAGGTATATGCTCTTAAAGAGACAGCAAACTGGGGTTTGTTTGTTTTTTTGGTTTGGAGAGTTGGCTTAGAGGATAAAAACATCCATTGTTCTAGCAGGGATTTGGAGGCCATAACTTTCTGTAACTCCAGTTTCAGAGGATCTGCCACCCGATTCTCACCTCTGTGGGTATCAGGAACCTATGTGGTGTGCATATACACAAAGAGCCAAAACACTCAAGCATATAACATAAAATAAATCTGAGAAATTTTTTATTGTTGTGAGCTCGTGTCTAATGCACTGAGATAACTTATGCCATGGGGAATGCAAACGTCAGAGGCAGTTCTTAGGAATGAACTCTGTCCTTTTCTTCATGGGTCCCAGGGATTGAATTCAGGCCATAAATGCCTTTGTTTCCTGGTTCTCTTGCTTGTGTACCTGTACAAGCTGAACTTCTCTGAGGCAAGACTAATGGCCTTGTCTACATCACAAAATTGATAGAGGACTGCTAGTCAAAGTAAGATTTCATTAGAACCTTCCTTTTTCCCCTCTATCATGAAGAATATGTAGATTTTATTTTGCTTTCAAAGTAGCTCTATTATGCTAACACTGAGATTGGGAAGATACGAGATTATTCCATGAATCAGACATTGTCAGCACTGCAACTATTGGGATTGCGTGAATAGCATCTTCCATGGTTGAGAATGCATTCAGTAGTGAGACACTAAGACATGGATAAGCAAGCTCTTCTCCACTCCTCACTGAGCTGATGTGTATGCAGAGGCTAAGGGTTGACTCCAGCCTGCACAAAACGACCAATTCTCTCTGGCAGGAGGTTTCAGCAGCCTGTCATCAAACCCTGGTGGGAGAATGTGCCTTTTTCTCCCACAGCCTTCACACCTACACCTTGAGGGCTGTACATACCCCTAGGAATCACATCCTCGAAGCAGATAAACAGATTTTCTTGTCTTAAAAGCGATCCTTTGGAAAATAGTAGTCCACAGTCCAAGACAAGTTAGAAATTCACTTGTATTTAAAAGGAACAGAGGAGGGACTATTTAAAATTTTGAATATAGTATTTTGTCCTAGACATGCAAATATAAATCAGATTATTTTCTGTTTGTTCAATTTTGTTTGGTTTGCTTGTTTTCAAATATGATTGTCCCTTTACAAACATTATTTTGGCAAATATTAGTTTTTTCAAAAAAATAAATGACTTCATAATATAATTCATATGTACTGTTTGAAAAGAATATAGAAAATAGCAAATTAAACCATCTAGTACTAGAATTTATTTGGAAGTTAGATTTCATTTCCTTTTCCATGTTATTAAAATCATTAGAGCATGTATCAGGTCCCCACTCAAATTCATACATGATTCCTTTTGTTTTTGCAGAAGTATATTATAATTCTTACTAAGAAAAATTATAAACTCCTTACTATGTCACTTTCTGCTTTATCTAACCAAAAGAGGATGTGAGGGAAGGCTGACCTTGTTAAGAAGTTTTATCTCTAAAGGTTATTCAGCATACAATGAAGCAATTCCAGTATTTCTACTAGCATTCCATTAAGTCATTTGGAGGCAAACACTGAAAGCAAACACAGAGTTTTAATGACTCTTGCAACAAAGGATGAGTATTTGGATGTAATAGGGAAAAGTAAAAGGAGAAATCTTAAGGAGAAAGACAGAAATATTATTGGAAGATTGTAGATGCTATACAGATTTCTTTAAGCAACCCTCTGAATGAAGTATCTTGAAAATCAACACCATCCCAAAACAATCATGTCAGTATTACAACAGCTATCCCTGTAGTAGCTTCTGGCTGAATTTGAGGCCTGACCCACAGGATGGAATTTCATGCCTGTTACTTCAGTACTGACAAATGACTGTAGAAGTCATAGGCCCTAGGGTAGAACCTGTTATTTTTATATTGCTAAATAGTCATTCTGTCAAATTGCCTTCTAAATATTTTTGCTTTTCCATACATAGACCTAAGTCAGCCTCAACCTTTCTTCAGGGATGCTTCTTTTCCAGAAGGAAGTTGCAATGTATAGATTCATAAATATTCAAAATGCTGAGAAAGGGAGACCGTAGGCTCGACCCCAAATAAGATATTTGTAATAAAGCTCCCATTATGAAGGCTCAGAGAATGCCACAAGAGAAGAGGCAAAAAGCACTAGGAGCCAGAGGATAAAAAGGAATGCTGTGAAATGCTCTATTCTAGATATGACATGGCTACTGGACTCAAGAACTCACAGGAACTGTCTTTCCTACACAGGAGTCAGCTATTCACCAGAGATGGAGCAGATGATCTCCAGGTCCTATCCTAAACTGAAAACCTCTGGACATGGTTGATTTTTTGGAGGAAGTATAATTATTTTTATTGAAGGTATAGGCACTGTTATGTTTCCCATGCTATAATGGCTGGGCCACACTCATATGTATATGCTGAGTATTTATTGTACTTGGTTAAAAGAAGAAGAATGAAGAGGGTTGCACTGGAAAAACATGGTTGATTTGGTGTCTGTGGATGATGAGGAATAGACATTATTATTGTATACATGTGTATAAATCTCAAAGTTAAGAATAAATTGATAAGAAATATCAGAGTGCAAACATCCACAGGAAAAGGGAAGCGTGAGAAATGTGGCTGACCATCTGGCTGGAGGGGCAACATGGAGGTCTTGAATGAGAGCCTTTACTGTCCTCTCCTCCACACACACAGACGATTTATAATGACTCTTGCAAGGAGATAAGCGTTAGGCAGACTTTTATGACATTGATCCATTGTCTTCTCAGATTGCGAGCTCTACAAATAAAGTGCAGCTCAGAGGTTTTTAGAATCGTCACCAGTCTCCTGCATAATGACTGTATATGAATGCTTTTGAGATGAAACTGATATCTCTGTACCGTCCAGGTCATCTTCTCTCCCTCGAAATAGCTCTTCAGCTGCTTGACCGGGGACCCACACACAAGGTCTCTCAAGTCAAATCTATAACACAAGCTTGCACACACAAATGAAGCTTCCCAACAATAAAACATGTCCTGCAACACTCTGGTTTAAACAAACAAACAGATCCGCCTCTGTGTATGCACTGGAGAGTAACTCTAACTTTAACCTAAGCTCTAAGGTAGGAGTTTTCAACAAGTAGTGGGGAATAACTCATTGAGGATCGAATGATTCAGAGGAGTTAAAAAGACCATAGCAAAACACAGAAATTTTCATTCATAACAGTAGCAAAATTAAGGTCCTGAAGTAACAATGAAAATAATTTTATGGTTGGTGGGGTGGTGGGTCATCACAACATGAGGAACTGTATTAAATGAACACAGCAATAGGAAGGGTGAAAACCACTTACTGCTTTAAAGCCTTTTGTTCTTTTTCATCACCTTTGCTCTCAAGTTTCATGTCTGTCCTACTATTTATTCTTTTACTAGCTTTCTAGAATGTAAAGCATACAATTTCAATGCTCCGTGTTCTTCCCAAGTGAGCTATACATCATTCCCAAAACAGTGATGTCTTTCTGTACACCTGGAATGTTTGTCTCACAGTGCATATAGCAAACTGCTATTTTTCTCTGAGCATGTCTCACACGAAAGCGAGCTAGTGAGAAAGGTCACATCTTCGAGTGTCTTTTCAAGTGAAGACATAACTCTATGCTGTGTGCCCTGCAACATCTGTTCATACATCTGTAAGTCAGTATAAGGTGTAAGTGTAATTAATTTTCAGTTGTCTTCTTTAGATTTAGGCAGAGGTTAGAAACAAGCCATGGTGTGTGTACTGTTGTATTTCTAGTTTTCACTATGAAATGCTTACAGTACTGGGGATAGTTTGCTCTCAATAGCTAATTGCTCAGGGGACAATAAATGAATGACCCTAATCAGATTAGAAAGCTCATCTATAATACTAAGAAGTTTTCACTTTTACATTTCATTAGCAAGAACTTTTGTATCTCAGATTATACTGAAAACTTTATTTAAAGGCACTGCAATTGGAGTTTATTGGCAGTTTCTTGTATATGTTTTCTTTTTCTGCTTTTGAATGAGAATCAGTGCTGTTAAAGTACTCTCTCTCTCTCTCTCCATTTATATCCCATTAAAGCATCAGTAGGAATCGTTATGCTATTGTCTAGTAAATAGATGTAATTCTCAGTCATGTATTTCTATATAACCGCCTACTTTATTTGAGATAATTTATATTAACAAAACCATTAGAATCATCAAAATTCTGTTGTGTATTCTAATATTTTTTTACATAGAAAGGATTATTTCTGAATTCTCATCTTGTACTATTTTAGAAACTGCAAATTGAGCTGAGATTATGAAGCTCTAACCTGTCATTTTTATGTTGTTTTCATTCCCATTTTACTACAATGTCCTTTGCAAATACTTGGTGATCCTGCGGTCAAGGGAGGAACTAAGAGCTGGTTCACTTGTCATTGCCGTGGACTCCATGAAGGGGAGAATGTTGTACAGTTCGATTCATCCATGTGACATAACGTTAACTTAGAAATTCTTGCTTGTTAAACTCTTGTGGTGAAGGTCAACACTGTCATGCATGGCTAGTCAATGCTATCCTGTTTTTGGGGTGCCAGTGCAAAGCTTGAACCAAGTGTTGAAAGGATGCCTTCCTAGTCCCCAGAGTTGAGGTGCAGGGTTGTTTATTAAATATCACTAGAGAAAACATGGGCTATAGGGTTTTATAGATTCCTAATTTAGTTTCTTTCATGAATCAGTATTAAGGTTTGTCAAAAGATGTTTTCTGCATCTACTGTCATGATTTCTTAAAAAATGTAGAGCAGTTTATACCAATGTGCTGTGCTAACTTTATAATCTCGTATAAAACTAACTAGGCCATGATGTACTACCTTTTTATGTATTGCTGGATTGGTTTTGATAATATTTTATATTTATCAGCAATATAGCTGACATTTTGTTATATGGTAATATTTTCATCTAAGCTTTAGATCAGTTTTATACCAGCTACACAGAAGCAGGTTGGGGAGCGCTTCTTTCTTAGCTTGTTATTCAAAGGTGTTGCATGACAGTTTTTTTTAATCACTTCCTTAAATGCTTTGTAAATGCTTAACCAAGGAAGATATTTGTGTCTGGCATTCTCTCTGTGTGATTTTTAAGTCTAAAAAATAAGCCGAGTTCAAAGACTTTGGCAGTCAGGAGCATGTTATCCTCTGAGAGGTTCCCCCCAGCAGCTGACTCACAATGACCTGACCCACAGCCAAACACTGGATGGAGCTTGGGGTCTCCTACAGAAGAAGAGGAAGAAGGATTGAGGACTGATTGAAGGAGATAGGAACTCCACAGGAAGACCAACAGAGTCAACTAACTTGGGACTCTCAGAGTCTGAACCACCAACCACAGAACATACACATGCACATATGTAGCAGATATGCAACTTGGTCTTCATGTGAGTCCCAAACAACTGGAACAGGGATTATCACAAAAGCTGTTACTTGTCCATGGGGTACAATCTTCTAGCTGGGCTGTCTGGCCTCAGTGGGAGAGAAAGCACCTAGCCTTGCAGAGACTAGTGCCAGGGTGTGAGGATACCCAGAGAGCCCCAACTTGCTCAGAGGAGAAGGGGAAGGGGAAGGAGGGTGGGGAAAGATTGTGGAAAGGGGTGGCTGGGAGAGGGCAGTGAGTAGAATATGAAGTGAATTAATAAAACAAACAAATAAATAAATGAACAAGACTCTTTACAATGTCTTGTTCTTAACTCAGAGTAAGTTGTGAATTTACAAGGAAGATTCCATGTTCCCTAGGCTGTCAGTTTATGCCTTATTACAGTCTTTTGTGTGTCATTAGCTTCTACAATGCTGCTCCATCATTCCCCACAATATTACCATGTTAGAGCTGGATTCCTTTTGTTATTGATTCCTCTTAGAGTATTCCCACAGCACAGTTTGTTAGAATAGCAATAATTAATAATAATTATTATTACTATTCTAAAAACCACATTTGCTCTATAGGATGCCTTCTTACCTCTGGAATAGCAAGCGCAGCTGGAAACCTTAACTTCCCTTTGAGCATTTAAGATGTGGCTAATGTTGGGACTGAGCAGTGGTGTCTCCTAACTTTCCTTCCTACAGCCATTATTCTCATGACTACTAAGTGAGCGTCTGCAGGATAGAATCAGCACACAAGTACATGTTCCCGTGAATCGGAGACCCGGGGATGATAAATTTTCTTATCGACTCACACTTGATCTTTAAAACTATGTTGTATGCTCGGCTGATTTTTTTCATATATCTAATGCAAATTCTTTCTGCTATTGTTATTCTGTCAAGGTTAAAAGTAACCCTGCACTCGTTCTTTGTTAAAATTAGCTATGAGAGAGAGAGAGAGAGAGAGAGAGAGAGAGAGAGAGAGAGAGTGTTCTGCCTCTCTGAGGAGCTTAAATAACTATGGATTCAACTTAAGCTTTTGTCATAACTATTTAGAAGCAATATTCTTTTTAGCTCTCAAATCCACCCCACCGAAACATCATTTCGATGTCTTTTGATGTCTTCCATAAACACTAAATTATACACAAGCTGGATAAACAATGTATCCGATTTCAATTAAAAAAAAACTTTCAGTTTTCCTTTATTATGAAAACCTGTTACAACTTGAAGAAAGAGTTTAGTTTTATGTTCAGCTAGTTTTATATACATAACCAGAGAATGATCAGTGGAATTTTCTCATCCTACTAAGCACCATTTAAATTTAGAATACTGAAAATGTGTCCCGATTACCTGTAGGAAACATAACTTTTCTCAGTGGTGTTTAGTTTTGATGGGGAATTTTCCCAGTAGGGGGAAAAACAAACAAACCAGGAATGGCCTCTTGCAGCAACATTTTTTACTAGGATGAGATGAGGATTGTGCTGGATCCTGTTCTACCGCTGCTGTACAGAAAGGAGACTGTTCATTCTAGTCAGTAAGAGATGTCTAGGTCTAAGGACTCATGGCAGAGGTTTAGGAAAAGCCAAAAAAAGCAATATATACTCTTTCCTGTTCTAATTTCTTCATTCAAATGTGCTTCTCAGTTTACAAAGCACTATATATTATGAGTGCTATGTTTTCTCAACCTCACAACAGATAGAAGGAAACTGGAAGCTCCTTCCACTTAAAGATCTATGAGGTTTGAAAGTAATTCTGAACCAGCTGGCCTGAGCAAACGATATAATACTAGCAATACAAACATTGTTCGTTCGTAAGTAGAGTTAGTCTGTTAGTCCTGCCCCTCATAAACACACACCCACGTACACACATGTGCATGTCCAATAGACATATAAGATATAGTAAACGTAATACATAAGTGGATACATTCAGAGCCCCAAAATAATACTTTCTGAGCATGAAATGGTTCACCTTTATTTTACTTTAAAGTTTTACTTTAAATTTTTAAAATATTGTTTATAATAAACCTCAGAATCATTGTTCCCTGAAAACAAGTAATATGCACTTTTTAAAAGGGCAATGTAATGATAAAAATACATGGAGAATATTAACTCAAGTAAACAGAGCAAACCATGCTTTCTTCTGCTACTGTATGTCTTCAGTAAGATGCTTCAGAAACCACAGTAATAGCATACCACACTATTATCTTATGTTGATAAAGGCATGTTACTCTTTTATAATAGCATTTCTTATGACACAATAGCCTAAGAAGGATTTCTATATAGAATATATTGATCAAAGAATACTGCTTTTAAGAAGGCTATAGTTACAACAGCATCATATACAACTTTCTCTTTATATTTTGTCACCTGTTATCTCATTAGCATGACTTTGGGGTTTTATTACCTAACATTCAGAGAAGTGTTTAAGATGAACTCAAAGAAACCAACTGGAGGAATTCTGGACAAATCAGTGTTTATCTATTGAAATATCTGTGCTGTATGATGGAGAAATTAAATGACCAGATAATTAAAGATAGCTTATAAAATTTATACTTTGGCATAAAAATAGAGAGAGAGAGTGATACTCAATAGAGGGACATCCAAGATATTCCATCTACAATGAAGAAACCATATTTAAATGCAATAATTTTTATATTTTTGTTCCTATGATACTTATATGTAAAGCATCAGCATTTAAATAGATCAGCATTTGTGACTCTTGTGGATAGAAAAACACACAGATGTATGAAGACAATGCAATAATTTTAAAGGGGAAAGTTTGTTTTAAAAAAATGATTCTTGATGATATTTTGTTCTACTGATAGATCAGTGCCTTATCCAGTCACCATCTGAGAGGCTTCCTCTGGCAGCAGATGGGACCAGATGCAGGGACCCATTGCCAGACCTCATGTGGAGAGAGAATCTGAACGGGAGATCTCCATCAAACCCTTCCCACAGAGCTCAAGAAATCCCACAGAAGAGGCGGCTGAAAGAGGGTTAAGAGCCAGAGGGGACGGAAGAGAACAGGAGAACAAGGCCCTCGGAACCAACTAAGCAGGGTGCACATCCACTCACAGAAATGGAATCCACAAGCACGGACCCTACACGGACTACACCAGGTTCACTCCATACATTTATATTGTAGCTATTAGGTTAGTGGTTTTGGTTTTTTATCGGACACCTCACTGTGAGAATGAATGGGTTTCTGCCTCTTGTCCCTGCTCCTGGGACTCTTCCTCCTCTTGGGTTCCCATGTCCAATGTCAAAATGAACGGCCTGGCTTCATCTCATGTCTTAGCTTGTCATGTTTGGTTGCTATCTCTTAGAAGTCTGCTCTTTTCTAATTAAAAAGAAAGAATGTGGGTCTGGAAGCAAGGGTAGGTGGGGAGAAACCAGGAGTAGTGGAGAAAAGAAAAAACTATAATCAGCGTATATGGTATGAGAAAATAATCTGTTTTCAATTGAAAAAATAAGTCAGTGTTATAGGAGAGGAAAGTGGTGTGAAGCAGAAGCCATAGAAGTTACGAGCTGGATTCTGAAGAAAATGGAGCAACTGCCAGAGATAAACAACAATTTGTTTGCCATTTAGGTCCAAACATATTAGGGCTAGAGTCAAGAGTATAATCTACTTCCATATCTTTGCATTTCTCCTGGATGAATCGGAAAACTCAGGTTCATGGAGAGGCCAATTTTAACCCAGAATTTTTCCAGTTCATTACTTCCCTCAGGATTGCTGCTCTGGGAAAACCAATCGCAATTCTATTAAAGAACTCCTTGTTATTAGGCCTCTTTCCCTCTCTCTTGCTTGTACTCTTTTTAATTCAAAAAATTCCTCTTTCACATTATCCAAACATCTCTTAAAGGATTACAGTCCCTTCTCTTCATATTTTAATACTCTGACGTTGAATGCATTTGTTCTTTGATGTTATAATCTGAGCGATAACAAAATTCCTGAAATAAGAGAGTTATTTACAGTCTAATGCTATATGCTCCCAACTCATTCTGGTAGCTATGTACATGCATATTTCACAGAAATATTAAGGGGACTAGGAATCTATTTTCCCTCCAATGTTAAAATTGATTATCTCACATTTTTGTGCTTTCGTGATAGAGAATCGTCATGAGGGCATCTGCAAAGCAGTGCCCGTCACCAGAGCTTTCTACATACCCTGCGTTCTTGTCACTTATTAAAATCAGTGTGCTTCATTTTCCCAGCATAGCCTTCTGCTACTGCTGAAGTGATGTGCACAGTCAAAGCAGCGGCTTGAATTTTGCCTGAGTTTCTCAAATAATCCAAGCAGAAATAGAAAGTTGCTTGAAGCACTATTGTTATTCTTCTCTTCACAAGTTGAGTCATCCTCAAGGCTGTCAATCAAGTGTCTTCTCTGTTAGGTGGTTCCACTCTCTTAACCACGGTTGCTCAAAATGTCTAGACCTCATAGATTTTCTAATCTTATTCTTGGAAACGTTCTTTAGTTATACAGTTCTCATTTCAGATATAGAAAAAAATATACCCTGGAAATATACTCTGGCACACATTTCCTTTATAAATAACATATTTTCTTAAGCCTTTCTGTATAAAATTTCCTAACCTTACAAACTAACATAATTGTATTTTCTCAACTATGTAATTGGTCATGGAAATATATACATTATACGTGCATATATTACCATATACGCATGTGAATGTCTAAATAAACTTCCAACTACACACATTTAAATATCACTAAGCCTTTGAAGTAGTTACTTCTAAAGGCTGCATGTTTATTCAGAAGTGGTACCATACTCTATTACAAAAAACACTGAAAATACTTTTAATAAAATGACTATGAATGTCTATGATAGGTGCTTAAAATTTTTATATTTTTGCTCCTATGATGCTTATATATAAATATCTGTATGCTTATACATACACACTGTCTCCCAACTCCATTAAATATTCTGCAGTATCAAAAATAGAATCCCGAGCCTGCCATCTCTGAATCCCAGTCTCCAAGTCACTGTCTCTATTCTCCCAAACAAGCAACATTCTCCCTTGTACTGTTAGAAATACCCTTGCGTTTTCTTCTGGATTTTTATTATTCAAGCGTGCAATCTTAGATGTTCTCTGTCTTGAGGTGTTTTTTAAATAGTGGTATGGATTTTAAATCTAGGGAGATGGCTTACATTCCTTACTTTTCTAGGTTTTAATTATTGTCACTAAACTGATACAATTTTTCAGTCTGTGTACTGCTGATGGCCTATGTGTTATGTAAGGCAGAATGTTTCATCCTCTGTAGCTCTACAGAGTGCTGGTTCTATTCAAACAACCAAATACAAGTATAAACCATGGGTGGTAGTTACCATGTGTGTTGTCTTATCATTTTCTTTTTTATTATTAACTTATTTTACACTCCAGGTTTTATTCCCCTCTCGGTCCACCCTCCGACTGTTCCACATCCCCTACCTCCTCCCTGAACACCCCGTTCCCACGAGGATGCCCCCCTCCCCGGTCCCCTGCCTCACTAGAGCTCTAAATGTCCTCGGACTTCCAGTCAGTCTCTTGAGGGTTAGATGCTTCTTCTCTGACTGAACCCAGACCAGGGAGTCCTCTGCTGTCTATGTGTTGGGGGCCTCATCTCAGCTGGTGTATGCTGCCTGGTGTCTAAGATCTCAGAGGTCCAGGTTAATTGAGACTGCTGGTCCTCCTACAGGGTTCCCCTCCTCCTAGCTTCCTTCAGCTTTTCCCTACTTCAGCCTCTTCTGTTCATTACTCGGTGTACATATCTACATCTGACTCTTTCAGCTGCATTTTGGGTCTTTTAGAGGACAGTCATGTTAGGTCCCTTTTTGTGAGCACTCCATAGCCTCAATAATTGTGTCAGATCTTGAGGCCTCCCCTTGAGCAGGATCCTACTTTGGGCCTGTCCGTGGATCTTCTTCCTCAGGCTCTTCTCCATTTATATCCCTGCATTTCTTTCAGACATGAAGAATTATGGGTCAGAGCTTTGGCTATAGGTTAACAACTCTGTCCTTCACCTGATGGCCTGTCTTTCTGCTGGAGGTGGGTTCAATAAATTCCCTCTCCGCACTGTAGGGCATTTCATCTAGGGTCTCTCATTTGAGTCCTGAGAGTCTCTCACTTCCCATGTTTCTGGTACATTCTGGAGGGTCCTCCCAACCTCTTTCTTACCAAGGTTGCCTGTTTCCATTCTTTCTGCTGGCCCTTAGGGCTTCAGTCCTTTACCGCCACCCAATACAAGATCATAAGATCATGTTCCCCTCTCCCCCCACCCTGATCCCCTTTCCCTCCACTGCCCCTCTCTCCCTAAAAAAACGAAAGAAAGAAAAAAAGTACAGAATACTCAAGATACGGTCAGTCCACAGATCTCAAAAAGGTCAACAAGCTAGAGGGCCCAAGTGAAGTGTTAGCATTTTCTAAAGGCAATTCATATCTGGTTAGCATTTTCATTGATGTTTGTGTCTCACAAATGTAGCTTCTTTATGTCACTTGAAGTTTTGCTTATGAACTGGAATTTCTTTTCTTTTTTAAATTTTTATTTATCCTCTCATACAATACATCTTGTCCCATCATTTCTCCCCCCACCCCCTGATCCAATCTCTCCCTAGCCTGGTGGCATGGGCTAGAGAGGCATATCTGTGAGTTTGAGAGCAGCTTGGTCTACAAAGTCAGTTCCAGGACAATCAGATTTATTAAAGAGTAGAAACAAGACACTGCTACAGACTAGCCTGGGGAAGCAGGGAGTTTGTTGGTGTTATAGAGTAGGAATGACTAAGGAAGCTTCATCACTGAAAAGTCAACCCTGAAACTATGAAATCCTAGAATTTTCTTCCTAATATATAGGCAGCTGGAAGAGCTAAACTGTATCTTCTCCTTAATAGTTGTTACTGTTCTTTAAGTTTAGGGAGTGGACCTTGTGAATCTTGTAATTTCAGGAACTTCTGGACTTGTGTGCTGTTGACTTTGTAAGTCTTAATCAGTATGGAATGCTTCAACATGGAAGAAACTGTTTCATAAAGAATAGATGAATTATTTTTTTCTAAACTTAGAAATGTGCTTTTTGAGTACACTTTCAAGGATTTTAGTGTTTTTAATATAATTATTTGGAATGTTTGACAAAAAGGTACAAGTTCATTCTTTCTGACAGCCTTATTCAAGACACCTTCACTTTTACGTTTAAATTATAGTTTTGGTGGATGAAAGATGAGTGACAGTCACACACATAGATGGAGAATAAATATGAAAGATTATAATTGGAGAATATTTGGAATTTTTCAGCATCACTGTTCTTCTGCAATTTTTAATAATCAGCCACAGTAACAGTATAGTCCCGATCTCTTCCAGCCTTGGGATTATCCTGCCATGTCTCTTTCAGCAGCAATTCAATCATTAAAAACAGACATGCTTTCATGCACAGGTCAGTTCTATCTCTAGAGTCTATTCCCCGAGAGTACCGTAAATATCAAAATATCTCACACTATAACCTCAAAACTATTTTCTTTCCTGAAACTTGAGCTCATTGACTGTTTTTACTTCCTCGGGTATTAAAAACAAAAGTTTATAAAGTTTCCCCCAAAGTTCTATTATTTTACGGAAACCTAGAACTCTGGTTTACTGCTTCATTCTAATCCATTCAAAGATTGTGTTATTTTCAAGTTTTGGGATAACCTTCTAAGGTTCAAGGTAATGAGGCCTACTCATTTTGCCCTCATTTCATGTCAGATCATTAGTTATTGTTTTAACCTAATTCTACACTTTTCTGAAGCCATGTATTTAGACAACACTAACTGATAGTCTTCCTTGTTGAGTTAAAAATGTACCTAAATTGAGGTATAGCACATCCCTGATGTACTTAGTATCCTGTACTTCTGGAAGAGTTTCTAAATGACTTCAGTGGATTTCAAATAATCTCAGGAAATTCTTGGTCTCTGATCTTTCGAAGAGCATTAGTTTTTATTATTATTATTTTTTTAGTTTTTATTATGTTATCTCAAACTCACTTCAGTCACTCCTTCCTGTCACCATGTTCTAGAATGTACTTTTAGCAATACAGAAAACCTCTCAATGTTCTTAGTTCTCATTTGTATTCTTATTGCATTTGTTTCTTAAGAAACCCACATGCCAGGTTATGGTGGCATAGCCTTTAATGCTAGCACTTAGGAGACAAGGACAGGCAGATCTCTTAGTTCAATGCCAGCCTGGTCTGTGGAGTGAGCTTCAGGACAGCAGAGTTACACAGTGAAACCCTGTCCTGAAAATAGAAAGGAAGGAAGGAAGATGGAAGGAAGAATAAAAAAGAAAGAACAAAAAAGGAAAGAAAAATAGAGAAAGAAACAAAGAAAAGAATAAGAAAAAAGAAAAGAAATTCTCGCAATGTCCGTCGTTTTGCCTCTTGCTTCTTGTGAAACTTTATAACATGTTAAATTCAAACCTCAACTTGCTCCACAATAAACATACATGAAAAGTAACAGAAACATACACTTAAGTTACTAGACAACTGTTAACTGGAAAATAGACATCAGCATAATTCCACAGCCTGATGCATTTACATAAGCAGATACTCACTTTTTCATATTGCTTTTTCTGTTTTCAAGTGTGTACAACCTCTTCTTAGTACTTAGGTAAGGTGCCTACATTTTTCCTTTCCTAGTACTGAAAAAAAACCTTTATAGTACTTTTCTTTTTGTATATCACTGATGAAAAAAATCTATGAGAACGGACATTTAAACCAAGATACTATCCTGTATTATTCCCTTGCTTCCTGTACACCAACTGAAATACCTAAGGCCATCACTCCATTCCATAGGATAAAACTCATTGTTTACTAAAGGACACAAATTCTAAGGGTGTTACAGTTGCATTTCCTTCAATTTCACACCTTTTCTAAATTCTCTAGTGTATAAGGATTGCAATTTCAGTTGTCATAAGGTGAATTTGTAAACTTAAATGTCCCCAATGGGGTATTGGCATGGATTTTGTACATTGTTTTATATGATGGTAGTCATCTTATTACTGATTTATGAACAAACCCCATAAACAAATCAAACTTCTTTACTAAGTTATTGTATTCATTTATTTTCTCAGGTCTATTTACAGAAAAGTCTGCGGTCAATTTGAACCCCCTGACATCATATTCTATTGTGCATCCATTTGGTTCACACTAAAAATCACTCTTGTCTAGTAATTCAATCCTCTTTATATTGTCCTACTGAATAGTCATTTTTCTCAGAAACATATTTAGTCCTTTTATGGAAAGCATTTTATATCTACTCTCCCGTGAAATACTTCATTCAATTAAGTTTGAAATATTTTCCCCCTTCAGTTTTATCTTAGTAGTTTTCCATTGTAAGATTATTATCTTTGTTTGTAATATTGGAGAGACTGAATCAATTCATAGATCATTACAGTTCATATGTATATTTATTTTTATTTTATCAAAACTAAACAGAACTAAAATCCTTTCAAAACAAACTCCCAATTTAAATCCCACCTTACAACATAGAAGTAATTCAAATACTATACTCTCTATACAATTATTGAGATTTTAATAGCTCCAAAATTAATTTTTTCTAGAGAGATGAACTTATATATTTATAATGTTTCAGTTAATGTCTATGTACTGGTGGAGGGATAGCTTGTGCGGAGGAGTTTGAGAGCAGCCATGTCTACATAGTGTGACCTCATTTCTTATTTAACTAATTGACACAACATGATTTGTTTCTAGAATTCACTCACTCTTGAGGGTCTTGGCTGAATATTGTGCAGCATGTCAGAGACCAAATATTTGTTGATAATTGTTCTTGTCTTCTTCCCATCAAAAAGTTCTTGCAAATCCAAAATCAAATGATAGCTCTTCACTACTCATACTAATATAATTGTGTATCTCTGCTGATATATTATAATTCCTTCCTAATAGTTTTCTTACCTCTAGTTTCTTTTTCTATTCAGAATGAAGAGACTTTTACAGATGTAATGAATATCTCAAATTGAGATTTCTTTAA
The DNA here is from genome assembly GCF_011064425.1 of Rattus rattus. Lineage (NCBI taxonomy): Eukaryota > Metazoa > Chordata > Mammalia > Rodentia > Muridae > Rattus > Rattus rattus. Next base: position 76,029,291 of record NC_046157.1, on the reverse strand, counting down.
GAATTGCAAAATTACCTGGTAATATTATTCAAACTAGTAAGCATTTATGATGGTGGAGTATTCTCCCATTGAAGGAAATTTGAATCTCAAGAATGTGGAGGAATTTTAATCTAGTAAAATGATTACTCTGGTTGGAATACAAACATGCCTTTAGTCTCAGGAGAACAGGGCAAGCAGATCACTGAGTTCAAGGCCAGCCTGGAACAGAGCAAATTCCAGTACAGAAGAGTTTCCTGATGTGCTGGTACACATCATTAATCTCAGCACTCAGGAGTCAGTTTAGTTCAGTCAGGTGAGTTCAGATCAGTCAGTGCAGTGAGTACAGTGCAGGGGAGTAGAGTCTGTTCTTGAGTTCGTGAAGAACAATGCAGGTCAACAGAGGCAGTTTTACTGGGTAGAGAAAAGTTGCAGAGGGTAATATGCTACACAGAGGTAATGACAAAATGAACCAGAGAATGAGAAGTAGTGAGAAGTTTAGTACAGATTGTGACAGTTAGTTTGAGTCCAAGCAGAGCAATTCAGTCAGAAGCCAAGTTTGACTCAGTCAGCTTAGAGAAATTTTTTGTTTGTTTTGCTTTGTTTTGAGCCAGAACAACTAGTTGTATCAGCCAACCAAGGTTCAAAAGGAAGTAGAAGGGATGAGCTTATTAAGCAATAAGCCTCTGATACTACAATTATTTATGTCAATAAAAGTTACATTTACACAAGAGCTATTCCTGTGCATTGTATTTGGAGATAATGAAAGTCACACAGCAAAATGATTAGAGACTTAGCAAAAGAGAATAATCTTGGGATGAACAAAAGGAAACAGTACTCAGAATGAAGAAATGTGTGTGGTGTGGTGTGTGTGTGGTGTGGTGTGTGTGTGTGTGTGTGTGTGTGTGTGTTCTATGTAATTTGGGCTGCTCAATATATTTTTCTAATAATACATTTTCTATTTTTCTTTTATTGAGAATACTTTTATGCAATCTGTTCTGAGTATGTTTCCCTTTTCTTAATTACTCTGAATTTCTTCCCTCTTTCTTCCAATCCAGATCCGTACTCATTTTGTCTTTCCTTAGAAAACAAACAGGTATCCAAATAATAATATGAGATAAAACAAAACAAATGAATCAGGTTTTGATAGGTGTGTGATATCCATCTGACTTTCACTTCTATTCCATTGAACAACATATCTGTTTTGTACCAGTACCACGCTGTTTTTATTACTATTGCTTTGTAGTACCACTTGAAATAAATACCTCAGTTATTTGATTACTCAAGATTATTTTAGCTGTTATTTTGTATGTGCTTGTGTGCTTATGTGTTTGTGTTTGTGTGTGTGTGTGTGTGTGTGTGTTTTTGTGTGTGTGTATGTTGGTAATGAAACTGAAAATTGTTTTACTACAGGTTTAGAATAATTGTGTTGGAACTTTGTTAGGGATTACATTGAATCTGTAGATTGGTTTTGGTAGGATGACAATTTTACTATATTAATACTACAGGCTCATGAGCACGGGCGATCCTTCTTTTGATATCTTCAATTTTATTTCTTAATGTCCTAAAGTTTTAATCATATAAGTCTTTCACTTGTTTGGTTAGGAACCACCAATATATTTTATATAATTTGAGACTATTATGAAGGATGCTGTTCCTTAATTTTTCTTTCTCAGTCCATTAGTATTTTGGGGGGACAACTGATTTTTGAGAGATAATTTTGTGTCCAGATACACTGCTGAAGGTGTTTAATCATCCTTAGCAGTTCCTGGGTGGAATTTTTGGGTCACTTACGTATACTATCATATCATCTGCAAATAATGATACTTTGACTTCTACCCTTTCCTTTATACATTCCCTGGATCTCCCTCAGTGATCTTATTCTAGTTATGACTCCAAGCAGTATACTGAAGAGGCATAGAGAAATGGACAGTATTGTCTTATTCCTAATTTTAATGGAATGACGCTCTACTTAAATAGAGTTTGGCTATGGGTTTGCTGTAAACTCTCTTTGTTATGTCCATTGCATTCCTAATTTCTCTAGGACTTTGGTCAGAGGGGTGTTAGATTTTGAGAAGGGACTTTTCTGCATCTAATAAGATGACCGTGCCTTTTTGTCATTTTATTTGTTTGCATGCTGGGTTATGTATTTTGAATGACTCTTGTATTTGTGGGATGAAGCCTACCTCATCATAATGAATGATCAGTTTGGAGTGTTCTTTGATTCTGTTTGCAAGAATGTTTGCATCTATGTTTACCAGGAAAGTTGGTCTGTAATTTTTTTTTTTTTTTTTTTTGCTTTATCTATCAAGGTAACTGTAGCTTCAGAAGAAGAACTGAGAACTTAGGTAAATACAGCTTCTATTTTTGTGGAATGATTTTCGACTCATTGACACTAACTCTTCATTGAAAATCTGGTAGAATTTTGCAATTAACCCATCTTGTGTGTGTGTGTGTGTGTGTGTGTGTGTGTGTGTGTGTGTGTGTGTGTGTGTGTGTGTGTGTGTGCATGTAAAAAGTCAAAGTCTCCCACTATTAGTGTGTTACAGTTAATATCTGACTCAGGATGTAGTTTCCTTTTTTAAACTTGGTTGTGCCTCTGTTTGGTCCAGGGAAGTAAAGAACTGAAATATTCTCTTTGTGGATTTTCTATCAGTGAGTATGCAGAATCCTTCCTTAACTTTTCTGATTAATTTTAGTCTGAAGTCTATTTTGTCAGTGCTTAAATAGGCTACAGTAGCTTGGTTCTTATTTCCATTTTCTTGGAATACCTTTTTCTTTCCTGTTAACCTGAGATAATGTTTATCCTTGATGTTAAAGTGTTTTTTCTTCGTTGCTGCAAAAACATGTCTTGTTTTCAACTCCATCCATCCAGTTAATTCTGTTTATGTTTTTTTCTACAGCAACTAAACTTGTGTTTTTTTAAATTTTTTTATTAGATATATTTCTTTACATACATTTCAAATGTTTTTCCCCTTCCCAGTTTCCTGTCCATAAGCTCCATCCTACCCCCTCTCCTCCCCCATACGGGTGTCCCCCTTACTGCCTCCCCATATTTCCCTGCACTGGGTGTCCAACCTTGGAGGACCAAGGGCTTCCCCATTTATGTTTTTAATTGGGGAAATGAAATCATAATGTTGAAATTTATCAATGAGCAGTGTTTATTGAGTCTTAATGTTATATTTTAATGGTGTGTGTGTGTGTGTGTGTGTGTGTGTGTGTGTGTGTGTGTGTGTGTGTTTCCCTCTTTTGGTTTGTTGGTTTGGAATTATTTATTTCCTGTGTTTTCTTGTGTATGGTTAACAACCTATTATATTGAAATTTCCCTTCCAGTGCCTTCTATAAAACTGAATTTTGTAGATAGATACCAATAAAAATATGGAACACTTCAAAAATTTGCCTGTTATTTTCTTGCAAGAATCATGATAATCTTCTATATAACATTTCAATTTTAGTGTATGTCCTGCCTAATCAAGAATCTGTTTCCAAATTTAAAAGCATTATGGGTTGTTACAGTAAGAATGTTTTCCTGATATGGTGTTGACTGAGATTACAGGCACTGAAAGAGCCTTTCATATGCCCAAGGGAAAGCTGGGCATAACCAAGCTTGTCCAAAACCAAGACATGTCTTGGGATTTATGTCTCAAAAGTTTGTCTAAGTGGGTGAGTAAAGAAACAGAGCATGTAACATTTACATTGTGACCATATATTTTTGAGAACTTGCAAGCTGAAAACCATAGGCTTAGATATTTATAAGGCAAGCCCAGGCAGAAAGTGGTAACAGCATGTTTTATCGCAATGTTTTATCTAATAAAACATTACCTGTCATGTAATCCTGTATCATTTGACTATCACTCTAACCTTTTTCTATAATTAAAACTATAATTCTCAAATAAATATTTACATATTGGACAACTTGGATATATCTTGACTATTGAGGTCCAGGATTCTTAGAAGTATATTAGCCCCATTTCATTAATCTAAATAATCCTAGTGTTTGACTAAAGGATTTTATGTCTCCAAGAAGTATGAAGAACTCATTTTAGGAGGATGGTGCTCTTAAGTGAGTTGTTGAGCTTCTTAAACTGAATATGGCAGTTTCAAAAAGGAAGCCAAACATGTATAAGAGAATGATTTCTATTATGAGATAAAATGAATTGAAATATGTGGCAAATACAATTTCCTGCAGCATGTCTTCAGAGGAAACTACTTACAGTGTTATGAAATATTCTTCTGCAATGATTTATGCCAGTTTATTCCCTATCAATATTTTGGTTTCCATTTATAAATGTAGTTAAAATGTCCAGTGCTTCCTGCTGTCTGATTTCCATCACACTAGAGCTATGTTTGACTAATGACTACTTGTATAACTTCTTGTCTTACAATACCCTTCCTAATCCTAAATCACTCTGAAAGCCACTAATAGGTCCTGATGTGTCGTGTCACTCAGCATAAAGCTCCTCATGTATTTTTGATATCGTTCAGACTCTGGCAAGATAACTCCCAACATAAAATTGTTTCTGTGAACTCAGGAAACAGAGATCTGTAACAATAATTTTTATAAGAAATATTTTAACCCTTGCTGATTTCAGATAGACAATACTAACTCCTAATCCCAATAACATTGCCACTCAAAACAGCTGCTTAATACATGGAAATCAATTCTAATCAGTTTAAATTCTTGAGTTCTCCAACATCTTTATTCTATGTACATATTTATAATTATCTATATTTAAATGTATCCATGCTATTATTCTTATGGAGTTACTTATGCTCTGCCTTGCTACCAAATTAAATAGTTCTTAAAGCAGATATGTGCTCTGGTAATTTGCTTTTATCTGCCTAAATTCTAATATCATTATCAACATTAAAAAAAATAGAATACTTGATGAAATAGCCTTTCCTGGTAGTCAACTATGAAAAATACATGTACTTATCTAGAAAATACAATGTTTCAGTAGAATTTTCTGCCTGATGAAAATGAAACTTCTTAATATATATTTGAGGATTTATACTCTTCTCAAAGGAGTCAATGACTTTTAAATATTTTCAGTGAATATGGCATGCATGAATCACCAAGGGCAACCAATTTCTGAACAAATACTTCTGTTGGCCAGAAGTATTTAATCTGAGTTTAGTAGATAGGCATTGCTGAGGAATATGTATGTTAATGGGATCACTCCAAGGTTCTATCAAACAGATTGTGATGGTTTTTAGAATCTTTGATCTTTGGAGTAATCTGATATATTCATCTTCAGAAACTCTCGCCAGCCTTCTCAAGAAACCAAAACTTTTCTGTGTAACAAATATTATGCAGTATGTGAAAGAGTTATTAGGATAAACATATTTAAATGTTAAAGTTTCTGTGAATCACTTTTTGGAAAGAACATTCGTTAAGGTTCCATTAACTTGATTATATACTTCTTTTTAAAAAAGAAGTCTTCGATAATTACCTGCATGACTATGTCCTTAGATCATATCTATTATACATCCCCCATACCCCATATTATTACTCTTCCAGCTCCCCCCCTCTCAGATTACTTTTTTTTTTTTTTTTTTTTTTTTTTGAGCTGGGGACCGAACCCAGGGCCTTGCGCTTTCAAGCGCTCTACCACCGAGCCAAATCCCCAACCCCTCCAGATTACTTTCTTAAGTCTCTAATTTTCCTATGTTCAGAGGTTCTGGAAGTCGTCTACTGAAAGCAAAGGCAGTGTACCGTTGACTACCGTCTCTTCTGCCATAATTGGCCATGAACTACTGACAGCAGCCTCTACCTGTGTGTGGGGTCCCGGACTCTCATTGCTTTTCACACTGAAATGTTGACTGTGTTGATCTTGTAGCAATATTGTACCCACAACCACTGCTTCTGTGATTTCATGGCAGTGACTGACAGGTTCAGAAGATGTTTTTATTTAGCAAATCATCCTTGCCTCTCTCTCTTACAATGTTTCTTCATTTTCTTTTGATTTATTTCCCAAGATTTCATAGGGAAAGGATTTGAGGCAGACTTGTCATTATGCTAGGGCTCCTTATTCATCTTTTCTGTACATTGGCCAGCTGTGAGCTGGTATTAGGTACCACACATTGTGTGAAGAAACTTCCTATGAGGGATATGCATTGCAATTTTCTCTGGTTATAAGAATACATATTTATGAGTCTGAACGTATATACTGCCCTGATGAGGTACACAAGATAAATACTTAGAAGGCAGATTGATACTGTCTCTTTAGTAAAATAATATGTCGGATCTATGACCTTCCTTGCCTTGAGCTTCTGATCTTCAGAGTTCTAGGTGTGAGTTCACTTCTATTTAATATTCTTAATGATTCCAAGTAAAAAATTATTGATTTGCTCCATAACTATTATGCCAGTACTTCACATATAAGCAAGCCATTATTGTTGTTTTCAGGTTCATATAAAGGTTACTATTAATGTTGTTTCCTTCTCCTTCAGCAGCCGTAGGGCCCTGTGAAAGCTAGCCATCAGGGATGGTGCTTCTTTCCAGAACCAATTAGATTTCTATGTGTCTCTCTGACTAATGGGTATAACTTCTTTAGCAATGTTAAACCATAAAGTTCCAGTAGGCAACTGAGAGCAACAGCAAAAGCATGTGCTGTTTTGGTGTGCTCTATCCTCTGACCAGAACTTAAAATGAGATTTTTGTATGTTTCTTAAAGGCTTCTGGTAAGAGAATTATCTGTTCCCCTGTTCAGGTAGGTCTCATCTAATTAAGGTTTTGGGGTGTATATGTGTAGTTTTTCATGTAGTCTTTTCAAATATTTTACTCTTATTTATACCTCCCTAAATATAAACATCTTGCCTAAAATAATAGGGCAAATATGTATAAAGAACCAATGTAATTGCCTAAGAACTGTGAAAATAATCTGACTGTTTTTCTTTTAATTTAATAAAATAAAAAGCTAATAGGATGTATACATTATTAATGTTGCCATAGCAAAATGAGGAAGAACCCATGAAAAATATTTGTACAATGGCATTATTTTGATATAAAACATTTTAATACAAACTATTTTGTTACAAAGAGGTAGAGTTTAATACATTTTAAAATTAGTTTTATTTAAAATGATACATCCCAATACATTATTCAAGTGTTTTAAAAACCTATATTCTAGAAAACTGCTTAGTACTACTGGCTTATTCAATTTAGACTTTCATGATGTATGACTGAATAACTCAAGGAACTGTAGTATTGCCCACTTATGATTCTAGTGTTATAGTGGTACAGGCTGGAGAGGTGAAGAGTTCAAAGCTGTTCTGAGATGCAGAACAACACATTGATAAAGCAAACAAACAAGCAGCGTGAATAGTTTCTGGTAATATTTCTGCTAGCTTATTCAGCAAGTTGACAAGCAAGCTTTGATAATTCTAAGCAAATCATCTCATTTTTTTTTTTTTAGTTAAGACAGTGAACTGGGAGCAGAACTGAACCTTTATCAAATAATCTTAAAAATACCTCTGTGTAAAAAATTAGGAAAATACCTAAGATATGTTGTTTAAAGTAATAACTACCTGTATAACTGCTGTAAATAATAAATAAGATAGAGTGATGAAAGGAAGATAAATCACATCAAGTTTACATTAGTTACGTTTAAATTATGTGCTACATTCACTAGATTCATGATTCACTATTAATAATAGCAACCAAATTATCAACTGTTTAGAATATAAATTAAGTGAAAATATTACAGAAGGCAACTTACTGAGTATGACATATGCATATTATTAGAAATGAAAATGGTTGACTCTAAAGATATTAATTGATTTTAACATCTGCAATATTTTAGGTATTTAAGGCTGAGTTATTTGATCAAGTATTTACCAAAAAGATGATTTCTTATTTCTAAACCTAATTTTATTTTTTACTTCCTCAAATAACTTTAGAGCTTTATCAAAGCCAATAAATTTACAGGAATTAGCACTGGAAGTGGGGTTTTCTTTCTATTGCTAAAATCAGAAGCAGAGAATAAATGACTAACGTTTGAAAAGGTGTTTCTTTTTGCTTGTTATGCAAGAAGCGTAAGACTGAGGGGATGTGTCTGCTGATGATCTTCATTTTGCAAAGCTCTGAGGTGGTGAAAAGCATTGTGGGTGGAGAGACTGAGAGCTCATGTGTGTGTGTGTGTGTGTGTGTGTGTGTGTGTGTGTGTGTGTGTGCATGCATGTGTGTGTGTCTGTATGTGCAAGTGTGTGTGTGTTTCTTCTGTTTTCTAGTATTTCTCCCTCTTTTAGGAGGTCAGTGGAGTTCAATTAGCTTTATATCTTATATACTCCTACCCACTTCACAAATTCCCAATTCAGAACACTATAGCCAATTGTTTCCACCCTCTTAATATTTTCCAAGGAACATTAAATTCTAAGTTTGAGGCCTTGTTGGAAGCACTCAGAGAATACCCACATTATAGTAATGTCTGTTTCAAACTGCAGAATACTAATGAGGATTTAGGCGGTTTTAGGTAGAGTTTCAACACTTCAATGGGTATTGTGTTCCTTCTATGGTAATCATGGGCTGAAGAACCAAGCTAGATGAGCATAGCGGTACATGCTCTGCAGAGATCAGGTGAGCTGTGATGTTTCCATTTTTATATTGTTTCAGTCCTGACTCAATAGACTTGGGACTATCTAGCAACTTAAGCATGCATTAAATGTCTGTAAATATCCCACAAAGTGATCCTTCCTTTGTATTTCTGCAAATATGTCTTCTTCTTCAGCATCAACTGCCAATGGGGATGTGATGCACTACAGTCCATTACTGAGAATGGTTGCCATGTTAGTCCTTAGGGAGAACCAATGCCAGAGACAGAAATAAAATCTCTCTATTTGCTGGCTCATTTTATACCAACTGGACAGAAGCTAGAGTCATTGGAGAGGAGGGAACCTCAATCAAGAAAATAATTATATCAGATGGGGCTTACACAAGGCCGGGTGGCATTTTCTTGCACAGTGAATGATGAAAAATTCCCAACACATTGTGGCTTGTGATCCTTGGGCTGTTCCTATGTTTCATAAGAAAGCAGGTAGAGCAAGCAATGGGGAGCAAGCGAGTGAACACTGATCCTCCATGGGCCTGCATTCCAGAGTCCTTGCCTGTTTGAGTTCTTGCCTTGGTTTTCCTCAATGGACTGTTCCTCAGGATATTTAAGACAAATAAATCTTTCCTTCAAAATGCTGTTTCATCACAGTATACTAATTCTAATTAATATACTTGGTAAGTGGAAAATAACAAAGCAAGCTGTCCTTCCAAAATGTCATCCCTGTTACAACCCTAAAGCAGCATTTGTTTCTGTTCTCTCTTATCAGCTCCTCCTATTTGAAGAACTTGTTTTCCATGTTTAAAATTCCTCCTTGATATCTTCTATTGTATTCTTATGTGCTTATAGGCCATGTTCACAGGCAAGATCATGTCTGTGTGCAGTGAGGTATGTCCATAGCTCCCTTATACATATTCAAATTTCTTGATATTTTCTTTATATATAAAATTAATATTAGACATAGTCTATTGGACCTCAGCCTAAAGTTCAGACTTTCCTGATCAGATTAACTTGGGTAATTAGCCTTATAATTTCCAATAACTTTCTTATTATTATTTGTAGTTTTAATATTAGAAGTCCTTCATTATTTTGAAGGGATTGATTCCAGAAATATCCAGTCCTACTGTTCGGTACAATATATGCCTGAAGCTATTTAATTCTTTTGTATCCAGAAGTAAAGCTATCTCTAAATGGTTGTCCTATGCAAATGCCATGTGATTTCTGTGTAAATAGCGCCCATACTGTTCTTTAGGAAATGACTCCAAGAAAATAGTTTATACCTGTACAGAAATGTTCTAAAAATATTTAATCTGCTATAGATTGAATGCATGAATGCAGAATTTGTAATTATATAACACTAAGTATATCTACTACACAAAATGCTGTCTGTCTGTTTTAAATCACATTTAAGAAGACAGAAGGGAAAATTATATCATTGTCATGGAAACCAGTGAAATAGAGTCAAGCACGTTTCAAGTTTTCTGAAACTAAAACTAAGAAAAACCACCATAACTAGAAGTATCATAGGAACACAAATAGTAATGGTATACTTAAAAAAAATGAGAGATTATAACTGTTATTATAAGTGTTTACAAACAGTTGAATAAAAATTGTTAATATACTTTTAAAATATAGCAAGTCTAACCTAATTAAAAATATGATGGACTTCCAGGAGAGATATTTTGAAAAGTAAAATGCTCCTAACCTTTGAATATCAAATACTTTAAGAGTGTCACCAAATAAGCACACAATTAACCTGTATTGACATCACGGTGAAGCATTTTCTGAGCTCTGAGGCATGAAAGCAGAGATTATAATTCGATACTGACCCTAAGTAAATGAAGTAGTTTATACTGGTGACATTTAAAAGGAATGGTACAGTTGTAACATTTTCTTCTCATTTAAAGAAATAATAGAAGGTGCGAACTTCATTTTTACATTTCCATCTAAAAAAATTTAAAAGACAAAATGCTCTTCTTTGCTTCCAATTAATTCAAGATAATGTTTTCAAGAAATACTGCATTCTATGTATTCTTTGGTCTTACAGTGTTTATACATCTTCCTATTGAACTTTTAAGAGTTTGAAAAATTGATTACAATTTATAGTTCGCACTATAGATATGTACTTCATTCAGTGACATAACTATAGAACTGAGGTAGAGAAAGTTATATGCTGTTTGAAAATTTAGAGCAAACTTGGTATACTGAATAACCTATTAGTTTCTTACAACAAAAGCATATGAATGAAAGCAATGGTCATCAGACAAAATTATAGCAAACACAAATAGAACCCATTGACACATCTCATAGATTCTGTTTGTTTGGTTGTGTGAAAATCTGAATTCGAATTTGTAGGAACAAAATGGTAACAAATTAAAGAAACATTTTCAGTTGATTTTTTCCCTCTATCTTTATTAACTTGGGTATTTCTTATTAACATTTCAAATGTTATTCCCTTTCCCAGTTTCCGGGCTAATATCCCCCTAACGCCTCCGTCTCCCCTCTTATATGGGTGTTCCCCTCCCCATCCTTCCCCGATTACCACGCTCCCCCCAACAAACACATTCACTGGGGGTTTAGCCTTGGCAGGACAAAGGGCTTCTCCATCCACTGGTGCTCTTACTAAGCTATTCATTGCTACCTATGCAGTTGGAGCCCGAGGTCAAACTATGTATACTCTTTGGGTAGTGGCTTCCCTGGAAGCTCTGGTTGGTTGGCATTGTTGTTCATGTGGGGTATCAAGCCCCTTCAAGCTCTTTCAGTCCTTCCTCTGATTCCTTCAACGAGGTCGCATTCTTAGTTGAATGGTTTGCTGTTGGCATTCGCCTATGTATTTGCCATATTCTGGCTGTCTCTCTCAGAAGTCATCTACATCCAGTTCCTATCAGCCTGCACTTCTTTGCTTCATCCATCTTATAAAGTTTGGTGGCTGTATATATAGGGGACACATGTGGGGCAGGCTGTGAATGGGTGTTCCTTCAGTCTCTATTCTGAACTATGATTCCCTATTCCCTCCCAAGGGTGTTCTTGTTCCCCCTTTTAAGGAAAGAGTGAAGCATTTGCATTTTGGTCATCCTTCTTGAGTTTCATGTGTTCTAGGCATCTAGGGAAATTCAAGCATTTGGGCTAATAGCCACTTATCAATGAGTGCATACCATGTGTGTCTTTCTTTGATTGGGTTACCTCACTCAGGATGATATTTCCCAGTTCCATCCATTTGCCTATTAACTTCATAAAGTCATTGGTTTTGATAGCTGAGTAGTATTCCATTGTGTAGATTTACCACATTTTCTGTATCCATTCCTCTGTTGAAGGGCATCTGGGTTCTTTCCAGCGTCTGGCTATTATAAATAAGGCTGCTATGAACATAGTGGAGCATGTGTCTTTTTTTATACGTTGGGGCATCTTTTGGTATATGCCCAAGAGAGGTATTGCTGGATTCTCAGGTAGTTCAATGTCCAATTTTCTGAGGAACCTCCAGACTGATTTCCAGAATGGCTGCAGCAGTCTGCAATCCCACCAACAATGGAGGAGTGTTCCTCTTTCTCCACATCCTTGCCAGCATTTGCTGTCACCTGAATTTTTGATCTTAGCCATTCTCACTGGAGTGAGGTGGAATCTCAGGGTTGTTTTGATTTCCATTTCCCTTATGACTAAAGATGTTGAACATTTCTTTAGGTGTTTCTCAGCCATTCGGCATTCCTCAGCTGTGAATTCTTTGTTTACCTCTGAACCCCATTTTTAATAGAGTTATTTGTCTCCCTGCAGTCTAACATCGTGAGTTCTTTATATATTTTGGATATAAGCCCTCTATCAGTTTGTAGGATTGGTAAAGATCTTTTTCCAATCTGTCGGTTGCCATTTTTCCTAACCACAGTGTCCTTTGCCTTACAGAAGGTTTGTGGTTTTATGAGATCCCATTAGTGGATTCTTAATCTTAGAGCTTAAGCCATTGGTGTTTTTTTCAGGAAATTTTCCTAAGTGCCCATGTGTTCGAGATTCTTCTCTACTTTTTCTTCTATTAGTTTCAGTGTATCTGGGTTGAAGTGGAGGTCCATCATCCACTTGGACGTAAGCTTTGTACAGGGTGATAAGAATGGATCGAACTGCATTCTTCTACATGCTGATCTCCAGCTGAACTAGCACCATTTGCTGAAAATGCTATCTTTTATCCATTAGATGGTTTTGGTTCCTTTGTCAAAAATCAAGTGACCATAGGTGTGTGGGTTCATTTCTGGGTCTTCAATTCTATTCCACTGGTCTATCTGTCTCTGTACCAATACTATACAGTTTTTATCACTGTTGCTCTGTAATACTGCTTGAGTTAAGGGATAGTGATTTCCCCTGAAGTCTTGTTATTGCTGAAAATAGTTTTAGGTATCCTGGGTTTTTTGTTATTCCAGATGAATTTGCAAATTTTTCTATCTAGCTCTATGAAGAATTAGGTTGGAATTTTGATGGGGATTGCATTGAATCTGCAGATCCCTTTTGGTAAAATGGCCATTCTTACTATATTAATTCTGCTAATCCATGAGCATGGGAGATCTTTCTATCTTCTGAGATCTTCAATTTCTTTCTTCAGAGGCTTGAAATTCTTATCATACAGATCTTTCACTTGCTTGGTTAAAGTCACACCGAGGTGTTTTATATTATTTGGATCTTTTATGAAGGGTGTCATTTCCCTAATTTCTTTCTCTGCTTGTTTCTCTTTTGTGTAGAGGAAGGCTACTGATTTGTTTGAGTTAATTTTATACCCAGCCACTTTGCTGAAGGTGTTTATCAGGTTTAGTAGTTCTCTGGTGGAACTTTTGGGATCACTTAAGTATACAATCATATCGTCTGAAATAGTGAAATTTTTACTTCTTCCTTTTCAATCTGTATCCCTTTGATATCCTTTTGTTGTCTGATTGCTCTGGCTTGGACTTCGAGAATAAGTAGGGAGAGAGTGGGCAGCCTTGTCTAGTCCCTAATTTTAGTGGGATTGCGTCAAGTTTCTCTCCATTTATGTTAAAATTAGCTACTGGTTTGCTGTCTATGGCTTTTACTATGTTTATGTATGGGCCTTGAATTCCTATTCTTTCCAGGACTTTTATCATGAAGGAGTATGGAATTTTGCCAAATGCTTTCTCAGCATCTAATGAAATGATCATGTGTTTTTTATCTTTCAATTTGTTTATGTAGTGGATTATGTTGGTTCTTTTCCATGTATTAAACCATCCCTGCATCCCTGGAATGAAGCCTACTTGATTCTGATGGATGGTTGTTTTGATGTGCTCTAGGATTTCGTTTGCAAGAATTTTATTAAGTATCTTTGCGTCGATATTCATAAGGGAAATTGGTGTGAAGTTCTCTTTCTTTGTTGGGTCTTTGTTTGGTTTAGGTATAAGAATAATGCTGGCTTCATAGAAGGAATTCGGTAGCTCTCCATCTGTTTCGATTTCGTGGAATAGTTTTGATAGTATTGGTATGATGTCTTCTATGAAGGTCTGATAGAATTCTGCAATGAACCCATCTGGACCTGGGCCCTTTTTGATTGGAAGACTTTTAATGACTGCTTCTATTTCTTTAGGAGTTATGGGGTTATTTAAATGGTTTATTTGTTCCTGATTTAACTTATGTACTTGGTATCTGTCTAGGAAATTGTCCATTTCCTTCAGATTTTCAAGTCTTCTTGAAGATAGGCTTTTGTAGTAGGATCTGATGATTTTTTGAATTTCCTCTGGCTCTGTTGTATGTCTCCCTTTTCATTTCTGATTTTGTTAATTTGGACACACTCTCTGTGTCCTCTGGATAGGCTAGCTAGGGGTTTCTCTATCTTTTTGATTTTCTCAAAGAACCAGCTTTTGGTTCTGTTGATTCTTTGTATGGTCCTTTTTGTTTCTACTTGGTTGATTTCAGCTCTGAGTTTGATTATTTCCTGCCTTCTACTTCTCCTGGGTGTGTTTGCTTCTTTTTGTTCTAGAGCTTTTAGGTGTGCTGTCAGGCTGCTGATATATGCTCTCTCCTGGTTCTTTCTGCAGGCACTCAGAGCTATGAGTTTTCCTCTTAGTACAACTTTCATTGTGTCTCATAAGTTTGAGTATGTTGTACCTTCATTTTCATTAAATTCTAAGAAGTCTTTAGTTTCTTTCTTTGTTTCTTCCTTGACCTGGTTATCATTGAGAAGAGCATTGTTCAACTTCCTTGTATATGTGGTCATTCTTTCCTTACTGTTATTGAAGACCAGCTTTAGCCCATGGTGGTCTGATAGGACTCATGGGATTATTTCTATCTTTCTTTATCTGTTGCGGCCTGCTTTATGACCGATTATATGGTGAATTTTGGAGAAAGTACCATGAGGTGATGAGAAGAAGGTATATCCTTTTGTTTTAGGATAGAATGTTCTATAAATATCTCTTAAAACCATTTGGTTCATGACTTCTCTTAGTTTGTCTGTCTTTGTTTGATTTCTGTTCCCATGATATGTCCATTGATGAGACTGGGGTGTTGAAATCTCCTACTACTATTGTGTGAGTTGCAATGTGTGCTTTGAGCTTTAGTAAGGTTTCTTTTATGTATGTAGGTGCCCTTGTATTGGGAGCATAGATATTTAGGTTTGAGCGTTCATCTTGGTGGATTTTTCCTTTGATGAATGTGTAGTGTCCATTCTTATCTTTTTGATGATTTTTGTTGAAAATCGATTTTATTCGATATTAAAATGGCTACTCCAACTTGCTTTTCCAGACCATTTACCTGGAAAGCTGTTTTCCAGCCTTCTACTCTGAGGTAGTGTCTGTCTATGTCTCTGAGGTGTGTTTCCTGTAGGCAGCAAAATGTTGGGTCCTCATTGTGTATCCAGTTTGTTAATCTGTGCCTTTTTATTGGGGAATTGAGTCAATTGATGTTGAAAGATATTAAGGAATAGTGATTGTTGATTCAGGTTATATTTGTGGTTGGATGTGAGATTATTTTTGTGCTTGTCTTCTCTTTGTTTTGTTGCAAATTGATTAGGTTCTTGCTTTTTCTAGGGTCTAGCTTGCCTCCCTGTGTTGGGCTTTCCCTTTATTACATTTGTAGGGCTGGATTTGTAGAAAGATATTGTGTAAATTTGGTTTTGCCATGGAATATATTGGTTTATCCATCTATGTTAATTGAGAGTTTTGTAGGATACAATTACCTGGGCTGGCATTTGTGTTCTCTTAGGGTATGTATGTCATCTGCCCAGGATCTTCTGACTTTCATAGTCTCTGGTAAGAAATCTGGTGTAATTCTGATAGGTCTGCCTTTATATGTTACTTGACCCTTTCCCTTACTGCTTTTAATATTCTTTCTTTGTTTTGTGCATTTGTTGTTTTGACTATTATGTGACGGGAGGAGTTTCTTTTCTGGTCCAATCTATTTGGAGTTCTGTAGGCTTCTTGTATGTTTATGAGCATCTCTTTCTTTAGGTTAGGGAAGTTTTCTTCTATGATTTTGTTGAAGATATTTACTGTTCCTTTGAGCTGGGAATCTTCACTCTCTTCTATACCTATTATCCTTAGGTTTGATCTTCTCTTTGTGTCCTGGATTTCCTGTGTGTTTTGGGCCAGTATCATTTTCCATTTTCCATTATCTTTGACAGTTGTGTCGATGATTTCTACAGAATTTTCTGCTCCTGAGAGTCTCTTTTCTATCTCTTGTATTCTGTTGGTGATGCTTATATCTATGGCTCCTTGTGTCTTCCTTTGGTTTTCTACATACAGGGTTGTTTCCCTTTGTGCTTTCTTTATTGCTTCTATTTCCATTTTTAATTCCTTCACCTGTTTGATTTTGTTTTCCTGTAATTCTTTCAGGAATTTTTGCATTTCCTCTCTATAGGCTTCTGCTTGTTTATTTGTGTTTTTCTACATTTCTCTAACAGAGTTCTTTATGTCTTTCTTGAAGTCCTCCATCATCATGAGCAAATATGATTTTAAATCTAGATCTTGCTTTTCTGGTGTGTTTGTGTATTCAGTGTTTGCTTTGGTGGGAGAATTGGGCTCCGATGATGCCATGTAGTCTTGGTTTCTGTTGCTTGGGTTCCTGAGCTTGCCTCTTGCCATCACGTTGTCTCTGGTGTTACCTTGTTCAGCTATTTCTGACAGTGGCTAGACTGTCTTATAGGCCTGTGTTTCAGGAGTGCTGTAGACCTGTTTTCCTGTTCTCTTTCAGCCAGTTATGGTAACAGAGTGTTCTGCTTTCAGGCGTGTAGTCGTTCCTGTCTACTGGTCTTCAGGTGTTTCTGTGGGTGTGTGTCCTGAGTCCACCAGGCAGGTCACTTGGAGCAGAAAATTTGGTCTTACCTCTGGTCTCAGGCCTGGAGTTGCTTCTCAGAGCCAGGTTTCAGCTCTCTGTGAGGGCAGCAACCAGAAGGGACTGCCCTGCCTTTGCTCGGGATCTGTGCACAGTGGGCCCAGATGGTGCTAGGCGTTTTCCTCTGGAGTCAGAAATGTGGGCAGAGAGTAGTCTTCTCTGGCTTCCCAGATGTGTCTGCCCCTCTGAAGGTCTAGCTCTCCCTCCCACGTGATTTGTGTGCAGGGAGCTCTTTGACAGGGTCCCTTCAGATCAAGGAGGTGTCTGGACTGCAGTGTTGAGTGCCCCTATCTTCCTGTTCCCAGACACCCTATACAGTTTCCTCTTGGACCAGTGATGTGGGCAGTGGTGGACAATACTGGAGGTCTCTCCTGCCCTGCAGTCTCAGGAGTGCCCGACTCTCTGTTCGGTGAGTTGTCTCTCCCATGGGGTTTAGGAGAAGGGAGCTGTGGACAGGGATCAGTGAGGTTCTGGGAACATTATCTCCTTTAGAGTCCCCTCTCTCCTGACCATGCAGCCCTGAGCCTGACCTCCTCATAGGCGTCCACATGCTCCCCAGTTGAATTTTCTTAACGTATACCTGTTTAGTCTTCAAATTCATTCTGGTTTCTTACTAAACCCACCTCCTGCTTTGACGTGTGAAGTTGACAAAGGAAAAATTTAATACAACTCTTTCAGTATTTCTTTGTCTTTTCTCCTAGAATGGTGCATCCTACCTATTCAGTGTTGATTCAGAAACACTTAGATCTGAGAGTGTTAAATGACTTCAACAAATGGGATTTTGGATCATTTAGGTCTAGCATTTTGGGGCACCTAGACTTGCATTTGGTATGAAGTAACCCCTTAATTACAAAGTCTAGAACAATTTACAAGTGGTATAAAAATTATGAGCAGATTAGAAATGAGCATTGAACTGTGAAACTATATAATCCTGAGTAAAGTTTACAGTGGTGATCAAATAAAATTTATAATAAAGGACATTTATCACATCCTTAGTAATCCGCACCATCCATTTTTCAATACAAGGTAATTGGATATAAATAGTGAGCAGAAGTCATAAAACAACCACAATTAGCCTTTTTAATGGACAATTGCATTTCTTTAAATTCTTTAACTTTCAAGACATATGCTATTAATTATTTCTTATTGGTTATCTTTAACTACGGTCAGTCAAAATGTGCATAAGAGATTCATGTCACAATTATGCACACACAGACACACACACACACACACACACACACACAGAAACAGACGCACACTCACACTCACATACTTTTCCCAGAAACATTCAGAAAGTACTTCAAAATACTCTATCCCAAAATACCATGAATTCAGAGTAAGCCTGTGAAAACCCAAGAAAATGTATTACATCATGTGGGAAAGTTATAATAGTTTATAACAATTGACTATTGTCTTCTAGAGTTTAATAAGTATTATCTCAACTTTATAGAAAATGTTTGGAAGTTGCTTTAGAAATATAGCATTGACATCTGGGACACCCAAGCTCAATGTTCAGTAAAAGTTCAATTATCCAAAGCACTTCTTGCTATGGAGTTCCCATTCTTTGATCTTCTCTTAATATTGGACTCTGGTGAAACAAATCTACTCTGGTGTCTAAAATCTACTCTCCTTTCTTTTGCTAGATCTTACAGGATATCACACTCTGCTGGTTTAACTCAAGAAAACATCATTTCTTGTTGCAAGTGATTCTGTACATTTCAGATGCAAACTGATTTTTCTGTTTTATAGCATGTGCTACTATTTAAGCAAAAGTTTATCTTAGAAGAACAAGAAACAGCAGAATAAACTATAATTGTATATTTGACATCCAACTATTATCAACTTCACTGAGGGAGAATGTTTTATCTTGGCAGCTCCTGGTTGTTCAGTAATCAGACATGTCGAAAAGAGGAGAGGAGTTATTTAGGATTACGATGAACATTTCTGCACAATTATTTGAATTTATCAAACTCTATGCCAGTGCTTTTTTGTTTGTAAACTATTAACAAGACATAAAATCAATTTAATGGCTCATAATCAGCACTTAAAAGGTAACTAGAATGGAACAAAATGTAACAGAGTCTCCCAGAGCATGATTTATACTGAGTTGAGGGAACTTCTGCAGTATGGGAGTTCCAGTTCACTGCTATATTCCAAATACCTTAAGGCCATAATTCTCAGTGTGGTCAAAATGGAGCATTGTCCCTTGGAGGAGGGAATAGATCATATGAAGTCATGAATGTGGGGTTCCAGTCATGAGATTAGTGTCTGTGATGGTTTGAATAAAATGACCCCTGTAGTTCCACAGGGAGTGGCACTATTAAGAAGCATGGCTTTGACCTTGGAAGTGCAAATCACTATTGGGTAAGCTTTGAGGTCTCAGAAGTTCAAGTTAAACCTACCATTTCTGTTGCATGTGGATCAAGATGTAGAACTCCCAGCTCCTTCTGCAACATCACGTCTGCCTGCATGCTGCCATGTCATGCTTCTTGCTGTGATGATAATGGAGTAGACCTCTAAAATTGTAAGCCAGCCAAAATTAAATGTATTTTGCTTGTTCATTTTTTTATTGCTATGGTCCTGGTGTCTTTCCACAGCAATAGAAATCCTAAGACAGTGTCCTCATGAAAAGAAAATGATGTTGTGAGGTCACTTTATCTGTCGGCACAAAATCAGGCTATGTAATCACAGCACTAAGAAGAGGACCTGACCAAAACTGAATGAAGCTGACTGATTGCTAACACTTGACCTTCAGAATGCTGGAGAAACATTGTTGTTCTAGACACTAGACTATGAGACTATGGAAATTTGCTGTAGCAAGTAGACTAACTAGACATTGGTTATGTTAATTTGTTTGTTTCTGAGTTAAAGTAAAACAAAAACAAAATAATTTCATATACCTCATTTTTCCACAGTTAAAAAGTTATTAACCTACACTTTCACTGCCCAACCTATCTGTTCACTTGACTCAGATGTAAATACAAAGTCACACAAGTGTAAATCATCCCAATGAAGAAATCATAGTACACATGAAATGTTCCCTTTCGTGTTGAACTTTGCACTGTTACACAATGGCCCTTTATCTAACTTGGTTAGTGTTTTTATATCTCTGAAATGAAAAAATAGTCATACTTACTGACGCTCTAATGAGAAGCCCACTCTATATTATGATTGAAAATAGTTAGCTAATGTTTTAACAACCTGGTTTCTTTTCCCTTACGATTTTTTTTTAAATTTTCGTGTTCCATTTCAGTTTTTCTGAATTTGAAAGTCTATTAAAATTGGAGTCACCTGCCTTTCACACATTACCCTGTCTTTAGATGCTCTCTATGTCACTTTTAGTATTTTAATCTAAATATATCTATATCAAGCCTATATACCAAGCACAGAAACACCAGGAAACCTTTGGAAGATCATTATAATCAAAAGACTTCAGGATCATCCTCCTACCTATTTTCTATTCATAGATAAATGGACAAAATAGCAGCATTCCATCTGGTTTATTCCACTGGGCTTCAAATATGCCATCTGGCCCATTTTCTGTAATAATATTCATCTCGTCCAACTATTCTGCAAAATAAATACTGAGTCAACCTGGTGTCAGAATTACTTGTTGAAGGGTTACTCATTAAGCGATTTTTTGTTTTGTTTGTGTTTTTGTTGTTTTCAAAGTAACAACAAACTTTTCTCCTGACACAGGATTATTTTGGGACATCTTTCCCTCTGAGTTCTGTGATCACATCTGATGAGAATCTTCACAGTTTAACAAGCATCACATTGGCTGTCTCCCACATTTTTTGTGATAAAATAATGGCTAATAATCATTTCAACAAAACGTTCAAGTTCAAGTTCTTAAGGAGGAGGCTGACAGGTCAATTGTAGCTTAATTCTTCCAAGCCCTAGGTCTTCAGTATGTATATTCAACAATAGGGTCTTACCTTCAAGTGATGGTAGGAAACCGAAGAACAATAGCATTGTTCTATGTTGTTTTGAGTCTCTAGACTGCCCTAGCTAAAAACTTGAAGGGACATTTCCTATGTATAACATTGGTGTTTCTGCATGAGGTGAGCAAGAGAAGACTGAAAAGAGATGGAGAAAGCTTAAATTCCACTGGCAGATTCTTAAAAAACAGTCTTATTTCCAAAATATGAAGAGTGTAGACTCTTCTTTACCCTTGTCTTCTAACATTTGGACTTAATTACACAGTATGCTGTTTTCTGAAAAAATAAAGTTATTTTTTATATTGGAAAATAAAGTGCAATTTTCTTTTTAAAAAATAATAATGGCTAATACTCCTAGAGCTTGGAAACTTTTGCATTAGCTTAGGGGCATTAGAAAACACAGTACCTCTCTACCTAGAGCCACAGACCTTTAACCACATAAGTTGTACCACACACATATTTCTATAACAGCAATAAAAACAATTTTTAAAGATTTTAAATGAAATTTCCCAAACGCAATAAACAGTGGCTTTACAAAGTATAAGCAGCCAGTTTTGTTAGTGTTATTGAATCTCTTTCTGTCCTAGCTTATTGCATGAAAGGCAGGGTAAAACTTAATAGAGCCTTTGAGTCAAAGTGTTCTCTATCTAAATTACTTAGGAGGCAACAAATACGCTATGTGAAGGAAATGGTCAGTATTAAAACTCTAAGTGTGTGGCTCAGAGGAGTGCAAGTGACTCTGTGTCACACAGATGGATGCTCACAATACTGTGGATTAAGGGCAGGTGGCAGGAGCAAAGTGGCCAATAGGTTTGTTTAATGGAGTGTTTTTTTCCTTGCACTACTAATGAAACAGAAGGCTGTTTATCTGCTAGTAAATATTTAATGTTAGACGTACAATTTGTTTCTCCGTTCACAAAATTACAGTTTCTTAGAAAGTGTGCAATTGCTAAGACCGTAATACTTCTTACTAATGGTAGAGTCTAGTTTTCTTTTTGAGGTGTGGAAGCACAGTAATCTTTGGAAAGATGAATATAACAAGCCCATGGAACCCTTTACTGTTTTATGCGGTAATTAATACTATCATGTGTATTCGTACTATGTGTGTTTTTAATGCATCGAACATGCCAAACTTATTATGAATGCAAGTGTATGTGTACATCTATAATATCAAAATTAATATGTAGGCAGAATAGATTCTACTATGCAATCTATATTTTCTTTTATGATATATATATATAATAAGAAAATTAATAGCACAAAAAAAACATGTGTTCACACACTGCAAATATGCTGTTTACTCACTGACAAGCTTCTATTGAAAAACTGTTTTGAAGTTTGGTTTTCACTGCTGTTATAGAAAAAGGTAGTCCAGTCATTTTAATAAGTCATTGCATTATATATGTATAATATACATTATTTCTCTGAGTATATGTAAATGTGCATGTATAAAATTTCCAGGTTTCCTCATTTCTATGTGTAATGCTCAGAAACCATAAAACCATCAACAATACTGCATATTCATCAGCATCACCTAGGACAAGAACTTTATCCTTCCCAGCTGAGTGTCCCTCTGACTCAACCAGAATGTGTCATTTTCCCTTCCATTTTCACTTTTTTATAAGCTTGATTACTGCATTGGCCTCATTTTATTTTTATAATTATATTTATTCTACCTGGTCTTTCAAGAAACAAAAGACTTTTTTTTATTAAAGAAATATGGTGTTCTGTTTAATGAACTAAAGCTTATAAAAAGACCTGTGGAATGTCAGACATGCTAATATAAAGCATGCATATTAATATATTTTATTTACTTGAGTAGCGTTTTTATGATATTTCTTTTTTTATAGTCCAGTCATTAGCCCCCTCCCTTTCTGTCCTCCCACAGTTCCTCATTCCATGTCTCCAAAAGGATACCCCCACCCCCTCTGCCACTAGGTCTCCCTGTTCCCCGGGGCCTCAAGTCTTTAATGGTTAGGCACATCTTCTCCCATTGAGGCCAGACCAGACAGTCAAATGCTGAAACTGGGGGTCTCAGACCAGCTCCTCTATTCTGCCTGGTTGGTGGCTCAGTGTAAAGAAGCCTCCAAAAAACCAAATAACCCAATCAATAAAAAAAATGGGGTATAAAGCTAAACAGAGAATTCACAACAGAGGAACCTTGAATGGTTGAGAAGCACTTACAGAGATGTTCAAAGTCCTTAGTGATCAGGCAAATGAAAATCACAATGATCCTGAGATTCCACCTTACAGCAATCAGAATGGCTAAGATCAAAAACTCAGGTGATAACACATGTTGGCAAGGATCAGCAGAAAAAAAACACTCCTCTATTGCTGGTCAGATTGCATACTGATACAACCACTCTGGAAATCAATCTCGAGATTCCTCTGAAGATTGGAAATAGATCTATCTGAAGACCCAGCAATAACAACCACTCTTGGGCATGTACCCAAAAATTCCCCACTGTACCACAGGGTCATGTGCTCTATTATGTTCATAGTGGCCTTATCTGTGTTAGCCAGAAGCTGGAAACAACCCAGACGTCCCATAACAGAAGAATGGATACAGAAAATGTGGCTCATTTACACAATGGAATACAATTCAGCTATTAAGAATGAGACCATCATGAATTTTGTAGGCAAATGGATGGAACTAGAAAATGTCATCCTGAGGTAGGTAACTCAGATCCAAAAGGACATGCATGGTATGTACTGACTAATAAGTGGATATTAGCCAAAAATGTACAAAGCATCTAGGATACAATACACTGAACTCAAGCTTAACAAGCAGACGGGCCCAAATGGGAATGTCAATCCCACTTAGGAGGGAGAAGAAAGCAGTCACAGGGTAGAGGAGGGAGGGGCCCGAGTGGGGTAGGAGAGAGGGAGGGGAAAGAGAGCATGATCAGGTATGGGTGAAGAGACAAGAGAGAAGCCCTGAGGGCCAGTAGAATGAATGGAAATATGCAATCTCGGGGAGAGGGAGGGGTTTAAAACGTATCAGAGACCTGGGAGGTGAGAGAGTCTCAGGAATCAAAGGGAGGGAACTTAGATAAAATTCCCAACCATGGGCAGAGGGAACTCATGGAGTCCGTTTTCAGTAGAAAGACAGGGCATCAAGGGAAGAGATGGGGTTGCTATCCCAGAGCCTGAGGAAAAGGAGCTCCAGTGACAGGCCCAAGTTGGGATCTATCTCAAGGGGAGGTTTCAAGGACTGATGCTATTACTGATGCTGTGGTGTGCTTACAGAGAAGAGCCTAGCATGGCTGCCCTCTGAGAGGCCCACCAGCACCTGACTAAAACAGAAGCAGATACCAATGGACTAAAGTCTGGGACCCTGCGGTTGAATTAGGGAAAGGCTGGAAGAAGGTGAGGAGGGCGACCCTATAGAAAGCCCACTGACCTCATTTTATATAAAATTTGGAAGTATTTCTTCTTTGCTGAGTGGTTTATTCCACTTGGTGTGTCATCATGTGTATTCTTTTATATAAGAAAAAAATATATATGGAATTTATATTTATGTATATATAATATATGAATATAAAAAGTTGTAATGCAATTAGATCCTTATTTATTTATTTTTATTATTTTAAGCTAAAATATGATAACACGATTTTCCTATCTTCTTTCCTTCTAACTTTTACCTTCTAACTCTTCCTTTCCTTGCTCCCTCTCAATTCTTTTAATTTATGTGCAAATACAAGCGTCTTGAGTCCAGTCAGTGTTTTTTAGATGTTTATGGTTTCAAGACTGACCATTTGGACTATGGATTGGTCCATGTAAGGTAGTTCCATTCCACAATAGCAGGTCTGTTTGTGTTTTAACTAGTTTGGTAGCCATACTGTTGAAGTTTACCTGTCCTTTCTAGGAGACACAATCTTACAGACAATCTCCTGGTTCTTTAGCTCTAGCAATCCTTCTACCCCCCTTTCCGGAATGTTCCCAAAGCCTCTGAGGCAGGAGTTTTGTAGTGATACTTTTTGGAGCTGGGTAACCCACAATCAGTTTTTCTCTGCAGTTCTGTGGTTACATTTTAAACCAGTTGTAGTTTTCTCTAATGGGCTCTGTTGCAAAGATAAGTTCCTTTAATGAGAGGTGAGAGCTTTATATATCTGTGAATTTGAGGATAACTACTTCCCTGACCCTTAGAGACCTTCTCTAAGAGATCCTTCTATAGCCACTTTACACCACCAACATTATTCGGAACTGCAGTTTTACCATCTTTATTAAATTCTAAATTCTCTACTGAGAATTCTAAGCAATTACTTTTGTTTCAACTTGTGTAGTTTAAGATTCATTATTTCGGTGGACATGATGATGTGTATTTGACATTAAAATATTAATAAATCAGTTTTGCCCCTGTAAATATTCCCCCTACTAATCCAATTATTCCTTTGTGCTCCTTGCTCTTGAACTGGAAAACACTAGTCTGTTTCCATCTGCATAATGCTTTCTTGTCTTCATTTCACTGATACATATTTGATGTTGTGTGATTGGCATTTTGTGTAATAAAAATCTTTTACACAACAATGCGAATTTACTATTGACCTCTTACAATGGTTTAAGAACTTAATATTTTTGTAGATAAATTCCACCCCATTGAATATAATTCTGGTAGAATAGGTTGTTTATTCTCTAATCTATTAGATATCATGTTCCTTGTTTATAAACTCCGATAGGATAACTGAAGTTTTGTAGACATTTGCTTATATATCTGCGTGGACATATGTTTTAGAGATCATTTGGCTAAATATGTGTGAGTAAGGTAGCTAAATCATATGGAAATATTGTGTTACAGGTTGACAGAATCAGCCTATTTGTGTTTGAAAATTGTTTTACAAATTTATATTTTACTAACAATATCTTAGAATTTTTACTAGGTTTGAATTTTTAACCAGCAACTCAGCAACTTCAGAGAAAACCTGATAAATGAAAAATTTTTTGTTGCTTTTAAATCACGTTTCACACCCCCACTGATTTCTTATTTAATATAAAATCTGGTTATTCTGTGCATCAGTGCTGGGAGTCTTCAGTCAAAAAGAGCCCAGCCAATTTACATCACCACTTCTAGGCTATGCAATCTCAGGTAGTGACGATCTCTGTGAGTTTAATGTAAACTCATGAAAATAGTAACAACAACCGCATCTTAAAAGCATTGACATGGAAGAATGATTGTGAGGCCTTCAGGGAAACATGGCGTCATTGATTCCCACCACAAACAAGGCAGTGCTCCTCTGCTTATGACTGGTTTCCTAGTATGTGTTTAATACACAGTCTTCAAGTAACCTTACTCCCACTTAGTATTTGAAAAGGAGTTCAATTTCGTAGATTATTATTAAGATACGGGTTTGTCTTGTTTATCAACCTGATGACATCTAGAATCGGCTAAGAGATGTGCCCCTGGCTGTGTATTGCCTGACGCATACCCTCCTTTAGAAAGAGCAGTGTCTTCTGTGATGAGGTACTAGGGAGAAGGTATGCTTCTGGCTTGCCCAACTTCACTCTTGCCAGTGAGTACAATAACAGAGTGGTCTGTTATTGCTGCTGCCGCCAATCTCTGCTAGCACTGGAACTCAGCTTCTTTGGGATCCGAAGTGAAGCAAAAGAGTTAGTTCTTCAAAAGTCCTCCACACCTTCAGTGCTCTACTGGGGCAGATGAGGTTTCCCTGGCTTGGGGACCAAGCAGCAACTGGAGTCACAGCCTTTCCTGCATGCAGATAGCCATTGTAGAACTTCTTGGCATGTAGCATATACACTGATCCAATCAATCCCCTTTTATATTCATTATACTCATCAGCATTTTTACGGATTTTTTGACTTGCAGGTGTGGTCTCTGTCAATATCCTCAGGGCTTCCTCTGCTGGTTGCTTCGGCAGGGAACTTGGACATAAAGTGACACCTTATATTATATTTTAACTACCTATCTGTGCTATACACAGTTATTCTTCATAAATATTCTACTATTTAGCATAGAAGATTGAAAAATTATAATTGTTATTGTATGACAGACTGTGTGTTGGGAAGAGGTGCATGCATTTATTTGCATATGTGCCAACACTCTCAGTGCCATCTCATAGAAAAGTTCTCTTCTCAGAGCCAGGACTCTGTGGTTTCAGTAACTACACTTGTTTTTCCTCTGCATATTTCTTCCTGGCAAAGGTATGTTTAAAATTAGGAATTTCTGTTGACCATCTTTAGTTACCTATCTACAACTTATGAGTAATATATTTGTTAGAAGTTCCTTATAATTTGTTCAGTAAAGTTTATTGAGTGCCTAAAATTTCCTGGAAGAAAATAGTTGGTGCATTTAACCAGAAACACTTGGTCCTACTGTTAATAACTATTCTGTAAATATGTATTCAGTGTAAGTATTACAGGAACCACATAACATGTGTTATAAATGGATGTGCCTTTCTATACTTCATGTACTTAAGAATAGTCAGAATAAAAAGGTTAAAACTTTAAAATATGCCTAGGAGTGTACTCTCTTACATTCTTTTCTGTCACAAGAGAATAAACTTGTAATTAGTACATATCTAATCTTTATCACTCAATCTCATAATCAAAATAAGTGTATGTTCATTTAACCAGCTGTTTGAAAAATATCTCTCCTTGAACCAAACATTAACCCAGATGTAACAAATGCTAAGGAGGTTATTTGCATAGTATACCAGTCATAGCTGTAATAGAGCATGTACGTGCACACAAACAATGTTAGTACTTAGCCATCGGGTACATGACCTCGGGAATTCACAGTGTATATTACTGTACGTGGTCAAATGCATCAACTACCCCACAGATGAAATGTAGGTAAGATACAACAGGGAGGAGAAACTTAAAGTGACTACCGACTAAGCAAATGATGGAGTTGAAAAATAATCTAGTGCGTAAAATGTATGGAGCACATGGGAGATGGATGAGACGTCAGGCCGTTATAAATAGGAAGAAAGTCTCCAGGAAGAAAGTGGTCAAAAATGATTAAGATACCAGGCTGGAAAACAGAAAGGAAGGTCCACCAGTAGGATGTTAATAGTGACCCGCAAGTAGATTCACAGAGCTGGAATTGATTTCTGTGTTTCAGTAGGACATGTGGTAAGGAAATGGGCTTCCTAATAAAATGGAGTCTCTCTGATTGAAAATGTAGACTATTTGTCTCTTGTTTTATAGTCACACTTCTAAAACTCACCTATTCTCTTGTTTCCAGTCCCCTTTTCCCACTTCTGTTCTTCCATACTTTTAAACCAAGTACTTTACTATTGGTAAACACAAGAACTTGACTCAGAGCGAATGGTGACACTCCAGGGGGGCTTTCCTGCTGTTGCCCTACACATATATGCTTTGACCGATGGGGTCACAGCACCAGGAAAAACACACGAGAAGGCAAAGTGGCTGAGAGGAAAGGATTTATAGATTTCAAGTTTGGGACTTATGTAGCCGGTAAAAATAAAAAGGCATAAACACCATCACTTCTCCAATATCTCATGGGACCCCCAATAGACATGAAGGTGCCCATAAGGCAGTGTCTGGCATGGAGGCTGCAAACCTTGGATGAGGCAGCAAAGGACCCTGGCTGAGGACAGGGAAGGAAGCTAATGGCCCAGCAGGGAACTCTTTGCCCCTTGCTACTCACTTCCTGCCCTTGAATTCCCAGTGGTAGCTCCTGCTGCCAGTAACATGGGCCCCTGGCACATCAAGGCATCTATTGGGAGCCATGGATATGGGTCTGCCCCAAAAGGCACAATGCTGAGGTCGGCTTGGTTACACAAAGACCATCTTACTTGGTGTGCAGAGTAAGCTATTGGGGGCAGGGGTGGGGTGCACCCTGAAAGCGTGGCAGGTCCCAGACACCTCAGGTCACTGCTTGGCAGGTTTTAAAAGGGGAAATGCTTCCCTTCAAGGCAGCTGGAGTGAGAGCCCACACCCACTGGCTGATCAGTCAATGGCAGAAGTAGAAACATGGGTTTCATACCACCCCCACTTTTTGGCATCACAGACCCATTGACCAGATTGTCATGCCCCATAGTGAGATTTCAGGACAGAAAAATCCTGACATTGGCCAGCAATCTGACAAGGTAGATTCAAGACAGCTACCTGGGATGGGGGACAGGGGAGAAGTCATCTAGAGAGGATCTCAGAAGACAAGGAAGGAATTAGGGCCCTATGCCAGGTGGGCTGCCAAACTACCCCACCACACAGATGGCATAGGGATATTGCTTCTCAGAGACAGAGGAAGGAAACACAAGTTCCCAAACATGTGAGAGGATTGTCAGGGAAAATGGGACCCAAGAATGGTTCACTCACCGGACTGGGCTCTCCACCAGGATTGACTACAGGATATGCTTACACAGTAGTCTAGAGATGTCCAGTCTAGAAAGGTCCCATGAAACACCTGTATTCCCACACTGGAGCTACCATGGTGACTTATGGGGCCCTACTAATAAAACTCCTAGTAGTGGGGAAAATTGTTTGCTAAGGACTCCCAGCTCCTATTTCAGCCTGCTCTGGATTTCTAGCCCTACTCCTCACCCAAGCCCAGGAGTGTCAGACCTCAGAACTAGAGTGCAATTTAGTGGGCCAAATCAGGGAGATGGGTCTGGATCCAGGGGGGAACAGGTTTACTTCAGGCTCAGGCCTGCTTGCAGGAAGGAGGGAAAAATAACATGACCCCCTCTGTTTCCAAGTTCAGTAGCACCCAGGTATATTTTAGTGCAGGAACTCCAATCCCTAGCTGAGCTTTGGGACCTCAACTGCAGCTAGAGAGGACACCACACCAGGGGTAGAGACTGAAGAGTTCCACAAGGTCCTTGAGCCCAACTCCACAACTAGTTAGCCTTTAAAAAAAAAAAAAAAATGAAGCGAGAGCCTTACTTGCAAATCATAGAGCGCCTCCCTCACCAGAAAGGCCCTGCCACTGGTGGACTTTGGGGAAGCTCCTGCCAGCCCCACCCCTCTCCTCACCGGGCTGGGGATTTGGTCAGGGAGGGGGAAGATCTCACTAGGTCAAGGAGGGACTCCAAGAAAGGATGCTTTGTCCAAGCAGGCAGCTTTCAAGTCAGTGGACGCCAGACTTTCCTGAGGTGACAGGACAGACTGCAGTGGAGGTCCAGAGAAGTAGAATCACCAGGAAGCCATTTCCAGCCCTAAGTCTCAGGACAGAGTAGAGCTGCCCTCCCCGCCCCCCAGCCCCCTTGTCAGGCATCAAAACAAAACCAGAGACTGGAAGGCAAGTCTGACTTGGGCAATGATCTCAGTAATGCTTCACCTTGAAGAAGCCCACACTGATGGGAGACTCCTTCACGGTGACAGTGATGAGGTTGTCTGTGACATCCGTGACAAAGATGTTCTCAGTGAGACTGCGGGTGGGTTTCCAGTCCTTGTTGGTCTGGATAGCTACTGACAGGTTCTGCCCAGCACTAGGAAGCAAGGATGATGAGTCGGGGTCTGAGTCAGAACTATTCTCTCTTGTGATCATATTCCACAGTGCAGGTGGCTTTTGGCCTTCTCCCAGGACTATGTGGCCCTCCTGCAGACCAGAGACAGCAATGTTTTTACAGGTGTCCCTCTTGACCGAAAGGGCGAGCAGAGTTGTTGTCTTGCAAGTCAGTTTTTCCCCTTTGTTGGTGTCTATGGGGGTGTTGGTCATGTTAACTCCTATGGGGCCGGTTCCAGGACCTTTCCCTGTGCCTGGTTGGTAGCAGAAATAGCCTGGGTGGCTGTGGCATAGTGAGTGAGCAGGCCCATACCAGACACACAGTTCTTGACGCTCTGTAAGTCAAGGACCTGAAGGCTCAACCCCTGAGTGGGTGCCAGCTGGGAACCTGGACTCCCTGAATTTTTCCCTCTCTGCTGCTCTGCAGCTCCACTGCCACGGGCCTTTGGTACCTTGCTTCCTGCGGGGCTTACTCCTAGCTCCCCTTTCTGCGAACACACTTTCAAGTCTGTCCCGAGGCTGCACTTGTTGGTAGCCTAGGCCTTGAGTGCCAGTCGGCTGGCAGCCTGAGCCTAACTGGCTCATGTGGTTCATGTAGAGTATGATGCAGCTCTGCCAGCTGATGCCACCTCAGTTGTGGCTCCCGGCCGTGCCTTTCATCAGACTGTCCATAGTGCTGGCACCACCACAGGCCTCTTTGGTGTGGGCTTTCAGAGCAGCCAGGCGTACTACAGGAGCACTGAGCAAAGGCGGTAACTTGGTGGCTGAGGTCCCCAGATCCTTCCTCGTAGTCTTTAGCACCTTGGCCAGGCTTACAGGTCTCCGAGCTGTCTTCTGTTCCCGGGGTAGAGCCTTGCGCCCCTGCTTTTTTCGAATGGGATCCTTCAGCTCTGACTTGGCTACCAGGATCTGGGCTTTTTTTTCTGAAGCATTGGGTGGGTTTCATGGCCCCGGGGCCCTCTTGGAGTCCAGGTCACTGTCATCTTCTTCATCTGAGGAAGAGGAGGACGATGTGGAGGAAGAGGATGAACTGCTGGATTTGGGTTTGGAGGGTGTATCTGGTTCCTTGAGCTTGGAGCTCCAGTTGCAGGAGGACAGGACTGTGTGCTTCCTTGGCCTGCCCATGGGTCTCTCTCCTCTCTTCCTACTCTATCACTTTCTCCTGTTCCTTCTTCTGGAAGGCCAGGAGCAGCCTCGGGTCCAAGATGTCCTCCTCTGGCTCCCAGAGTTGTGTTTGGAGGACCGGCTGTGCCACTAGACCAGGTACTCTAGCTTGCCCTTGTGGAGCCTCTGCTGATGATGTACTACTGATCAGTGAAGCCGGGTTTGCCTACCCTGCTCAGCACCTCCATGCCGCCGCCCTCGGCATCCTGCACCCGGCAGACCACAGCTCACTGCTGCACACAAAGCGCAGCCCCCACTGCGCCCTGTCCACCCCATTTTTGATACATTGTGACTACTCAGTTTTACACACACTAGGATTCTGAAAACAACAACAAAAAAAACAAACAACAACAAAACTTGGCTAAATTTTAAAAAGTTACAAACCTATAGTCCCCACCTAAATTGTTAGTTTACATCTTTGGTGTGGTTTTCACCACTTGGAGGTCCTTCAGTAACTGTTTCTCATAGCTAATTTTCTGCGGTCAGCAAAAATTTGAAGATTCTAAAGGACAAAATTAGAAGGTAGATCACTGGCTCTCTCAAAAGTACCCAAAGAAATCATATCCCTACCCTCCGTGGTCTGTTTTCATCATAAAATATCTTTATCAATCACTTCTAATATTTCTCATTGACTGCATTTGTAGAAAAATGTCCTGAATTGACAGAGTAGATCAACTTATGGAGAACAGTTACTTTATCTTCTGGCTGAGGAAAGAACACCATAAATTAATCTAAAACCATTCAATCTCTATTTAGAATTCCTCTCGGAATGGATTCTGAAACATGAATAAAGTTTGCATATTGATGTAATGGCCTGAATGTCTTTTAGCTTTGTGAATGTTTCACATTGTAAGAATAACCTCCCCCAGCAGCGTCTGACTCAGAACCAGTATCCACTCTACTTTAAATATTTTCAGAGAGATGCAGCAGTGATCTCATCTTTTGAAAGTGTCAATGCCATGTAATTGCTTTCCAATTTTCTTGTGCACCAATAAAATCCAGGTGCATAACCCAGGTTTTATGTAAGAGACACTCTAGAGGCTTGCTGTTAAGGTAAAACAGAAAGGGGGTTATTGACAAGATCAATGCAGTTGAGAATGAGTGACAACAATCAGTTGTGGCTGTGGAACACATTCAATGTTTCTCTAGGAGCATGCTATAGTGTCTGCAGAAGACATATATCCCAAAATCCAGTGTTAAAACCTGGCTCCTAGTCTGTGACATAACTAAGGGTGATATTTTACCCGTATCCTAACTGAAATTGTTTGACCTACTCACACTGAAATCTTATTCTCTGCTTAAGTCAAGAAAAGCTCTACCATCTACATCTAAGAACTATTATGTATGCAATTGCAACATACACAACAAAGGCAGAAGCAGTCCTCCAAAATCCTTTGAAACCTCATTCTGACTGCATGCTATTAATGCTTTGGGAACCTAAGCATAATGTAACAGCACACAGTGTGTTTACTCTTCGTTCTTGGGAAAGAGTATAAGAGTTAATATCAATATTAACTTGGTTAGAAATTTCCATGCTCATAGAGGACAGGTCCTTATGCTATCTGTGGAATCCCTTCCGGTTTGATACCCGAATCCCAAGCTCCTCAGAACACTTAATAAATGATTTTTAGCAACTTGGCAGCAACAATGCAGCTGACGTTTAAAAAGTCTTTTTCCTCAATAGTTGTCCAAGTAATGATCCTTCCTTCTGAACACCTGGGATCTTTTTGAATCATGGACTCTAACCTGTGTGTTTACTTCTACAGTTTTGCCACTGAAATTTTTCTGATGGATAATCTTAACAAGCCAACAACTTAGGCACCAGCAGAATATTTACATTGTAGATTAGGTGACTCACTCAAATATATACCACGTTCCTCTCATTAAAGTCTCAAGTCCCAGAACTGGAGTTCCAGAGACTTGTGAGTCACAAGTGGGCCTCGGACCTGAACCCTGAGCTATTGCTGTAGAGCGTTATTTGTACTTGAAAAGTGACGTTTCTCTGAATTAAAAAGGTATGTGTTAGCTGAAACACACACACACACACACACACACACACATACACACACACACACACACACACACACACACACACACACACACACACACATACACACACACACACACACACACACACACACACACACACACACATACACACACACACACACACACACACACACACACACACACACACACACACACACACACACATACACACACACACATAACACACACACACACACACACACACACATACACACACACACACACACACACACACATACACACACACATACACACACATACACACACACACACACACACACACACACACACACACACACACACACACACACACACACATACACACACACACACACACACACACACACACACAACCTTAAATCCAATTTCAGGGAGATGATAGAGTAGAGGCCCTTAAAGAGGAAATAAAGAACTCCTTTAAAGAATACAGGGAAGTTAATTAAACAGGTGAAGAGAATGAATACAACTTATTAAGACTTGAAAATGGAAGTAGAAGCAATAAAGGAAAACACCAGCTGGAAGAATTCTGGAGATGAAAACCCTAGGAAAGAGAACGGGAACTGCAGGCATGCGCATCACTAACAGAATACAAGCGATGGAAGAGACAGTCTCAGGCACAGAAGATAAAATAGAAGAAATTGATACATTAGCTAAAGGCAATGCTAAATCTAAAAAGTTTTCTGAAAACATCCAGGAAATCTGGTACACTATGCAAAGGTCAAACTGAAGAATAATAGCAGTAGTAGAAGGAGAAGATTACCAGTTCAAAGGTCCAGAAAATATTTCCAACAAAATCAAAGAAGAAAATTTCCCCAACCTAAAAGAAATAGATGCCTATAAAAGAAAAACACAAGAAGTTTATAGAACACCAAATTGATTGGACCAGAAAGAAAATTCTTCTGCCACATAAAAATCAAAAATCTAAACATACAGAACACAAAGAGAATATTAAGAGCTTCAGGAGGAAAGGGACAAGCAGCATACAAAGTCAGATTTATCAGAGACACAGCTGACTTCTCAGTAAGCCAGGATGGACTGGGCAGCTGTCTTGCTGTCTCTGAGAAACCATAGATGCCAGCCCTAACTATTATACCCAGCAAATTGTTCAATCACCATACATGGAAAAAAGAGATATTCTACGTATGACAAAGTCAAATTTTAAAAAGCACTTTATCCACAAATCCAGCTCCAAAAAAGATACTCTAAGAAAAATTTCAACCCATGGAAATCAACTACACCCAAGAAAACACAGAAAATAAAAAAATTCCATACCACCAAAACCAGAAGGGAAACACCACACACACACACACGCACACACACACACACACACACACACACACACACACACACACACACACACACCAACATGATCAACATCTAAATTGCAGGAATTAATTTAATGATCATTGTTCATTAATATCTCTCAACATCAATAGACTTAATTCTCCAATAAATAGAGAGAGGCTAACAGTGGATATGAAAACAGGATCCACCATACTGCTGCATACAAGAAATAAACCCCAGCAACAAAGGTAGATACTACTTCAGTGTAAAGGGCTGGAAAAAGATTTTCTAAGCAAATGGACTCAAGAAATAAGCTGGACAGAGGATGGTATGGACCGAAGTGAGGTGAGAAGGAGGGACTGGGAGGAGAGGAAGGAGAGGAAGCCATGATCACAGTGTAAAGTAAATAAATCAATTAATAAAACAGAAATTGTGTATTTATTGAAGAAGTATACAATATTCCCTCTTTGTCCTTATGTTATAAGGTTTCAGTTGTATATATGCTGCATGGTGACTTCTGAATGTGTCTTAATAATTCTACTTAGCAAGTCTAGTTACTAACCTGATCTTTCACACATAACCATCCTCTTATACATAAAAAGACAACACTGTGGAGCACCTACAGTATTTCAAATATTTCCTGTGTTCACAATCAGCTTATTGTGAACACTATTCTTTTTGAAAACATAAGTTAAGCAAAACTATTTGTCTTTCATTTTTAAGATTTCTTCCAGGTCCTCTGTTTAGTGCCAAAGTATTAAAATTAATAAACTTCCAAAATATTAACTGATAGAGTAAGAGAAAAACAGTGACGTCTGTAATGGTTTGTATATGCTTGGCCCAGGGACTGGCACTATTTGGAGGTGTAGCCCTGTTGGAGTAAGTGTGGCACTGTGAGTGTGGGCTATATGACCCTCACACTGGAAGCAGCCAGGAAGCAGCCTGGAAGCAGTATTCTGTTAGCAGCCTTCAGATAAAGATGTAGAACTCTCAGCTCCTCCTGCACCATGCCTGCTTGGATGTTGCCCTTATGATACTGGACTGATCATCTAAACCTGTAAACCAGCCCTAGTTAAATGTTGTCCTTTATAAGACTTGCCATGGTCATGGTGTCTTTTCACAGCAGTAAAACACTAACACAGCATCTTTAAATTTTATTGGAACGTGAATGAGAAGTTATCATAAATTAAGCAAGTAAACCCAAGAGAACTATGATGTGCATTCAACTTATAGATAGGTAAGTTGTAAATTAGCTATAAATTACTTACTTATAAAACTATAATTGTGCTTTATACACATCTGATTTCCTGACCTTATCAAGTTACCTTAAAAATTGTAATTTTGCTGTTGCAATTATTATATTGAGGATTACAAAGTGCCTGTGAAAAATGATCTATTGAGGTCATAATGTTGACATTGGTGAGACCCTAAAAATTAGCTCTACAATTTCCAACCATATTTACAGGCTATGGGGTAGTTTTGGTCCCAAGTCATTTCCACAGATTATCAAGTCAGACTTAGGAAACCTTGAAAAGGTAAATAATTTTGTTAGGAAATATGCTACTTACATAGTCTGACTCAAGACAACTATCGAGTTGAAAATAAATATTTTTGATGTTAAAAATATTATCTGCTTAGTAGGCAGAGAGACCAGAAGATCCCCAGGGATAATTAGACAGAATCACACTGTGGAAGCAGAGAGGCACATCAAGAAGACAATTTCTAATACATTTTAAGCAGGGGCTCTCCACTTTTGCCCTGTAATTATTTCTCACACAATATGATCCATCCTAGGGCAGAATTTTTGAATATAAACATAACTTTCTGTGGGAACCACTAATGAAGGAGCAATGCTTAGCACCATCTAGCACAAGGACATGCATAAATCATCACCTCAAAATGCAAACCAGAGTGAACTGCTTTATTATTCGAGAGTCACAGTGCTCAGTACATTACTATCCCCCGAACTAATGAAATCACGTAGGCTTTCATTCTAGTTAAAAGTTTCAACCCATGCAAGCACTATGAATAAATGTATTATTTCCATATCTCCTTGAGATATTTTTTAATTAACTGTATAATGTGGGACAATATACTCACAGCATTTCTATTAAACAAAGACAGTTATTTACACTCAAGCCAATTTTTAAAAAAGACTGTATGCATTGAGTATTTTTGTAATTTAATTTATTATTTTACATAATAATTGTCTATCACTGATTTTTTTCCCTAAAATTCTGCCATAGGAAAAACTCTGTGAATCTATTTCATGTACTCCATACCTGACATGGTATTTATGAAGTCCACAGGATAATTATTAATGTAGAAGACTTCATATTTTTTAGACTCCAACTAAAGCCAAGAGAACCAGCTTAAGATATTAAGTAGCATATTCCTTTCTGCTATTTCCCATCTTTACTAACTAAAGGATTTATGGAATCCTGCTTATTTTGTTGAGTGAGGAGTTAGAAGAGTATGTGGTTATTTGGGAAGAGTAAGGTCACATTGAGAGCTAATCTTTGGCCACTTGTAGACTCAAGAGTTGGCTTAGATCCCATGTATGGGCTTGACCTGCTAACATCAGGCAACAAGCCAGGAGGATTGGGAAGAACCTGCCTGGTTTAATGCTAAGCAGGCTTCCTTGATCCCCTAGGACCACTGCCTTGCTTTTGGCTTCCAGTTGTTTTCCTTTCTTTCCTTCCAGCTTATTAATTTAAAACAACTTCGTGTCTTAAGTTCATATTTTATTTAATATTTTTGTGTTCTGAGCTGGGAGCATCTATTCTCATATCTTGTTAACATAATTCAAAAGTCTCCTTTGATATTATGTTGTCTGGGTTACAACATTTTTTACATACTTTAGGCTTTTCCCTTTACAAAATCCTCAATGAGACAAAACACAGAATGCACCTGTTTACTATTTCTATCTATACCTGTGCCCTTGGACAGACTGCAGTTGTTCTAGTTCACAACACAGACTGAACAAAATAATGTTTTTTAAAAATTATCTCTTGGTGTGTTGCTCTGTCCAGGTTTTCAATCACGATGATGAACAAACTCTAAGGATATATATACAACTGGGACCTTTGTCAGAATTGGGAGTGTCTAACCCAGGATTCTTGGCAGAGAGCTGATCATCAGCTCTGCAAGTAGATTTGTGCTGGAACGTAAAGCAAGCACGACAAACTGAAAATGAAAGACTTTCTATCCAATTCATCCCCAAAGAACAAGTTCATTATACCACCAAAACAAAAGAAGCAAGAACAAAAGCATTATGTGCAATCTGATTTGTATTTTTAAAGTGCAGTAAAGACACAATATACCATGTGGATGTGCACTGTGTGTCTGCATGGAGGCATACTTGTGTGTGTAAATAGTTTCAATAATGAAATATAACTTCATTAATATTGTACATAGGCATATATCTCAATATTTGGGAATTACATAAAAAATTGTGTATTTACAGAATGAGAGAGGATTGGTTGAGAAGTATGAACATCATGAATTTTTTTCCTGGAACTATTTACAATCCTTGTCTTGTGAATTGCAGAAGCAACATCCTGCTAGGTTCACATGACTGAAGATTCAGTCTTTACTTTGAGGAGAGAGTCACTTGAGGTTGGAGAGGGAACTAGCCATTGAGGTCATACAGCTCTGCCCAGTGTCCTGTCTACACAGACCATTGTGACCCCCCTACTTCACTTTATGCCCCTACAGTCATGCTTCTTCCCTTATAGTCCTTCAGATTTTAAGACTGTAATAACCTTTCTTTGAGTTTCTTTCTGTAAGGTAATTTGTCACATTAACATGGAAAATGATATCCCATGCGACTTCACTTATTTTGTTAAACTTCTCTGTTTGATTCATCAACAGAATGAGCAATGAAATTGATCTCCATTTCACGGAATGGCTGAGCCTTTGCAATGATGCTGTTGAACTTATTTCTCACGAGGAAGAAGACTCTCCCCAAGCACAGTGAACACTGGGTGTCATTCTACCCTTCCTACCTCTGCCCACGCGGAGTGGAAGGCTCTGTTGTCTGAGAATGACTCCCTATAACATGGAAGCCTTTCCCTCTTGTTCCTGAGTTTCCAGACATCACAAGCTTGACTCGGCAGTTCCATCATGTGGTTTCCTTCCTTTCAACGTCCCTACCAGCTGTCTAGAACCTCATGGGTTAAATGCTAAATTATATATATTGCTAAATTGCCTAATCCTCGAACCAACTTGTTTAGCTGTGTAATCTTTATCATAAATAAAGACTATACTTAAATGTGTTTTAGCTCTTATTTCTTACTCTAGGAATATCTTATGAGTAACAATTACAGGATATCACCTACGAGACATTAATAAAAGACAGATTTTTCTCCTTATAGTTTTGCATTAACTATAAGGACTTGATTGATTCAAGCAATTTACAGTATAATTAATGTCAAATCCATCTCTATTAGGGTCATACATGTTGTAAAAATAAAAATAATTAATAAATCCACTTACAAGGAAAACTTAGGCAAATGTTACATGCTACGATGTAGTGTACTTTGTCAAACCCTGCAGAGTATTTGCCAAGTCCCTGTTAACTGTTGTCCTCAGTTCAAGTTTCCAATGTCCCTGACTGCGTTCACTTTGTAGCATGACCTTCTATCATCTCTTTAAAGACATTGACTTCCAATAAGAAAAAAGAAAATGGCCCAAACAATTCTGATATTATAGTGCAATATATATGTTCTTTGTGCATTTTTATACCTTATTTTTTTAAGTAGGAATCAGGTTATGAAGCCATTGAGTCAGCCCTTCAGAATCACACACCTGAGCCAAATATATAATTACACCATGCCATGGACAGAAAAAACTAACATCAAATGTTTACACATTAAAAATAGCTCTTTTTCTGAAAGAACAGGATAAAAGCTGCACTTTTTGGATACTTACTATATGCCAAAATCCACCTGATTTACATAAAATAGCGTGCAATATTCTATCAAAATTCTGCTAATTATGCACTTTGTTGTACTCATTTTCTACATGGTGAAGTTAGATTTTAGAAGCAGAAGGAATAAACTGCCATTGTACAGTAAGCAAATCGCACGACTTGCATTGGAAAGCCGCACTGTCTATTCCTCACTTCGTGGTGAAGACATTCTGTTTCATTTCTAAATTTCAATTAAATCTTGTTCTTGGGCAGAAAACAATTTACAATCATAATCTGAACATCATAATGTATGTAATCTGTCCAGAGAGAGCCACAATTACCTTTGATGTTAATGTAAAAATATGCCTAGATTTGCACAACTAGGTAGAACTTAATATGAAATAATTTAAAATTTTAACAGTCACAACTCGGTATCGTGTTTTCTGTGTACTTTCATTAACTGAAAACCCTACTAAAACATTTCAGTATACAGTTATCATAAAACACACATTAAACACTGAGCTTAGATAATGTTACCCTTTAATGTAGTTTCATAAATAAAGTATTTGTAACATAAAAGTCACCTTATAAATATTAGTATGAGGAGGTGATAAAATAATTCACATCATAGTCATTTTGCAGATAAGGAAATTGAGGTGAGGTAAATGTTAAGTAAGTTGTCTAAGTTCATATGGGTAGGAAAATGGATTTGAATATCAGCAGCTGAGCCTCAAGAGTTCCTGCTATTAATCATAACTCACTGCCGCCTCTCAGCTCTGCATCGTGCCACACTTAAATAAAGTCATGGAGGATGTTGAATAGGTCAGCATTGCCGAGTAGAACTAGCTAAATGTACTGCTTGAAACTATCTTGTTACAAACGACAAATGTACCACAAACCTGATTACATTTTAGCTATTGTTTATTAGGTAGATATTGAAAAGAGAGAAGACGTAATAAACATGCAATGATATTATTTCCAGATCTGCATTGAACTCTGGCGCCTTGGGCAGTGATCGAGGGCGCTATAGATAGTTGAGTATTATAGCCATGAAATGTTCATTAGGTAAGGCTGACTACAGAGTTATATGGAATAGGGTCAACACATCTAAGGAGGGAAACAGAATAATTGTAACTCCACAGTTTCTTCTAACCATGTTAATACTTTTTATTTTTTCCAAGAGAGTTTTTATTGTTTTAGGTTTTTTGGAAACAATTTCCCTCCTACTAATCATCTAAATTCTACTGAAGAACTCCTGGAGGCCAAAAAATAGGATCCCTTGGAGTTGGAGTGGCAAGCAGACAGAAGCCAAATGATGTGGACAAGACAAAGGCAGGAACTGTCCCTTAACAAGTGAGTCCTCTCTTCTTCCCCTTCCTCTTCCTCCTCCTCCTCTTCTTCTTCCTACTCCTTCAAATTTATTATATTTAACTCAATTGAGAGCTTATTGGATTTGTATCACATTTTGTCTGACAAACACAGTTAAAATATGTCCCTTTGTCCCAGATCGTTATTTTTCTGCACGTGAATTGTAATTTAATCACGATTATTCAGCTCATTCTCGAATCAATTTTTTCCACGGATGTGTGTAAACCTAGGTAAGGTAAGGTAAGGTAAAAGAGAACAATTGTAACAAGGAAGGTAAGTCAATGGCTTCAAATTCTCCTTAATTGTCACAACTGTCTAGGTTTGGCACACCAGATTAGTTGATCATCCTACTTATTGATCTTCATGTCCACAGCATTAGGGACTAATTTTTACAATTTTTCACAAAAGAGTTAGAATTCAAACAATAACACTTTAGTAATGTGTGTCAATTTCAAATCTGTGTTTACATATTTACTGACATTTTTAAAAGAATACTTAGATGTCTGTGGCAATTGTGGAACTCTGTAGTCACAGGAAAATTGAACTTTTCTAAATGTACAAAACGTGAGGCACAGTTAAAATAAGTCCTTCATGCTAATTGCAGCAGAAAATGTATTTATATAAATTATGATTTTTGAAATGAATGTCACACTGTTATAATCTTTTAGTTATAATTACCTTGTCTAATAAATTGTCTAATACCTATTCCCCGTTTTCTGCCTCTTCTGTTAGTCCTTATAGGCTCCCAAGCGAATTTTGTCACTTCATAGAAGCAGTGTGAGACAAGCACTACTACAGTTTCTTCATATTTAATTTATAGTCTTCCTCAGATTAGAGAAGATATTGTCTTGTCTTTTTTAGTTGGTTACAAAATCTTTTTCTTACATATTTTATCACGGGAGATTTTTATTCATGTTTACATCTTATTTTCTTGTTCATTAAAATATTATTTTTAATTTACATGAACAAAAACTTTACTACAGTTGAGTGCTAAATGGACGCTCACAAGCCAATATGTTGTCTATGTGCCTGCTTAAAAACTAAATAAACATTTTTTTATCATAACAAAATCCTCTTACTGGAATTATAATCTATCTATTCTTGCCTAAAAATTACCAGGTCCTGCTGATGCCTGCATAATCTTACTAAGACAATCAGTATCATTGTCTACTCAGGAAGAGACCTTACTTATTAAAAAATTGTATGTAGTCTATTATTTTCATGTGTGAACATGACTGCAAATTTTAAATATGCACATTATTCCAAATCCATCCACGGAGTTGTTCTCCACTGTAAAATTATCAGTGGATTTGAACTTGATAAGTCTGTGAGACTCTAAGTCGATTTCTTACTTGATTCTGAAGGCTGGCAGAAAATATTCAAACATAGGACTACATAAAGAACTCTGGATTTAATCATCTATGTGGATATTGAAAATAAAATGACACACTTTTCCTATTTAAGGCACTCGATTTGTACAAAATACACAGTGTTTAGGGTGCCAAAGAGCGTTAAACTGGAGATATTATTTTCAAATAATCTGGCAGTGGA
The DNA here is from genome assembly GCF_011064425.1 of Rattus rattus. Classification (NCBI taxonomy): domain Eukaryota; kingdom Metazoa; phylum Chordata; class Mammalia; order Rodentia; family Muridae; genus Rattus; species Rattus rattus. The sequence continues at coordinate 75,986,757 of NC_046157.1, read as the reverse complement.
AATAGCTGTGGCGGGCTTTAGACTTGAGTGTGTTTGTGAGAGTTTTATGATAATGTGAGTTCTTCCAAGTTGCCATCTATGACAGCTAATCAGCATTGAGAACAAAGGTGCCAGTGAGGACAGGTCCCATCAGGATCAACTCCTATGTGCAGTGACCTGCTAGCATTATATTTTGAAGCTTTCTTTATTACCATTTCATCTTTTATTAAATGTTTCAACTGTATAGTTTCTACCATGCCCTTTTTATATTACAAATATTAAAAAAATTAAGTAACATCACATTTTAAAAACAATGTCTGTCATAACAACAATCAGGTTATTATTAAAGCATTTCAAGTGTAAATCTAAAAAGAAAAAAAAACAAGATTTACAGTTCAAAGACTGAAAATCAAATAGGAATTGGCAAGATACATAAATATATAGCTTTATGCAAAATAAACATATTAGGCCACAGTTAAAAATACTATTTAAAAGTGAGTGAAATGAGGTTTCCCATTGTGCATTGGTGTGTTTTGACTACCATCTAAGGCAAGAGGAAGCTTTTGATAATGGCTGAGGGAGATATTAATCCATGGGTATAGCAAGAAATCATTAGGAGTCATTTTATGGTTATGGTTATTTTGCTGACTGATAGTAGTTTTTTCTTTTCCCAGCACCCATAGTCTATCTACTTTCAGATTATTTATGAGTGTCAGGTGTGGGTTCTATCTCATAGAACAGGTCTTACATCCAATAAAAATTATTTCGTTTCTCTCATACATTTGTACCACTATTATACCAAAGCATCTTTCAGGTAGACCACTTTTATAGACTGCAGTTTTATGGCTGGATATTCTTATTGAAATAAAAGTATCTATAAATCATAAAAGCTACCACCCACATATAAGAGAAACTATTAAATGTCTTTCTGGGTGTGAGACACCAGTTCAAAGTAATTATTTCTAGATCATCAATTTATCTGAAAATTTGATTATTTCATTTTCTTAACAACTGAATAATATTCCCCAGTGTAAATGTATCACATATTCATTATTTACTCATCAATTTGTGGACATATAAGTTATTTCCAATTTCTGGATATCATTGATAATAGAACAGTCTCTACGTAGACCTGAATAGCTTCAAACTCACAGAGATCTGCCTGCCTCTGTCTCCTAAATGTTGGGATTAAACGGATGCTCTATCTTCCCCACTTCTCAATATATATTCAAAGTTGGTACAGCTGGATATTGTGGAATATCTGTTTGCAGGTCTTTAGGAAATGTATATCAAATCATACTCCTCAAGGGTCAAGGATCTAAGAAAAAATGGAAGCAAAAATATTGAAAGTGCCAGATACAGTGGCTGAACCAAAGAGAGACCGTCCTTCAGACACATGGTCGATACACATGTGAAATCATGGAGACTGTGACGACATACAAAAGAAGTACACAAACTCAAACTGGATGAAATCACAGAAAGGACCAAAGTTCCACTCTTACCCAAGAAGCTTTTTGCAATTGAAAACTGCGGGGAAAGGGAAATACATTGTAACAAAGAGAGTGACACTGGATGATATCAGCCACATACTCCAGGAAAAGTCCAGTGCTCAGGAGTAATTGGTTAACATATAATAAACTCCATCTTTTTCTTGTCCCTTCCCGGTCCACCCCCACTGTTCCTCGTCCCATTCCTTCCCCTTCTCCAAAAGGATGTCCCCACACCCCTACCCCACCCCACCAGACCTCCACACTCCCTGGGCTCTCAAGTCTCTTGAAGGTTAGGTTTGAGGCCAGACCCCATAGTCCTCTGCTGTATATGTGTCGGGGGCCTCACATCAGCTAGCGTATGTGCCTGGTTGGTGGCCCAGTGTCAGAGTGATCCTGGGGGTCTATGTCATTTGAGACTGCTGATTTCCCTTCAGGGCCTCCCTCCTCCTCAGTTTCCTCCAGCTGCTCCCCAATTCAACCACGGGGTCCCCAGCCTCTGTCTTTTGGGTGGGTGTAAGTATCTGCATCTGACTCTTTTAACTGCCCGTTGGGCCTCTTGGAGGGCAACCGTGCCAGGCTCCCTTCTGCAAGCATACCACAACATCTGCAACAGTGTCAGACCTTGGAGCTTCACCATGAGCTGGATACCAACTTGGGCAAGTCACTGAACCTCCAGTCCCTCAGTCCCTTCTCCATTTTCGTCCCTGCAGTTCATCTAGACAGGAACAATTCTGCGTGAGAGTTTTTGACTGTCGGTTGGCAATGTCATCTCTCCACTTGATGTTCTATTCCCTCCACTGTAGGTGGACTCTCCAAGTTCCCTCTCCCCACTGTTGAGCATTTCATCTACAGTCACTCCCTTTGAGTCCTAAGCATCTCTCACTTCCCAGGTCTCCGGTACATTCTAGAAGGTACCCCTACCATCTACCTTCAGAGATTGCCTGTTTTCATTCTTTCTGCTGGCCCTCAGGGCTTCACTCTTGCCCCTCCCCCTTTCTGCCCAATACCAGACCATGTTCCCCTTTGCCCCTCCCTGTCCCCTCTTCCATCTAGGTCCCTTCCTCCCTCTGCTGCCCTCTCTCCCCATGATTGCTTTCTCATCCCTCCCAAGTGGAATTGAGACATCCTTACTTGAGCCCTTCAGCTTGTTAACCCTCTTCAGTTCTGAGGATTGTATCTTGGGTATTCTGTACTTTTTTTGGCTAATATCTGCTTATTACTGAGTATATACTATGTAGTTCCTTTTGGGTTTGAGTTACCTCACTTACGATGGTGTTTTCTAATTCCATCCATTTGCCTGCAAAACTCATGATGTCCTTGTTTTTAGTAGCTGAGTAGTATTCCACTGTTTAAATGAACCGCACTTCCTGTATCCATTCTTCTGTTGTGGGACATCTGGGTTGTTTCCAGCTTCTGGCTATCACAAATAATGATGCTATGAACCTAGTGGAACATGTACCCCTGTGATACGGGGGGTATCTTTTGGGTATATGCCCAAGAGTGGTATAACTGGGTCTTTGTTGCTGTAAAATTATAAAAAATGTTGTCTTTTATAACACACTATGTCCAGCACCGTAGTACCCCAAGATATCTGGTAGCTAACTTCATCTCAGCAAAGCATCTCACCCACTCTGTTCCATCCCATATCACACTGCTGATGGCTTCTCTCTGAGTCTGGCAGCAATCTCTCTACCCATCCAGTTCCCAGGGCAGGTCGCCACCATGCCAGACATATGCATGACTCCAGTCACCACACACTGTCTTGAATTCAATTAAATCGCCACATGAAAGAACACACAACACAATAACCTCGGATCCAATTGATAAGATGTAATTGCCCACCTAGACACACAAAGCCCTGCACACATCCATCCCTGAAGAACACTCATAACAACTGTAAATGTGCAGAGAGAACCTTAACATCCGCCTCCATGTTCTCTCTGCTGCTTCTCCCTCACTCCAGTCTCCTCCTCCTTCTAAAACTTTTCTCCTGCCCATCCTGCCTTCTTGTCCAATGACAGGCCTCGTTCTATCTTGTACCTGCCTTCACCTACACGATGACATCATCCTACAGGTCTTCAGGCAGATCTATTTTCAATTGTTTATGTAGTATCTTCCTAATTAGAAAATAAAAGTGTTTAAGACGTACGGCTTTAGCGTTGTACTCTTCTGGAAGTTAAGGGCTCTCATGTTACTGTTCTCTCTTTGCTCACGCTGCCTGAGCAATGAAGTCCTTAGCTCTGGAAGTTATTTTGCATTATGAACTTATGAAGATTATACCAAATCATGTAAGTTGGCAAACTGTTTTAATTTGTAACTTTATTTTTCTGAAAGTTTATTGAAAATTAACTAAGTTAGATCAGTCCAGTCTTATATAATACAATTGGCTCACCTACATAGCGTGGAGACTAATTAAAAAATTTGGATGCTAATTTCCCTAATATAATTAAAAAATGTTTGTACAATTTACCACACAGTTCAGGGATGGTCCATGTGTTTTGTTCACTTACATATAATTGAAAGAAACTTGAGAGCAATTCATTTCTGAGGCCAAACATGAAGTCACCACAGTGTTCCATCACACAATTTTCATGCAAATGTGTATGAGATGTAAACAGGACTGACTATTTTTATTATTTGCTTTATTAAACAAATCGTCCTCTTTCAGATTACTGCACAAATCGTATTCTTTGCTTTTTGAAATTAAGATAAGTACTATATAATAATTCTATTAAATGGAATCCTGGATATTTGGAGCCACCGGTTGTAGATTTATACACATCCAACTATGAGTAAAGCCAACAAAATACCACTGAAGACAGCAAGCCCCTATCCGTCCTGCCAGCTCGCTAATCAGTATGTTGGACGGAGTAAGCTCAGCTGAAATAAAGATATCTTTTCAGAGTACAAAGTCCTCAGCATCCCACAGTCTTTAGATAGATGGAGAATAATTTTGTTTTATATGCTTTTAGCCACCTACGAATAAGTCGTTTCTTCAAACTGGCCAAGTGATGCACCTGTCCCACATGAAGATTATGATCCTGAAGTCCAAACCGAAACCATATAAGGAAGTGTCTTTACAACTTTATTGTGATTAATTAAAATATAATGCATAACTTTTGGACATCTCTTTGCAGAGTTATTTTTTAATGTATTTATTTATAAGTTATTTTTAGTATCTTAATGCAAGAGTAATACGTGAAAGTATTTCAGACACAATAATACGGCTATTGCACAGTATTTGAAGAATTGTAAGTATAGCAAAAGAAAAAATATCTACCTTATGAGGAAGATAAAAAAAAATATAGGCAAATCTTCCACACGCAGAAAGGAATCCAAAAAATTAAAACACAGTGTGAGCCTTGGACATACACATACTCCAAATGATGTGGGCAGGATCTGTAGGAGTGAGAAAATTGGTATATTCTCTCTCAGTTAGTTCCTCCCCGCCTCACTGGCTTCTCTCTCTATTCCCTTAATAAGCAGTGGTGTCTTGTTAGGCAGTGGGCCCCAGATGTGTGTGTGTGTGTGTGTGTGTGTGTGTGTGTGTGTGTGTGTGTGTGTGTGTATCCTGTTATTTTACAGATTTGCTTTTTACTTTTATAAATTGATATTTAAACAATGATATCTAGAGATTGATGTTTTTATATTAATTAAAAATATATGTAACTGAACTACATAGTACTTCATCTGTTAAAATTTCAAGATTCTCTTTAAATGTTTTAATAGCCTGACTACATAATTATAAAGCTTCTTAATATCTTGACATGAAGTTTATTAATTATTTTAACTGAAAACAAGAGGTCTTAAGTTAACTATTGAATGGGTCTGGAACTAAAAAAATAAATAAATTAGAAAATCTCTGGGTGAATGGTGGCTTCCTCTTTTCCTAGTTTACCTCCAGGAAATATGAGTGTAGAACCAATAAGCTGGAGAAAGGATATAAGAGGGTTAGCCATGAGGCCTGTATTCTAGTGGGTTGCTGGAGGGCTCATATATTTCTGAATAATGATTATCTAACACGGTGTTTAAGCCTCATAATTTGTGGTATGAATGGTGTGGTGAATACTGCAGCAATTTATCTGGGTCAAAATGTTTAGTAAAAACTCATTAAAATGCAAATGTATTACTTGAGAAAGGTAACACGTTAAGTCACAGTACATATTAATAATTTAACATGTATTGTGCTATCCTAAGGTTCTCATAATTGATCTGTTGACACAGCTCTTTGAAGATATATTCACTTGAATCTTTAATACGAGGCTTTTCAAACTCAAGACAATTCTATTCAACGGTTGATCTCTAGTCTCTGCAGTCTCCCTTTTCCTTTTCCCCCTAAAATGTTTTCAATCTTAGCAACTAACATTAGAACTCCTAATTTCGCAGGGAAATACACAGGGAGTCATCTTTCATTCTGATTATTTCTTCGCTTGTACATTTAAGAGAGCAGTGATTCCTCTGGACTGCTCGGTTGCTGTCGCCGCCGCCCTTGCCGCTGTTGCTCTTGTTCTTTTGTTTTGTTTTGTTTTGTTTTGTTTTGTTTTGTTTTGTTTGTTTTGTTCTGTTTTTAATTAGCTCTCCCGATGAACTGATGATAACCACGCCGCGGCACATACAGTAACACAGCCTTAACTCTTCACTCAGCCTCCGTTTCTGTCTCTGAACCATCACTTCCTCTCTTTTCTTGTCTCTCACATGTCCATCACACTGATCTTTCTATTTCTGCCTCATAGCGTCCACTCCATCCACTCCCATGCAGGGCTTCAGTACCCGCTGTCTCTGCGTGACAGGCTGTCTTTGAAAACTTCTCCTGATTATCTTACCATTCAGGCTTCCACACAAATCCCCTGATCTTAGAGCTCTCCCAAGACCATCCAGCTAACAGAGCTCTCCACACAAAACCTGACTTCCTTTCCCGGTAGGTAACAGTCTGAATGGTCAGCCTATTTTACTTCTTTGCCTGTTTACTTCTTTTGTAAAACATATGCAATAGGACATCCGTTCCATTAATCCATATTCCAAGCTGCACTCCACTCCGGTCTTCATATTTGAAATCTGACCCAAGATGTTACTGAGGACAACATTAATATTACTACATTTAAATCTTTCACAAACCTATATGATCTTTGGTAACAAAATATTCATAAAACCTAATTGAAAAACCTGATTCCAGTTGAATATAGAAACTGGAACAACTTAACATATTTATAAAACACAACACTACAGTGCCAAAGTTTTTTTAAAATGGATTTCTAGAGTGTAGAATATCTTTAGAAGTTTGAATAGAAATAAGGAAATATTATAAATGGCTTCCACATACAAATTTTCAGCTGTATATGTTTACATTTATAAGTGTAACTGTGTATTACATTATGTTTGTAAACGTAACTGTGAAAACTGTTAAAAGACAAAGATATTTTTAAATCATTTCCTGTCTCTCTATATAAATTAATAAAATACACTGTTTTTAAATTACTAGTTACATATTCACTTATATTCTTATATTAGAGAAAAGTCTTTATGTAAGGAAGAATAATTTTTACACCAGAAAGAAAATATAATTATTTAGAATATACTCTTTAGCCTTAAGAAAAACAGTCTATGTTTAAAGGCAAATATGAAGAAATACAGCAGCTAAGAAACAATAGGAGAGACTATCTGTTCTCAACGTTTGAAATGCAAACAGTAGATCATGAAGTCTTCATGTGATTCTAAAGGCTGAATTCTAAATGTTGGCTGACAAGGCCAAAAAAACAGGGTGGTTCTCTCAGTAGGAGGTCAATGTACTTGGCAAGAGCAAGACAAAGAAGACAAGACAATGAAGATAGGAACCCCTGCTGGAAGGACAGTCCCGAGTACTCCCAAGCTGGAATACAAGTCAGGTCCTTCGGTATGCAGTCAGCATTCTGAGCTCTAAGCTACATAACAAGACTACAAGAAATCCAATTTCATTTCCTCAGAACCACCAAGACTAGATGTAGTTCTGAGGCTCCTAGCAGAGATGACTCCTACTTTGCTCTACCCTGCTCCCTGCTGTTTCCCCAGTTTTCCAAAAGTATATTTATGACTAGCTTTTATTCTGTTCCTACAGACATACTTCATGGAACTATTACCACATTGCAGCATGGTTTTGGGGTGATCTGAATTCATAAAACATCTCTCATTCCATCTGGGGTGGGGTTAAGGCATGAATGGCATGAACAGGAAAGGCAGACAGAAACGGGAAGATGAAATGTGTTAGTTTTACATTCTCTTTGTCTGTGTGTCATCTATTATTTCCTCCACAACATTTGAATTGTTCATGTGAGCTACACGGCATCCTTCAGAATCAAGAACTTGGACTCTCCACTGCTTGGGGAAACAAGTGGTTTCAGTTACATTTCCATTTTATTATACAGAATTCTTTGTAATTTTGTGGAAAAAACATTGAATCTGCTGGCAATGGGGCGGTTCCGAATCAATGTTTAAAATTGCTAATAGTCTGCATGAGGAGAGCAGTAAAACAGAGACTAAGACTGGCTTAAGAAGTATGTTTAAGACAAAACATTAGCACGTTCGCAAGTGAGAGGGAAATAATTTGCAGTAGCATGAAGTGAGCAAGAGGAGTTTATTAACCTTTGCCTTTTACCAGCCACTTAATAGCCTGAAAGGCAAAAGGTTTTATAAAATTTTATGGTTCGTCAATTTCAAGTGCATCCAATGTTCTCCCAAAGAACAAAAGAAGTCCACTCCTAAGCCGCCTTTACTATTGGCCTCACTAGGCACCTTGGACCCTCTCTCCTGGGAGAAAATACTACGACCTATGTAGATCTGATGCTAAGGTGTGAAGAGGAGAGAGAATTTCCTCTCAGTGCATTCGAGGCTCTGTTCTCTGATTTCATTATAACCATAAGTTGTATTTTGACACACAGTTCTTTCCCTTGCTGTTGAATGCAAAACGGCTGTGTATTCTGCCTTCTGCTGTTGGGTTGGGTACTGACTAAAGAATCTAAGACAGCCTAAGTTTTGAGTCGTCCCTCAGGAAGAGGTAAAAAGATAGCCAGTGCTAAAACACAAATCTATTCTAAAAGCTTTGTTCCCTTCAGTATATTGGAAACCTGTGTGCTAGGTGCAGCTGGAGAGTTGGCCAGAGGCGTTAGACAGACATGCTAACATTTGACATTAATGTTTAGACATGCTAAAGACATTTGACATTAATGTTTAGACATGCTAAAGACATTTAACATTAAACCTCTAGCCCAGTATTTTTAATATCTGTGAAAAACAAGCTTTGGATTAACAAATATTTATTCATTCATTTCATTTTGTGTGCATCTGATCCCCTGGAAATGTAGTTACTGGTGATTTCAAGTTACCATGTTGGTGCTAGGATCTGAAACCAGGTCCTTTGCAAGAACAGTTTGAGATATGTTTCCAGACTAAAATCATTTTTTTCTATATAAATGTAGATAGGAACTCTATTAAATGTTTACATGAAATACTTTTTAAAACTAGCAGCATTTGTTCAGCAAATGCTTACAATTTTTAATAAATGAGATCACACTAGATAGTATAAATGGTTATTATCATTTTCTAATTATTGGATTGGTTGACACAAATTTTTAAATTTGAAAAAAAATGTTGCTAATTTTATCCATGAATGTGATAAATCAATATGGTATCAACCCAATAAATTCCTCGTTAGGTTAAATTTGTTTATCTTATCTGTGTGTGTGTGTCTGTGTGTGTGTGTGTGTGTGTGTGCGTGTGTGTGTGCATATGTGTGTGTGTGCGTGTGTGTGTGCATATGTGTGTGTGTGCGTGTGAGTGTGTGTATGTGTGTGTGTGTGTGTGTGTGTGTGTGTGTGTGTGTGTGTAATATGGTATGGGGACTTTCAGACACCCTTGGTTTTTTTTTCCCTTTTGCACCAGGTGAATCAAACACATGTCCTCAGGTTTAATGTCAAGCACCTTTACCAGCTGAACAATCTGAAGTCCAAAGAATAAATATGTTTTTTACTATAGTTTGAGAAAATTAATGAATTGTTAAACATTAAATTAAATAAAAGAACAATTACATGTTCTTTTCTACTCTGATACCATTGTGCTATTTATCTTTTTTCTCACTTTAGAACATTCTGGGAAGTTATCTTCTTTAATTTAATTTAACTTTCTATAGGACAAAAGCAATTTAGATAATTTCAAAATGGTATAAATGATATTACATTGACTTAGTAGATCAATATTATACAAAGTCTTAGGATTGATATTTCTTTTTCTATTTTTATTTTTCCATCTTTATTAACTTGAGTAATTCTTATTTACATTTCGATTGTTATTCCCCTTCCTGGTTTCCAGGCCAACATCCCCCTAACCCCTCCCCTCCCCTTCTATAAGGGTGTTAACATCCCCATCCTCCCCCCATTACCACCCTCCTGCCAACAATCACATTCACTGGGGCTTCAGTCTTGGCAGGACCAAGGGCTTCCCCTTCCACTGGTGCTCTTACTAGGATATTCATTGCTACCTTTGAGGTTGGAGCCCAGGGTCAGTCCATGTATAGTCTTTGGGTAGTGGCTTAGTCCCTGGAAGCTCTGGTTGGTTGGCATTGTTGTTCATATGGGGTCTTGAGCCCCTTCAAGCTCTTCCAGTTCTTTCTCTGATTCCTTCAACGGGGTCCTATTCTCAGTTCAGTGGTTTGCTGCTGGCATTCGCCTCTGTATTTGCTGTATTCTGGCTGTGTCTCTCAGGAGAGATCTACATCTGTTCCTGTCGGCCTGCACTTTTTGCTTCATCCATCTTATCTAATTGGGTGGCTGTATATGTATGGGCCACATGTGGGGTAGGCTTTGAATGGGTGTTCCTTCTGCCTCTGTTCTAAACTTTGCCTCCCTATTCCCTGCCAATGGCATTCTTGTTCCCCTTTTAAAGAAGGAGTGAAGCATTCGCATTTTGGTCATCCTTCTTGAGTTTTATGTGTTCTGTGCATCTAGGGTAATTCAAGCATTTGGGCTAGTAGTCACTTATCAATGAGTGCAACCATGTGTGTTTTTCTGTGATTGGGTTACCTCACTCAGGATGATATTTTCCAGTTCCCTCTATTTGCCTATGAATTTCATAAAGTCATTGTTTTTGATAGCTGAGTAATATTCCATTGTGTAGATGTACCACATTTTCTGTATCTATTCCTCTGTTGAAGGGCATCTGGGTTCTTTCCAGCTTCTGGCTTGTCGCGCTCACCTCGGCCAGCAAGGAAGACGCAACAGGGTCGGATTCTTCTCAACAGCCTTTATTGCAGGACCACCTCTTTGCTGATACGGGGACCTCGAGCGGTAAAAGCACTCACCTTATATACACAGCATGCTGAGGCTATGCCAATTGTCCTTCAGGGATGGGCGGAACATGAATCCCTCATTAGCATATTAACTTCCCAGCCAACTGATGCCAGGTGCAAAACCCGCGAATGCACAGTACCGTTCTTCACCACAGGTGGGCGCCGGATCACCTCAGTATTCTACAGCCGCCCTGGCAAGGTGACAAGCCTGCACATGCGCGATAAGTCGTTTACTGCCAGACTGGACTGGATGTCGACACCATCTTTGTTTTACCGCACTGCTCCCTACACTGGCTATTATAAATAAGGCTGCTATGAACATAGTGGAGCATGTGTCTTTGTTATATGTTGGGACATCTTTTGGGTATATGCCCAAGAGAGGTATAGCTGGATCCTCAGGTAGTTCAATGTCCAATTATCTGAGGAACCTCCAGACTGATTTCCAGAATGGTTGTACCAGTCTGCAATCCCACCAACAATGAAGGAGTGTTCTTCTTTCTCCACATCCTTGCCAGCATTTGCTGTCACCTGAGTTTTTCCTCTTAGCCATTCTGACTGGTGTGAGGTGAAATCTCAGGGTTGTTTTGATTTGCATTTCCCTGATGACTAAAGATGTTGAACATTTCTTTAGGTGTTTCTCAGCCATTCGGCATTCCTCAGCTGTGAATTATTTGCTTAGCTCTGAACACCATTTTTAATAGGGTTATTTGCCTCCCTGCGGTCTAACTTCTTGAGTTCTTTGTATATTTTGGATATAAGCCCTCTATCAGTTGTAGAATTGGTAAAGATCTTTTCCCAATCTGTTGGTTGTCGTTTTGTCCTAAAAACAGTGTCCTTTGCCTTACAGAAGCTTTGCAGTTTTATGAGATCCCATTTGTCGATTCTTGATCTTAGAGCATAAGCCATTGGTGTTTTGTTCAGGAAACTTTCTCCAGTGCCCATGTGGTCGAGATGCTTCCCCACTTTTTTTTCTATTAGTTTGAGTGTATCTGGTTTGATGTGGAGGTCCTTGATCCACTTGGACTTAAGCTTTGTACAGGGTGATAAGCATGGATTGATCTGCATTCTTCTACATGGTGACCTCCAGTTGAACCAGCACCATTTACTGAAAATGCTATCTTTTTTCCATTGGATGTTTTGGGCTCCTTTGTCAAAAATCAAGTGACCATAGGTTTGTGGGTTCATTTCTGGGTCTTCAGTTCTATTCCACTGGTCTATCTGTCTGTCTCTGTATCAATACCATACAGTTTTTATCACTATTGCTCTGTAATACTGCTTGTGTTCAGGGATAGTGATTCCCCCTGAAGTCCTTTTACTGTTGAGGATAGTTTCAGCTATCCTGGGTTTTTTGTTATTCCAGATGAATTTGAAAATTGTTCTGTCTAACTCTCTGAAGAATTGGAGTGGTATTTTGTTGGAAATTGCATTGAATCTATAGATCGCTTTTGGTAAAATGTCTGTTTTTACTATATTAATCCTGCCAATTCATGAGCATGGGAGATCTTTCCATCTTCTGAGATCTTCTTCAATTTCTTTCTTCAAAGGCTTGAAGTTCTTATTGTACAGATCTTTTACGTGCTTGGTTAAAGTCACACCGAGTTACTTTATATTATTTGGGACTATTATCAAGGGTATCGTTTCCCTAATTTCTTTCTCGGCTTGTTTCTCTTTTGTGTAGAGGAAGGCTACTGATTTATTTGAGTTAATTTTATACCCAGCCACTTTGCTGAAGTTGTTTATCAGCTTTAGTAGTTCTCTGGTGGAACTTTTGGGATCACTTAAACATACTATCATATTATCTGCAAATAGTGATATTTTGACTTCTTCTTTTCTGATCTGTATCCCCTTGACCTCCTTTTGTTGTCTGATTGCTCTGGCTAGAACTTCAAGAACTATATTGAATAAGTAGGGAGAGAGTGGGCAGCCTTGTCTAGTCCCTGATTTTAGTGGGATTGCTTCAAGTTTCTCTCCATTTAGTTTAATGTTAGCAACTGGTTTACTGTATATGGCTTTTACTATGTTTAGGTATGGGCCTTGAATTCCTATTCTTTCCAGGACTTTTATCATGAAGGGGTGTTGAATTTTGTCAAATGCTTTCTCAGCATCTAATGAAATGATCATGTGGTTTTGTTATTTCTTATCAGTTAGCTACTAAACATCTTTTTTTATAACACGTTTAATCATACATCTGAGACTCAACTTGGAATAAAAGCAATTATGATACACTTGTAACTTATTTTGTAAACGCTGCACGGCTACAATAAATTACCCAGAAGAATGGCAAACTGATAGGTGGAGGCATGAGAGGACATGAAATTGCTGTAGCAGAATTATGTTCAGTTGGGCTAGTAATGCCTTGTATCCTGACACCGACTAATTTTACTTAAAAATAAAGAGATAATAAAAATTTTGAACTAGTGATCACAAAATTTTTATTGTGGATACTTGTTATTGCATTTAAAATGAATTGAAGTTGCATATTCATTATGCGTTGATTTACATCCTGTTCACATAATTTTACAGGTTTAACTGAAATATAGATGAAATGAGCAAAATATTATTTTGCAATTTTGATTGTATAATGAGTGTAGTTTTTATTACAGACTTCTTTTTAAGCTGTGGACTATCTCTTGTATAAAGATAGTATCTGCATGCACTCCTGTCCTTTATAAGTTGAATAGGAAGCTGCTAATCCTAGATTTGCCTATTCTGACATATAAATACACACACACACAAACACACACACATGCATGCACACAGACACATGCATACACACACACACACACACACACACACACACGAACACACTCATATCTATAAAAATAATACCAAACTGCCATGGTCTCTCCAATTCTCACTTCACAGTATTCCTCCTTCAGAGGCATTTTAAATATTACTATTTTAGTTGAGATGTATAAAGTTTAAACCAATTATATGCTTCTGTACAAATGTAAGCTCATAGAAGTCATACTCTGGCATGGATTGTTTTAGAGTTATATACACAAAATAGAAATTTAAATGAAAAAAATCTGAATAACTACACTATGCTCTAAACGTGCATAAAATAATTAAAGGACTGCTTAAAGGAATGAAACTCTAATTATTAATGTTCCACACAATCACAGTCAAAATCAAAACCTTAAAAAGTATTGTAAGTATCATGGAAATAACAATTGGCACATATATTAGCAAGCATTTTATAAAAATTGTATAACATTTAAATTAGAGGCATTTGGAAGGATATGAAAGTACTAAGTTTTATTCTTATATTCTTCTGTTTTACATGTAAATGTACACCAGCATGCTAAGGTTCATTTTATATTTGTGTAGTCTTATTAATTAAAGACATTCAGCAATCACAGGTTCTCACATTCCTGTGTAACATAGAAGGATGTGTTCTACAGGTGCTAGTTCTGTGTGGTATGTCACTAACAGTGCATTTCAGGACTCTGTAGTAGAAATGTGAGCAAAGGAAATTCCAGTCTCGTCTCTTGAGTATTGTACAATGCAAATTTTATCATTTCTTTCTAAGGAAAAACACAAAACTCTCACCTAATAAACATGATGAATTAACATTAAAAAGTACACTAGGGTCCAAAGACAAACTTGAAGATTAAACCATGGGAAGTTGAGACACAATAGAGGAACTTGAAAATTCTTTTTCTGTTATTTTTGTGTAACAAAAGACATACAATTGACACTACAAATATTTCATACAGATTCAGTGCATTTGTATTTTCTTTCTTTTTTAATAAAATGTACTCTTTTTATGAATCAAATAGACTTACTCCCTCTCACCAGCACACACACACACACACACACACACACACACACACTCACACACTCACACACTATGGTTGTTATATTTTGCATATGCTTGGCCCAAGATTTGGCACTATTAGAAGTTGTGACCCTGTTGGATTAGGTGTGGCCTTGTTGGAGTAGGTGTGGGCTTTATGACTCTCAGCTGCCTTGAAGCCAGTACTCTGCTAGCAGCGTTTAGGTGAAAATATAGAACTCTCAGCTCATTCTGTACCATTCCTGCCTGGATGGTGACATGTTTCTGCCTTGAATATAATGGACTGAACCTCTGAACCTATAAACCAGTCATAATTAAATGTTGTTTTTATAAAAGTTGCCTTGGTCATGGTGTCTATTCACAGCAGTAAAACCTTAACTAAGACTGAAGTTAGTACCAGGGACTGGGTTATTGCTGTGATAAGCCTGACCAGGCTTATGTTTGGAGGAATGTGGATTTTGAGACTTTGGATTTGGAAAGCAGTGGAATGGTTTAACTGGGACTTAATGGGCCATCCTTGTAGAAATATGGCAGACTTTGTTGCTGAGAGTGATTTAAACTGTGCAGACCTGTCACAAGAGGTTTTTGTGGAAAAGAATTTCAGGACGTGTCCTGGAGGCTGGTTTTATGGTATTTTGATAAAGAATATAGCTGGTTTTTGCTATTGTCTGAAGAGTCTACCTGAGGCTAAGATAAAGAGACTTATATTAATTGCATTGACAAAGGAAGTCTCAAAAAGGCCCAGCAGAGACTTTGTCCTTTTGTTAAGTCTCATTAAGAGCATTTTGAACAAGCATAGCAAGCTTAAAATGGAAAAAATATAAAATATATGGTTTAAATAGTAAAGGGCCAGGAAGTAGAATGGAGCTGAATCCTATTCTCTAGGAGATAACAGATTAAGGGACTAGGACTTTGGGGCAAGATCATACCCATCTAATTTTAGATCTATGCATAGGGGCACACACCTTTAATCCCTGGAGATAAAGCTAAACAGATCTCTGAGTTCAAGGCCAGCCTGTGACAGTGCACGTTCTGATTGAAGAAAAGCCTAAGACCAGGTGTGGTGGTACACAACGTTAATCCCAGCACAGATAAACTAGTAGAACAAGGGGAGGGGGGTATGTTTCAGCTCCAGCAAGCAACAGAACTCAGCAGATTTGGCCATTTGGCTCTGGAACTGGAGTAAAGAATGGAAAGTTCTATTATGACAATTGATGGTGATTACCTGGAGCTCAGAAATTCGCAGTTATTAAGATGAGACCAGCATCACTGGGAGGAAACCTTCTGAGAAGTATTTTCTGAGGGCACAAAGAAACTGGACCAGAGATATCCAAGGTTTTACCTTATGCTGAGGTTTGTAATGTGTAAGAGTTACCCAGGTGGTACTAGCTTAGGAGGCATAAAGTCATCATGAAGAACAGCATGGCACTGTGAGAGGCCCTGGAAGTCATTGGAGAAAGTGCAACCTTAGTTGCAGTTGACAGCCCAGCTCTGAGGGATCATAAAAAGGAGTTGAGGCTTGACACCATGAAGAGAACCCAGGATTTTTGCAAAGCCTAATTGCAGAGAAAGAACCAAGAATAGTAGAGATGCCAGTACCATGGTATCATCACTAAGAACAGCAACAGTAATGGAGTGGATCAACCTGAGCTTGAGGGCTACAGAGGGAAGAGCTGGAGAAGTGACCCCAGGCCTTTGAAGGAGCCCAGAAGATCATGTGTGGATCCCAGACTTTGGAACTGTAATGTTGAAGTTGCCTTGGAGGCCCTGAGGTGTTTGAGATTCCAGAGCTGTGAGATATCTGATGAGGAAAGCTGCTAATAGGGAATGGAACCAGCCAAGGAGATTGAAGTTTGTTGAAGTAAACAAAGACGAAAAAGGAGTTGGAGATTTTAAGAGGGCTTTGACACCAGACATGGTGATGTAAAGTTTGGAGTTTGACCAGATCGTGTTCTGTCTTGCTTTGAGGATTACAGTTAAATGATTGGATGAATCTCAGAAGAGACTTTGAACTTTGGACTCAACATTATTGAGACTGCTATAGACTATGGGAACTTTAGAAGTCATTTTGAATGACTAAATGTATTTTGTGTTATACTATGTTTAGGTATGGCCCCCATAGACCTATATGTTTGTATAAGCCTATGGACCCAGGGAGTGGAATGTGATGCTTTGTATATGCTTGGCCCCAGGAGTGGCACTATTAGAAAGTGTGCCCCTGTTGTAGTAGGTGTGGTCTTGTTGGAGTAGGTGTGTCACTGTGAGTGTGGGCTTTATGACCCTCACCTTAGCTGCTTGGAAATGAGTATTCTGCTAACAGGCTTTAGATGATGATGGTAATGCACTGAACCTCTGAACCTGTAAGCCAGCCCCAATTAAATGTTTTTGTAAGAGTTGCCTTGGTCATAGTGTCTGTTCATTAAAACTGTAACTAAGCAAATGGTGTGATTCTATATGTCGAACCTATTTTTATTAAAATTGAATACAAATTCTAGTTTTTTTCCAGAAAAAATTTCCAAGATTTAATGTTTTATGTCATCATCTGTGAGCTTCAAGCTAGAATTTGCAAACTCCATATTTGATCCTCAGACCTGAGTTGGAGTTCAGCACTGTACTCACTCGGTCTCCATCTTACATCTCGGGTCAGTTCTCCATAGCATAGTCTGTCTCTGTGTCTGTGTCTGTGTCTGTGTCTGTGTCTGTGTCTGTGTCTGTGTCTGTCTGTCTCTCTCTCTGTGATACTCTCTCTTCTCTCGTCTCTCTTTCCTTCCCCTCATCTTTTCCTTGTTTTTTCTGAGCTCTCTTACAATATAGACATATTTAGTGCATTTCTTGAGAAAACTCGATTGAATACCAGATATAAACCTATGAATTTTACATACAGTAAAATACTTTTAAATTTATTTAATCAGTTATTATTGAATTGGTGTGGTGTGGTGTGTGTGGTGTGTGTGTGTGTGTGTGTGTGTGTGTGTGTGTTCAAACCTTGACACAATGTTAAAATATTTTTTATGCTATAAGAGGAGTACTTAGGAAGTTTCGCTCTGTATTATGAATGCTGAGATACAATGTACTGGCTCTGCTGTTAAATAAAATTCTAATTTTTTTTTGGACAGAAATTTTAGAATTACATCAAATTTTAAATCTATAAATTATAAAAAAAAAAACCAGTACCTATGTTGGTGAGACTATATGGATTTAGATTCTGATATTTATAGAAGAAATAAATCACAGCAAATTGTCTTGACTCTTACAGTCTTTCCATCCCCTATTCCAACAATCCCTGAGGCTTAGGTGCAGGACTTGTATTGAAGACTTTTCAGCAGGGACTGGGCTACATAATCTACAAGAAAAACATCAATAGATTTATTAACATAAAAAAGAAACCCCAGAAGACCTTGACCATAGATGAAGAAAAATAGACAACTAAGAATTGCTGAGAGCTGCAAAAACGCGCGCGCGCGTGTGCACACACACACACACACACACACACACACACACACACAGACACCATAAAAAAAAGAAGCTGTGAACTTGAAAGAGAGCAATGGGTGTATGTAGGAGAGTTTGGAAAAAGTAATGAGAAAGGAGGAAATGATATAATTATATTACAATCTAAAAACATACCTAGTTAGGATTTCTCTTGCTGTGACAAAACACTAGAATTGAAAAATCGAGTTGATCTATCTCCCCCTTCTCTGTGCATTTCGGTGGGGGAGCACTCTCATACAGCTAAAGGTTAGTGGGGAGGGCAGATGAGGGATGCGGGGCTGGTGGAGTGGGAAGTGGGATATCATTTGAGGTGGAAATAAATGGAATGATTAAGAAAAAAGAAAGAAAAAGCCAGTTGAGTTACCTCACTCGATATTTTCTAGTTACATCCATTTGCCTGCAAAATTCATGATGTTCTCCTACTTAATAGCTGAGTAATATTCCTTTGTGTAAATGAACCACATTTTCTGCATCTGTTCTTCCACTGTGGGACATCTGGGTTGTTTCCAGCTTCTGACTATCACAGATAAGGCTGCTGTGAACATAGTGGAGCACATGCCTGTGTGGCATGATGGGGTTTGTTTTGGGTATATGCCCAGGAGTGGTATAGCTGGGTCTTCATGTAGAACTATTTTCATGATTACCAGAGTGGTTATATCAGTTTGCAATCCCACCAGGAATGGAGGAGTGTCCCTTTCTCCACATCCTTGCCAACAAGTGCTGTCACTTGATCACCTGAGAATTTTTAATCTGTTTGTCTGTTTTGTCTTGTTTTATCTTGGCTATTCTGATTGGTGTAAGGAGGAATCTCAGGGTCGTTTTGATTTGCATTTCCCTGGTGACTAAGGACTTGGTCCTCCAATAGGCCCAACAAGCAGCTGAAAGGTCAGAGGCAGATCCTTACAGGGATGAACTGAAGTCAAGGAAAGCTGTGCTCGAATTAGGGAAAGGCTGGAAGAAACTGGGGAAGATGACCCCATAGGAAGACCAGCAGTCTCACTAACCACCGGGATCTCTCAGACACTGGATCACCAACCAGGCAGCACACACCAGCTGATATGAGGCCCCCAGCACATACACAGCAGAGGACAGCTGGGTGGTGAGAGACAAGATGTGCTTAACCCCTCAGAGACTTGAGACTTGGCAGCAGGGTGTTGGGGGGGGGAACACCAAGAACAGGGTGTCTTCTTGGAGACAGGAGGTATTGGATAAGGAACTGTGAGAGGGTGGACTTTGGGGGGTGGGTAATGACTGGATTGTAAAAAAATAAAAGTAATAAAAAAAGAGAAAAAGGAAAATCTAGTCAAGGAGAAAAGGCTTTAGTGGGCCTACATTGTAATTTCATCTTTGAAGGATGACAGGACAGGAACTCAAATAGGGCAGGAGACTGGAGGCAGGGCCATGGATGGGTGCTGCTTACAGTGTGTTTCCCATTGCTTGATAAGACTGATTTCTTTTAGAATTTAGGACCAGCAGCCCAGGGATGGCACCAGCCACAACATGTTGTGCCTTCCCCCATCGATCAATAAATAAAAATGCAGTAGCTGGAGCGCAGCAGTTCCTGAATTTGTTGCCTGACTGCCTGTGGATCCCATTCCTCTAACTGTGCTGCCTTGTCTGGCCTCAGTGGGAGAGGATGCAGTGACTTGATGTGCAAGTGTGGGTGTTGAAGACTGATGATACCTAGAGAGGGCATCCCGGTTCTCAAAGGAGAAGGGGAAGGAGGAATGAGAGAGGATCTGTGTGAGGGCTGGCTGACAAGAGGAAGGCAGCTGACATTGAGATGTAAAGTGAGTAATTAAATAAAAATATAAAAAGAAAAATAAAGAAGTTAAATATATTTGATCTAGAAAAAAAGATAATATCTTACAGGAGGATATTATGGAGGAATTTCCTCAATTGAGGTTTCTGTTTCTTCCTTACAGATAAATCTAGCTTGTATGAACTTCAAGTAAGCACACATATAAAAATATTTTAAAACTAATTTTCAGGAAGAAAGTCAAAGGGCTGGAGAGATGCCTCCATGACTATGAACACTCGTTGCTCTTGCTCAGAACCTGGGTTTAGGTCCCAGCGTGCACATGGTTCACAAGCATCCATAACTCCACTTTCAGGACCTCTGAGTGCTCCAGTCATGCACGTGATGCACATGCATACGCACAGGGAGACCTGTGAGAAGTCATTAACTTACAAGAGCCAATCATTACCTAATACAAAACAGAAGGCAAGGACAATATGAACAAATAGCTTTGGAAATGAAAGAACTCAGAGTATTAAGCATTTCCCTCATACCCCGTGCAGACCTTTACTCTTTGTGTGTCTGTTGGATCATCAGTATACACAGCCTTGACAGCCTGGAACTCTAGTTTATAACCTTCTAGCTTGGGAAACTCTTTAAAGTTCCTCTTCAATTCTAAGCCAGACCTTTTAATGCTAAGTGTTTATTCCCCTCAAAGATGCCAACTCTAGTTTATTTCATTAGTAGTTATAAGTGGTGAATTCACGTAGATGAATGAATCATACAATTTCTTAATTGCCGATTTTATTTTATTATGTTATTTTTTGAGTTACTAAATGCGCTGATTTAAGAATAAGAACTCTAAGATTATTATTTTTATTTTTGGGTAGAAAAGTGACAAACAATCATATTCTACCACTGTTAAAATTAATATTTTATTTAATTGTATTTTAAGACTTACTTTGTAAGTTTTGCTTTCATTGCTCTACAGATATCCAAACTACATCGCTACTAATAGAAATTGATGACTCAGTTGAAATATGGACAAATTCTACCAAATTTAACCATTGACATTGCTACCCAGGTCTACTGATTGGTTTCAACAGAAAAATGTGTGTTCCAACATCTTCTGCTGACCTCTTCATTTTCTTAAAAACCAATTTACTTGCAGATAGGGAGAGAAAGGCAGGGTGTGCATACTGGTAAGAATTATGAAACAAAGATTAATGAATGGTGCTTGTCAAAGATTTGCTGAAGTCAAGTATTTTGCGCGGGCTGCCTGATACAGCACTCAGGCATTCATTCTGTCTATAGTGTTTAGGACATAGAAATGGAATCATGCCAATGGAGTGGGCTAAGAAAATGTGCGTATCTGAGTGGTAGCGATGTGCCCTGCATACTCCCACTTACTAAAGCCTGGCAAGTCACCCTTTTCAGACCTCATTTTTCCCTCTGTCAGCTGAATATGAGGAACGGCTGTGAGATATGAAAGTTCGGAGTAGTATGCAGAACACTTGCATTTAATTTTCTGGGTTTCTGTTTGACTTTCTGAGCATGCTTGCCATAGTGCCAACCAGTAATTCAAGATAAATTAATCTGTACTTAAAATTAGATTAACTACATAAGAATATAAAATGGTAGCATAAATTTTAGCTACAACTCACATACCCGGTATAATAGATTTCTGTTATTTGTAGAGACGACAGCTTTGGAATATTTTATCATTGTACTTGTACTTTGTGTCATGTACATGAAAATAATTATGTATTAAATATTCCCCAAATACAATAATAGTGGTTCAGTTTGGGTGTCAAATTCTATGAAGCTCTGTAGTTAAATACTACTTAATTTTCAAATGCTTGAAATAATAATAAACACACTATGTACTATGATATCAAGGATGACAATTCACAATTTTTATAGAAAGTATCTTTTCTTACTTCAATAGACAAATATTAGTTACTTTAAAATATTTATTTCTCATGTATAATGTATGTTACTTTATGTAGATTAAAACAATACTATTTTGACTGGAGTAATGACTCAGTTAATAAAGTACTTCTCTTGCAAAGATGAGGATCTTATTTTCAGTCCCAGAAATCAGTACATAAGCCAGCATTGTGAAGGTAAAGACATTGGATCCTTGGGGCTTGCTGCCTAGTAAACTAATTGACAAGCTGCAGGCCAGTGAAGGGACCGTATCTCCACGAATGAAGATTGATTGCTCAGGAACAACACCCGGGGTTGTCCTATGGCTTCCATATTCATATATTTGTACTACAATGCACAAACAGGTATACACATATGTAAACAAAATCAAGTTCTTTTTTTTTTTTAATTTTTTTTTTATTAACTTGAGTATTTCTTATATACATTTCGAGTGTTATTCCCTTTCCCGGTTTCCGGGCAAACATCCCCCTCCCCCCTTCCCCTTCTTTATGGGTGTTCCGGTCCCCATCCTCCCGCCTTGCCGCCCTCCCCCCCACAATCTGGTTCACCGGGGGGTCAGTCTTAGCAGGACCCAGGGCTTCCCCTTCCACTGGTGCTCTTACTAGGATATTCATTGCTACCTATGAGGTCAGAGCCCAGGGTCAGTCCATGTATAGTCTTTAGGTAGTGGCTTAGTCCTGGAAGCTCTGGTTGCTTGGCATTGTTGTACATATGGGGTCTCAGAGCCCTTCAAGCTCTTCCAGTTCTTTCTCTGATTCCTTCAACAGGGGTCCCGTTCTCAGTTCAGTGGTTTGCTGCTGGCATTCGCCTCTGTATTTGCTGTATTCTGGCTGTGTCTCTCAGGATCGATCTACATCCGGCTCCTGTCGGTCTGCACAAAAATCAAGTTCTTAAATGACACTGTATAGCCAATTGTTTTAATATATTAAAATTCCATTTGTGTAAGCTTTAATTATTAAATATCTAAGTGTGTATAATAAATTTAAATAAAATTGGAAGGCTTCTGATGAAACATAGGAATTGTTAACTTTCACTGGATCTATTTGAAGCTACTACATACGGACTCCCATGACTTCTTAAACCAACATCCCAAGAGTACAGAGGGTTGGACCTAAGGCTCCAGCCGCATATGTAGCAGAGGATAGCCTTGTCAAGCATCAGTGGGAGGAGAGGCCCTTGGTCCTGTCAAGACTGAATGCCCCAGTGTAAGGAATGTCAGGGTGGGGAGATGGGAGGGTGTGGGTGAGTGAGTTTCGGGGAGCACCCTCATAGAAGCAGGGGGAGAGAGCAGGTTTCTAGGGGGGGTGGGGAAATGGGACAGGGGTTAATATATGAAATGTAAATAAAAAATCCAATAAAATAAAAAACATAAAAATATACAGGAGATGCAAGATACATACAGGAGGATACATACATACATACAGGAGATGTATCTCACATGTAGCAGATACAATAGAAAAAATCAATATATCAGTCAAAAAAGTAAGAATGACATGATTACTTTTTAAAAGAAATACTCAGTGGCATCATTTTGAGAATATAAAATACTTTTCACTTTGCTTTTCACATGAATTAATATACGTTCTCATCAGAAATAATGTACCAAACATGACATAATATTTTAGGGTCTGCCTCTAAAAAAATATGAAACTTATTAAAACTATTTAGGATGGAAAGTTTCAGATAGGAATTAATGGGGGAGTAGCATTGGCTTGATGATTTTAAAGTTTCATAAGTATTTAGATTTCATGACTTCTATATTCATTAAATGTATTGTCGATTCAGCGTCTTCAGTGACAGAGCCAGTGGTCAACACTAGAAAGAGCACAATGCTGTGCCAAAAGCCAAGTTCCCTTCAACACTGAAGATCCCTGCATGGTCAAGCAAGGAACCTCTTCCAACCTGACAAGAAGCCTAGCTAGGTGGTAAAATATTATTACCTTAAAACGGTTACCTGAATTTTAGGTGAATAATTAAATAAGCACAAATATGTTTTCATGATGCCGTTAGGTATTCAGCTCCCAAACACACAAGACAACCCGTATGCATTAAAGAAGAAGAAGAAGAGTTAAATACGTCTTAATGTCTGGGGAGAGAACGAGGGGTGTTGTTTATTTTTTCAAAGAATATGAAAGCAAGGAAGGAAATTGCTTTTATTCCTTATCTCACTGACTGACAATGCTGCTCATCAAGTTTTCAAGAATAATCTTGACAGAAGCACCTCACATGTGTCTCTGAAAGTCTGTAATCTCTCCCTTCTCACTGTTGCTACCTTAATTCCGACCCTCCGGTCTGTCACTCCAACTCGTGTCCACCAACCTCCTGGCTGGCTTCAGGACAGAGGGGATGGACCTGACTCTATTTACTTGTTACACAGTCACTTCAGTTATCACCTTAAAATTCAAATAAATCGTCTCGTCACTCACATAAGGCTGTTCCTGTTAAACATAAACTGCAGGAGGTGGTACACAGTGTCAGATGAGTCTGCATTTCCCAGGCTTCTTTGCTGTAGCCTGTATATACTGCAGGAGAGGGTACACGGTGTCAGATGAGTCTGCATTTCCCAGGCTTCTTTGCTGTAGCCTGTATATACTGCAGGAGAGGGTACACAGTGTCAGATGAGTCTGCATTTCCCAGGCTTCTTTGCTGTAGCCTGTATAAACTGCAGGAGATGGTACACAGTGTCAGATGAGTCTGCATTTCCCAGGCTTCTTTGCTGTAACCTGTATATACTGCAGGAGGTGGTACACAGTGTCAGATGAGTCTGCATTTCCCAGGCTTCTTTGCTGTAGCCTGTATAAACTGCAGGAGGTGGTACACAGTGTCAGATGAGTCTGCATTTCCCAGGCTTCTTTGCTGTAGCCTGTATAAACTGCAGGAGATGGTACACAGTGTCAGATGAGTCTGCATTTCCCAGGCTTCTTTGCTGTAGCGTGTATAAACTGCAGGAGGTGGTACACGGTGTCAGATGAGTCTGCATTTCCCAGGCTATCTTGCTGTAGCCTGTATATACTGCAGGAGATGGTACACAGTGTCAGATGAGTCTGCATTTCCCAGGCTTCTTTGCTGTAGCCTGTAGTTTGTTCCAATTCCCCTGCCCGATCTCTTAACGTGTGGTCCATGAAACACTCTTTGACATGTTTTTCTTTTTTCCTCCTTTGTGTACGAATTGGCATGGCTTGTTACCCAGATATAGAGTTAATTACCTCAAACTAAACTACAAGCCAAAATACCTCCCTTTCCCTGTGGCATTGTTTGCTAAGTCAGTATGCAGTTCTCTGTATGCTAACTGCCCCTCGAAAGTACAGATGTCAAGTGAGTGGTTCCCAACGGAGTACCACTGGGATGTGACAAAACTTTGAGAGGCTGTAGGGGCCTTTATATCATCATGAATATAACCTTAAAGCAGACGGTGGGCCCTGGTTTTGTTTTGTTTTTTTCTTCTATTCCTTGTTTGCAAACCAGAGAGTTAACGTCACTGCATATTCTGCCCATGATACACTGCCTGTAAAATAGACAGCAAAGGTTACATTTCTCTGGTTATACCTGATTACCTTAGGTATTATTTTTTTGTGTAAAGAATGCTGACCAATATACCACACAACGTTAAATCTGCTACTATTGATATTCCTTTAAATGTGTGTATGTGTATGTTATATATGTAAATATTTATCATCAATAGGAAATCAGTGACTGCCCAGTACAAAATAAATGTGAGTGCTGTGTGTCTTCTGCATCACATAATAGATTTTAAAAGTTTGAATGCAGAACACATTGCCATCTATCTTGGTATTTTTAACATCTAGCCCTGTACACAATATAAGGTTGAGGATATAAATTGTTAAGTAAATGAATATATTTTACTGAAAAAGAAAGTGTGGTGTAATGAAATTCAGATTTTGTATGTATTATGGTTGGCCTTACTACTACCTGCCACACCTTAAATCACTTCCATAGGGAGCCTCACCTGAAGAAGTGTCCTCATTACCTTGACTGATGTGGTAAAGCCCACACTGACTCTTGCCTCCAATCTGATATTCCGGGTTTCTACCACTGATGATTCTTTCACTAATAGTAGAAGCAGGGTTTTCAAGATTTCATCCTGAAATAGGGACCAGAACATCCTCAAGAACTTTGTGGGCTGCTGGTAGCAGATTGGGTCTAAGAAGGTGTCTAAGTCATCATTCTACTGCTGGAGAGAGCCTCCATGACCTCGGCAACTCTTACAAAGGAAGACGTTTGACTGCGGCTTCCTTCTACTAGAGGTGAGCCTGTCCATTATCATTGGGGTAGAGAATATGAAGGCAGTCAGGCAGACACAATGATAGAGAAGTACATTAGAGTTCTACATTCTGACCCATGGGCAGGAAGGGGGAGAGAGATTTGAGCCTTACCTCTTTCACACCTCCTTTAAAAATGGTTCCATTTCTTGATGTCTAAGCAAGACTAAGCCCATTATGCAAGCCATTCTTATTCAAACACCACAGTAGGACTTGGGGAGTGTCCTCTCCTCCCATCCTCTCCCAGAGAGAGGCAGTTGTTCTGCAACTATGTGTACTATTGAGGCATCCAGTCTCACGACTGAGTAACTACTAGATTCTCAACTTCTCAGGTGGGATTTGTTGTCCTTATGTTTTTAAATCTCACTTAATAAATCCATCCTGTTTGTTTTATTCCTGTATACAATTCCAACTAAAACATCATGCTATGTTTGTTACTTGTGATAGTCAAGCATATCTGTAACAAAAATAAAAGATTAAAATTTTTGAATAAAAGTCTTAGTCATTTATTTTATTAACTGTATATAAAATGTTGACTGTTGAAACAAAATACTCTTGTTCCTACCAATTATGATTTGTGACCTCTTAGTTTGCCAGTAGAAAGGAGGGGATTAAATATACATTCATACTCTAACATAAGGTAAGAAATAATCTTACCCTAAAAGACAATTATTGAAAAAAACTATTATATTATCCTTTAAAAAGATTATAAAGTAACAAAATTGACTCAGAATTGGCTGAAATATTGCAATTTGTAATATGCTTTTGCAAGCAAGTCATTTGGACTTTAGAAACTTCTGAGATTAGAAACTTCATATCTCTTGCTTTTTTTTCATGTAATAAGATTGAAAATTTGGATTTCTGTGCTTTTCAAACACTAAGACAAACGTGCTTCTCTTTAGTGGAATACTTCATAATCTAGTGGAATCTTTATGAGGATCATTTTATTAGTTCTTTATTTCCCAGTGAAGTTAAAACAGAAAAAAGAAAAAACTCCCTCATCATCCCCATTTCTCTTCTTTTCTGGTCTATGATTCTGAGTGTTCATTCAGCAGACCAAGAAGTAGACAACCATTTCTCTTAATGGACAGATGGCTTCCCTGCAACCAAATGTTTCTAATTCTAGAATGGTGGAGAGAACAAACAAGAGATAAAATAGTGAGGCAATGTGACCTGAACATTTATAAACCCACTCTAGTGTGTTGGGGACCAGGGGATGAGAGGGAAAGAAAAGAAACACTCTCTCATGCTATGCCATAAGCACAGAGTCTGTGAGGCAACACTGGATGTTGGTTCTCAACTTCCGCTTACATTTAGACAAAGCTTTTTGTTCATAGCTGCTGACACAGCTCATAAGCCAAATATTCACCGAGTAGCTTTTATTTCCCATTCAGCTTTCTAAATAAAAATGGATTTGCCTTTTGGATGCTGACACTGTATGTAAGAACATAAAAATATACCTAAGAAGAAATAAAAATAAATAAATTTTTCACTTTTCTATTAATTGTTAATAAATAGCCAAGTTCACAAAACTCTCTAGTAGCCTAATAGATAACCTAGAGATATGAATCTATATGTAAAAAAATTACTAAATATAATATAGCTGCATTAAAGCTTTTCAGAGAACCTTGTAATTTAAAATGTTTTCATTCTTACTCATGTATATACAAACACGTAAACATGAGTGAAATTATACAGAAAATACTGCCTGATCTTTTCATATCATATGCCATTTGTTATGTATTTAAGAACTCTATAAATTTGGCTTTTTCATGTTCCCATAATATAGATAATGCTTCAACAGCATGTTTAAAAAACTGCTTTGGTTGGGAATTCTTAAAGAAAGTTATTGTGCTTATGAAAAAAATTGATTCTGTATATTGAAGTTTTATTGTGACTTATTTTTAAATATATATAGAGAAGACCATTTGGGAACATCTATACATTGTAATTCTGCATATTTCAGATCAATATATGGAAATCTATATTCATTTGAACAATGGAAGTTCTGCAAAAACAAACAAAGCTTTTTCTAATATCTGTGTTTTCTTTTGAAACACTGCAATGTCATGGTATCTTTATAATGTCAGTGTAAACTTGCCCACTTTCTGTATTAGATTGCTTTGAAAATTAATTTGTTGAAGTAAATGACTCTCCTGTATTTCTTACCAAATAAGGAAGTATTTGGATACTTAGAGCACTTAAAAAGAAGATACTTTTTTTTTCTTTTCCTTTATTGGGTATTTTAAAATCACATTTCAAGTGTTACCCTCTTTCCCTGTTTCCCCTTCTGAAAACCCCTATCTCATCCTCCCTCGCCCTGTGCTTCTACAAGAGTGCTTCCACATCCACTCATTCTATCCTGCCTCCCTGCCCTGGCATTCCCCTACACTGGGGCATCTAGCATTTACGGGACCAAGGACTTCTCTTCCCATTGATTTCCAACAAGGACATCCTCTGCTACATTGGCAGCTAAAGCCATGGGTAGATCCATGTTTACTCTTTGGTTGATGGTTTAAACCTTGGGAGCTCTGGGGGTTCTGAGAGTTGATATTGTTCCTCTTCTTATGGGAATGCGAACCCCTTCAGCTCCTTCAATCCTTTTTCTAACTTCTAGATTGGGGTCTCCGTGCTCAGTCCAAGGGTTGGCTGCAAGAATCCATCTCAGTATTTGTCAGGCTCTAGAAAAGCCTCTCAAAGACAGCTATATCAGGTTCCTGTGAGCATGCACTCTTGGCATCCACAATATTGTCTGGGTTTGGAGACTGTATATGGGATGGATCCACAGGTGGGGCAACCTCTGCATGGCCTTTCCTTCAGTCTCAGATCCACACTTTGTCTCCATATTTCCTTCTGTGAATATTTTGTTCCGCCTTCTAAGAAGAACTGAAGCATCTACACTTTGGTCTTCCTTCTTCTTGATCTTCATGTGGTCTGTGAATTATATCTTGGGTATTCTGAGCTTTTGGACTAATATCTACTTATCAGTGAGTGCATACCATGGGTGTTCTTTTGTAATTGGGTTACCTCACTCAGGATGATATTTTCTAGTTCCATTAATGTGCCTAAGAATTTCATGAAGTCATTGTTTTTAATAGATGAGTAGTACACCATTGTATAAATGTACCACATTTTCTGTATCCATTCCTCTGTTGAAGGGCATCTGGGTTCTTTGAAGTTTCTGGCTATTATAAATAAGTCTGCTATGAACATAGAGGAGCATGTATCCTTGTTATATGTTGGAGCATCTTTTGGGTGTATGCCCAGGAGTGGTAAAGCTGGGTTCTCAAGTAGAATTATGTCCAATTTTCTGAGGAACCACCAGACTGATTTCCAGAATAGTGTATCAGCTTACAATCCCACCAACATTGGAGAAGTGTTCCTCTTTCTCCACTCCTTGCCAGCATCTGCCGTCATCTGAGTTTTGATCTAAGCTATTCTGATTGGTATGAGGTGGAATCTCAAGGTTGTTTTAACTTGCATTTCCCTGATAACTAAGGATGTTGAACACTTCTTTAGGTGCTTCTCAGTCATTCGATATTCCTCAGTTGAGAACTCTTTGTTTAGCTCTGTACACCATTTTTTGATAGGGTTATTTGATTCTCTGGAGTTTAACTTCTTGAGTTCTTTGGATATGTTGGCTATAAGTCCTCTATCAGATGTAGGATTGGTAAAGATCTTTTCCCAATATGTTAGTTGCCATTTTGTCCTAATGACAGTGTCCTTTCCTTTACAGAAGCTTTGCAATTTTATGAGGTCCCATTTGTCTATTGTAGATCTTAGAGCATAAGACATTGGTGTACTGTTTAGGAAAATTTCCCCTGTGCCCATGTGTTTGAGGCTCTTCTCCACTTTCTATTCTATTAGTTTGAATGTATCTGGTTTTCTTTGAAGGTCCTTGACCCACTTGGACTTGAGCTTTGTACAAGGTGATAAGAATGAATCAATTTGCATTGTTCTACATGCTGACCTCCAGTTCAACCAGCACCGTTTGTTGCAAAATGCTGTCTTTCTTTCACTGGATCATTTTAACTCCTTTGTCAAAGATCAAGTGACCATAGGTGTGTGGGTTCATTTCTGGGTCTTCAATTCAATTCCATTGATCTTCCTGCCTGTCTCTGTACCAATACCCTACAGTTTTTATCACGATTGCTCTGTAATATAGCTTGAGGTCAAGGATGGTGATTCCCCCAGAAGTATTTTTATTGTTGAGAATAGTTTTCTCTATCCTTTATTTTTTGCTTTTCCAAATGAATTTGCAAATTATTCTTTTTAACTCTATGAAGAATTGAGTTGGAATTTTGATCAGGATTGCATTGAATTGGTAGATTGCTTTCCAAAAGATGGCCATTTTTACAATGTTAATCTTGCCAATCCATGAGCATGGGAGATTTTTCCATTCTCTGAGATCTTTCCTGATTTCTTTCTTCAGAGACTTAAAGTTTTTGTCATACAGATCTTTCACTTGCTTGATTAGAGTCACACCGAGGTATTTTATATTTTTTGTGTCTATTGTGAAGGGAGTCATTTCCCTAATTTTTTTCTCAGCTTATTTTTCTTTTGAGTAGAGGAAGGCTACTGATTTGTTTGAGTTAATTTTATATCCAGCCACTTTGCTGAAGTTGTTTATTAGGTTTAGGAGTTCTCTGGTGGAATTTTGTGGTCAATTAAGTATGCTATCATATCATCTGCAAATAGTGATAGTTTGACTTCTTCCTTTCCAATTTTTATTCTTTTGATCTCCTTTTATTGACTAATTGATCAGGTTAGGATTTCGAGTACTGTTTTGAATAGGCAGGGAGAGAGTGGGCAGCCTTTTCTAGTTCCCGATTTTAGCGGGATTGCTTCAAGTTTCTCTCCATTTAGTTTAATGTTAGCCACTGGTTTGCTGTATATGGCTTTTACTATGTTTAGGTATGGACCTTGAATTCCTATTCTTTCCAGGACTTTTATCATGAAGGGGTGTTGAATTTTGTCAAATGATTTCTCAGCATCTAATGACATGATCATGTGACTTTTTCTTTGTGTTTGTTTATATACTGGATTATGTTGACGGATGTCCTTATATTGTACCATCCCTGCATCCCTGGGATGAAGCCTACTTGTTCGTGATGGATGATCATTTTGATGTGTTCTTAGATTTGAGAATTTTATTGAGTATTTTTGCGTCAATATTCATAAGGGAAATTGGTCTGAAGTTCTCTTTCTTCATTGGGTCTTTGTGTGGTTTAGGTATAAGCCTAATTGTAGCTGCATAGAAGGAATTGGGTAGTGTTCTTTCTGTTTCTATTTAGTGGAATAGTTTGAACAGTATTGCTATTAGGTCTTCTTTGAAAATCTGATAAAATTCTGCACTATACCCATCTGGTCCTGCACTTTTTTGGTTGGGAGACTCTTAATGATTGCTTCCATTTTTTGGGAGATATGAGACTGTTTTTAGATGGTTCATCTGATCCTGACTTAACTTTGTACCTGGTATCTGTTTAGAAAATTGTACATTTCATCCATATTTTCCAGGTTAGTTGTGTATAGGTTTTTGTAGTAGGATCTGATTACTTTTTGAATTTCGTCTTTTAGTTATGCCTCCCTTTTCATTTCTAATTTTATTAATTTGGATACTGTCTCTGTGCCCTCTAGTTAGTCTGGCTAAGGACTCATCTATCTTGTTCATTTTATCAAAGAACCAGCTCCTGGTTTTTGTTGATTCTTTGTAAAGATTTTTTTTCTACTTGGTTGATTTTAGCCCTGAATTTGATTATTTCTTGCCTTCTTCTCTTCTTGGGTGCATTTGCTTCATTTTCTTCTAGAGCTCTCAGTTGCTATCAAATTGCTAGTGTAAGATTTGTCCAGTTTCTTTTTTCAGGCACTCAGAGCTATGAATTTTCCTTTTAGCATTGCTTTTGTTGTGTCCCA
The DNA here is from genome assembly GCF_011064425.1 of Rattus rattus. NCBI lineage: Eukaryota > Metazoa > Chordata > Mammalia > Rodentia > Muridae > Rattus > Rattus rattus. The sequence goes on along the minus strand of NC_046157.1, from coordinate 75,954,803 downwards.
TGAGTTTGGGCATCTTGTGCCCAAATTCTAAATTAAATTCTAAGGAGTTTTTAATTTCTTTCCTTATTTCTTCCTTAACCAACTTGTGTTCAGCTTCCATGTGTATGTGGGTTGTGTGTGTGTGTGTGTGTTATGTGTGTATGTGTGTGTGTGTGTGTGTGATGTGTGTGTGTGTGTGTGTGTGTGTGTGTGATGTGTGTGTGTGATGTGTGTGTGTGTGTGTGTGATGTGTGTGTATGTGTGTGTGTGTGTGAGATGTGTGTGTATGTGTGTGTGTGTATGTGTGTGTGTGTGATGTGTGTGTGTGTGTGTGTGTGTGCGTGCGTGTGTGCGCGCGTGTTACTGAAGACCAGCCTTCTGATAGATCTGATAGGATGCACCAGACTATTTCATTCTTCTTGTATCTGTTGAGGCCTGTTTTGTGACCAGTTTTGGAGACAGTACCATGAGGTCCTTAGAAGACGGTATATTCCTTTCTTTTAAGGTGAAATATTCTATAGACATCTGTTAAATCAATTTGGTTCATAACTTCTGTTAGCTTCACTATGTCTTTGTCTTTGTTTAGTTTCTGTTTCCACTCTCTGTCCACTGTTGAGAATGGGGTGTTGATGTCTCCCACTATTATTATGTGGCATACAATGTGTGCTTTGGGTTTTAGGAAAGTATCTTTTAGGAATGTGGGTTCCCTTGTATTTGGAGCATAGATGTTCAGAATTGAGAGTTCATCTTGGTGGATTTTTCCTTTTATACAAGTATCGTTTGTGCTTTCCTTTTTAAATTTGGGTATCAGTATAGCAGCAACTTTCTCTACACACTGAGCCTCGCTGTCCCCCACCATGTCAGTGCAATAACATCTTTCATACATTGTAATAGAAGCATGACAATACAGAGATAGGTAGAAGAACTAATCATTAATAAGGACAGTATTAATTGTTAGGTTTTGGTTGGGATATTGAAATTTTGATTTCAACATGATTCTTATCTTTCATTGAAAAGAATGACTTCATATACCTAAACAATTGGTGTAAGCGACGGGTGTGAGGGTACCTGGAAGAGAATGGGGGACAAGGGACGAGAAGAAGGACGCCAAGACAAGAGTCTGATCAAGGCAACAATTTTCTTTTTCCCCAAGGCTGAATTTATACCATAACATGGGTAACAGATGGGGGGGGAAGTAAGAAACATTACGCAGGCCAAGGACACAATATTCGTGTGGTCAGGGAATCAGCTGATGTTGACAGGATGTCAGAAAAGTCACAGGTTTGTCATATCTATTAGTCAGCAGAATGTTGGTTTTTCAGAAAGGTTACAGGTCATCACATTGGGTATCTTGACATCAGATGTATTTCTCAGCAAGAGAACTTTGTCATATCATTATTCATCCTGACCACCAGATTTGTATTAGTCTTCTGCAGCTGGCTGGGGATTTTGCACGAACGCAGTCATACTTAATTCTAACCATAATAATAACATCAACAATGGAGGGCTTCAAGGGCATCGCTTCCAACGTCTCCCCCTTCCTTATAGTCAAATGAAAAGGTTGCCAAATGGCCATGATGTCCTGGAATGAGCCACTCGGGAACTGTGTCTGTCTTAGGTTGGAGTGATATTTGTCACATGGCCAAGAGAATCTTGTGGCCAGGGTCCGTCAGGGGATAAGGCAGCAGTTAATGGTGGCCCTCCTGTCTTAGGCCCTTTATTCATGAATATATCACTCTCTTACCCGTCATTGACTGTCCAACTCAGCATGCAGGGGTGATAATTCGTTGATTTTTCACCAAAGACATCGGGACTGCAGGCAGAAAAGAATGTTGGCCTCATTTGGCTGAAGGACAAAAATGACCTTGCCTGGGCTGAGAGGAGATGTGTAGGTGAGCTTGGCCATCATCAAAGGCATCCTCCATAGTTAGCCTATGATAATATACCTGAATAGGTTTTGCTGCTATATTATCTACGTGTTATTTAACAAGTCTGGTTAAATGATTAAATGTCCAAGGGCCAAAAGATATAACCAAAAGAAGGCCTACTAGGGAGTCCAACAGAGACCAATTTTGATATCAGTTCTCAGCTTTTTCTCTTTCTCATTTTCTCTTTTCCAAGCCTTCTCTGACTTTTTTATCTCTCTTTAACCATATTCTAAGACACAGGAAGTATCCAAGCACTGCCTTTCTCTTACAAACCAGAATTCACTGTGATTGTTCAAAGTTGGGAAATTAAAGGTAAAAAGCCAATCAGAAAGAAGTACACTTGTTATTATATACGGTTTACATAAAAGGGGGACCAGGCAATTGTTTTTTGATTAACCTCTGGCTCTTAAAGACAGTGTGGGTCAAAATTAAAATATTCAGATATACTTAAAACACTGCTTCATATTTGATAGATGTGGAAGTTTAAAAATTGAATGAATTTATATGATTGTAAATGTTTACCATGAAATATCACGGAAGGGATGCCACCAGGCAGAGAATTACAATTTTAACTGATATTAAACATCTTAAATAATTTGGAGAAACCTCAGCATTGAATTATAACCATCAGGAAAAAAAATAAAGACATAAATATGTATCCCATGCATGTTATGTCAGAAATAAGCAAACCCCCAACTCAGCACAGTACAATATCAATAACTGAAAGTTAAATAATATGTTGATACATAGAAGGAAAAATACCATGTTGATTGACATTGTTGACAATCCCAAAATAATTCTAATAGGCAATTCAACTTGGGTTCCTGTAACAATCATAATTGCATTATCCAAAAAGCCAAACCCTAAGAAAGCTATCGCATTGTGGAAGAATACATATCTCAGCTGTCCTGGAGTGGGTGGCAGAGCTTCCAGTTCTTCTTGTGGGACAGCAATGGACTCAATGCGGTGCAGTTCTTTGAGCAAGCAGCTCCTCTCGGTGGAGTGCAGGCTGTAGATGAAGTCGCATGTGCCCTGTGCTGTGTTCAGTACCTCCCTGGGCTCCTTCTTTGGATCAGTGCCCAGAAGCTGGGGAGTAGGAATGTACAGGTTCTTTTAACAATTTTATGGTAAATATAATCCCTGTATCAGCACCTGATTGAAACATTCTAAGACCCCAAGTATATGAACATGTCCAATCCTGGTCTCGACCTGCGGAGGTAAATTTAATATTTAGGGGGATGCACCATCCCCTTGTTTTAGAATTAGAACCTTCACAATGGGAATCTAGGACATGCGAGGTATTATAAGACAAACAAAGCAGTGTATTAGGTGATAAAATTCTTAGGAACAGGGGAAAGGGACCAGGCAAGAAAGCTAGGGGGTGGCCTGTTGAGAGCTGGTGGAACAACCAGATCAGGTGACAAATAGCATTCAGTCACACAGCTAAATGAGGAAGCTTTTTGGGACAAAAGTTCAGTGCAAAAATGAGCACAAGCTTTGTGCCTGTGAAACAGAAAGGCTAGCAGAGAGGCAGCTGGAGTCTGTTACCTGTTGTCTCTCTGGACTTAGATTTTGCTTAAGGAGTACCTCACTTCAGTGTCAGCTCGGTGGCTCTGCCTCTCAAGAGACCCAGCCTCTGAAGGACACTAGGCTTCCAGTAAGAACTAATAACAAAAGGGTGGAGAGATGGTTAGGACCTGGGTGCTAGATGCCAAGTGGCTGATAAAAGAACTGTATGGTTCATCTGCTTTAGAGGGGAAGTTTCTTCCAGGCTGTCAGACACCCCTGGAGACCTTGAGCCAAGAGACCAGGAGAAAATAGCATCTGAGTATTGAAGGGGGGCTTGCCCAGGGGGGTGTGATCCAATTGAAACCTTGGGTATCGGAGAGCAAGCTATAGTCAGAGACAACTGGTTATAAGGAATCTTTCTGCTGCCATTTCCGAGGCAGGGGTCACAGTTGAGCGGGGCTTCCTGCCTCTTATATCCAATGAAGAGTTTGCTAACACCGGAGTACTGACCTTTAATAGAAATATAGGCCTCTCCTGGAATTAGAAGCCTCTGAATTCTAGGACTTCAGTAGCAGTCCTTCACCAACCCGTCTCACTGGGTTAGAGGGCCATGGAAAAGAAAACATTGATCCTGACCATGGCCACAGCCTCCAGTTGGAGTGGGCTGAAGAGCCCGTGCCAAGACTTTCTCCTCTTATCATTGTAGTCAAAGCCTGTTCCGATTTTTGTCTGGCAAAACAAAGTTACTCACAGTCTGCTGCAGACTCTTTCTGAAAGTACTTTAGGGGCTCCCCTGCCCCCCAACCTGGGGCATTTTGACCACAGGGGCAGGAACTGACTGTTGGGGGGATAGGATCAGAGGCACTCTATGTCAATGATGACTAACGGGGAAGGTGACTTAATGCTGGAGATCAACTCCTCTCTTGGAATAGGGCCAGCAGATAAGGCAGGCTCCCTCAAAGAACTTCTCTTAATGAACACTCTCCTTCTGTGAGCAAGTGTTGAAGGCCTGGCCACTGAAGGCAGCAACTGGAATCCTCACCAACTCTCCACTATCTTTTTGTTGTCAAAGCATCAGCCCCAGTCAGCCTCATCACCTTGAAATTCCTCTTATGCCGTTTTGGCCTGAGCTGCTCCGCTGTGGACAGCCTGCAGCTTGCTTACTAGCAAGCTCACTCGCCTGCCACCCTTAGCCCCACAATTCCTCACTCTGTGCTGGCCCTTCCTTAGAAGCTGTGAATGTCTAAGCAACAGGGAGATCCTTCCTTCAGGATCCAAGGCAAAGCTTTCAGGTTCTTGTTTATGCCTACTTCAGACATGATCACTCGCTAACCTAGAGTCCTTCATATACATGTTTGATAAACTGTTAACAGCTGTTAGACTGGGCAAGGGGAACAAAGGGAGGGGCTTCTCCTCTAGGGGAGGAGGCTCAAGAGAAAGACAAAACTCCCTGGCAGAAAACATTTTCTCACAAGCAAATTATTTCCAAGTTATGCACCAAGAGGACCAAGTAAAACTCTTTGACAAACAAAACAAACAGTTCCAAGATTTCAAACACAGTCGTCAGTCCAAGTCCAGAAATGAAACGAAAGCCAAAAATATACTTGACAATACCACAGAAAACAAACTAGACAAACAAGACCAAGACAAGGCATCCTATAAGTGATTTCACAGATGCCTCATAACTTCAGTAAGTGGCCCAAACTGCAGTTTAACCTTAGCTGCTTCCAGGTTGAGGCAGACTGTCTGATCCCACCTCCCAACGGGATTCCAGAGTATCCTCTAGATTCCTTTCTCCTCCTACAGCATCCTTTAGGGCCTGTGGCCTGTGACAACTAGCACATCTGCTGTCAAAGCTGTAAGCCCCACACGGGACCCACAGCAACCACCAACAAGACTCTAACCCCTCTGGGGGGGGGCTCGAACCCCCCTCTGAAGGGACTTGAACCCTTCAGACAGCAGACGCAGACAACACCAGGCAACATGAAGCAAAGACGAGACATGACACAGAGACAAAACAGAAAGTAACACAGAACACAAACACCGATTTGCTCGAGTTTACCTCCGACCTCCCTGCCAATTGTAGTCTGAGGGGAACGCAGTTCCTGGCAGGTGCACCAAAATGTTGTAAGACCCCACAGTGGCCTAACCTCAGGAGCGCCACCCACAGAGCACAGATTGACAAAGTGACCACTACAATAGCATGAGGGTATAAGGTTTTTAATCCACGTATGTGGGGTTGCTCATCCACACAGGGAGAGGAAACCTTTAACCCAAAAGCACACAACTTTTATTCATTACCGAGGGCAGATTTCAGCAACAAGGTTAGCCGATCCATTAAACAATCACTAACTCTGCACTATCTTTTGTATCAATTGTTCCCTCCTGGGGGAACTATGGACAAATATTTCCTACAAAATCTAAGAATTTATTTAAATTTTTTTCTTAACCCTATTCTTCGCGTCCTGAGTGACTCCCTGAGTCCTGTCACAAAAGCTGACTGTAGAATGCTTGTCCCATCACTCACCACTGAGATCTGCATCGTCCTAGGAGAAACACACACCAAGCCTCTGAAGCAAGCCTCTGGTCCATGGTTGCCAGAAGCAGGGGAGCAAAGGCTCTGACAAACAAGGAAGACAGGCCTGCCTATTCACGGAGGACGACGTTCTCCTCCAGGAGACCTCCAAACAGCTGCACGCTGGGCGCCATTTGTAAGCGACGGGTGTGAGATGTACCTGGAAGAGAATGGGGGACAAGGGATGCGAAGAAGGACACCAAGACAAGAGTCTGATCAAGGCGACAATTTTATTTTTCCCCAGGGCTGAATTTATACCATAACATGGGTAACAGAGGGAGGGGGGAAGTAAGAAACATTACGCAGGCCAAGGACACAATATTCGTGTGGTCAGGGAGTAGGCTGATGTTGACAGCTTGTCAGAAAGGTCACACGTTTGTCATATCTATTAGTCAGCAGGATGTTGGTTTCTCAGAAAGGTTACAGGTCATCACACTGGGTATCTTGACATCAGATGTATTTCTCAGCAAGGTCATAACTTTGTCATATCATTATTCATCCTGACCACCAGATTTGTATTAGTCTTCTGCAGCTGGCTGGGGATTTTCCATGAACCCAGTCATACTTAGTTCTAACCATAATAATAACATCAACAATGGAGGGCTTCAAGGGCATTGCTCCCAACACATTGGCATGATATTATTTATATTGAGTAACTCTTTTCTTCTGGGAAACTTATCAGTTACTGTTATACAATACCACAACTAATAGTAACATAAAGAAGAGAGAGTTTACTTATGTTTATGGTTCCACAAGGATAGGAGTCCATCATGTTGGGTGAAGGCATGACTGCAATATGACACGCAGTTTATCCACAAGATATTAATAATAATAAATACAAAATACAGAAAAAATAATTTCTGTTCGGCCTTTACTTATTCCTTTCACTCTGATAATGAAGATTCCAGTTTTACTATTTCTGGTTTATAGATTCCCTGCACAAAGTACAGCAAAAAGATAAAAAGAAGAGAATTAGATCAAATTTTGTACTTTCCCTCTGCAAATTTCAAGAGTACTAGCTGTTCTCCAGTCCTCTTCTGTCTCCCTCTCAGAAAATTTATGTTACTGGTTTACTTACAATGACATTGATATCATATCCAGAGGGAAAAATTGGTAACCTGCTTGTATTTTGTCTTTGCAGAAGTGGAAAGCATTAGCAAGAAGTACATCAGATGATTCAATAAAGAGGTTAGAACAGCGACAATTATTTGAGGATATCTAATAATTATTACTATCACACTCTAATAACTAGAAAATATTTGAAAGCTAGTTAACAGTAATATCACATCCAATGAAGAATTAGGTTTTCTCATTGATGATGAGACATACCATCATCCTTTATCAATAGCATACATAGAGTTTTCTAGAAATTGATTTTTTATGATAGCATCTTCTAATGCATCTCATATTTCTTGTGCACAGCAATGCATGGATTTAATTATTTTGAAATGTTTGCTACAAGCTCCCAATTTCTATTTCTTAGTGATAACTCTAAAAAGGAATTGCACCAACTGCTCTCAGGGTCAGCTGCTTTTCCATTGGTTCTTCACATTTAAATGGACTCTAGGGACATGAAAGAGGCTTCTTCCTTCCTTCCTTCCTTCCTTCCTTCCTCCCTTTCTTTCTTTCTTTCTTTCTCTTTCTTTCTCTTTCTTTCTCTCTCCCTTTCTTTCTTTCTTTCTTTCTTTCTTTCTTTCTTTCTTTCTTTCTTTTCTTTCTCCCTCCCTCCCTCCCTCCCTTCATTCTTTCTTTCCTCTTTAACTAAAAGGGGGAAAATAAGTGATAAGAGCACAGATAGGAAGGGATCAAAGTTGTGTACCCTCTCCCCTGCTCCTGGTTTGCATCCTCCTGTTAAACATACTTACATAACACACTTACAAGCTAGGCTGTTCTATGTCAAGCTTTACTAACAATAATGCAAAACTAAGAACTGCATAATAGATAAACATGATCAATTTAACTGACTGTCTATTATTCTTATTCTTATTATTAATGTATTTACTGGGGCAACTCACAGTCTAGCATTTCTTCTGATTTTGAGGCTTGGCACACATTGTGTTGGCTGAGAATTTGCAGATTTGCTGTTACCTAGATTCCCTACTGTTTCTTCCTCACCCGCCTGCCTACACACCACCTTTTCATTTTTATTTTTGTATTTTCTCAACTTCATTTTATTAAACACTGCCATTTTCAAAGTCTGTGCAGAAAACACTGTTTTTAGAAGGAAAGCAAGATTCAAGTATAATAAGCAAAGTCATGGTTGAAATCCAATAATGAAGGATCTCCCGAAATTATTAAATACTCCACTAGAAGAGAACTTTACCCTCAAAACCCAGTAGTTTTATCTTTTTACTCCTGCAGAGTAAATGAAGTCAATATATCTAGGATGAACACTGCTTATTTCCATTAAGAACAATGACAAGAATGCCCTGCTTTTGTGCTTTGAGATAATATACATTAAATTTTTGAAATACTTAAATAATTTGTACTTTGATTTGAATGAATGCATCTTCAACATAAAGAACACACCCCACACTATGGTGAAGCATTGTGTGCATCTTAATCACAGAGCCAGGTGGATAGAGACCAAGCCATCAACGAAGCCCTCTTCTCCCTTTACCTGTTTAGTCGCCCTCTAAATTTCACTGTCACAGTGGCTAATGGGAAGTCAGTTGTCCATGTTTCCTAAATGTCTAATATTCAGAGTGGATAAAAGAATGATCAGAGATGAGTTTGGATCAAGATGTGTAACTGTCACGTTTTGCTCTTTTTGATTTTAAGCTTCGATCCATGCTTGTTCATTTCATACATTCCAAATGGTGTCAAAACAATAGTATCCTTTCACTGAAAAAGGTGAAGCTTCTTTTATTTAAGTCAAAATGTTCTCATACTCTACTGAGAAAAAGAGTGTAAAAATCCTAAATGTTATTGTAAGACTTTGGAATACTCATATTATTCACCTCACATTTATGCTACTTCATTCTAAAGTTCAGTCACACAACATATACAAATTCTATCATTATAAATCTAATTTCAGAATGATGATTTCAGTAACTGAGTAACAAATTTAATTTTCTACAAAATTTGTATGATATGGAAAATTAGTCAAATTGAAATATCTTCACATATAAAGCAAAAAAAGAAAATACGGAAATATACAAGGCAAGGGATTTCTTTTGTAGCTGATCTTAAAATCACAATTTATATTTATAACATTTTAACATTACTCTATATATTACCCCTTTTCTTTGTGCTTAAGATATAGATCCAAGGATTATTTGTAATTTCTCTCTTTTCTACAATTCTTTCCATGCTTTCTTTGCCGTCAACTGATCAAGTTATATTTCTCACTTAGCTTAGGATACGTGAACCTTCAATATTGAAAAGTCTCTATTGGTTACCATACAGCTAGAGATTGCTGTTGCAAAATACACTGAGATTGCTTGGGCATGCGGAGCATATGAGGAAGGCCATTTGCACCCCAAGTAGACAGACAGACAACATGATGATGGCTCTGACGAGAGTTTAGATCAGAGTCCAGACCTGAAGAGAGAAAATTAGTGCTCATGTGGAAGGAGACATTTCTTAACCTTTTCTTAAGTGTAGAGTGGTTTCACATGGTCAAGCCTGAAGCCATTTCTCTGTCTCCAAGGCAGGAGGCAGAAAGGAGCTGGAGAATAAGATCTGAGGCCACCTATATCTCTTTAGATGTAAACTGCCTTCCTAAGTGAGAAATCAGAAAGTCTGTTAGTGAGGACCTCACAAAAATGGGCAATTGTCTGTTTCTAGGTAAGGAGGAAGGTTATTGGATGAGCAACAGCTGGCTTCCCATATTACATTTTCACAGTTACTGTTTTTATATGTTCTCTATATATTTTATTTCTACTATAAAGCATAAAGTCCTATTATACATTCCAGCAAATTCTGGAAGTTCAATACATAATGTTCTCAGTTCCTATTTTTCAGCATCGGCCAACATTTCAAAGAGGATGGGAGATGTGGCATGAGTTAACCTCTGCAGTAAGCACGAAAGCTCTTTGCCTTCTAGGTCAAAGGTATACAGTAGAATAAAGAACCAGACAGTTCAAATTCTAATATGCACCAAAGTCATTCCTCATGTGCAAGCATCCTTCCATTAGAAACAGATCTTCAATACAACAGAGATAATAATTGAGGGAACTAAAGGAGAGTATTTTATTCTTGAATGTATTCTATGCTGAGAGAAGCCAGGCTCACTTCAGCTTTTTGTGGTTTTAACATAAGACAGACATATGTTGAGCAATAATTAAAAGTGTGTTGCACAAAATAAGTAAAACTGTACTCTGAAATGTTTTCTTCCCACTAACAAACTGTGAGACTGCGAGGAAGCCTTAAAAGGGCGTTTCTTTCAGAAGAGAAAACATGGTTCTTATGACAGCAATAAGTCTCAAGGATGAGAGCTCTTTCTGGTTTTCTTTTTTTACTGTATAATAACTAATTCTCTGAAACTGAGGCTATGCAAGATCCACAATATGAATCTAGCATCACACGTACCCAGGTCCACGGTTGGCATTAGAAACAGATGTATTACGGTAAGGAAGACAAATCCTTACCCAGATATATTTCTATTTAAGTGAAACCACCTCTCCATGCTGGGGGTGAATGGCCCAATGTAGTAATTCTTCCACTCTGAGTCTGCATGACTTCACCAGAAAGTGGTTCCACACAGAGTCCCCTGTTTATGTGTACTGTGGGTAGCTCAATAAATGAGAAGCTACCTGTCAGTTTTTCCTTGCTAGAAGACATCCACCTGAACGAGTTCTGTCCATAGACTCCAGCCAAGTGATTAAAGTTAACATACATATGTGGACCAAGAATCGTTGACCTTCAGATAAAATGAAAGAATTCACAGAATGGGCCTGTTTATCAAACTCATAACCTTTTGCACATTAATTATGTTTGGTAATCATCCATTTTAAAATATGGTAATTTTTAATCCCATGCCTGTTCTAATATATCCATACAAACTCACTTCCCTGTCAAACCTAATTATTACATATTTCCTAGTCTTAAAATTTACAAAAGTTCCTAATTTTAGACATTAATCATTAATAACTTGCTACATATTAGTGAAGACTTCTTTCTTTGATAATCATTCTAAATAATGAACCAGATACATTAGATATATTAGGTATTAGACTTGTTTCTTGAAATTTTCTAGAAAAATCACCTCAACTTGTAATAATATGAAAAAAATACCAGAGTATGCAAAGTGAAATGAGTAAAATGACTAAAAAACAAAAGCAGAAGCAAAATCGATGCAACAGAAACATATACCAAAGAAATATATCACATTCAACTTACACATGCTTTCTGGACTCCTCCAGTTATGGATTTCTCAGTTGTTCTTTTGGGGTTTTTTTGTGTGTGAATACTTCAGAGATCAATTTCCAGTGTCTTCTGTAGTTTCTCACCCCCTTAGTTTTGAGGCATTTATAGACTCATTTATTTTTATTATTGGTTTCCAAGATCGCTCATCAGGTGCTTCATGTAAAGAGCCACCTCCCCAGCCTACAATTGAGCTTTTCTCTGAAATCTGTTCTTGATGGTTAATTGCTACATCATACACCCACAATATATAGTCTGTCATAGTAGACAAAATCACCATTCATAGTCATGTGTTCTACACCTAGTTTGCTATATTCCAGGATGGAATAGCAATCAAGAAGCTTTCCCACAAAGGAGAACATAGGTTATCCCAGAAGAAAACAATTATTTCTCAAAATTATACAAGATTTCACCATGGTATTTAGTTTGTCCTTGGTAGAGGCTCTATGAGACATCCGTTCGCCACAGTCACATTATGTGCAGTTGTATCTCGTAATTATAAGTCAAAGAAGTAGAGTACTGGCAGCACAGCCTATAATTATTGTTGAGCCACCTCTTGCTTTGTTTCCAACTGAAAGCTGGCTAAGTTAGAGGTTACTTTGTGAATGGGGTAAAGTGGCAGAGTTCAGTAGAGTGCAGGATGCTCCTTATACAGAATGCTGCACAGCATGACATCTCTTTCTGGCAGTTGCTATACAAAGGGAATCAATTGTCTTTCAGTGTAAATGAACTATGGGGAAATGCTACCTCCCTTAATTAACTCATGAACATCTCTAAGGTACTATACCCCAAAATGTAATTGACCGTTATATATTACCTTTCAGTCTACATATGCTTTACTTAGCAATATAAAGTGACATTTACCTTTTATAAATTCTAGCAGACAAAGGGTTTGTGCTATAATATAGACTTGTGAAACTAACAAAACTCCTAAGGTTACTGTGTATTCATTGATGTGTAACATGAATAACCATTCCATAATTTAATATATGTATATCCAAATGTCCAGGAATATGTCAATGCATTCTGAATGTATCATATAATACTCAAAACAGCATGAGAAATGGAGGTTCCACTTATTAAGACATAGTACTTGCATTTTCAAGATTTGTTTACCTCTGTGCAACCAGACAAAGTCAAACAGTATCTTGGTAGAACTGATGGCCCATATTTCAAGACATTGATGATCATAGTAAACCTGGTGGCACTTTATATCATATACATTTGAAGATTTAACCAATTCCTTGTTAAAAATACTCAGGTATGAGTGAGGTAACCCAATCACAGAAAAACACACATGGTGTGAACTCATTGATAAGTGGATATTAGCCCAAATGCTCAAATTACCCAAGATGCACAGAACACATGAAACATGAAGGATGACCAAAATGTGAATGCTTCACTCCTTCTTTAAAAGGGGAGCAAAAATTTCCATAGGAGGAGATAGGGAGGCAAAGTTTAGAGCAGAGACTGAAGGAACACCCATTCAGAGCATGTACCACATGTGGCCCATACATATACAGCCACTAAAACTAGATGGGATGGATGATGCTAAGAAGTGCAGGCTGACAGGAACCAGATATAGATCTCTCCTGAGAGACACAGCCAGAACATGTCAAATACGTAGGCGAATGCAAGCAGCAAACCACTAAACTGAGAACAGGACCCCCGTTGGAGGAATTAGAGAAAGGACTGAAAGCACTGAAGGGGCTTGCGACCCCATAAGAACAACAATGCCAAGCAACCAGAGCTTCCAGGGACTAAGCCACTACCCAAAGACTATACATGGACTGACCCTGGGCTCCAGCTGCATAGTTGGCAGTGAATAGCCTAGTAAGGGCACCAGTGGAAGGGGAAGCCCTTGGTCCCAGCCAAGGTTGGACTCCCAGTGTAGGAGATTGTTGGAGGAGTTATGGGGGTGGATGGGGAGGGGAACTCCCAAATAAAAGGGGAGGGGGAAGGGTTAGTGGGCTGATGGACAGGAAAGGGAATAACATTTGAAATGTAAATAAAAAATACCCAATTTAATAAAAATGTAAGAAAAAACTACTCAGGTGTCAGAACACCTTTATTCTTATTACTTTCTAAGCATTAGAGTATAAGATTTATTTGCATAGCAAATATGTTATATTAGTCATTATAGTTATTCAAGCAATGGTTTAAAGTTTATATGAGAAGCACATGGGTTGGGTTATATGAGGCATTTGAGTACCTGAAGTGTTAGATATCTACAGGGTGCCAAGGAGAATTGGATGCAATCCTCCACAGACACCAAAGGATGATTACATGAACAGTGTTATAGGAAGGGTCTACATCTTTAATGCATCACCTATCATGGCGTTCAAGGGTCATCATTTCAGTCCTTTGCTATTATTCAGTGCCACCGGCCCAAGAGTCAAAGTGGGAAGCTTCATGTTGCCAACTGCCACCATTTTATCTCTGTTATGTACTTGGAAACTGGCAAGATAATTATAGGTACCTAAGATAATGTTAAACTGTGATATAATCTTAGGTCAAATCGCATTTATCACTTGATTAAGCAAAATCTTCTTGCCTGATTAACCAAGAACAATTATGGCATTTTGAAATTTTCATGATTTGTTATCAAATCAAAAATACTATTCTATGATTACCAAAAGGCATAGGCATGTATTCTTCTTTAATGTGTAGTCATTCTATTAAATGGCTGCAATTTTTTTCTAAGAAATATTTTCATAGATATTGCCTAAGGGAATTCATGGCGAGCAGTGTTGTAGTTTTTTTCTAAAGTAATTTAGCTTCTTCAACTTATATTCTTTACGTATATGAACTGGCTTTGTTCTACAAGTTTGATAAGCAACAATGATTTATTATTTCCTTAATTACCAGAATTTATTTTCTCTTCTGTACAAGAAATTTTGTAACCTGAGTACATACTATTAGAAACATAATGAATTCAGTAAAAACAATACCTTTCATGAATCAACAATTTATAATTTCCGACTTTGTCTCTGCCACAGTATTTGTTTTAGAAAAAAAATAACTGCTCTGTATAAGTGTTTGAGTTCTGGTGAACATATTACTTGGTTTCTGGTACACTGCAGTATACATGGTCTATATTCCAGATCTTTGAGGTATCATCACTTAGGTAACTGAAAAGCACTGCAGATAAATGGCCTGTAAGTGCATTTATTTCAGTAGGACTTTCAAGGAGCTGTGATGTTCCACTTTTAATGCTAAAGATTTCAGAATGGCACTAACTATCAATAACATGATTATTTACTTCCCAGTCAATAAAGAATGGCTTCTTTACTGTGACCAATAAAACTAGCTATATGAATAAAAGAAGTTACAAAACTATTAACTGTGCATATGATTTTAAAAATATAACCAGAATCATCCAGAATTCACAGGAGGAACTGAATTGACAGAATGATATGCCAAAAGTAGAATTATTACTCTTGCCTTTTACAATATTGTCTGGTTAGTCCAATAGGAATTGTCTTTATACTAGAGAGGCTGAGAAGAAAAAACTGCTGATTCACAAGGTTGCATCCCTCTGATTTCCCTGTCTAGCAGTGAAGCCCAGAAAGCCAGAAGGTGGAAAGGATTCCTGGGAGATAATTTTAGTCTTTTGGCCCCACTGGAAAGATGACAAATGCCAGTTGTGGCACTGAAGTAGGTGAACTTGCCCAGAAAACAGATGAGAACCAAGCAAAAGTAAAACCTCTTCCTTAAACCCTTCATAACGGGGCCTTTGGACACTACACTTAAATCCAGGCTGAGCCTTCCCTTTTCAGTTGGTATAATCATGAAGGTCCCTTTAGAGGCTTGATTGTTTCCACGTGTAGTCAAGTTAACAGCCAAGACTCACCTCCAAGTACCTACATGGTACTTAGAAAATTAACTTTCCACAGATGTTCGGACTGTAGGACATAGTGTTTAACCTCTACAACACAAGGATAAAGACAATACCTCAAATTATTAAATTTGGGAGCTTAAAGAAGAGTTCTCAATTATTTTAGACTCATTTGTACAAGTTGTGTAGTCTTGTTTTCATGAGAGGGAAAATAATCCAGTAGTTATAGTTAGAAGCTAAGCTAGTTTAGGATTTGATGTAGTACTATACTGAGTGAGATTCAGAGTAAGGGGAAGCAAACAGGGGGACACATGAGCAATTACTAAAAGAAGAAGGAGGAAGAGCAAGAGGGAGAGGAGGCACCTTTTCTCTTTAATTCAACCAGACTTAAATTTCCTTCTGTCTTTGAATGACAGAATGACAGAGCCTCTTAGGAAGCTAACAGGCAAAGAAGTAATGTGATATACAGAGCTAAATACTCAAGTATGACTTAAAATATATAAAAAGACTAAAATGAGTATTTCGAGCTACAAGACAATTCATTGAGAGGTGTTATACTAGCTGAAGAGAAATAAAGCTACATAAAGGCACCATCCCCATCCAAAGAGAAGACAGAGAAATCAAGAATCTCCTGTTTTCTCCTTCACTTGTGATGTTGCTAATTTGAGTACCAGGCCTGTGCCCGCCAATGAAGCAATTCCTATGCCCACAATTAAGGACAGGATGCACTCTGCATCAAATGAAGTATGTCAGAATAACATTTTGAACTTAGGATGTAAAAGCACAAAAGGTCACAGGAAAATTGAAAAAAATTACATTCTCCATATGTGTTCTAGAAACAGAGCAACCCCTTATTTATATCACTTCATTATTTTGTTCAGCTGCTACATTTAGATCCCCTTTGGTAGAATTAGAACTTTGACTTAAAAGAACACAATCAGTATCTATTTTTGTTAAATCACTTTTAGAGAGTAGTTTTCTCTTTTAAATATATTTTTAACATATGCAGTGGAGATTTTGAGACCAATGATACCTTCTTGAATCACTCAAAATAATGGTACTGGTTTATTCCTTTGGAGGATTTCGGTGCCTAATCTAATTCTAAATGTAAAACTGCATTCTACCTGAGGCAAGTATAACCCTTGTTAAAGAAAGTTAATTGAATTTAACTACAAAAGTTTTGATTGTAAAATTGGTTCTTGCAGCCATGATGCCAATTAACATTTCCAAATTTCAGTGTGAGAAATCAAATCTTTGAAGAACCCAAGACAGAAGATTATTCTGAATCACTCATCACTATTATTGATGAGCCACAACTTTACCCTATATTACTAAATAAAAAGGTGGCATTATTAAAAGACTTGATATTTTAGTTTTAATTCTTTACTCCACCTCCACATCAAACCAGATACACTCAAACTAATAGAAGACAAAGTGGGGGACAGTCTTGATCACATGGGCACTGGAGAAATTTCCTGAATAGAACACCAATGGCTTATGCTCTAAGATCAAGAATCATCTAGTGGAACCTCATAAAATTGCAAAGCTTCTGCAAAGTAAAGGACACTGTGGTTAGGGCAAAATGGCAACCAACAGATTGGGAAAGATTTTTACCAATCCTATATCAGATAGAGGGCTAATATCAAAAATATACAAAGAACTCAAGAAGTTAGACTCCAGAGAGCCAAATAACCCTATTAAAAATGGGATACAGAGCTAAACAAATTATTCTCAGCTGCGGAATAACAAAAGGCTAAGACATATCTAAAGATTCAAAGTACCTAAAGAAATGTTCAACATCCTTAGTCATCAGAGAAATGCAAATTAAAACAACCCTAAGATTCCACCTCACACCAGTCAGAGTAGTTAAGATCAAAAACTCAGGTGACAACAGATGCTGGCAGAGGATGTGGAAAAAGGGGAAGACTCCTCCATTGTTGGTGGTTTTGCAAACTGGTACAACCATTCTTGAAATCAGTCTGGAGGTTCCTCAGAAAAGTGGACATTTCATTACCTGAGGACCCAGCTATACCTCTCCTTGGCATATACTCAAAAGATGCTCCAACACACAACAAAAACACGTGCTCCACTATGTTCATAGCAGCCTTATTTATAATAGCCAGAAGCTGGAAAGAACCCAGATGCCCTTCAACAGAGGAATGGATACAGAAAACGTGGTACTTTTATACAATGGAATATTACTCAGCTATCAAAAACAATGACTTCATGAAATTCACAGGCAAATAGACTGAATGAGAAAATATCATTCCGAGTGAGGTAACCCAATCACAGGAAAACACACATGGTATGCACTCACTGATAAGTGGATATGAGCCCAAATGCCTGAATTACCCCAGATACACAGAGCACATGAAGCTCAAGGATGACCAAAGTGCGGATGCTTTACTCCTTAAAAGCGGGAAAATATTCATAGAAGGGGATAAGGAGGCAGAGTTTGGAGCATAGACTAAGGGAACAGCCATTCAGAGCCTGCCCCTCTGTGCCCCACATATATACAGCCATTGAAACTAGATAAGATTGATGAAGCTAAGAAGTGCATGCTGACAGGAACTGGGTATAGATCTCTCCTGAGAGACACGGCCAGATCATGTCAAATACAGAGGTTAATGCTAGCAGCAAACCACTGAACTGAGAATGGAACCCCTTTGGGGTAATTAGAGAAAAGATTGTCGGAGCTGAAGGGGCTTGCAACCCCATAAGAACAACAATGCCAACCAACCAGAGCTTCCAGGGCTAAACCACTACCCAAAGACTATACATGGACTGACCCATGGCTTCAACTGCTTATGTAGCAAAGGAAGGCCTGGTTTGGAACCAAAGGAAGGAGAAGCCCTTGGTCCTGCCAACGTTGGACCCCCAGTGTAAGAGAATGTCTCGGGGGACGGGACGCAGGGGGATTGTGAGTGGAACACCTCTATAGAAGAGGGGAGTGGGATGGGATGGGGGCTTATGTCCGGGAAACCAGGAAGGGAAATAACATTTGAAATGCAAATAAAAAAGCCAATAAAAATAAATAAATAAAAACAACAGAAAAACAATTACAATTCAATACAAAACAATACAAATTTACATTTAAAAACACAATGCACTCAACCTTTTGCTAACATTCATAATATAGCTGATGTCAATATTGACAAATTAATGCTTCTACAGGAAATTTTACAGTAGTACCATATTTCTTCTGATCAAGTTGTAAGAAAACAATCATATCTAAGTAGCATTTTGTTTGCTTATCTGTCACATGATCTCATACTTTCTAAATTGTACCACAAAATACTTCTATGGGTTAATATAACATTAATATCATGTATGGAAGAAACAATAAAATATATCATTTCATATATGTTCAAAATACATATTATTATAATTGAATATTATATTATGTTTTGTTATCCCTTAATTTTTAGACAGATATATAGAAAAGAAACATTTCATATAAATAATAATATAACATGTATTATATACAAAGATATACATAAACTTATTAACAATAACATAGCACCAAACATTGTGATATATTAGTACTTGAAATCACCCTTCATATATAATTTAGTATAATAAATAAATGGTAGCACAAAAGGTACTATAAGAAAGAATATGTTACATATGTATATGCACATATATACCTGGTTTTAACTTCTGTTAAATAATTTTACTAACTCTTCCAGGTTAAAACAAAACAAAACAAAACAAAGCAGCTACTTAGAAAAATGCAGAACAAACCTCTATGATCTCAAAATGCACATGGTAAACTTATGACATCTTAACTTCTTGTAGTGTGATTATGCTTCAAAAAAATTAAAATATATGTATATATATGAATATTTACACTTATGCATATTCATGTATGTAAGTGTTCAGCCACAATATTCACAGAAGACAAAGAATAGATGAAATTCTAGTATCCGTCAATGAATATTTAAATAAATAAATGATGATTATTTAAAATAAAGTGTTAGAAAATCATAAAACAGAGTACAATTTGTCAAAAAAAACAGGCCATGGGACCTACTGTAATATGAATAATAAATGAAAATGTACAAATAAAAAAGTCAAAAATTAATTCCATACATTTTATTATTTTATTAATAATTTTTAGAAAAAATTTATACAAATATTCGTATGTATATGTACATAATTTTGAAAGATTATTATTTTTCTAATATTAGATCAAGAAGAAAAAGGGGAAAGGTTTTTGAAATCTTATCTTAGTAATGGTTTCTCAGGTCCATTATTTAATAGACAGTAAAATATATACATTGGTTAATGACACTATGTTACATATGAATTATGTCATAATTAATCTTCTAATAATCTTTGTGTCCTTGTCACAAGATGGTAACATTGTATCATTTTTCTTCTCTGAATAATATAAATTTCGGGGCTTTAAGATCATTGAATAAAAAAAGTAGTTATGATTTTAGTTTTGGGTACTATGTTTCTAGGATAGCTGAATGACTATTATTAAACAGAAAAAATGTTTGTCTCATGATTCCTTCTAGCTGTTATTTAAATTTCTCTGATTTTACACTTGGTCACATTATATTAAGAAGATATTGAAACTTTGATATCGAACCTACATTTTAATGTGTATTAGAATAAAAGTTTATTTTTCTCTAGTTTTAATCCTAAAGTTGTCCTTCTACTGTGATGTAAGTTACATAAGAGAATGAAAGAGTTATTCACAGTTTTTTAAACCTGTAAGCCCCAAAGTAAGTTTGGCTCATTAAAAAATCATCAACGTCTTTAGTTATATTAAGGTATTTACAGTAGTACAATTTTATTATACTATGAGAGAGGCTTGAATCTGCAATCTCTGTTGAAAACACTAAGTTCTCAATCTTTTAAATATCTGGAAGGCAAAATAAATATTATTAGTTATTGAATAAAAGTTTGGAAACTATTAAATCAGGGCAATTTGTTTTGTCAGAAAAAGAAGTGTTTTTGAAGCTGCCATTAAGCTTACAAACATCCTTTACACACAGCACTCTCACTTCTTTCAGAGACATTCCAAAGTGGCATGAGAAGCAGCAAATAGTGAGACGAAGTTTTTGAAGTATTGCATTTTTCATAATTAAAAAGAAAATTGCATAATAACCTGGTTTACAGATGATTATAAGGAGTCAATAAGGACAATTATCTTCTTCCTTTGAATACTAAGTTTAAAATTAAGGTTCATTTTAATTTCCAACTCATTAAAAGGCGAGACCTAGCAGAAATACATTTATTCTGCAATAAAGGTGATACTCAGAAATAGAACTCTATAAATCAATCATCTACCTGGAATTAATTCTTTTGAATTACTTTAATTCTCATAAAGAAGGATTAGAATGGGATTTAAATAAAACCAGTATATTATATTTCATACACCCACCAAAATAATTATCTAATGATGGTGACAGTTTTTTGGATTCAATGTAAATCTGTATTAAACTTCAAAAAGAAGGTTTCTTTCAAATCTGTTTAATTAATCAAACTTTACTGAATAATTAATTTGTCCATTGTTAAAAGTAATGTGCCTTGAAAATTTTAGGGAAGATTAGTGTTTAAAATTTATATGAGTTCTCAGGCCAAACCCACCCTCCCCCTCCAAAACACTATTTTACAAGTGCTTTTAGAAGTGAACTCAAAATTTCTCACTGTCCAAAAGTGTGACTAAGAAGTCAAGTGAATGGAGAAAATGACAATAGATATGGTATATATAAAATATAGCATCTGCATGAATATTTGAATTAGAGTATACATATTATTAAAAGCTGAACACATTTTATAAAATTTGTTTTTATTTTTATTAGTTTGAATGCATATTTTTTGTGTGTTTGCATGCATGAGTATACAATGTATGCTGTGCACTGTATGTTGTTGTGTGCAAATGTGAAATTGCACCTGTCAGAGAATGCAATGGAATGCTTATATTTTCTCAAAGGTTACTGACAAGCAGAATTATATTTGTCAAAAAACCTTTAAATATTAAATCAAACTAAAGTATTATTAGATGTAAAACCTAGAAAATCTGACACTGACAGATGTTTACTCAAAGAATAATGTTAGGAAAGTTCTTTTGCCCATAGGATCATGGCTCTAGATGGAATTTTCAACATTAAATTTTAGGTGTCAACTTGATTTGCTCTCACAACAACTGTATTTGCCAAGTAATCATCTGGACATTGTTATCAATCTATTGTGGAGATGCCATTAACATTTTCATCTAGGTGATGTATTTTTCTGTTTTGAGAGTGAGCCTTGTTCTATTGGTGAGATAGGAGACAACACTGAAATTTACCAAAGCAGGTATTATGTACTTGACCTGGTTCATGGTGATACTAACCAAGTCTTTAAAATTATTGTCTCTTCAATAGCAGAGAAACACTTAACAAAACATTCATCATCCTTAGCCATCAGATATATGTAAATCAAAATAGCTCTGAGATTTTATCTTACAACTCTTCAGAATTTCTAAATTCAAAAATAAAAGTGACAGTTCATGCTGACAAGAGTTTTGAAGTAGGGGAACACTCCTTTATTGCTGATTGGAGTCCAAACTTGTACAGCCAGTTTGGAAATCAATGTGGCCATCTCTCAAATATTGGGAATTGCTCTACCTCAAGACCTAGCTATATCACTTCTGGACATATACCCAAAGGATGCTTCATCCTACCACAAGTACAATTTCTGAACTAGATTCATAGCAGCTTTATGCATAATAGCCAGAAACTGTAAAAAACCTAAATGTTCCTCAACAGAAGAATAAGTAAAAAAAAAAAATGGAACATTTCCACAGTGGTATATTACTCGGCTGCTAAAAACAATGACATCATGTAATTTACTGGCAAATGGATAGAACCAGAATAATATTATCCTGAGTGAGGTAACCCAGTCCCAGACAATACTCACTTATAAATGGATATTATCTGTAAAAGAAAAGATAATCATTCTACAACTCACAGACCCCGGGAGGCTAAGTAAAAGGAGGAACTCAATATAATTTTTATCAGCTGAAATTATATTGGGTAAGTTAGAACTATTTTTCTCACTTTTAAAGCTCGGTTTGTGGTATACTTTGCTCTTCTGATTCCTGCAGTCCCTTCTATCCTCTTCCATAGGATTACCTGAGCTTCTGTCTTTGGAGTTCTGCATCTGCTCCCATAAGTTACTGGATAAAGCCTATCTGATGACAATTAATCTAGACTCCATTCTATGAGGAAGAATAGAATAGTGTGTCTGTGGATCCCTGAATAGCACAATAAAACATATTGTGAGAGTTGTATTTGGCATGTAATACAAGATTATTCACTAGTCGAATAACTAGGAAAATGTACAAAGACAATTTACATATGACAATCTGGAAGTAGCTCAAGTGATAGGTACAGCATAAGATATCAATTATTTCTGTTTGCTGAAGAGAGTCAAGAAACAGTTGCTCATATTAAATATAAAGTTAGAAAGTTCACCAGAAAAACACAAATTATGAAAAAAGAAGAAAAGAAAATTATACAACCTAGGAAACCTACATGCTGGATATTGCTTAGGACCTAGTAAAATGGAGGTAACAGAACAGAGCCAGCATACAGAGATTTACAGAAATTACCAGGAAGAGGAAAAAAAGAAAACAAAGAGCCAAATTTGGAACAATGTTTTACAATGTTTGATAAAGCAGAGTGTTCATAAACACATATGTAAGAGTAAATGGGTAATAAAATAAAATTAAGGATACGAAATCATCACTGTCTTGAATTTTGGGGCATCCCAGATGAATAAAATAGATAACTAGATGGTTCCTAAGCAGGTTTCCAGTATGATACCCACACAGGATTTCCTGTTGAAAGTAATGACCACGAAGATCTAAGGCATTTTCACTTTATGAGTAAACTTAGTGCCTTCTAGGTATTGCTGTAGCGGTCAAAACCATCCCTTCAGTTTAAGGCCTGGACAAGCTTATTGTGATATACCCAGACAAAGTGAAAATTTCTAATGATAAACCCCAAATGTGAAATGTTTCAGCATAGCATAGACTACCATGTAGCAAAGTCTTTAGTGGACATTTCCAAGATTTCAGATGGTGAATTCAGTGATGGTCCTGCCTCAGTCACTTTGTCATTCTCCTGAAACTATTAACACCTCACACAGGAATGTTAGGATCTGTGTACTATTGACAGAAGTCATCTAGGAGAGGCCAAGGCTAGCAACTTATTTTTCTGACGAAGGCCCACTATTTTGCATGAGTGAGTTCTGAGATGCAAGATCATCAGAAACTTCATTCCAGGATGGCTTCTTGCTGCTGATATGCATTTTTTCTTGTCATTATTACATAGCAAAATGATTCCTGGCCATCAGTCCACCCTATTGGGCAAATTTTCTACAGATCAACATGAAAATATACTCTTATGTATAATGCTGTATAAATGAATTGATGGTTTCACAATTTCTGATAATGTTTTTATTGAACTCGTACATCAATACATATAATCTCATGCCTCTATAAAATAAAGCAGTAAATAGAGTTCTGTAAACCTTCATATGGCATAGGCTAATGATACTAGGATAAGAAAGCAAGCTTGGAATAAATTTGTAATCATGGAAAAATATTCATTCCAGGTTAGCACCAAAGATGAAGCCACAGGTGTGCACTTTGATGAAGTAATGCCGTATGAAACTGTTGCTTTGAACTTATAATGAGCTTGTAGAATGAAACATTGCTTCGAATTTGCTATCAAGATCCTTATATAACTCCCCTTTTATGTAGCATTTTACCTATGAGGTAATCTTTCTTACATAGAGACTTTTTGTCTAAAAGCTATAAAAATCTTAAAACAATAACAAAGTTTTGGTGTAATCATTTCTGCTTCATCTTGTGTGTGTGTGTTTCTGTGTAAATGGTTTTTCTTTCCTTCTCTTTTATCTCTGGTTCTCAAAGGGTTAACAAACTCCAAGCCTGTCATTTGGCCAGAGAGGGGCCCTTGAGCCTAAGAGAAAAGAGCCTAGCAATTAAGTCTTTTTTTTTCTTAATATCCTGGTTCTAATAGCTGAGGGGGAGGGGTGTTAATAGCCAGAAGCCAGCTGCTTTTGACCTTAGGACAGTGAAGTGTAAATAGAAGATAAAATGTACAAATAGTAAGCAATTTTTGTTCCCACAATTGTTGACACTACCACAAATGCTGCCTGCCTCAGTCTACCTTGATGCTGGGCTTGTCACCAGCATATATTCTTCCTAGCTTGGCAAACAACCATCTATTTGCCTAACAGCAGCACAGACATTTCTAGGACTGAGACCAATCAAGATAAAATGGACTCGAGAAAGCTACTAAATATGGATCAGGACAACCCTGAGCTTCAAGCTAGTCACCCAGCAAATGTTTACTTTCTAAAAAAAATTGGGATTGATGCTATAATGATATGTCTATGACCTGGTTCAGCTTAAAATGGTTGAGATCAGTGAAATATATGGTGGGACCCAAAGTAAGTTTCATTTGGTGCCTGGTATTGTGGTCAATACTTTCTGTTGAATGAGAGAAATGGTTTATTAGGTAAAGTACAAGTTAAAGAACATGAGAGCTGAAATTGAGAACTTTAGAATAAACATAAAGACAGATTTGGTAGCTTGTGATTGTGTTTCAAGCTACACACTTGGACTACAGAATGGGAGATAGATACAGAAGAATACTGTGAAGCCTAAGGAGTCGCTATCCTGGTGTTGTTGGTACCCCACAAGACAAATTGTCTCAAAATAAGTGGAAGGTGAACACCCAATGTTTCTTTCCAGTTTCTACAAAGATTTATCCTCACTCACACACAGAAACACACCACACCTACACACACGCATATGCACACAAACACACACAAACGCATACCATATGAACACACATCATAGCGCATATAAATATTAATAGGAAAAAAGAGAACAGAGTCTTTTATGCTACCTTTGTCATGAAATCCTCCCTTCAATATTACACTAAAGCTGAAATCAGAGAGAGAAATACTAACTGTCCCCTGACAATCAGAGTCTACACAGTGAAACTTCGTCAGGAACTTGCTGAAGCTCAGTGGAGTACTGCTCTAAGACAAGATGGAAATTTTCCATGATGAATCTGGATCCAGTAATCTTGTCCATACTCTGCACTAGGATACAGCCACATAGTACTTTAAGCTACAGACATGAAAACGGAACTGAAAGGATCAAATACTGTCAAAAAGAACAAATACTGTTAATCTAAGGAATCTAGTAATGATCTCATCTTCTGGTACAATTAAACCATTTAATTTTATCACCCAGGGAATAGAGAGGTAAAAATATTCATACTGAAAGACCAGGACCATTTACTATAACAATGTTGAATATAATCAAATATCCATTTTCAAAATCGTCATACAAGGTACATACCATAAATGTTAATTTCATGTAGAATAGCTTTTTTCGTTTTTGTGTGGTCCGTTAAATATTTTTAAAATCTGTAGACATACATGTAGAAATAGGCATATAGCATATTTCTTATTTCCTTTTAATTTTTTATGAAGTTCAAGGCTAATGTTTACAAATATTTACTATGCAGGAGAGAATATATACACATTCTAAACAAATTCTATGTAGAGCATTGCTAATGAACCGCCTGAAAAATAAACAGCGAGACTCTACAACGAAACATCCCTCTAGAAAGAGACGTGCATTGCCTTGCCAGCTACCGACAATCCTCTTGGTTTCTCTCTAAAGCCTAACAGTAAATCCTGTAAGATAACTTGTTCATAAGATGAGGGGATGAGATTGGAGCTCATGGTTCAACCTACATGAAGCATAGGTTGTTTCTATGAAATTATTCCTAGGCTTAGGCCAGGAAGCTTTCTAGCCTCCGTTCTACTTAATCTAGGCCTAGAACATTTTAGGCCCTGAGACTTACTGCTGAATAAGCTCAGCTTCCTAGCTCTTTCTGAGCTCTGACTGGCTAGTTCAAACTGAAGTGTTCTGGCTCCTACTCCTCTCCAAGCTGACTGATTCAAACTGTCTTCTCTTAACTAGTCACCGAATTGCTCTGCTTGGCCTCAAACTAACTCTGTCAATCTGTTCAAATTCCCTACCTCCTTCTCATTCTGTGGATCATTCTGCCTTTACCTGTAACCTGTCTCTGTAAAACTGTCCCATTGAAACTACTCCCCCCAATCTGCAGTACTTAAGTTGCCTCTCTTTCTGTTCTTGTGAGAGTTGGCCATATCCAACTCTGAATCATCCTATCAAATCTTTCACTAGTTTATCACTTTGTCTGCCCCTTCATTATTGCCGATTCCTTCTGCACAATAACCTTGCCTGCATTTTTTTTGATGGATTAAAGGTATGTACTAAAGGCATGCACGTGTTCCTGCCAGAAACATAGAAGCATTAAAAATGTCTGGTGTATATTCGTTCCAACCAGGTCACACAGAAGTAGAAAGTCTTTGGATGTGATCTCTTGACAGAACAGCTATGTTGCTGAATTAAAATTTCTCCATGTAAACTCTCATGCCAAAAATCTTATGCTAGACTCACAGAACATGGAGAAATCAAGCCCATTCTCATTTGGAAACTCCATCTGTGATGGCTAGCTTTTGCAGTGCTGAAAGATGATAACCACAGTAATGGAAGGGAAAATTAATCTAATTTTAACCACCTGTAAATCTGAAACCTCCAATATGGTTTACCTGACAGGATTTGTATACTGTGTAATAGTGACATAAATGATACAGGAGTGACCAACAACTTTCTGATTGCATCTGAGGCCTGCTAAGATGGAATTCATCCCTGACCCTGTTGCTAGAACTAACAATATGCAGCTAGATCCATCATAGACCTTAGGGCAAAACCTAATACTACTATGTATGCTAAATAAACATTCTATTAAAATGGCTCTTAATGGCTGGAAGAAGCTTCTCATTGCAGTAGATGGGTCACTAACAAAGTATCTGGTCAATGTGCAGACAGGGTACAGAACTGTAGTGAGTTTTAAGTGCTTTACTGAAATAGGCAACAGCTATTATTTCCTATAGTATCCTATTCCAGACATCTTAGCAACTCCATTTTTCTTTTTTATTGCTTATTTTATTTATTCACATTTCAAATGTTATCCCCCTTCCAAGTTAAACTCCTATCCTCTCCCTTATACCTCCTGCTTCTATGAGGGTGCTCCCCCATCCACCATAGTACCCTAGCATTCCTCTACACTGCATCATTCAGACTCCACAGGACTCAGGGGCTCCCCTCCTACTGATGCCAGATATGCTAATCCCCTGCTAGAGCCACAGGTCCCTCCATGTGTGCTCTTTGGTTGGTAATCCAGAATTGCTTCTGTCAAAAGGAAATGCAGCGACAAAATGGAGCAGAGACTGAAGGAAAGACCATCCAGAGACAGCCCCACCTAGGGATATGAAGACATGTGCAGACCATATGCAGACACCAAATCCAGATGCTATTGCTGATGCCAAGAGGCACTGACAGGAGCCGGATGTAGCTGTCCCTTGAGAGGCCATGCCAGAGGCTGACAAATACAGATGTGGATGCTTGCACCCAGCCATTGGTCTGAGCACGGAAACCCCAATAGAGGAGTTAGGGGAGGGCTGAAGGAGCATCTCCAATTTGTAATGTGCTAAAGTGTCTTGGCATTTTTGTATTTTGGAATGTTGATACTGGCAGTGAAGGGCTTTTTTCTAGCTGTTTTTATGAAATTACTTTTAAGCACTGGAAAATAATGTATTTGAGCAATATACAGAATGATGTATGTTATGTGCAATTGAAACGCTGATGGAAATATTACAAATCTAATGACTAAAAGGCGTACACAACAGGAAGTTCTTCAAATGCTTATCGCAGAATTCTTACACTGACACCTTTGATGCACCCTTTAATTTATGACAGACATATTTTTCAGTTTGCAATAATCGTGGAAATAAAGGAAAAAAGAGACGAGGTTAAGTACTTCTGTTAATCCACAACAAAAGAAGAGGTCATGATTCTTTCCATGGGAATTTTATACTCTATTATCTGTAAAGTTTTTACACCAGCATGCGCAACACAATGGAAAAAATAAACTAGAATCTAAACAGCCTAGCACACATTCAGCTTGCGTTCGCCTGTTCGTGGCTTCTCTATGAATTCTTTGTATAATAGTTAGGAAATGTTTCCATATTAGCTGCTGCTGACTTTGTCCTTTTCCTAGCATGGCTGAAAATTCTTAACTCCTTCCATACTCATCATCAGGATTAATGGCTCTAAGATGCTTTCAAGATGAAATTTCTTTAAAGCACCATCAATAATAAAAGAAAAGGAAATTAAGTCTTTCTTGTAGATATACTCGACATCATGACAAATTGGTATTCTGATGAACATAATCTTCAGTGGATATTTCAGATTAGGTTGCAGACCATGCAGCACACTTTATAAACTTACCACAGTGACCATCTCACACACAGTGAAATCGCAAAACCCAAACCTGCAAGGGTGATGAGCACAGGGCGCATGCGCATGTTGAGCTGAACATGGTCTTCACAAAGTAGTCAATATGAAAATTAAATTTATAAATGAATTAACTAAAATGCATGCATACTGCCAAAGGGAAGAAGTTAATGTGATCATAAATAGCTTGCATTTTTTACATATATTGTATCATCTCTTCAAATTCTATGACAGGTAATCTATAGCAAACCATTCTTTAAAACCAGAAGAGGACATATTTTGCTTTATGGGAGATGCATTAAAGCATGAATTAAAAACTAAAACGTATACAGTATACAATAGTAGTATTGCTAAGAAAGAAAACTCATCTTTCAACTCATGCTTGATTTCAAGATCACATAGGCAGACAATGCTTCATTCTGCTAGCCCATAAGATGTAATTTAATTTGCAAACACACACACACAATTCGTATGAGAAACACAAGTAATTCTGTTATTTTTAAATAAGATGGTACTCCAAGACAAACTTATATTTCTAAGCCATTCTATGCTATGCTTTGACTCACAAGTTTAAAGATGATAACCCTGATGAGAACGTGGATAGTAAAATATCAGAACTGGCAGCACACAACTCCAATTTAGAAAAGAAATTAGATTTCTCTGCAAAGTAGATTAGGAAAGGAAGTGGAGACAAAGAGTAGTACAACACAAAGACAATTCAAGCAAACATTTCAGACAGGGGAGAAGGAGCTACACTTCTGCTTAATGAAGTGGATGATTTAGAGACTGAATTCTCAGATGTTAAATAGGAATGGAGAAAGGAGAACTGTAAAGTAGTCACGGGGAGACCTGTTCGGAAACTTTAACCGTTCGTACTCAGCCTCATATGCCACCCTTGCTTTTCTGTAATTCTAGAAATCTAAAAAAACGTAGTTCTCTGAAAAATGAAGACTGTGTTTCAAACCTATTTTTAATAGCTGCATATGGGCTTACAGCTTGTGTTAAAAATAAAACAAAGGGATTCTAAACATTTTAACTCAAATGACTCTGTGGTTGCTGCAAAGTTTAACTCACTCTCACAATTATAATCGTAAAGAGATAATAAATATTTCATTGAATTCTTACTTGGTGCCAAGTCCTTTTACAGGCTGTAAAGATAACCTTCATCATTCTGCCATTCTACTGGAAGAGAGCAACCATGAAAAAAAAAGGAGAGAAAAACATTCCCTATGACATGGAAGATGCTACATATTTAAAAGAAAGTCGGCAAAGAATACTAAATGGTACCCATGTAGTGGTTAAGAGTTGAAGTACAAATAAAAGACTAGAAAATATCGAAATGAGAAATTTACGTGGGTGTTGGAAAGATGTCTCAGAGGTTATAAGCATGTAATGCTCAACTATGAGGACTGAGGTTCAGATCCTAACACCCATTTAAAAATCCTGAATGTCTGCTGCATGACTGTAACCTTACCCCAAGAATGAGGACTGTAGAATTTCTGGGACCTTTGGTCTTCCAGTCTGGCTGAACCAGGTTCACAGTGAGGGACACAATCCCATATGAAGAGTAATAGAGGAGAGCGTGTCTGGCCTGTGCACACGAGGTGAGACTGGTTAGTTACTCTATCAAAGTGGTCAGCGCTAAACACATGTACATAAAAGTATCAGTAAATAAACCCTATAAGCATCACTCAGTGTAATGACAGGAAAAAGGTTCTGTGCCTCATGGGAAGTGCTGAGGGGAGTAGGAGAGGAGGGGAAGAAGTGCTAGAAATCAAGTGAATGCAGAGCACTCATGGAATTTTCAAATTTTGCATAACAGGACATTGGGGTAGAGTAGAGGGGATGGTACATTCCATGGTAACCAGGAAAGCAAGGAGAAACCATAGTTCAATAATACAGTCTCTCTCCTCAAGCTACCAAGCTGTGGAACCACGAATATAAGTCTATTAGTGAGGTACCAACATCAGTGACTTAAGGCAGCCTCTGGGCACTAGTATAATATACAGGAGCTTTCAAAACATGAGTTTTGAGGAGAGATTTAAGACTGAAACCATAATACTTGCTAGCTAAAAATCATAAAATTATTTCAATATGCTTAAAGTGGAGGGTTGATACTACCCGCAGTAGCTGATTTAACTTCTTTTCCATTTATAATATCTCATTTTAAATGATACATCATAATTACAAATGGATAAACAGAAATATAGTAATCTTATTTGTGTATGTATGATTGGTTTTCTATTTATGTTTTTCCAGAAATGGTTCTTAACTCGTAGACCCAAGAAATCTTTACATCTAAGAGCCCATGCTAACAAAACAGCTAGAACCTACATGCATGCACCTTCATATATCACACGGAGATGTGTTCTTAACTTTTATTTTCATTTCCTGTTTATGAACATTTATCCTAAATATCTGTACAAATAGATGTTCATGCCTGGTGCTGACAAAGGCAAGAAGAGGTCATTAGATCCCTGGGACTAGAATTTAAGACAGGAACAATGAGCAGCACTTGCTTTTACCCAGAAGTCATTTCTCCAGCCCTAACAGTTCTCCCCTTCCCTCTTATAGTGACTGGTTTTGTGTGTCAACTTGACACAACCTGGAGTTATTACCACAGAGAGAGGAGCCTCCCTTGAGGAAATGCCTCCACAAGATCCAACTGTAAGGCATTTTCTCAATTAGTGATCAAGAGTGGGAGGCCCCATTACGGGTGTTGCCATCTCTGGGCTGGTAATCCTGGGTTCTATAAGGAAGCAGTCTGAGTAAGCCAGGGGAAGCAATTCAGTAAGCGACACTCCTCCATGGCCTCTGCATCAGCTCCTGCCTCCAGCTTCCTGCCTGCATGAGTTTCATTCATGACTTCCTTTGATTATGAACAGCAATGTGGAAGTGTAAGCTGAATAAACCCTTTCCTCCTCAACTTACTCCTTGGTCATGGAGTTTGTGCAGGAATAGAAACCCTCACTAAAAGATCTCTCTTTTTTTATATTGGATCTGAGATTTATTGCTGAACGTCATTTAGTGGGATATAGGATGGCACAGTAGAAGATCTTACTACTGCAGGGCCACTTGACCAGGGAACCAAGGACGGGGATGTCTGACACTGCAGCCATCAAGGATGTGCCATTTGTCAGCTACCGTGTCTTCACAGGCACCTGCAGTAACACTGATGATATACCACCATGTCTTCACATGTGCCTGCAGTAAAACTGATGAGATACCACCATGTCTTCACAGGCACCTGCAGTAACACTGATGAGATACCACCATGTCTTCACAGGCACCTGCAGTAACGCTGATGAGATACCACCATGTCTTCACAGGCACCTGCAGTAACGCTGATGAGATACCACCATGTCTTCACAGGCGCCTGCAGTAATGCTGGTGAGATACCACCATGTCTTCACATGCGCCTGCAGTAATGCTGGTGAGATACCACCATGTCTTCACAGGCG
Source organism: Rattus rattus (assembly GCF_011064425.1). NCBI lineage: Eukaryota > Metazoa > Chordata > Mammalia > Rodentia > Muridae > Rattus > Rattus rattus. The sequence goes on along the minus strand of NC_046157.1, from coordinate 75,922,714 downwards.
CCTGCAGTAATGCTGGTGAGATACCACCATGTCTTCACAGGCACCTGCAGTAACGCTGATGAGATACCACCATGTCTTCACAGGCGCCTGCAGTAATGCTGGTGAGATACCACCATGTCTTCACAGGCGCCTGCAGTAACACTGATGAGATACCACCATGTCTTCACATGTGCCTGCAGTAAAACTGATGAGATACCACCATGTCTTCACAGGCACCTGCAGTAATACTGATGAGATACCACCATGTCTTCACAGGCACCTGCAGTAACGCTGATGAGATACCACCATGTCTTCACAGGCACCTGCAGTAACGCTGATGAGATACCACCATGTCTTCACAGGCACCTGCAGTAACGCTGATGAGATACCACCATGTCTTCACAGGCACCTGCAGTAACGCTGATGAGATACCACCATGTCTTCACAGGCGCCTGCAGTAATGCTGGTGAGATACCACCATGTCTTCGCAGGCGCCGGCAGTGACGCTGGTGAGATACCACTTTGGCATGTGAATCTTCTGGCATCTGAGGAAATTGAACTTGGTTCTACCTAGAGCCTCAATCATGTCTTTCTTATTCTGCAGCTTTGCTCAGACCTATCTATTGATATAACCAATGTGAACCCTGGTCTCTGTGTCCTTCTGCTTTCAAAAGGTGCCACACATAGCCATATGGGGAATGACAACCCAGGCAAAGGACAACATCTTGTTGATGTTGGTGATACGGGATGGGTATAGCTGGTCTTGTGTATGAAAGCCAAGTTTACCACCACTCCTTATAATGTATTTGTTAACACAATTATGGGTGACTCCCAGGGCTTTAGAGGCAAATTGTCCATTCTCATTCTATGCCATGTGGCAACAAAGTGATTATTTTTGCCTTCTTCCTTTCCAAGTCACAAATGATGATCTTGTCATCTGGCGTGCGTCAACAGAAGAGAGACTTTGGGGCTGGTTGGTCCTTAAAACACTGGCAATACTGGGATGAGTAATGGTTTATAATCACAAGAGAATCTTCTTCTGGGGCTCCCTGAAGGAAAAGAACCTTGATATCTTCTTATTTTGATTTTTTCAAAAAAAAACTATTTCAGTTGTAAATACTGGAATATAGGGTTCCAGCAGAATCCATTTATATTTCTGACTATACTCTGCAGTATTAAAACAGCTAGCTGTGCACGTTGCCATATAGAATATTGCTGCATTTCTTAATACATGTTTTAACAGTTTAATCATTTATTTCACATATAATTTTTAAATCATAAGTAGTTTTATAATACAAGTTGAAACATTTATTCTCCATCACTTTGGAATCTGAAAAGCAATTTCAGAGAAGACTTTCTGAATCCAGTCTTCTGTGCTATTTTTTAAGAGTTTGAAACCCAATATTAAGCCATGCTGTTTTCAATGTTCATAACCATTGTAGACTTATTGATATATGGTTTTTGAAAATTGTCCATCACATATAAATAATAGTCTATGTTGAAGGATCAGCAGCAAAGAAAAATATTAAATAGCTGTGAAAATATCAAATATTCAATTTAAAAGTAACAGAACCAGTGTTTTCCTCTACCATAAACACATGCATAAAAATACGAGAGGCATGTGTTACTTCCTGGCCTTAAGTCCAGGTGGAAGGAGTCTCTTCCTTCTGTAACATAAGCACCACTATTGAGTATGTGGGCACATTTTGCTACTCTAGTTAATATTCTTTCTCACAGGATTCATAGATTGTCAAGACTATTGAAGGTTTTATTTCCCTAAAATTTTCACACCTTCTGTTACTTTTTAAAATCTAACTAGGAGAAAGAAAGTTTTCTGGTACCAACTAGATTTCTCCATATCCTGTGACTAAAGCATGCAGTGTCTTCACCAATAAAGTTTTACCATCAATCTGTGGGATACAAAGCAAGGACAATTGCAATAGCCAGTATTGTTTGACAGTCTGCAGGAAATTCCTGGCCAGCACCTCAATGGCAGGGATCACAGGCACTAAGATTTTTATTTAGCAACCTATGGCTTCTGGAAGTAATATTATTCCCTATGTAGCAGTACTCTTGTGCAACTCTTTGACAGGAATACATATGTGTGGATTCTATCTATCTATCTATCTATCTATCTATCTATCTATCTATCTATCTATCTATCTATCTATCTATCCATTTATCTATCTATCACCTATCATCCATCTATCAACATATCTACCTATCATCTATCATTAACATCATCTGTTTTCTCTATATGTGTGGTTATGTATTATAAAGTAGATTTATAGTGGAGAGTTTTGGCAGTTAAGATCATTCCCTACTCTTCCATAGGACCCATGTACAATTACCAATACCAATATCAATTCTGAGCATTCAAGTCAGGCAACTCAAACCTTGCAATTTTAGATCCAGGGAATCCCTGTCCTCTTACAGTCTCAGCTGACACTGCACTCGCATGTACAAACTTCCACACAGAGCCACCCATGTATACAGGATTTTAAGGTAATGATAATAAAATCAAGCATTTTCAATAGTATATTTTATGTGCCTTTTGTAATCTTAGTGTTCTCTATTTTCCCTCCTCCGCGTCCGTTTTCCTAGCTTTTCATGTCTGTTCATTTAAGCACCTGCTGAGTTATTATTATAAGTTCTCCTTCATATTTTTGTCCCTGAAACATACTTTCCCTTTCACACCAATAACCCTTTTCTACTTTTCTGGACTCTACAGATATTCTTAATCAAATGATAACAAAATCCTAAAGATTCAATGACAGGATTCACGCATGGTTGATAAAATTTAATGCTTCTATTACAGGGACTGGGTGCCCACAGTCAGTAAGTATACTCTTTTATAATTTTACCTATTAACATACAATGTTATAATTTAATATTTTCATATTTTTAGTTCCTTGACAGTTTTATACAATGTGTTTCTATCTTATTTATCCCAATCTCTAACTCCTCCTTTCCTTCTCAGCCAACTTTGTGTCCTAGTATTTAATTTAGGTTTCTTTTCTCCTTTCATCAATCTGGTCCAATCTGTGTTGTCCAAGTATTTTTTGGATGTGCGGACTTCTAAAGGAGTGTGGCAAAACTCACAAAACTGGCTGGCACTCCCCCAGCTGCTAAAAACTGCCTATACCTCTTCTGCTATTCTAAGTTGACATGCCTACTTTGCAGCGCCATCTTGTGATTTAGTCTGGCCTGATCTTGCAAACATCTTGTGGACTCTATGCAGATTCCCTGGAGTGTCTAGAAGACTCTTTGTAGGTACCCACAACCTCTGGGTCTTATACTTTTTATGTTCCTTCTTACACAGTGGTTTCTGAGCATTAGAAGTGTCATATAGATGTCCCTCTAAGGTATTTCATCATATCAAATTCTTTAACTCTCTGTACTTTGACCAACTGTGGGTAGCCTTGTCAATAACCGCATATTGCAAGAAGAAAATAACTGAAGAATATTATGCTACCATTGTAACAAGTATATGAAAAAAAAATGGAAGGGTAAAGTTTCTATTTAGGGAATAAGCTAATGTTACATGGTGAAAATGGAGGATATGTTTATGATAAATAGTGAAAGCGGGGAATATCTGTGGAAGGACACCACTCTGAAGCTAAGAATACAAAGATATGATTGTGAGCAAAATTGAAAAATAACTGTACTAGAAAAGTTCTTTGTGTTCATTTCAGATTACAAATCTGAAGTAGAGAGATTAAGCAGAAATATAACATATTAATACTATATTGGTAAGTTCTAAGAACTGCTAGGAAGTCTATCCTTTTAAGTTTCCTAGCTAATATTACATGAAGAAAATTAAGGCACTGCTACCAAACAAGACTAATGAGAAAATAAACGTTTTCCACTGTGCATTCCACAATTCAACCAGCATCATTTTAAGAATCTCAAACTCAATACCATCACAACCAACTTGGTGATGTTTATAATCATTGAGGTGTATGTTTGCTATTACCTTTATCAAAAACAAACAATTCTGTCTGTGTGTGGGCTCTTAAACTCACCTCACTTTAGTTTTGTTGTTGTTGTTGTTGTTATCAACTTCAAACAATTGTAAGTATCCATGACATGGTATTTCCCATGTCAGGAAAGTCAGATGATTTTTTTACATGCTAAAAGTGGATTGAAAAGAATAGTGTTTACTCTAATACAGAAATCTGAGCCTGTTATGTGTATGTATTTAGGCATCAACACACACACACACACACACACACACACACACACACACACATTAAATCAAAGGAGTCATGAGTGGCTTTCCCTTTTCAGTATTTAGCATCAGCTTGTTCTTTAAATGAAAACTTTGTATATTACATAATTTGTCATAACTAAAACATTATTAAAAAGAATAATGATGCACTTTCCAGGTGGAGACATTTTAGGACTTAAATTCTCAAATATAACAAAGAAAAAGTAGAGAAAACAGTTGCAGAATAAGGGATTAGCATTGAGTTAAATTTTATGATTCAGGGGTGAAGGTATTTCAAGTCAAACTTGGGGACCTGAGTTTGAACCCCAAAATTGACAATAGCAAAAGGAGTAACAGGACCTCAAAAGTTTTCCTCAGACCTCCACATGTGTGCTGTGGCACGTTTTTCCTGATACACAAATGAAACTTAAAATTGTTTTTTAATTACGTTCTGTGGAATTTTTAAAATTTAAGCAATATTTCATATTTTGACCTGTTTCCTAAGGTATGAAATTGTTTAATAAAACAGCACAAGGCCATGCATCAAATTTACTACCATATTTGAAAATCAATTAATAGATCCATGTGTTTGTTGTATATGTAAAATCCCTTCTCAGACAAATAAGATTCATGAGTTGTTTGACCCTAAGTAGTTTATGTAGCCATTAAGAAAAATTTGTAGAGCATACTATTCATTCAGAGGAGCATAATAAGCTCTACTGCCTGGAACCGGGAGTCTAGCCACAGCCTAAGTGGAGGTGAGATCCATCCTGACTCTTTGCTTATTCAGAATGTGAGAGCATTTGTGTGCAAGAATTTGTGTGCAAGCATAGGTGTGAGTTCAGGCTCCACAATACCATCTTTCCAGTCCTTCAAATCTGTATTTTAAAAGATTTATGCTCATACAACAAGAATTAATATAATAACAACGGCTGAAGGTACAGAGAATGATAAATAACAAAGCGCTTTTGGTATGAAAACTAATAATGGGATGAGTATCGTGACACAATTAAAATGAGTAGTGTTTAGGTAAATATTTAAAAACCAATATAAAGCTGTTGCTAATAACAATGTATTCGGTACAAAGTAATACCTCAAGGATATTTAAAGAGAGTGGCATGGACAAATGAAGAGTGTCAAAAGAATTGTTGGTTCATAATCTGCAACAATCTTTTGCTTCTACTTAATGTTACATATTTTGAATATCTTATCATTTAAGAAATATGTAATATGGTAGTAACTTCACTTAGGGTTTTTCTGTAACATATCTAAAAATTGTATTCTCTATGTAACAGAAGGGATACACATAGGAAAAATGATAAACATGTTTGTAATTCACAGGAATTTAGAAGAGTGTGTATGAATATAATTTAAAGATTTTTTTCAAGTGACTGGAGAGTAGCTGCTGTACATAGAAATGTGTGCTTTGTGGAAGAAAATAGAATAAGCCTTGAACATGATATGTTTGTGCAACATCCAGTGGTTGAAACACTCTGCTTCATCATGTTCTTGTCTCATAATACCTTCTTAACAAACAAAGAATGGACCTCTTTAATTTATGAATTAGTTTCTGCTCTCTTATATCAACCCCAGAAGCTAAAGATTTTAAGAATAATTCTTGATGTATTGCACTACAAATCCAAGTCTCTGCACCTGCCAGATTTTGGGGGTTGCACAGATCAATTCAGACAGGTACTTTTCATTGTAACTAAACTAAATGAATACAAAATACTATAATATGAGACAAGTTACTTGATGGCATAAAACAATTCAAGAGTAAAGATCTGTAAAGACTGAGGATTCAAGACTGGAAACTGCTCTCCCAACAGTTGTATAGGAAGAAAATGAATCTTCAGCAATTTCAGTGATGGACAGAAGACGTCCCATGGGGTGAGAGTCAAAGATCATAAGGAGAAGGCCTGAAGAAGATATTTCCTAACTCTTAGTTGATGTCTTTAAAAGAAAATCTTCAAAGTGAATGGACCTTAAAATTAATAGCAAATTTCTACTGGTATTAGAAAGCACATGCCTCAATTTCCTCTAACATTAAACAGTTACATTAAATCTTGAAGTGCCAATTAAATGCTTCTTAAGCTAGAATATTTGTAGTAGCTGGGCAGCCATGTTCCAGTTTTGGAAATTCCAGTGCAAGGAAAACAAACATGAAGAAAAGAGTTCTGCAAACATAGGACAAGATTCTGTTGTACAGATGCACTGGAGGAGCTATGAACAGCAGTGGAATAATTGAATGCTTAAATCCTCTTTCCCCCCTGAAAGTGAAGTTTCATTTCTCACTGAAAAAGAAAATAAATCCCAACGTGCTATTTAAATTTTCAGATACAAATTATTTTAAAATTCATTAGTGCTTTAAGGATTGGCCTAGTGCTATCTTCTCCAAGCAAATTGCTTAAATATATCTGCTCTGCCCACTAGGCTATTTTCAGAAATAGAAAGTTTAATTCTTCCCATTAGATAACTTACATGGGTTTCTCATTCACTTCAAAATGTTTGACTTCAGAAGGAATGAGTTGAATTAACCTGCAAAAGTGAGTGACAGATTCTATGTGCAACTCAGGAATCGACACAATTAATTAATCATTGTAATAATGGAGATGCCCATACACCACCTATTAACCTCTTCCCTTTAAAGAAACGTTCCATCTCTCTTCTCAAAGGACCAGTGTAAATGAGTGAATTTAAATCACCTTTAGCAGACAACTTAAAATGGTCATTAACTCAAAGGACAATGTATGTGGACTCTCACAGAGAGAGGGAAAAACAGCTTGCTTTACTAAGCAGAACACCACCATATCTGCTCATGATTTGTTCTGGGAAAATCATTCTTGCAAATTGAGTTAACTCTGTTTAGATCTGGGGATGCTACAATTGGGGAGAGCTGTCCTAAGACGTGATTAAGTACATAGTGCTGTACCCAGATGTGTTTCGCTCTTTTTCAAGGGAAGATGTGACTCTGGTGACTCGTTTGGAGATAAGACATTGAAAAGCAGTAAATAAGACATTCAAATCAGATAAGGAGCCTTTCTGAGTAGGATACACTTTTAAGACCGCTAAGCCTTACATGGCTGTGACTCTTCTTGCTTATTCCAGCCAGCTAAGAGGATCTCTGTTCACAGTTTCATTCTCTGTAGTGGCTTATTATGGTGAAACTTAGTTTCTGAAAGCTTTTGTTCTGTGGCAGCAAATAATTTGGGAAGATGAATTAAATCTCTGGAGCACAAACAAGATGTAGCATTATTTGGTTCAATGTCCACTTCTTATGTAAAAAAAAATCAAGAAAGACAAATATAATTTGATTAAAGATCTGCATTTTGTACTATTCATTTGAAAATATATGGTTCGTATCTTATTAAACTTGATGATTCCCCTGATGGCTGGATAATGGAAACAGTTCATTTTTTTTTTTAAATCTAGCACTCTCACTTCGTTATATGATACTGATGACAGAATTCTCACCTCGATTGCAGCTAGTAAGTTTGAGCACTGCCTGTCAGAAGTGATTAATACCGATCAAGCTGAGTCTGTTCAGTTGGAAAGACGGGCAGAAAACATTTATCATCCTCTCAAGGAATTAGAGTTGCAGATTGGGTCTGTGTTTGAGATAAACAGGGTATAAATGCACTTGCTCCAGTCTTCACCTCGGCATCACACCTAGTGAGCCCGTTCCCCTTCCCCCCCCATTGAAAAAGACCACTGAGCCCAGCATTCCCCACAGTCTCGAGACATTTCAAACTCATAAGCATTTTTAAAAAATCCTTCTGTAGTAGCTACTTATAATCTCTGAAAACTGGGTCAAATGAAAATCAGGAAGAAACCACGTGGCACTCAGCAAGACAGAACATCTTTCGTATATACATTCTATGTTCTTATCTCAGATAAACATCAGGTATGAAGTAGGGACTACCACATGCTGCCAACTTTACATAGAGTGATGATCATTTCTGTTCTTTTCTTTCTTTTAATGTAATATCTTTTTTCCTTTTATTAGATATTATTTAATTTACATTTCAAATGTTATTCCTGCTCCCAGTTTCACAGACATAAGTCCCCTATCCCATCCTTCTCCCCTTCTTCTTCTCCCCTCCCCATCCACCACCCCCACTTCCCTCATTCTGTTTCTTAATGTTATGTATTATTGCCATTAACAGTGCAATTCACTTTCAAAGGAAATACTAAATGTCCTCTTGTGTCCTCCTTTAGGAAGGAGAAGCTGACAAAGCTCTACTAACGACCAAGGAAGAGACCTGAAAAGTGGGTATTGTCTCCAAAGGCATTTATTAAACATAGTTCTTTCACAGTGGCATTCCTCCACGGAAGATATGTACTTCATGGCTTTACCACATAAAGAGTTGTCTGACCTTTATGTCATGTCTCACCAGGAACAACCATACATTCAACCACCCACACTGTCACTACTACGACCTTCGTCCTTACTTTCCCTAACCTCCTGTGTATGTGAGAAGCTTTGCCAATGCTCTGCATTTTATATTAATGGGATTATGAGCATTGTTGTATTGTATGTATATGTTGTATTATGAGTTGTATTTTGCTGTCTTTAATGACTGGCTCCTTTTATTTGGTGTAAAGTTTTCAAGTTTCCTCCATGGTTAGTATATGTCTGGATTCAATTTTAACACTTATTTATATCTTAAGGTTGCCTACTTTCTGTGCCTTCCTCACTGACCCACTTCATTTTCTAATCTAGTCATTCTGTAGTCTCAGTTCTAAGTCCTTTCTATTTTTTTACACCTCGTGTTTTCTCATATGCCTGATGTATATCCAAACTTGATTGCTTATATGCTGTTATCCAGAGACCTGGGGATAATGTATTTTATTTCCTTCTGTACTCTCGTTCTAGTCTATTATTTGGGTATAAAGAAATCAGACTTTCCTCAAAACATCTGTTATTTTTAAGTGTCTAGGTTGCAATTAAAAAGCAAAATTAAGACAAATATTTCTATTCTAATAATTTATTATTGTGGAATTGTGGAAGCTTCTCATTAATAGGAGATGATCACAGGGGGATTAAAGTATAGAAGGAGTAAGTACAACCCTTCTCTCATTTCTTCCTGCATTCACTTAGCACTTACCAGCCATTTGTTTTGCATGGGCAGACCCCACAAGGAACTCACTGACTAATGGGCTGGAGAGAACACAAAATCAATCCTTGCAATATATTACATCACAAGAGATGTGCATAGGTCCAGAGAGGGTGTTTGCAGAGACACATGATCTCACTATTAGAAAGAAACAAGATCTAAGGGGGTTGTGTGTGAGTGGATGGAACAGTGAAGTGAAGGCCCAGAGGCCTGAGAGTGCCCGCTAAACGTGGAGCATGAATGTATTCCATCTTGCTCGCTAAAGACAGACGGGAAGACAGAGCAGTACTTAGAACCTGGTAGGGCTGAGTTTCTCATGAGAAGCATTTGAACACCAACTGAAGCTACGTAGACATTATCTCAGTCACTCAATTGAAGTTATAAACATGTAAAACTTGAATAATGCTTTAAAGGAGAGAGAGAAAACAATCATTGCAAATATCTCAGGAAGAAAAGAGCCCACCTTCAGTAGAAAGACAGTATCAAGTGGAGGGATGGGGTTGCCATCCCACAGTCAAAAAACTCGGACCTGGAATTGTTCCTGTCTCAAAGAATTGAAGGGACAAAAATGGATTAGAGTCTGAGAAAAAAGGAGGCCCAGTGACAGGCCCAGAGTGGGATCCAGCTCAAGGGCAGGCCCCAAGGACTGACAGTGTTATTGATGCTACGGTATATTCACAAAAAGGGGCCTATCATGACTGCCCTCTGAAAGACCCAACAAGCAGTTGAAAGAGTCAGATGCAGATACTTACATCCAACCAATGGACAGAAGCCAGGGACCTCTGTGGTTGAATTAGGGAAAAGGTAGATGAAACTGAGGAGGGTGACCCTATAGGAAGACCGGCAGCCTCAACTAACCTGGTCCCCCATGATCTCTCAGACACTGAGCCACCATTCAGGCAGTATACACCAGCTGATATGAGGCCCCAGACACATATACAGCAGAAGAGTACCAGGTCTGGACTCAAGAGAAGATGCACGTAACCCTCAAGAGACTTGAAGCCCCAGGGAGTGGGGAGGTCTGGTGGGAGTGGGTAAGAGGGGAGGGAACATCCTTTTGGAAACTGGTGGGGAGGTATGGGATGTGGAACAGAGGCAAGACCAGGAGAGGGATAAAGTCTGGACTATAAAAAACGATTGCAGAATAAATAAATAAATAAATAAAAAGTTTGATTTCTTAGGTCAATTGAATCAGTCATCTTCAGTGAAAGTCAGATGTCAGTGTAGACACTGGACCGATTGATTAGCTATGGACAGTTATGTGCATGCGGTCACCACCAAAAAACGTTCATGTTTTATTTAGTTCTCTGAAATGTTAGGAGTCATGTCCATCTGTCTTCTGGTCTAAGAGATGATCAGGTCCATAAACTACAGGTGGAGACATAGCACTTAGTTAAGACATATAAGTAAAATCTTATTTTGTTCTGCAATGGCATTAAAATGCCTGAAAATTGTGGGGTTTTTTTTGTTTTTTGGGGGAGGTTTTTTGTTTTGTTTTTTAACTTATAGAAGGCTAAACAATCAAGAGTCACCCAGAAGTTTCTAGGAAGATACCTTTGTAAACCTTTTTCTTCAAACTAGGTCTACAAAATAATTTTAAGATCCAGCGTTTGCTCTTTCAATGAGCTTGTAGCAAAAGCCACAAACAGTTCCTAATAAGATTTTAGGAAAGAAACCGAGGTGGGAGACGTAGGTTGAAGGTCAGAGTTAGCACTTCAACTACTTACTTAAAAGCATGTGTTGCCTGAAACCCTTTACTGCAGCTGCAACCTTTATTAACTGCGTTCTTTTCTTCTGGAAGATAGGATTTGGAGATAAATTATCGGAATAGGCCACAATTTCCACATTAATTTACGGGGCTTCTAGACTCCCACACTTCGGTATGTTTCCTAATACATCTCAGAAGAAATCGGGCGCCTCATCCAAGTTACTCGCCGGCTGTAAATGGGATTTGACATTAGGAGGTCAGCATTGCTTTTCCTCACAGATGACTAACAAATTTGTGGAGACATAAGTTCACTCTTCTCGCATGGATCACTGCGCAACAGACCAGTGGTTTTGGATCACAACGTTTAGGTTTCATTTATTAAATGAAAGCAGAAACCCAGGCTGTGACAAATTGCTTGGCACCTAAGTAATGATCCAGAGAGATACCTAGAAGGAAGCCTGGTATGCGTTCACGTTTCAGTGGAGGAAGTTACATCAAATAATGAAATTACGTGATTTTGTGAAATTAAAAAACTACACATTAAATTCAAATAGGATTTGCAGTGTTAATATCCTGTTAGTTTTCCTGCAATCCTGTGAATCCTTAATAGGATTCAGTCCTATCAAGATTTCCATGCAACTTAAGCTTGAATATTTATAAAAAACCGTGTTACTTGTGACACAAGGACAAAGCCTGAGTGGCAATTCCCAGGACTCACATTTAATGCCTGATGAAGTGATGTGTTTGTGTCATTCAAGCACTGGGGAGGTGGACCACTGAGGCTGACTGAATTGGTAAGTTCCAGAAACAACAGATAGAGCCCTATTGAGGAAACCCTTGATGTGGGGCTCTGACATGTACCCAGCTAAACACAAATGACCAGGTACACATCACAGATACACACCTTCAAAAATGCTTGCTTGTTTTAGTAGAAACAAACTCTTTATTTCATTTTCACAACTTGAAGATTTGGAAACCAATTATGCCTTTTTGTGGAGAATCCAAGCCGGGGGTGGGGAGGGGTTAGTTCATGCAACATTCCAGTGAAAAGTAGAGTGACAGTGTATTAGCCATCTCTATAGCAACACAAATATTCAAATGTGAGGCTTCCCTTAGGACAAGGGGTTTGTTCAGATGGGAAGTCTAAAGTAAGGCTGTGAGTAAAAACCCAAACTTGACTTTTGCTTTCTGCTCAAGAGCAACTAACAAATGCGTGGTCTGAACAGGTAGGAGCCTCCTCTTACTTATGCATGCATGGTGGTAGTTCCAGGCTGCTCTGCACTTAAACAAGTTTTCCGTCTCCACAAATAGTAACCTCACCTCTCCTTCACCCCTCACTTCCACCTCATTGCTCTACCCTCATCGCTAGAGCTAGAAAATATGTTTTCTACATCTTTGGTTATAAACCTAAAAGCGTTTCTCCACTGAAAGCATAGATTCTCATAGAATCAATGTTGTAATGCTTACTGGGTAGAGGTGAAAAAGCACTAACAAAATCCCTTACCCAATGCATAATTCATATGTCAATTTAATAAAAATGTATTAGGCACACCATACATACCAGTCACTAGGCAAGAAACAAAATGCAACGTCTAGAAAAGTCCTTTATATCAGAGGACAAAACCAAGTAAAATCTTATAATGTAGCCATTCGCTAGGATAGTCTATTTAGGAACATTTTGCTCCTTTCCTTAAAAAAAAAGAAAAAGAGAAAAGAGAAAAGAAAAAGAAAAAGAAAGGAAGAAGAAAGAAAGAAAGAAAGAAAGAAAGAAAGAAAGAAAGAAAGAAAGAAAGAAAGAAAGGAAGGAAGGAAGGAAGGAAGGAAGGAAGGAAGGAAGGAAGGAAACACTGCTGTCTTCAATTATACAACTTATTCAAGAGGACAAAGCCTTATGAGGCACTCAAACCACACTGGTTTTGACCTCTAGGAGATGTTTACCAAGGTCTAGAGACATCACGTTGTGCCATGTGTCATGCTGTGGTGGGCTATATCTAAGGCACTGTTAACCTACTTATAATACACAGAGAGAGGAACTACTTGGCCCAAATGTTTACTATTATGATCTCTGAGAAGCATTGTCTGAGGTGAGATTATTTAATAACCCTATGAATTCCTGGTGTACACCTTAGGGTGGACAATTTCACTTTCCTTAAGACAACTACCATTGCTACTTGCTCAGCTGGTCTAAGAAATAATGAGGGAAAAAGATTTTTGCTTTCATTCTAGACGAGTAGAGGGGCATTTTGCTTTCAATTATCGCAGCAGTCACCCTGAATTCATGGATTGCTTAGAGATCAAAGCCAACTCAAGCAAGCATGGACATGTGTCCACTTTTTCTTACAGCTCTGGGATCTTCGTTGGTACAGACTCGTCCTGGCCTGTCCGTGTCTGATTCCCTGTGTCATCCACCTCCTGGTCTGCCCCTGACTGCTCCCCCACAGAGGTGCTTATTTCCTTGTCCTCCTTACCTTCTGACTCTTGCACTGGTTCTGCCTTCTCTTCCCAAGGCCCCCTGAGTCCTGAGGGGACGTTTTCAGTGGAGGCATCCATCCTCTTTGGGGGAGACAGGTGAGTCTCTGTGATATCTAGGCCAGTCTGGTCTACAAAGCAAGCTTCAAGACATCCAGATCTACACAAAAAAAACCCAGTCCCAAAATCTACCCAATCCCCAAAGAGAAATGCAAGAAAAAAAATTGTTCAAAAGAATGGTGTCCTTTTTTAAACTGTATTTATTTTTATTCTTTGATCCCTTTTTACAGTCCAGACTTCATCCACCTCCTGGTCTGCCCCTGACTGCTCCCCATTCCATACCTACCCACCCCAACCAGTCTCCAAGATGTCACTCCTCTCACCCCGACTCTATCAGATCTCCCTACTCCCTGGGGCCTTGAGTCTCTCGAGGGTTAGGTGCATCTTTTCTCACTGAGGCCAGACCAGGAAGTCCTCTGCTCTTTGTGTGCCAGGGTCATCATATCAGCTGGTGAATGCTGCCTGGTTGGTGGTGCAGTGTCTGAGAGATCTCAGGAGTCCAGCTTAGTTGAGACTACTGGTCCTCCTCAGTTTCTTCTATCTTTTCCCCAATTCAACCATAGGGGTACCCAGCTTCTGTCCATTGGTTGGGTGTATCTGCATCTGACTCACTTGTTGGGTCTCTCAGAGAGCAGCCATGCCAGGCTCCTGTCTGCAAGCACACCACAGCATCCGTATGAGTGTCAGGACCCCAGACCTCCCCTTGTGCTGGATCCAAATTTGGGTCTGTCACTGGACGTCCTTTTCCACACACTCTTCTCCATTTTAGACCCTGCAGTTCCTTCAGACAGGGACAATTTTGGGTCAGAGTTTTTTACTGTGGAATGGCAACCCCTTCCCTCCACTGGATGCCCTGTCTTTCGACCAGAGGTGGACTTTGTAAGTTTCCCCTCCACACTGTAGGGCATTTCATCCAAGTTCCCTCTCTTTGAGTCCTGAGAGTCTCAGCTCACAGGTCTCCAGTACATTCTAGAGAGTCCCCCACCTCCTACTTCTGTGGCCTGCAAAAGAATGAAGGCACACAAAAAGGTGATAGGCTATCCCTCCATTGAGGATGGGGTGAACATAAATAACCATGTTTCACATAATTAATAAAGACAGGAGGAAATTGTGGGTGAAATATCCATTCTATTTCGTACAGCTTGGAAATCACACCAGTCGAGAAAATAAAGTGTCTTTAAGGATATCCACACCGTGTGGGACATATTAATACTACCCTGTGTGAAAAAGAAATGTTTCCAAGTGTGATTAGTCTATTGTCTGTGATGTTGGGATTATCTAGATAAGCTCAGTAAAATTTCTAGATTTCTTATGAAAGAGTAAAAAGTGGTTGAATGTCAGAGTCTTAGAGCAGATGTGAAAACAGTCCCACTTGTAAGAAATCCTGTAAAAGTACAGAAAACTATGAAGTACAGAATGAAAATAGGTTATTGAAATTGGGAAAGGTCAGGGACCTATCGCCAAAGAATATCCAGAAGCCACATATACGGCTGGGAGTTAATATTCCACTCTAACAGTGCCAACCAAACAGACTGTCCAGGGATTAAACGACTACCCAAAGACTATACATGGACTGACCCATGGCTCCAACTGTGTATGTAACAGAAGACGGCCTTGTTTGACACGAATGGAAGGGAAAGCCCTTGGTTCTGCCAAGGATGGACACTCCCAGTGTAGAGCGAATATTGGGGTTTGGGGGAGCCAAAGGGGGAGGATGGATGAGGAGGAGAACACCCATATAGAAGAAGAGGAAGGAGAGGGGATAGGGGACTTATGGACAGGAAACCATTAAGGGAATAACATTTGAAACGTAAATAAAGAAATATCCAATAATAATAATAATAATAATAATAATAATAATAATAATAAAGAGTATTCTGTTCTTATAGAGGCCTCAGGTTGTTCCTGGCACCGGGTTCAACTGGCCCACAAATGTCTGTAATGCAGTGCCTGGCATCTGCTGCCCTCTTTTGGCCTCTTTATGTACTGCATGCATGGATGCACATGCAGATAGCTAAAAGTGTGTTTGTCCCCTTACCCCTACCATATACACACATACACATACATATAAAAAGAATTATTATAGACAAGCCTGAGGGATATGGAAGAATTACTTTTAGGTCTTAGTACTGTAGAATAAGAAATGAATTTTGATTTTTGTAACTATTTTTTGTTTAAATTTATTGTCCATTGTTTTTTGTATCTTACTGAATTTAATTTTGTCATGTTTTGTTGTTATCTCTTAGAATCCTGTTCTTTTGTAGTGAAAGATAGAAAAGGAGTGGATCAGGATGGGAAGGGAAGTGGGGAGAAACTGGGAGGGGTACGGAGTGGGGAAACTGTAATAAGAATGTAGAATATGTGAAAAATGTATTTTTATTAAAGGGAAAAATGATAAAAGAAAATAACATACATATTAAATATTTAGATGAACATCCAGGAGAAAATGTGCATATTCATATTTAGTTATAATTAATTTTATCATGAGTGAAAATATGCTCATTCAACATTAAGAAGATAGTCTTTATACTTTGTCAGTTCTTATTTAATACTTAAAATTCTTGAATTAAATCTGTGCTTTCAAAATTTATTGATGAATAAAAACAAGTTTAGCACAGTGCCATGTGGTTGACATAAATGGAATATTCAAAAGAAGCATGCAAATCTATTTGTCTTACTGTTTTTCAAGTATTCCAGGTGAGGATAAATTAACATATTCCCTTTAGTTTATGATCTGATCCTTCTGTTCAAATTCTATGTTGCAAAGTAGCACCGGAGGGAATTGGATGCATCTCAGAGTTTACATGGCTTAAAGGCTAGTCAAAATATTTGATAAACTGCCATTGCAAATGGACCTGATCTTCTTATATATTTTTTCCTGTTGTAAGATCAGACTAAGATATTTTGTTCTTGTAAGGAGAAGCCCCTGGGCCTGCCAGGCTGGATACCCCAGTGTAGGGGAAGGTCAGGGTGGGGATGAGGGAAGGGGTAGGTGGTTGGGTGGGGAAACGCCCTCATAGAAGAAAGGGGAGGGGGGAAGGAGTGGGGGTTTATGGAATGGAAACTAGGAAAGGGGGTAACTTTCGAAATGTAAATAAATGTCTTAGGGTTTTATTGCTGTGAACAGAAACCATAATCAATGTAAGCTGTATAAGGACTACATTTAATTGGGGCTGGCTTACAGGTTCAGAGGTTCAGTCCGTTATCATCAAGGCGGGAGCATGGCAGCATCCAGGCAGGCATGGTGCAGGAGGAGCTGAGTTCTACATCTTCACCTGAAGGAAGTCAGAGCCAGGAACAGACTCAGCATCCTCAGGTAGCTAGAAGGAGGTTCTCCAAGCCACCCTCACAGTGACACACGTCTTCTGACAAGGCCACACCTTCTAAAAGTTCCACTCCCCGGTGCAAATATATGCAATCCATAACATTCCACTCCCTGGGCCAATCATACTCAATCCATCACATTCCACTCCCTGGCGTCCATAGGCTTGTTCAAACACGAGTCTATGGAGGCCATACCTAGACAAAGCATAATAAAAAAGTACATTTAGTCCAACTTCCAAAGTCCCCATATTCTGCAGCAGTATCAACAAGTTAAAGTTCAAAGTTCAAAGTCTCTTCCAAGATCCATCCAATCACTTAACTCTAATCCCCATATTAAGACAGACAACCAGCTGGACAAACTGTAAACTCTGCCATCTCCATGTCTGATGTTAAAATGGTCTTCAGAGCTTCAACTACTCTTTCATCTTTGTTGACTGCAACAAACTTCTTTCTCCTTGGCTGTTTCCACTCCCTGTTAGCAGCTTTCCTCAGCAGATATCCCACGAGTCTGGCATCTTAAAAAGTCTTGGAGTCTCCAAGGCAGCTTCAATGTTACAGCTTGTTTCAATGTCTTGGATCCACACATGATCCTCCAAAGGTCTGGCTTCACTTCTCTAGCTCTGCCCTCTGTAGCACTCAGGTTGATCTACTCCACTGCCTTAGCTGTTCTTGGTGATCATCCCATAATATTGGCATCTCCAATACACTCAGTCTTCAGTTGCAACTGGGCTTCACCAGAAGCCTCTCACACGTTCTCTTCATGGCGCCAGGCCTCAACTCCTTTGCATGACTCCTTCAGTCCTGGGCCAACAATTGCAACTGAGAGCACACCTTCACCAATGGCCTTCCACGGCCTCTCACAGTGCCCAGCCTCAGCTGCTCTTCATGACCCCTTCATGCTTTCAAACCCAGTACCATCTGGGTGACTCTTACACACTACCAAGTCCATCAACAGCACAAGGTACAGCCTTGGCATCTCTGGAACACGGCTCTCAAAAAACACTTCCCAGACGATTTCACCTCAGTGATGCTGATCTCTTTCTTAACTCCAGCATCAATTGTCTCTTTCTTCTCTTAAATATAAAGCCAGAGACACATGGCTGGAGCTGCTTGCATGAGTTCTGCTGCTTGCAGGAGCTGGAACATGGCCCCTTGTTCTATTACATTCTCACCAGCTTCCTCTTTTCTATCTCCTTCATTGGCTAAGCTTGGCTGTCCTGGATCTTGCTCTGTAGATTGACCTTGAATTTAGAGATCTGTATGCCTGTCTCCTTGGATTAAAGTTTTGTACTAAGTTGTCTGAAGCTAACTTAGGTGGGTGGAATCTTGCCCCAAGGTCATTACTCCCTTAATTCAATTTAATATTTTTTTAAATTTTTTTATCTTTATTAACTTGAGTATTTCTTATTTACATTTCAATTGTTATTCCCTTTCCTGGTTTCCAGGCCAACATCCCCATAACCCCTCCCCCTCCCCTTCCATATGGGTGTTCCCTTCCCCATCCTCCCCCCATTATCGCCCTCCCCCCAACAATCATGTTCACTGGGGGTTCAGTCTTGGCAGGACCAAGGGCTCCCCCTTCCACTGGTGCCCTAACTAGGCTATTCATTGCTACCTATGCAGTTGTAGTCCAGAGTCAGTCCATGTATAGTCTTTGGGTAGTGGCTTAGTCCCTGGAAGCTCTGGTTGGTTGTTCATATGGGGTCTCAAGCCCCTTCAAGCTCTTTCAGTCCTTTCTCTGATTCCTTCAACGAGGGTCCCATTCTCAGCTCAGTGGTTTAATAATGGCATTCGCCTATGTATTTGCTGTATTCTGGCTGTGTCTCTCAGGAGACATCTACATCCAATTCTTGTTGGCCTGCACTTGCAATTATGTCTTACCAATTGGGTCAAAGGTTATTGTGTTGTGTGTTCTTTTATGTGATGGTTTGAAAGTACGAAAGTGTGCGGTGGCTGGTGACACTGGGCCACGACGGAATTGGGATGTGTGTTTATGGCATGGAAACCTCCTTGGGAACTAGATAGGTAGGGAGATTGTTGTCAGGCTCAGAGGGAGCCCTTCAGCAGTGTGATATGGGATGGAGCAAAACGGGTGAGAGGTTTCGCTGACTGAGAATTAAGATATCTAGTAGATATCTTGGGGCACGGCAGCGCCGGATCTAGTGGGGAAAAAGACAGCATTTTATTTTTTATATTTTTACTACAACATATACCAACGAAACTTTATTTACAAAAATGAACCATAGAACACTTTTGTTTTTCCTCTTAACACTGTCCTTTCCACTCTCCTTTTCAAGGACTCGGTAGCTCAGAGATGTTTAAAAGGCAAATACATGTCACTGCCCTAATGAACCTCAGGTAAAGAAAAGATATTGAAAAGTTGAGTGCTGGCTTTCTTACCAGAATCCATGTTGTTTCTTGGAACTTCATGTTGTGCCTTTCCCTAGTCCAGGGGTCAAGAAAGAAGATGCCCCTAGAAATGAATAATTGGAGAGGAGTAAGGAATGAGCTGGAAAGGTGATCCTAGAGAACTGGAAGGAAAATGCAAGGATGTACAGACTTGTTGGATCTCATTTCACTAAATAAGGACTGCGGTCCATTAACTATCCTGTCTAAGGATAACTCTGAAATTAAGTTCAGAGCAGAACAGAATTGAGAAAATGCCGCAAGGGCAAGAGAAATTCAAGAAGCAACAGAGAGATCATCGTATGGGAATCTCCCAGTCTTCTGAGGTTCCCATCATCGCGTGGACATGTTCAGACTCTGAAGACCATGAGGACAGTCGTTAGAACACGATGCAGAGATACGCAAGCTCAGCACCATCATCAAAGGAATGGTTTCCAGAGAGATTTTCCCCTCATTTGTACTTTCTTTGATGAGGAAGTTGCTGTGTTAAGCTGTCTCACTAACCAGGCAGAGAAATACCCTATCAAGTATAATTATGAATACAATCAACACTTACATAATTGCAAAATAAAATGGTGAAGCGGCTAAAAATAATCCAATGTGAAATGAAACCACTGCTTAAAAAGAAAGAAGAAAAACCGGAAAGATTAATAGATATGTGCTCCCGTGGAATGAGGGCTCTCATGCATTTAGCGTGAAATTGGTATTCTGCCATTAAAAAAAAGGAGACATTTTAGAGACCTTTTCAGTTACAAAGTGAGGTATTGAAAAAAATGCTGAACAAAGTCAGGACAGGATAGCAGTTACAAAAGGGCTTGAGCATCTTGCTATTGTCATATGTTTTTAAAAATAGATTAATACCTATTGATATTTATGTAGGTGTTTCATAAAAGTCCAATAGAGGTCACTCTCAAAAGTAGCTATTGTCACTTCAGAGGACCATGAGGTCCTCATGCTTATAATCTTTCTAACCAAGACATTGTTTTCAACTTCCTATGAAATAAAGGTTGTTTGAAAACAGTTTGATTAGATGAGATTTTTTAAGTAGAGTTAAAAATAAAAATTATAGAAAGCCTTAGATCTTTATCTAGTATACAATGTTTGAAGGAGTGCCTTGTATACAGCTCTCGATGGGTTAATTTCTTACAAGGTGAAAAGCTATTCCTTTGACCACTTCCCTGAGCAAGGAATTAGGTTGCATTTTTTTCTGACATTGTAGGGTTCTCATTACTTCATTAGAAATGTGGTTTTCATAAGATGGTCTTGTTATTAGACGTTGCTCTAAATAACACTTCTATCATTCCTTTTTGATTCCAATAAGGCTGCTCCACACTTAGGATGTAAGTTTACCCTTTCCCCACTTTTGGGATCGATTCAGTTGCTGAATTCAGACCTTGACAACCCAGGAAGGGGTAAATCAATCAGTATTTGCATCAGATCCCCTCTCAGATCCCATTGAATTTCTTGATCTTTAAACCAGACCAATACAACAGAAAAAGCTGAGAAGGCCATATTGAAATTATGATGGGACAGGGTTGGTGACGTCAGTACTGAAGAACTGGGCTGCATAAAGAAGAAAGGGAAATTAGAGAAGAACATGCTGCTTTTGCACTCTTTCAGCTAAAGTCAGATATAAGCAGCCAGTGGGGTTTTTGCAAAATCGATTCAAAGTGCCATATATCAGCAATGCCTAACAGATTTTATTTTTTAGTACATGCAAAACTTGCCAGTTCTTGCTTCTTTTTCTGATCATCTCTTTTATTTTTGCTTAATATGCAATAATAGATATAATTTTAATATAATAGTGTAATAGCATCATTTCCTCCTTCCTATTCCTCTCTCCCTGCTCTCCAGTCTCAGATCTTTTTCAAATTTGTGGCCTGTATTTTTCCATAATTACAGTTACACGCATTAAGGTACAGGTATATACAAATATATTTCTTAACAGAACTTACTGGGTGTGTATACTATTACTTGTATGTATGCTTTCAGCACTGGTTTTTTTGGTGAATAACTAATTGGTATGCTTTTCCCTGAGGACTGTTTCTCTAGTTATCAGTATTCCTTAGCTGCCTGTAGTTCTTTGTGTGGGCTTAGGAACTAGTAGTCTTTTTCTCCTGTCCACTTTGCCTGTCTACTCTTGTTGTCTTTACCGGGGGTACTTTTTTAAAACAACAAATTTCTAAGTCTACATTACTTCAGTTAGTAATAAAAGTATATGGTTATGTGTAGAAGTTTGCACCCAGTGTGCTATTTTGTTACTATTACTTAGGCATGCATGATAAACTCTTGTTTTCATAATAAAAGCTGAAATATTTGAATGCAAAC
Organism: Rattus rattus; assembly: GCF_011064425.1. Classification (NCBI taxonomy): domain Eukaryota; kingdom Metazoa; phylum Chordata; class Mammalia; order Rodentia; family Muridae; genus Rattus; species Rattus rattus. The sequence goes on along the minus strand of NC_046157.1, from coordinate 75,901,113 downwards.
TTTGATGCTCACATCTGTCTACAATGAAGAAAGACTCTTTACCAGTTCATTCTTTTTTAAGACTTTAGTTTTGATTATATGTATGTATTGTCAGGGAGATTGGGTGGTATGCATGGGAGTGAAGGTGTGTGTGTGTGTGTGTGTGTGTGCTGTGGTATATGTGTGTGTGTTGTGGTGTATGTGTGTGTGTGTGTGTGGTGTGTGTGTGTGTGTGTGTGTGTGGTGTGTGTGTGTGGTATGTGTGTGTGTGGTGTGGTGTGGTGGGGTGTGTGGGGGGGTATGTGTTGTGTGTGTGTTGTGTGTTGTGGTGTTTGGTGTGTGTGTGGTGTTGATGTGTGTGTGGTATGTGTGTGTGTGTGTGTGTGTGTGTGTGTTGTGGTGTGTGTGTGTGTGTGTGGTGTGTGTGGTGTGTGGTGTGTGGGGTGTGGTGTGTGGTGTGTGGGGGGGTATGTGCATGTGGGGGCAAGAGTATGTCAATGTGTGTTAATCATGAACATGTGAGCAACTGTATGCATGAATGTGTGTTTGTATGTGTTTGAGGGTATATATATGTCAACTCGTGTGCTTTTCTCTTTACTGATGTCCTGTACTATGTCATTGTTAAATTAAATGTTATCTGATACATATCTTTAATTGGTATGCAAACAGGCAAACAGTTCATTTATATTCATTTGCCTATTATCTTACTTATCATCCTTCAGTGGTGAACTTTTACAAATGTCTAATTTGTATATAATAATTGCTAAATTACTTGTAATTTTACCTCTTCCTTTTTCTATGTTCTTCTCTTGAACCATACATCCTGACTGCAGCCTCTCTCAGTTTGCTCCTTTCAATTCCTCCTCAACCTCACCTCTCTCCCAGACCCACTGGTCCTACATTTCCCTTCAGAAAAAAGCAGACTTCCCAGAGGGATCAACTGAACATAATGTAACGAGAGGAAATAAGATAGGTACAGACCCTCATATCATTTTTTATTTATGTTATATTGTTTAATGATATTTTGACAAAAATATTCTTCAATATTTATTTATTTATTGAATTTCAAAGTTTTGAATGTTGAATGAGACCATTGTTTTTCAATATATATTCACTTCCTTGCTCAAAATGTAGTACACATCAAATCTATTTATTTCCTAAAAAAATTCAGCCCTTTGCATATAATCCAACTGCTTGCATGTAAAATTGTGATCCAATCCAGTCTGTAAAATTTTTTCTGTTTTCTCATTTTTATTAGATTTTTAAAAGAAATGTACAATGATTTTGATCTTATTTATATGCTCTCCCTCCCTAGACTTTGTGTGTGTGTGCATGTATGTGTTTATATTAGCTATACTTGAGGATAGGTTTTAGATCCATTTTATATATAAATAGATCAGCTTTACTGTGACTAAGGATATTGTTTCCAGGCTTGTAAATTATTAGTTTATAAGTGGACACATTCAATATTTGGTCGAAGTGATTACATCTTTGAGCTACTTCACATCAATTCTAAGGCTTCCAATAATACAGGATTTAATTAATTATTGATGCCTGTAAAATTCAAATAATATAGGTCAGTAGTGCATAGGATATAGTTCAGTAGTAGAGCATTTCCCAAAGCATTTCCTGGATTTTACCCCCAGCACCACACACATGTGTATACTTGTATAACAAAAAATTTAAACCTCAGTATAGTATATGCCATATAATAAGTTAGAGTGATGGAAAAACACACACCACCTAAATTCTACGACTCTGGAAGTTGGAGCAAGAGTGAAAATTTCGTTTAAGTTACAAAATACATTTCTTCCCCAAGAAACAGAAACTGAATAACACGAAGACGAGCTGAACTCAAGAAGTGTTTTATAAATGCGTCATGTGCGTTGCCTTGGACTTAACATATACTTTATCTTAAAGACATTATTTTTCTTCACATAACAAGATTTCTTTTAAAAGACAGTTTTTAGGATTGATCTTCATAGAGCTTCAAATCGCTGGATAATGATATATTATAGTCATTTCTTCCAAGACATAAATAGACTTGAAATGCACTTTATTATGAGCTAGGAAGTGAATATATATTTAAAAACAATTGTTTAATGGACCATATATTTACAAACCTTGAAACCCAATAAATAAAGGACATTGAAGAGTAACATTTTGTTTAAAAATCTTATTATATAATATAAATTAAAATGTTAAAAATACGAAACAATTTAGCATTTTTTGTGTACCAAATTACAAAGCAAATTTTCAAAAGTTTCTGCCTGAAATCCAGGTAAATGGGATATGATGTAAATAAAAAGTAATAGCCATGTTGGGAACCAAAATGTGTATTAGATAAATATTTAGTTTAATAATGATACAAACAGGACAACATTAAAAAAACACCATAAAAATTCACACATACACACCCACACAAATACATACTCACACTCAAATACACTTGTACAACAGTCACTTGTGCACACACACTCTCATAAGCACACATGCACTCTCATACATCACACAAATACATACTCACACACACTTAAATACACTTCTACAACAGTCACTGTGCACACACTCTCTCATAAGCACACATGCACTCTCATACATACAGACATACCCACCCTTTGTTTTTTTAAGTAGTAGAGATCAAATGACGGAATTTCACATGTTAATTATTTATATGTATTAGATATTTTTATTTTACTTGCTGAGGAATTCAAATAGCAGGATTATTGATTATTTTTGTTGTTGAAATGGAGAAATTATATATAATTTATTTGGATATAAATACACAGATATATCCATGTGATTTGAGTGAGTATATCAGTGTGATTTGAGTGAGTATATACGTGTGATTTGAGTGAGTATATCCGTGTGATTTGAGTGGGTATATCCGTGTGATTTGAGTGGGTATATCCGTGTGATTTGAGTGGGTATATCCTTGTGATTTGAGTGGGTATATCCGTGTGATTTGAGTGGGTATATCCGTGTGATTTGAGTGGGTATATCCGTGTGATTTGAGTGGGTATATCCGTGTGATTTGAGTGGGTATTTGATGGGTATATCCGTGTGATTTGAGTGGGTATATCCATGTGATTTGAGTGGGTATATCCGTGTGATTTGAGTGGGTATATCCGTGTGATTTGAGTGGGTATATCCTTGTGATTTGAGTGGGTATATCCTTGTGATTTGAGTGGGTATATCCGTGTGATTTGAGTAGGTATATCCGTGTGATTTGAGTGGGTATATCCTTGTGATTTGAGTGGGTATATCTGTGTGATTTGAGTGGGTATATCCTGTGATTTGAGTGAGTATATCCATGTGATTTGAGTGAGTATATCCATGTGATTTGAGTGAGTATATCCATGTGATTTGAGTGAGTATGGTCCTCACAGTCTCATACAGTGGAGAACTTGCTGTAATAGGAACTTTCTTAGAAGAAGCGTTTCATTGAAATTGGCTTTGACGTTTTAAAAACCCATCCCAAGACCAACCTCCCCCTCACTCTTCCTCTAACTCTTTCTGAATAAGTATCAGGTGTAGCTCTCTGCTACTTTTTCTGCCACAATGTTAATGGATTAAGCCTCTGAAGCTGTAAGAAAGTCTCCAGTTGAATAGTTCTTTTATAAGCATTGCCTTGATCATTGTGTCTCTTCAAAGCAATAGAACAGATAGAAGTTGAAATCTGGAATGGGGTATTCTTGTGAGAGGGGTGACCATAGCGCCTGTTGGTGGGATATCAACTTTGGCATTTGAAAGTCGTGTATTGCTTTAAGTGGGACTTAGTGGGTCATACTAGTAGCAACAAGGAAGAGAGTGGTTCTGGGTGTGGACTAGCAGGGCCCAGCTCAGAAGGTGTCAGAGGGGAAGAATATGAATAAGTGGCCTAGAAACAAAGAATGTGGCTACTTTTGCACTTTTCCTAAATGACAGCCTGAGGCTAAACTGAAAGTTTTGGATTAATGACATTGGCAGAGGAGACTTAAGACAGCATAGTATTGACTGTCATGTGTTTTTTGGTAAACGTTTTTATGCAGACCTATAATGAAAGAGAGAAGGCTATATAATGTAAATACAAATGTACAGTTTGTAGAGAAAAGGAGCATCAGGAACAAAGGGAATTTTAAGTCCAGTGCTTAAGAAGCTAAAAGTTTAAACAGAAGGCTGATGCTAAATGGAATAAAGGACATCTCTCTCAGTGACCTCAGAGTAAGTCCTACCCAGCTCAGCGTCCAACTTGTGAAAAAGGTATTAGAGACAAAAAACCTTAGGCATTTCAAGAAAGCATCAACAACAGAAAGCTTTTACAAATATAAGTGAACAAAAGGTAAGTTCCAGCCCCATCAAACAATAGGACTTGGTAGGTTCAGGTCCATGGTTCTAGCATTATGCAGAAGTTCTCAACCTTCCTAATGCTGCAACTCTCTAATACCGTTCTTCATGCTGTGGTGACCCACAACTATAAAATATGCAACCTCTAAAGGCTTCAAAACCCACAGGTTAAGAACAACTGTTTTATAGATTCAAGAATAGAAGGTATGGGCTGTGGAATCTCTCTCAGTGATTAAGGAAATTCTCTGAGGCCAGTGTGAGTCAATGGTGTTCCTGAATTGAGACCCAGAAAGCCTGAAGCTCTGAGGGGAAATCCTGGACTGTCTTGGAGACTCTAAGATGTGGTAGATGTCAGACCTGTGGGATACCTGTCAAAGAGAACTACAGACCCGGCTTGGAACCAGCCCAAGAAAGAAAACTATGGTGCTGTCAGTTAAGCTGAGAGGAGTTGGAGATTGGAAGAGTGCTTTGACATCAGACAGAAATTAGGTCTACACCACTGAAAAATAGCCATAGAGATCACATTTTTCTTAAAATTTAGCGTATACACTGTGTATTCTTACATGTTATCAACCAAGTTGTATAGTGACAGTATATAAAATCACATAGGATATTTCAAATATATCATGCATATCATGTCACATATAGAGAGACATAGAAGAGTTAATAAATGCATACATACACACACACATGCAAAGTCACGAGTACATACACACACAACAAGCACCCTACCCATGGAAAAGGGACACTAAAAAATACTACTATTGTGGAAAATAAGGTTGAAAAAATTAGAAAATTATTCAATTAAGTGAACTTCAGATAATATATTTTATGTAGTTTGTGTTTTCTTCAAATATAACAATATGAATTATAGTATTAAAATATAACTTCTATTTTTGCAATGCTTCAGTGATGAATTATCATTTTTTCCATAAAATTAATGGTGCTTATTGAGAAAAAAATAAGTATTTATTCCCAAATGCAGGTCTCAAAAATATCTGTGATTATAATTGCTTTTATTATCAATATATTAAAACTTAGAGAGTCTTATCAGTTTTTCCCTGACTATATTTTCTCAGTAACAACATCAAATTGATTGATGTACTGAACATCGACGATAATTTATTGCCCAGGCCTGAAGAGCAGAGTCAGAAGCAGACAAATTGGGAATGAATTTCACAGAAAGACTAGTGTTATAAATTATACTGCTACCAGTCACTAGACATCAATGTTTTTAAAAAAAAAGTTAGGATTTTTAGAAATAAGGTTTAAAAAATGATTTAACACAGTGATAGGTTGAAGATTTTTTTCCCCTTTTGAAATGAAAGTAAAGTATAATGGCTAATATGAGTCATTAGCTGAAGAATGGAGTAGTGTAATTTAGGCTAAATTGAATATTTTGTATAGAAGCATCAGGTAACATATTCAACCAAGTTCTAAATCCTTACAAAGAAACCTTTGAGGATACTCTTTTGGTTATTTTGAACCTCAAAAGGTTATGTGTTTTCTCAAAGGACAGTAAAACTTTCCAAAATATGACAAGGTGTAATTTACTGTGAAAAACAACTCGGATTATATTAGGAGCTTGGTGAACCAGTGTGTTCACTTTGGACGGGAGCTTAGAGAAAATTCAGTTCAGTCGGTTGTCATTATTCCTCAGTAATGTCCTTGTCCAAAGATAAAATGATACAAGAAGGACAATCCAGAGAAAGTAATGCATTAGCCACTTAGATGATGAGGACAATTATTTTAATTTAAAACTTAGACCCATAGGATCTGAATTTTAAGTATATTAAACCATTATAAAATAGATAACTGTAATTTTTCCTAAAGGAATATATTTCATGTTGATGTAACCAATATAAGGTCAGTCAATTTAATTCGAAACATTCTAAATCATGTTCCAAAACAGTTTACATCAAATTGCAGTATGTGCACAGGACACAAAACATTTTGGCAAATGCCATTTGATTGTAATGGAAGAAAACAGAGACGAATCTACATTTTGTTTGTTTGTTTGTTTGTTTGTTTTTCTAAACACTCTTGAACTCGTGTTCCTCCTCCTCCAGTCTTGCAGATAGCCAAGATAATTAGTGCACGGTGGCTCGAGTTGACTCAACTGAATTGCCAGAATTAAAGGTTTCAAGGCAAAAAAATATTATGTAACAAGTGCCAAATTTAAAATTCTCAGATTTTTAATTCCTTCTAATTACTCTTCAGAGAGTTAACCAGGAATGAACAGGAAATAACACTATAGTGGTTAAGCATCCTTTGCAGGGCATATTTTCTTTTTCATCTTTTTATTGGATATTTTATGTATTTACATTTCAAATGTTATCCCCTTTCCCGATTTCCCCTCCAGAAACCCTCTATCTTATCCCCATACCCCTACTTCTATGAGAGTCCTCCCCCACCCACCCACCCACTACCACCTTACTGCCCTGACATTCCCCTACACTGGGGAATCAAGCCTTCATAGGATCAACGGCCTCTCTTCCCATTGATGCCAGACAATGCCATCCTCTGCTACATGCAGCTGGAGCATGGGTCCCTCCACATGTACTCTTTGGTTGGTGGTTTAGTCCCTGGGAGCTTTGGGGTGTCTGGTTGGTTGATATTCTTTTTCTTCCTTTGGGATTGCAAACCCCTTCAGCTCCTTCAGTCCTTTCTCTAATTCCTTCATTGTGGTCCCCATGCTCAGTCCAATGGTTGGCTGCAAGCATCCTCATCTGATCAGTAAGGCTCTGGTAGAGCCTTTCAGGAGACATTCATATCAGGCTCCTGTCAGCAAGCACTTCTTGGCATCAGCAATAGTGACTGGGTTTGGTGGCTGCATATCGGATGGATCCAAAGATGGGGCAATCTCTGGATGACCTTTCCTTCAGTCTCTGCTCCACACTTTGTCCCTTTATTTCCTTTAAACAGGAGCCATTCTAAGTTAAAAATTTGTAGATGAGTGGGTGGCCCCATCTCCCAACTGGGGCCTCACCTAACCTCTGGATATGTTCTCTCCAGGTTCTCCGTCCCCTTTGTTGGGCAGTTCAGCTAATCTCTTCCCTGTTGGGTCTTGGGAGCTTCTTGCTTTCCTGGCATCTGGGACTTGCTGGTGGTTAGCCCCAGGTCCCCATCCCCCATGGCTACACACCTCTGTTCAAATTCCTGACCCTCTGTATATCAACCCCATCTCCTCTCATAACTCAATCCTGTCCCCCCTTTTCACCAGTCCTTCTCAAGTCCCTCCTACTCTCTTCCTCCTGTGAGTATTTTGTTCCCCCTTCTAAGAAGGACTGAAACATCCACATTTTGGCCTTCCTTCTTCATAAGGAAGCTTAATAAGGCCTGTGAATTGCATCTTGGGTATTCTGAGGTTTTGGGTTAATATCCACTTATCAGTGAGTGCATACCATGTGTTCTTTTGTGACTGAGTTATCTCACTCAGGATAATACTTTCTAGTTCCATCCATTTGTCTAAGAATAAGGCTTTTATAAACATAGTGGAGCACATGTCTTTGTTATATGTTTGAGCATCTTTTGTGTATATGCTCAGGAGTGGCATAGCTGGGTTCTCAGGTAGTACTATGTTTAATTTCTGAAGAACTTCTAGACTGATTTCCAAAGTGGTTATTCCAGTTTACAATCCCGCCAGCAATGTTCCTCTTTTTCCATTTTTTTGCCAGCATCTGCTGTCATCGCAGTTTTTGATCTTAGCCATTCTGACTGGTGTGAGGTAGAATCTTAGGGTTGCTTTGATTTGAATTTCTCTGATGACTAAGGATGTCAAGCATTTCTTTAGATGCTTCTCAGCCATTCAATATTCCTCAGTTAAGAATTCTTTGTTTAGCTCCATGCCCCATTTTTATAGGGGTATTTGTTTCTCCAGAGTCTGACTTCTGATGTCTTTGTATGTCTTGGATATGCAGGGCAGAACTTCAATATGGCTAACGTGTTCACTGCTGCTCATCTACCAGGCATTTTCACAAAACAAAGGTATTTATGGAGAAAGATCTGATGTATTTATGATAAAATAATGAATATTAGTCAGAAAAATCATAATATATTAACATTTTATTTTAATTTTCTTTTTACATTTAAAAACACAAATAATGTATGAAATTAATAATTTTGCACATATAAGTTCACCCTGCTAAGTTGTGTAGCATTGCTTATATGTATATGATTTCAGCTCTGGCCACATGGTATTCAAATCTATTTAAAGGACTTATCTATAACCAAGCCTGAACCTCTCCCTCTCAGCAGTCCTTAGTTGCCTGGCTTCATCGTGTAGTGGTGGGGCTTTCACTTCCCAACAAAGAAATAACTTTCACACTTGAGTGCAATGTTGGGCCACTGTATATTAAATGATGATTTGACATATTTTTCATTTTGGTTTTCATTTTAGAACTTAGACATCACCAGAAGTGTTGATAGACAAGAATATCACCAATTTTTGAGCCATAAGATAAGAATCTAACATGTAAAATCCACATGGAGAGCCTTTAGGAGAAATAATAAGTTCATTAAAATTCCCAGGACAGAACTGTCCAAATACCAAGTACACAAGTGCAATTCAAATGTTCAGATCCCTCATTGGCTCATGAAAAGCTGTGATCAAGTTTCTGAATAACACAAAGAAAATTAAAATCTCTAACCTTGAAATTATGGTAGGTAGACTTCTGGATACCTTACTTTTGAGATATGTTAATACTCAGTAAATATAAACACATACTGATTAGCATCACAACCCAGGGGAAGCTTGCCATCACTTCAACATTCTCCCATCAGGCTCTTGTAAGGGAACTTAAAATTGTTTGTGAAAATTTGACTGAATATTTGGCAAAAAAAAGTGAAAAAGAATGAAAATATAAAATTGTTTAATGACTTGATGATTACACACTTTGTTTGAGTTAATTTTCACCTTATTTTGATGCATATATATATAAATATAACATGGAACACATAACTGCCTGCTACCAGATTCAATGACTAAAAAATGCTGTACTATTCTATAAGAAAGGATACAAGGAAATATAAAATATTTAATTTCTTTGCATAATAATAGAAAATTATTCCACAGAAAACTCCAGAATAATTAAGTAAAAAACACACTTATTAATGCAATAAGTAAAACATCTATCAATTTCATCCAGTTCTAAATGTTCTGGTGACCATTTTTCTAGAAGATCATTAATATAGAGTAGAAAATATCATTTCATTTCTTCAAAATGTATTACAAGTTTTATTGTTTAATTGATACATGAACCATAAACCATAGAAATTAATGAGATACCATTAATATTTAATGATATTATATTTTAATATTTTATTAATATTTAAATGTTGATGAGATTTAGATTAGATGTCTACATAGAAAACTAAATGTCAACATAGAAGAATAACTATTTGAGCACTGGAATTCTATCATAAAATTATACTTATACCATGCATTGTTTTGAGCAATGTCCATATTCAAACCTTCTTGGGCAGTGCTGAGGATTGAACCTAGAATCTTCATGGAAAGCAAACACTCTACTAATCTATGTCTATTATCCACACATCCTCTGTCTTAAAAGCTTAGTTCTTTTCTTGCTAGAAGTTTCAGGGCTACTATGTATTGTCAATAACAAATTGAAAGGTTCTGAACCTTCAATCTCATTGCATTAAATGTATTCTCTTAATTGGTTTGTAAAAGCATTGAACATATCCTTCTGTTTTGCTGCTAGTATTGTGCCTTACTTATTCAACTAAAGTGTGAACAAAGTAATATAGGCTATAAAAATAGGCAGGTAGAATGAAACATCCAAATGACTGTACTAATTTTACTTTTAAAATTTGTAATGAAGAAAAGGAAGAAGAGAAAAGAGAAAGGAAGAGATAAGGGAGGGGGAGAGGGGGACTGGAAAAGAGAGCAGGAGAGGGGAAGAGAGAGGGAGAGAGAGAGTGGGAGGGAGGAAGGGAGGCAGGGAGGGAGGCAGGGAGAGAGAGAGAGAGAGAGAGAGAGAGAGAGAGAGAGAGAGAGAGAGGGAAAGAGAGAGAGGGGGAGAAGGAAGGAAAGCTAAACAATTTCTCCAGGGGTGCTGGAGGAGATGCCTAAGGAATTGGAAATGATGTTGGTAGAGTAATGGCCCGTGTCACCTCACAAGCTGTCAAATCCAAGACTGCACAGGACTAATGGCTCTCTTATAAAGACTTTCTTTCAGTACTGCTCCCCAAACTCAAAGGTGCAGAACACTAGCTATTTAAGGGCAAAGTGATAACGACTCACTTACTGAGGTTGATAAGCTTTCTCAGGAGTAGGGTTTGGATTCGGAAACAAGTCACAGAACTCATTAACGGAAGCAATGGCAGCGATAATAGACTATGACTATCTTTAATTGTCCCTCTGTTGTGCTATGCATTTCAAGGCTGGTTTTGGAATGAAAGCCTTGTCAATGATTTAATGACAGGATTGGAGTTTTAAAGTAAGATAATCTCACACCTATAACAAGATCAGTTCTGCCTCAGGCACATGTCCCGAATCACCTTCAAAAATGTTTGTTGACCACATAAAATGAAAATAATTCAAGGTACTGATTTCTCAAAATAAGAAAAATAACCATCATCTAGCATGCAACATTAGCTTAATTTTTCATGAGTTATGAAATAAAATACTGGCTGAATTGACTTCAAATATCAGTCTGGGTTTAAAGAATCAAAAGATTTTAAATAGTCTGTAACAGTAAGTTCCAGAGGTTTTTAAGACTGCCATAATGATGCACAGAAATATTTTAATGTCGATAAGAGAGTATGCAGAATTTGAATAAGCATTTGAAAGTTAAATTTTATATTTATGAGTACTTAGGAAAAACGTTTGGTTTTAATATGAACTTCAGAAACTAAGGCCATAAAGGATAATAAGTCTGCTTGCAAATTGTTGATTTTGAAAGGAAGATAAGAACTGGATTCACCAATGCCCCATGTGTGCCCAAGAGGATTCAGATAGCTCTGCTTGGACTTAAAAAATGTCTCATCTTGTGTCTGCTACACATCATGCTCATAGCATTGATCAGGCCTTTCCTGGTTTCTTCTCAAGTGATGGAAATGGGTAAGTTTGTTTAGTTTTTAGATATGTATTTAAATAAAATGTGTGAGAATACAAGGAAGTAAATTATATATGTGTGTATATGTGTGTACTTACTCTTAATACCTTTTTAAAAGAATGCAGAGCATTAAAATAAGGTGAAAAATCAATGAAGAGTTGCTAACAGTTCTTAGCCTCTGGAAGAATATAACCAGTAATTGAAAGGGAAAAAGATTTGGAAACTTTACAAACTTTTCATTTCTTTGCCCTTTTTTCTAATCTTTAAAAAGCAGGCTAATGATCCAAAACAACCCAAATGAAATTTAATTATAGGAAATTAGATAAAGGGTCAAAGCATTAGGATATAATTTATTTTTCCCTCCCCTTCCCCCTCTCTCTTTCTCTATCCCCCTTTCTCTCTGTCATATATATATGTATATATATATATATATATATATGTATGTATATGTATACATATATATATATATACTATATCACAATTTTCTATAAATAAGTATTTTAGGAATTTAAATAAGAATGGCTACTATTGAAAGTGACAATAAAACACCTCAATCTGTTCTATCTACAGGGAGTTAAAACACACATGGGGGCTGATTTCATTACTTGGCAGTTTCTATAGTGCTGTGAAGTAAATGCATGTGCATGTATGCCTAGGGAAATTTGACTTTGATTCTATAGGATGTATATCCAGAAATGGCATAGTAAAAAGTAATACAGCCATTTTACTTTTAATTGTATGAGGAGCTTCTTTTTCTGTTTAATTTTATTTTTCTTGGATATTTTATGTATTTACATTTCAAATGTTATCCCCGTCCTCCCCTCCTCTATATCCCCCCCTGCTTCTATGAGGAGGCTCCCACTTCCATCCACCTACTCCAACCTCAACGCCCTGACATTACCCTACATTGGGGAAACAAACCTTCACAGGACCAAGTGCTTTTCCTCCTATTGATGTGGACGATGCCATCCCAGCATTTGTGGCTGGAGTCATGGGTTCTCATTGGTTGGTGGTTTAGTCCCTGGGAGCTCTGGGGGAGTCTGGTTGAATGATATTGTTCTTTCTATGCGATTGCAAACCCCTTCAACTCCTTCAGTCTTTTCTCTAACTAATTGGGGTTGCCTTGGCTCTGCCAGAGCCCTACTGATACAGATGAGGATGGTTGCTGCTAACCGTAGGTATGGAGAGCTTCTATATCTATTTTTACAGTGGCCAAACTATTGACAGAAACTTAATGATGAAAAAGAAAATTAGGCAATTGGATTTTCTGTTTGGAGAGGGGAAGAACTCAGGCTGAAGCAATAGTCTTGCAACCCAAGTATAAACATAATAGAAGAGGACAGTGAAACACATGGGATATGAAATATCAAGAGGAGGCAGCTCCCGGGATGAAGGCGGCTAACAGGTCCACCATTTAGGTTTCTTACGATATACATGCCCTCTGTTTCTCACATGAAAATCTTGAAATCTATCTTTTCATGTTTAGCTGCAATAGTAGATGGTTGGTATTTTCCCTGTGGTAAACCTTTCCAAAAATACACACTGGGCTTCATTTCACAGGGAAATTAGTAACTGAGTAACATTAGTAACATAGTAGCATTTGTGCAAACTATCAAGGGCTGTTTCATAATACAGCCTATCTGTGCCTGTCTAGAGTTGGCAGTAATCAGTCCAACAGAGAGTTTTAGGGAGGAGTGGGGTGCAGGGGAGAGAGAGAATGAGTCACAGGACAGGGCATCCCTTGGTAAGTTGAATTTCCATATGTTTGATTGGTTATTCAGTTCAATACTAAAGTGAAGATGAAAGGATACATTAGGATCTACAAAAACAATATTGTTAATATATAGTTAATATATTAGGATCTACAAAAACAATATTGTTAAATACCATTCTGAGACAGAGATGAAACTTGGAAGTCACTGAGTTAAATATTTTTGCAAATGCATAAAAATGGGTGATTCCTTCCAGCCCTCCCAGTGTCTTCACACAAGGGGCATATAAAAATATATTCAAAGCACTTGTTAATATGCACTTAATTTCATGAGGAAGATGTAAACAGCTGAAGTATGTTTCCTTTACAGCAAGAACTAGTTCACCATAATCATGGTGTCTCACAGTTTTAATTTTAATTTTAAGATTTAGTTACAAGTTTATTTGCTGCATAAAAATGTTTTCCCTGAGTGTATATTCGTGCACTCTGTGCGCACCTGGAGCCCCAGGGGCTGGCAGATTCCCTGCAAATGGAGGAAAAAAATGATATTATGGTGTGTGTGGGAGTTGGAAACTGGACCTGGGTCCTCTTCAAGAAAAGTAACTATTCTTAACCACTTCAGCCCCAGAATAGCTTATTCTTTGAAGTGAAGAATCTCCATAGACAATAACCATAAACATCCCTGCTCCTTTTTTTTTTTATTAACTTGAATATTTCTTATATACATTTCGAGTGTTATTCCCTTTCCCTGTTTCTGGGCAAACATCCCCTCCCCTCCCCCTTCCTTATGGGTGTTCCTCCCCCTCCCCCATTTTCGCCACCTCCCCCAACAGTCTAGTTCACTGGGGTTCAGTCTTAGCAGGACCCAGGGCTTCCCTTCCACTGGTGCTCTTACTAGGATATTCATTGCTACCTATGAGGTCAGAGTCCAGGGTCAGTCCATGCATAATAGTCTTCAGGTAGTGGCTTAGTCCCTGGAAGCTCTGGTTGCTTGGCATTGTTGTACATATGGGGTCTCGAGCCCCTTCAAGCTCTTCCAGTTCTTTCTCTGATACCTTCAACGGGGGTCCTATACTCAGTTCAGTGGTTTGCTGCTGGCATTCGCCTCTGTATTTGCTGTATTCTGGCTGTGTCTCTCAGGAGCGATCTACATGCGGTTCCTGTCAGTCTGCACTTCTTTGCTTCATCCATCTTGTCTAATTGGGTGGCTGTATATGTATGGGCCACATGTGGGGCAGGCTCTGAATGGGTGTTCCTTCAGTCTCTGTTTTAATCTTTGACTCTCTCTTCCCTGCCAAGGGTATTCTTGTTCCCCTTTTAAAGAAGGAGTGAAGCATTCACATTTTGATCATCCGTCTTGAGTTTCATTTGTTCTAGGCATCTAGGGTAAATCAAGCATTTGGGCTAATAGACACTTATCAATGAGTGCATACCATGTATGTCTTTCTGTGATTGGGTTAGCTCACTCAGGATGATATTTTCCAGTTCCAACCATTTGCCTACGAATTTCATAAAGTCGTTGTTTTTGATAGTTGAGTAATATTCCATTGTGTAGATGTACCACATTTTCTGTATCCATTCCTCTGTTGAAGGGCATCTGGGTTTTTCCAGCTTCTGGCTATTATACATAAGGCTGCGATGAACATAGTGGAGCACGTGTCTTTTTTATATGTTGGGTCATCTTTTGGGTATATGCCCAAGAGAGGTATAGCTGGATCCTCAGGCAGTTCAATGTCCAGTATTCTGAGGAACCTCCAGACTGATTTCCAGAATGGTTGTACCAGTCTGCAACCCCACCAACAATGGAGGAGTGTTCCTCTTTCTCTGCATCCTCGCCAGCATTTGCTGTCACCTGAGTTTTTGATCTTAGCCATTCTCACTGGTGTGAGGTGAAATCTGAGGGTTGTTTTGATTTGCATTTCCCTTATGACTAAAGATGTTGAACATTTCTCAGGTGTTTCTCAGCCATTCGGCATTCCTCAGCTGTGAATTCTTTGTTTAGCTCTGAACCCCTTTTTAATAGGGTTATTTGTCTCCTACCCAGGTCTAACTTTTTTGAGTTCTTTTTGTATATTTTGGATATAAGGCCTCTATCTGTTGTAGGATTGGTAAAGATCTTTTTCCCAATCTGTTGGTTGCCATTTTGTCCCAACCACAGTGTCCTTTTGCCTTACAGAAGCTTTGCAGTTTTATGAGATCCCATTTGTCGATTCTGATCTTAGAGCATAAGCATGGTGTTTTGTTCAGGAAATTTTTTCCAGTGCCCATGTGTTCCAAATGCTTCCTAGTTTTTCTCTATTAGTTTGAGTGTGTCTGGTTTGATGTGGAGGTCCTTGATCCACTTGGACTTAAGCTTTGTACAGGGTGATAAGCATGGATCGATCTGCATTCTTCTACATGTTGACCTCCAGTTGAACCAGCACCATTTGCTGAAAATGCTATCTTTTTTCCATTGGATGGTTTTGGCTCCTTTGTCAAAAATCAAGTGACCATAGGTGTGTGGGTTCATTTCTGGGTCTTCAATTCTATTCCATTGGTCTATCTGTCTGTCTCTGGACCAATACCATGCAGTTTTTATCACTATTGCTCTGTAATACTGCTTGAGTTCAGGGATAGTGATTCCCCCTGAAGTCCTTTTATTGTTGAGGATAGTTTTAGTTATCCTGGGTTTTTGTTATTCCAGATGAATTTGCAAATTGTTCTGTCTAACTCTTTGAAGAATTGGATTGGTATTTTGATGGGGATTGCATTGAATCTGTAGATCGCTTTTTGGTAAAATGGCCATTTTACTATATTAATCCTGCCAATCCATGAGCATGGGGAGATCTTTCCATCTTCTGAGGGTCTTCTTCAATTTCTTTCTTCAGTGTCTTGAAGTTCTTATTGTACAGATCTTTTACTTGCTTGGTTAAAGTCACACCGAGGTACTTTATATTATTTGGGTCTATTATGAATGGTGTCGTTTCCCTAATTTCTTTCTCGGCTTGTTTCTCTTTTGTGTAGAGGAAGGCTACTGATTTATTTGAGTTAATTTTATACCCAGACACTTTGCTGAAGATGTTCATCAGCTTTAGTAGTTCTCTGGTGCAACTTTTGGGATCACTTTTAAATATACTATCATATCATCTGCAAATAGATATTTTGACTTCTTCTTTTCCGATCTGTATCCCTTGACCTCCTTTTTTGTTGTCTGATTGTTTGGCTAGAACTTCAAGAACTATATTGAATAAGTAGGAGAGAGGTGGGCAGCCTTGTCTAGTCCCTGATTTTTAGTGGGATTGCTTCAAGTTTCTCTCCATTTAGTTTAATGTTAGCAACTGGTTTGCTGTATATGTTTTTACTATGTTTAGGTATGGGCCTTGAATTCCTATTCTTTCCAGGACTTTTATCATGAAGGGGTGTTGAATTTTGTCAAATGCTTTCTCAGCATCTAATGAAATGATCATGTGGTTTTGTTCTTTCAGTTTGTTTATATAATGGATCACGTTGATGGTTTTCCATATATTAAACCATCCCTGCATGCCTGGGATGAAGCCTACTTGATCATGGTGGATGATTGTTTTGATGTG
Source organism: Rattus rattus (assembly GCF_011064425.1). Classification (NCBI taxonomy): domain Eukaryota; kingdom Metazoa; phylum Chordata; class Mammalia; order Rodentia; family Muridae; genus Rattus; species Rattus rattus. The sequence goes on along the minus strand of NC_046157.1, from coordinate 75,884,452 downwards.
CTCTTGGATTCGGTTGTAGAATTTTGTTGAGTATTTTAAGGCCGATATTCATAAGGAAATTGGTCTGAAGTCTACTTTTCTTTGTTGGGTCTTTGTGTGGTTTAGGTATAAGAATAATTGTGGCTTCATAGAAGGAATTCGGTAGTGCTCCATCTGTTTCAATTTTGTGGAATAGTTTGGATAGTATTGGTATGAGGTCTCCTATGAAGGTCTGATAGACTTCTGCACTAAACCCGTCTGGACCTGGGCTCTTTTTGGTTGGGAGACCTTTAATGACTGCTTCTATTTCCTTAGGAGTTATGGGGTTGTTTAACTGGTTTATCTGTTCCTGATTTAACTTCGGTACCTGGTATCTTTCTAGGAAATTGTCCATTTCCTGGAGATTTTCAAGTTTTGTTGAATATAGGCTTTTATAATAAGATCTGATGATTTTTTTGAATTTCCTCTGAATCTGTAGTTATGTCTCCTTTCATTTCTGATTTTGTTAATTTGGACACACTCTCTGTGTCCTCTCGTTAGTCTGGCTAAGGGTTTATCTATCTTGTTGATTTTCTCAAAGAACCAACTTTTGGTTCTGTTGATTCTTTCTATGGTCCTTTTTGTTTCTACTTGGTTGATTTCAGCTCTGAGTTTGATTATTTCCTGCCTTCTACTCCTCCTGGGTGTATTTGCTTCTTTTTGTTCTAGAGCTTTTAGGTGTGCTGTCAAGCTGCTGACATATGCTCTTTCCTGTTTCTTTCTGCAGGTACTCAGCGCTATGAGTTTTCCTCTTAGCACAGCTTTCTAAAGGCTAGGCTCCCTGCTCCTTTTTAACTGAGGAGTGGACCTGTGGCTCGTAAGAGGTTGGCCTTACTGGTTTCTCCAGCTTTAACATAAGTTTAATATTAGATGTGTCGGCAAGGCTCATGTTTTAAGCTTGTTTGTTTTAGCAATGCAGTATAATGCCTATGTTAATGGACCAATAGTGTATTGAAAAGTACTTGGTGAATGTTTAGTTTCTGTCTCTTTTGTCCCTTTCTTTTAAACTCTAGTTGATTCTCTGGTGTAATAATTCAATACTAATTACATTTTCATTATGTTTAAGAGAGCAGCCTGAAGCACTGAGTGAGATGGCGGAAGACTAATTCTAACGCAGTCAGACAGAGACAAAGGGATGGGTATGAGTTTGAGGCCAGCCTGGTCTATGAAGTAAGCTCCAGCATATTCAGAATGAAACCCTGTCAGGAGATGCATGGCCCTTTCTCTGCCTCTCTGTTTCTCTATCTCCCTGTCTCTCTATCTCTCTGTCTGTGTGTGTGTGTGTGTGTGAGTGTGTGTGTGTGTGTGTGTGTGTGTGTAAACATGTGTGCATACAAATGCATATTTTCTCTTTCTCACACACACATAAATTAATCCTATGTATTTGGTAAAAACTTAATTTATTTATTTATTTATTTTACACTCCATATTTTATTCCCATCCCCCGAGGTTTCCACATCCCATACCTCCTCCCTAGTCCCCTACACTCCCCCCACTGCACAAGGATGTCTCCACCCTACCCACCCCACCCACCCCACCAGACCTCTGAACTTTCTGGGTCCTCCAGTCTCTTGAGGATAAGGTGCATCTTCTTTGGCTGAACCCAGACCTGGCAGTCCTCTGCTGTATATGTGTTGTGGTCTCATCTCAGTTGGTGTATGCTGCCTGGTTGGTGATCCAGTGTCTAAGACATCTCAGACATCCGGGTTTATTGAGACTGCTGGCCTGACTACAGGGTTGCCCTCCTCCTCAGCCTCCTCCAGCTTTTCCCTAATCCAACCAGAGGAGTCAGCAGCTTCTGTTCCTTGGTTGGGTGCACATATCTGCATCTGACTCTCAGCTGCTTGTTGTGTCTTTTGGAGGGCAGTCATGGTAGGCCCTTTTTTGTGAACGCCCCATAGCTTCAGTAATGGTGTCAGGTCTTGGGGCTTCCCCTTGAGCTGGAACCTACTTGGGGCCTGTCACTAGACCTTCTTTTCCTCAGGTTTCTCTCCATTTCCATCCCTGCATTTCTTTCAGACAGGAAGAATTGTGGGTCAGAGCTTTGGCTGTGGAACAGCAACCCCATCCCTCACTTGATGCCCTGTCTTTCTGCTGGAGATAGATTCAATAAGTTCCTTCTCCCCACTGTAGGAAATTTCATCTAGGGTCCCCCCTTTTGAGTCCTAAAAGTTTCTCACTCCCCAGGTCTCTGGTACACTCTAGAGGGTCTTCCCAACTTCTTTCCTCCTGAAGTAGCCTGTTTCCATTCTTTCTACTGGCCCCCAGGGCTTCAGTCCTTTTCCCCGACCCAATACCAGATGTTTCCCTCTCCCACCACCCCATACCCTTTCCCTCCCCTGCCCTTCCCTCCCTTCCCACTTGTGCTTGCTTTCTTCTCCTTTCCAAGTGGAACTGAGGCATCCTCACCTGGGTCCTTCAGCCTGTTGACCTTTCTGAGTTCCGTGGACTGGATCTTGGATATTCTGTACTTTCTTTTATTTTTGGCTAATATCTACTTATTAGTGAAAACATACCAGGCATGTCCTTTTGAGTCTGGGTTTCCTCACTCAGGATATTTTCTAGTTCATCCATTTGCCTAAAAATCTCGGGATGTCCTCATTCTTAATAGCTGAGTATTGTTCCATTGTATAAATGAACCACATTTTCTGTATTCATTCATCTTTTTTTTCTCATTTGGTTGCTTAGGAAACCCTGGTATTTCATTATATTTTATTATATTTTCCTTTATTTCTTTTTCTTTTTTGTTTTATTAGATATGTTTTATTTACATTTCTTTTTTATCTTTATTAGCTTGAGTATTTCTTATTTACATTTCGATTTTTATTCCATTTCCCGGTTTCCAGGCCAACATCCCCATAAGCCCTCCCCCTCCCCTTCTATCTGGGTGTTCCCCTCCCCATCCTCCCCCCATTACCGCCCTCCCCCCAACAATCATGTTCACTGGGGGTTCAGTCTTGGCAGGACCAAGGGCTTCCCCTTCCACTGGTGCTCTTACTAGGCCATTCATTGCTACCTATGAGGTTGGAACCCAGGGTCAGTCTTTGGGTAGTGGCTTAGTCCCTGGAAGCTCTGGTTGGTTGGCATTGTTGTTCATATGGGGTCTCAAGCCCCTTCAAGCTCTTCCAGACCTTTCTCTGATTCCTTTAACGGGGTCCCGTTCTCAGTTCAGTGGTTTAATGATGGCATTCGCCTATGTATTTGCTGTATTCTGACTGTGTCTCTCAGGGGAGACATAGATCTGGTTCCTGTTGGCCTGCACTTCTTTGCTTCATCCATCTTACCTAATTGGGTGGCTTTATATGTATGGGCCACATGTGGAGCAGGCTCTGAATGGGTGTTCCTTCTGCCTCTGTTCTAAACTTTGAATCCCTATTCCCTGCCAAGGGTATTCCTGTTCCCCTTTTAAAGAAGGAGTGAAGCATTCACATTTTGGTCATCCTTCTTGAGTTTCATGTGTTCTGTGCATCTAGGGTAATTCAAGCATTTGGGCTAATAGCCTCTTATCAATGAGTGCATACTATGTGTGTTTTTCTGTGATTGGGTTACCTCACTCAGGATGATATTCACCAGTTCCATCCATTCAACTATGAATTTCATAAAGTCATTGTTTTTGATAGCTGAATAATATTCCATTGTGTAGATGTTCCACATTTTCTGTATCCATTCCTCTGTTGAAGGGCATTTGGGTTCTTTCCAGCTTCTGGCTATTATAAATAAGGCTGCTGTTATTCCCCTTCCAGTTTCCTGTCCATAAGCCCCCTAACCCATCACCCTTCCCCTTATTCTATAAGGTAGTTCCCCCTCCCCAACCACCCCTCCTTCCTGCCTCCCTGCCCTGCCATTCCCCTACACTGGGGGATCCAACCTTGGCAGTACCAATGGCTTCTCTTCCCATTGGTGCCCAATACAGCCATCCTCTGTTACATATGCAGCTGTGTACTCTTTGGGTAGTGGTTTAGTCCCTGGGAGCTCTGGCTGGTTCGTATTGTTGTTCTTATGGGGTTGCAAGCCCCTTTCAGCTTCTTCAATCCTTTCTCTAACTCCTCCAATGGAGACCTCATTCTCAGTTCAATGGTTTGCTACTAGTACTCACCTCTGCATTTGTCATGCTCTCACTGAGCGTCTCAGGAGACAGCTATATCAGGTTCCTGTCAGCTTGCACTTCTTGGCGTCATCAACATTATCTAGGTTTGTTGTCTCTCTCTCTCTCTCTCTCTCTCTCTCTCTCTCTCTCTCTCTTCTGTGTGTGTGTGTATAATATATATGTATACACACACACACACACACACACACACACACACACACATATATATATATATATATGTTGGATCCCCAGGTGGCTCTGAATAGCCATTCCTTCGGTTTCTGCTCCAAATTTTGTCTCCATATCTCTTCTTATGAATATTTGAATCCCCCTTTTATGAAGGACTAAAGCACCTGCACTTTGGTCATCCTTCTTGAGCTTCATGTGGTCTGAGGATTGTATCTTGGATAATTCGAGCTTTTGAGCTAATATCTACTTATCAGTGAGTTCATACCGTGTGGGGGGGTTTGTTTGCTTGTTTTTGTTTTTGTTTTTGTTTTTGTTTTGTGATTGGGTTACCTCACTAAGGATGACATTTTCTAGCTCCATCTATTTGCCTAAGAATATCATGTAGTCACTATTTTTAATAGCTGACTAGTGCTCTATTGTGTAAATCTACCACATTTTCAGTATCCATTCCTCTGTTGAAGGGCATATGGGATCTTTCCAGCTTCTGGTTATTATAAACAAGGCTGCTGTGAACATGGTGAAGCATGTGTCCTTGTTATATGTTGGAGCACATTTAGGTATATGCCCAGGATTGGTATAGTTGGGTCATCAGGTAGTACTAGATCCAATTTTTCTGAGGAACCTCCAGACTGATTTCCAGAGTGGTTGTACCAGGTAGCAATCCAACCAACAACAGAGGAGTGTTCCTCTTTCTCCATACCCTCGCCAGCATCTGTTGTCACCTGAGTTTTTGATCTTAGCCACTCTGACTGGTATGAGGTGGAATCTCAGGGTTGTTTTGATTTGCATTTCCCTGATGACTAAGGATATTGAACATTTCTTTAGGTGTTTCTCAGTTACTCAATATTCCTCAGCTGAGTATTCTTTGTTTAGCTCTGTTCCCTTTATCCATTCTTCTGTTATGGGACATCTGGGTTGTTTCCAGCTTCTGGCTATTACAAAAAAGGCCACTATGAACATAGTGGAACATATGCCTCTGTGGCATGGTGGGACATCTTTGGGGTATATTTTCAAGAATAGTATTTCTGGATCTTTAGGTATGTCTATTTCCAATTTTCTGAGGAACCTCTAAATTGATTTACAGAGTGGTTGTACCAGCTTGCAATCGCATCAACAATGGAGGAGTGTTTCTCTTTCTCCAAATCTTTGCCAACATGTGTTGTCACCTGAGTTTTGACCTTAGCCATTCTGACTGATAAAAGGTGGAATCTCAGGGTCATTTTGATTTGAATTTCTCTGATCACTAAGGACTTTGAACATTTCTTTAGGTGCTTCTCAATCATTCAATATTCCTCTATTGGGAATTCATGGTTTAGTTCTATACCCCATTTTTTGTTTGGGTTGGTTGGGTTTTTGGTGGTAAGCTTCTTAAGTTCTTTATATATTTTGGATATTAGTCATCTACCAGATGTGGGATTAGTGAAGATTTTTGTCCCAATCTGTAGGATGCAGTTTTTTCTTATTTACTATGTCCTTTGCCTTACAGAAACTTCCCAATTTCATGAGGTCCCATTTATCAATTCTTGAACTTAGAGCGTGCGCCATTAGAATTTTGTTTAGGAAATTTCTGCCTATGCCAATAAGCTAAAGGCTCTTTCCCATTTTCTCTTCTATTAGATTCAGTGTATCTCATTTTATGTTTAGGTCCTTGATCCACGTGAACTTGAACTTTGTGAATGGTGACAAATATGGGTCTATTTTCATTTTTCTATATACAGACAGAACAAAAATATGATTATAAACAAATATAAGTGCTAGACTTCCAGTTAAGTATTTTAGGTTGAATGTAAAACATAGAGTGAAATTTTTCACATATATAATAGCAGAATTTTAAAAGATTTTCTTTTGAACTTGAGATTTTAATAATATAAAGTCTACTGAGGGAAAACTTTTGATCCTTCAGACAGTTTCTATGCAAAGTATAGCATTGTTTTCTGTTAATTATCAAATATATAGAAACAGCCAAATGTACTTAGAACATCAGAATAAAGAGGAGGAGAGTGGTTTTTAAAACAAACATACAATTGGTAACTCAAAGTAAGAGGGTAAGGAATTAAAATGTATCTTACAGAAGAAGGAATGAACATAAACATATTTCTGAAGGCTCCACTACAATCAGGACAACAAAATAATTAACTTGTGAGCAGAGCACATGCAAATACCTAAATGGTGGAATATAGTTTTCAATTTTGTAGTTAAGAAATACACTGTTGCATTAAACATGAAGATACCTGATAATGGACCATCACTTAACTTATAAATCATTCTGAAGCTCCAGAGAGGATATCACTGACATGTTGAGACTTTGATAAAGTCATAGAGACAGAAGTAAAATATAAAATATAAAGATTGCCTGCCCACAAGGTTCCCTTTCCATTGTCTAAGGCAGATTACCAAGTACAGACTATCAAGTACAGACTGCCAATTACTTCCAACCTCACAGTTTTGCTGCCTACACTTGGGATTACATATAGTCCATTCTGAGTTTCAGTGGAATCAAACTCAGATTCCTTTATGACCTGCCTTTTATTGAAGCATCCTTGGGTGAAGTCAACTGTGTGTAATTCTTCTGGTACAGTTAATGCATCAATAGTACTTAATGCATAGAATCCACAGAGACAAATTATTCAATACTAAGGATATCAGATTCTTGGATTTATCATTGTACTTTCTCATTGCTCAATGCTGAAAAATGTATGTTTTAAATGGAGGTAGATGATATCCTTCCCCTTAGTGATTGTGGAAATGTCAGCTCTTTATAGATGGCTACTTCAGCTCTATTCAAACTCATGTTCCATAGGCCAATTCATTTGATCTGATTGTCCATTAGAGATATGAAACTTGAAAGAGAAAGTCACTAATATTCTTCCTATCAATTATTCAAAGCTTTTATTTATTACCTTACTCATTCAGTACACTGAGAAGCACAATGAAACAGACACAAAGTAGATTTCATAACACATGGTGTAAACTGAGAAAGTTGTAACTGATGGAGATTTATGCATGATTTTCATAAAAATGTTTCCATTTCAATCAGCTGGTGTCACTTAAGAGACAAGTTTTCATATCATCTCTTAAAATCCACAACCCTACAAGGTTCTGTTTAAACATTTAAGAGAGCCCAATTCCCCTAACCTGTTTGATATACTTATCATTTGAAGTGGCATCATCAGAGAAATTTCCCCAGGCTGGTGAAAATAACAAGGTTCAAAACTAGCAAGTGTGAAGACCTTTATGAATTTCCTCAAGTGGTCACTTGTCATCTCTAAAAGAATTGTGCATTTATATAACTTTCAAAGTACATTTGCTAAATTATAACCATTATTAGTAAAATAAATAGAGCTATAACAATTCTTGAAATATTATTTTGTCAATCATTTCATCTAAAGATGTCGCCATTGTGTCTAAACAAACTCAAACAGATATTTATGATACTCTTAACTCTAATAAAATGCCATCACCTGGAATATTAATCTGAAGAAAAAGATTATGTTTTTAAATCAAATAACTGCAATGCATGGAATTCCACTGTGGCAGGGCACATCCTTTAGCATCTGTATACTTTGGAGACTGGTTCAGGATCTTTATTGTCCAACCACCAAAACATTCAATTGACTGAGAGCATTTTCATATTCTGTCTAAATGTATCACCTTCCTGTCGGTACCATTTCCACTATCTGCTTCCTAAGGTTTACAGAAATATGTTTTGATTAGAGGAAGAATACCAAATTCCCTTGGCACTCAACACTACTCATACAGATCGCTCACTATACAGACCCGAGATATCAGTTTTATCCTGTCTCAAAGAGTGTTCTAAGTGCTCTCATGGAGGGCAGTAAATGGCTCCCCACACATGATGCCTGGTTACAACGCTCAAGCAATAATTAGTGAAAAAATGTATCATTGATTTTGGTACTTTTTAGGTAACTGTGTGTGTGTGTGTGTGTGTGTGTGTGTGTGTGTGTGTGTGTGCGCATGCACACAAACATGCAAATGTATGTTGAGGAGTCTGAATGTCAGAGTTCAGTTTCTTTATCTCTATCTTATTATTTGGAAAATGATCTCTCACTGACCCCAGAACTCGCTGATTAGCTCTATTGCATTGGAAGAGTTCCAAAGATTTGCTTTTCCATATTCTCTCACTGGTAGGATTATGGGCACACACAATGAGGCTTTGTTTTTAAATGGGTGTTTGGATCTATACTTAAGTCTTTATGTTGTTTGGATTCTAGCCCATTGTCCAAAGGTAAGGCAGAAAAGATGGTGAATAGGACAAGCGAATTTGGACCTGTTTTGAAGTAGTGCTTTGGAGCATTTCCAATTTCTGCTTGTCAGGATATCAGAAGTTCAGTTCCATAGTATCAGGATACCAAACATGATCCAGCAGAAACTACCAGGTCTCTGGCAAAGAAGCAGGAGTCAGTGGAGAGGGTAAGACCACCCCAATGCCAGAAGTTCTTTGCTGTGCTTCTATTAACAAAGTAAAGATTGGTGAAGACACAAGACCAATGTCACTGTCCAATAAGACCTACTTATACTCTCTTGAAATACCATGTGTCCTCCCACGGGCCTTGCTTCAGCCAAACCACATGAGTCTGCATCACATGACACTACAAGAGACTTCCGCTTCACTTTACTACTTAATGTTTATAGATCTGCTCCTACTTACCCCTGGAATGTGTAGATGATGAAGGCTAATTTTGTAGTAGTTATTGAGATGATCGACTGGATCATGAGAATGCAAACTTGATCCATATATTAATCCACTGATAAATTTATGACATAGTGAATAATGATATAAAGCCTTGACCTTTCCAGATATTACTGTAAAGGACATACTTATTACTAGCTTATGCCTCCCCCTTCCTCATGGGCTCCCACAGGTATCCAGTTCGGCTTTCCTTACCTTCCTCTGTAAAGCAAAGGAGACAGCTACTGGAGCGTTGAAGCAATAAGCCCAAGCAGGGCTTCTTTCCTCAAGATCATTGGATGATTTTCTCCTTTTGATTCACTTTCTCAGTCTTCTACCATCACTTTGAAAATAAGTAGATAGATAGATAGATAGATAGATAGATAGATAGATAGATAGATAGATAGTCAGTCCTCATAGAAGAAAACATTGGCGCTCAAGGCCTTTTGGCTATTTCATCAATATCTTCTGTAAAATGGAGTCATTGAGATATCTCAATTCTAGAGAATGAAGCCTAAACAAAAGTCTGATGGAGAGAGAGAGAGAGAGAGAGAGAGAGAGAGAGAGAGAGAGAATGCAAGAGGGAGTAATGACTGTTCAATTCATTTATCCCCTTCCTTTGTAACTCCTGTTGAACCTCCTTCTTTACAGATGAACATACATGGACTGCTGTCAGCCCACAGCAATGACAGGCAACATGGTCAGCTTAGTGTCATGAATTTGATGTCAAGGACTTGGACAAATGAATAAAGAATCTCATGCTTGGGAAGAAACAATTATTTAAAAGTTTATATATTGAAATTTTTCCTATTGCAAGCACTAATATTCTTCTCTAAATGCAGGCAATTTTATATTAAATTGGTAAGGATTCTCATTGCTTAATATACAGGAAAACTTTGCAGATTTATTACTGAATAATTTTAAGACACTAGTATTAATCATTTTTTCACAGGCTTCTCTTCCTGGATGCAATATTTAAAAATACTTCCCATTATGCTGAATAATTTATACTCTGGGCTCAGCTTTTGTAGTTGACATACGAACAAAAGAGTAGTTGTTTCTAATGAAATCTTCACTATTTGGAAGCATGCTTCTAATGAGGCCTCTTGATTCATTTTCCATGTAAGCATACTCTTCCAGAAAATAATATTCCTCTAGTGTGATTCCCAAATTCAAAACAACACAGCCATATTCAAATTATTTCTCTAGGTCTATAGTTAAAAGTTGTACTTTGAGCTGGGACTATGACTGACCCATAAGGTTTGCATCAAACAAAGTCAAAATCCCAGAACATAAGGAGGGAGGGTTCAAGATATCCTATCCCTATCTGAGGAGCTGTTGGTATTTGATAGATAAACAGAAGAGTTTTGTTCAGGAATGCTGGCCTTAAGTGGCTATCCATGTAGATTGTTCCATATTAATTTATATACAGACAGCAGTAAATGGACACAGTTAATTTTACACACACACACACACACACACACACACACACACACACACACAAACTCAGAAGGGAGAAGTGGTAGCAAGAGGGGAGAACTAATAGTGAATGTAACTTATCAAAACGAAATATACATTTGTGAATAAGTAAAGTATTTTTTAATGTATTACTTTGAGACATTTAGGAATGTTCCTTTCACTAAGAAGTGAATGTGGGCCAGTGAGTGGGCTCGCTAGGTCAATGTACTTGCTGCCAATCTTGAGGATCAATGTTCAAGTCCCTGAACCACTTGATGGTCAGCGAGAAACAACTCTTCATGTTGTCCTCTGACCCCTGCATAGCATATATATCCACCAAGTAAGTGTTCAAAATGGGGAGTTAAGTAAGTATTGACTGTTGAGAGGGGAAGAATCATCTCTAAGTATTCCTCAGAGATGAGAACTCTAAGTCTCTATCCCATACAAAATGGTCATCCCTAAGAATATACACACAAAAGCAATGCTAAATGAACTCTAAAAGTTGAATTTATATTAATTTGCTTAGATGTATATATGTAATATGTATGCATGTGTGTAGTAATAATAAAAAGGCGTCATGAGTTTCAGAGAGAGTTGAGGTGAAAGGGGAGATTTTTAAGAGTAATTGAAGGAGAAAAATAATGCAAACGGAGAACACATATATGAAACTTAAGAAAGCAATTGAAAGAGAAGGAAATACAATAAAAAGAAAGATGTGCTAATGCTGGAGAAGATTGGCAGCAAGTACATTGACCTAGCGAGCCCACTCACTGGCCCACATTCACTTCTTAGTGAAAGGAACATTCCTAAATGTCTCAACGTAATACATTAAAAAATACTTTACTTATTCACAAATGTATATTTCGTTTTGATAAGTTCCATCCACTATTAATTCTCCCCTCTTGCTACCACTTCTCTAACTGCTTAACATATATCGGTTGTCTAACATCTGAATGAAAGATGATAAAAAGGAAGGGCTATATTATTTATGGTACAGAAACTATAGGATTAAAAGAAAGATCTAATATATCTCTAGCAATGTCTCAGGGCAGGAAAATTTCTAGACATAAGATATAGAGAGGCAATTCAATAACCACACATGAAATTCATTGGAAGGATATGCAATGTGTGTTAATATGTTGACCTTAGATGTGAGAGGCAAGGTGCCAAACTGTGAGGTCTTGGGCCAGTGGCTCAGATTGGAATCAGATCAGCCTTGCCTAGCTCCAGAGCAGGCTTCCCATGCCACATAGAGATGATCTGCTCCTCCTTCCAGAGGAAGAGGTAATCTCCATTGAGGTAAAAGAAAAACAGCCCATGGTCTTCTTTAGAGACTAAGACAGATGCCATTTTCACGCATTCTTACATCCTGTATTATTGCTCAAATATCAGATAATTTCCAACGAAATGTGTAATTTAACTCCCCAGAAATCATGCAATAGAAAACAGAAGTGGATAATTTCTATAAAAAAGGAAAACACTGCAAAAGCTAAAATTAATGGGGGCATTTATTCAATATGTCAATCATTGATAGCACAACCAACATCAGGATACTAAGAAAGGAAATTTTTGATTATATTTACCTAACTTTACAGACAACAGACAAAAACAGCTAACATTCTCTAATCATCACCTTGGCCCTGGGATCCCAACGTTGTCATACATTTTTTCAGACATTCCTAAATTTTTCTTCACATTTGGGAAGATTATCCCATACTTTGTAATCTACAGAACCCAGTCCTATAACCCAAATAACTTTATATTTTATGACTGACAAATAAAGCTAATAGATTGGAAACATGAATGCGACTGCTCCAAAACAGCCACATTGTCCTTATGACTGAAGACAAAGAATTTGGGCTCTTGGGCACATTTGTTTTTGAATTTACATCATTTCCACGTGTTCCATTTGCTGATATCTGTATACTAACTCCAACACAGTGAGTTCTCTTTGTCATTGGAAAGCAGAAAACTACACTCATTGATTCCCTTCATTCCTATATTTTTATATAACTGGCAACTGATGTATACTTACTAGATCATTTCTTTCCCAGTGGGCCTTTGTCAGTGCTGTAGTGTTCCATGAATGGTGTGTTTTCCTGACAGGAAAAATTCCAGAGACTCTTTTTGATTTATCTTCATCTGCAGCCCAGATCTTCATGGCAGTAACTCATTCCAAATCCTAACCCTCTGCGGGAAGACTAGACTTTCGAAGGAGGGATAGGGCACACGTGTTAAAAAACAGACACTAGAGGTAGTCAAAAGTTATTGGTAGAGGCTAAAAATGTATGTATGGATCCTGGAAGTCTAGATTAAAGAGTGGCAAATTAAAAGGAAGTTTTACTTCTTTTTTTTCTTTTTACTGCTATAGGAAGTATGCATTAGTGGTTGCGGTTAGTGAAATAATGGCCTACCCATTCACAGAAACCACTACTTCAGGCTTAAACGTCCTGTCCTAATGCATTTAACTATTGCATAGTCTCTCACTGACAAATGAAAATTTGTGTTGTAAATAGAATTAAGTTATCTAATTGCACAGTGTAACACCATTGTAGTTGCATTGGCCACAATGAAATTACAAGCGTGTTTAATATTTAACAGGGGTCTGTAGGAAAATAAAGTTGGAGAGTATGCTTACCAAATGAAATAGAACTGTGGGGTCACACTGTTACCTCAAGAGAGGGTGTATCTGCCTTTACTCACTTCCAAGAAAGAAGCAAAATCAAAAAGCCAGAGAACTTGGACAGTTTCTAAAGGCTGGTAAAAACAAAACAATTGAGTTGTGCTAGCTCCAGATGTCACTCAGCCTATTGGATTGAAACTTTTATTTGAACCTGAGGGCGGTAATTGGGGGAGGATGGGGAGGGGAACACCCATAGAGAAAGGGAGGGGGAGGGGCTAGGGGGATGTTGGCCGGGAAACCGGGAAAGGGAATAACAATCGAAATGTAAATAAGAAATACTCAAGTTAATAAAGATGAAAAAAAAAGAACTCTTTTGGGCATCTGTCCTCCATATTTGTTGGATAAGTACTATGCACTAACTACCTCTCTCATAGCAATAATAAAAATAGGGCAGCTAACTGTCTTTCCTTAGCTGATCTTGAATCTTTTCACAAAGACCCCATGAGGTGGTACTAGCACAGTACTAGAGGAGTGAATGAAACCATGGGTCACTCTCAGTGAATAACTCTCCAGAGATTGGCTCTGCTGCCAATCCCTGAAAGAGTACGCTCCTTGGGTTTGAAGAGAAAAGGAGGCCAGCGTATTGCATTGCCTTCACTGCACTTTATTACATGTATCTCCCAGATGTACCTAGCGTAAAATAATCTCTAGGATTATATTCGGGCATGACAGATGACTTCATTCAATGTTAATTTCTATTTCCAAACTTGTTCAGCGAATAGTTCAGGTCCCTGCACGGTTACCACACATCTGGGGTGGGCACAGTCTTCAAGCTTGGTTACTTAACAGGGTATCTTCCTGAAACATTACCTGAAGTTCGCACCATCACTGTGGCCTTCTGGGAGGTTTACAGAAACCTCCTGTCATTTAAAGGCTCTTCTCTAGTCTGTTTACTTTGCCATCCACTGGTCAGTGTCTAGAAAACTCCCCAGTAACTTAGCACATGTAACTCTCCTTTTGAGAATCTCTTTTTCAGATACCTCTTCTTAAACATTACCATTCCAACCCAGTATGCTAACTCAGCTCTTCCTGTTAAAATCAGCTAAACTTAAGTCAAGTACAAGTGACGTCCTGCCGAATGACCTTAGATCTCTAAGAGCTCAAAAGTGGAGCTTACCTCAATATTGGCTCTCAAATGTTGTTTTTTTGTTTGTGTGTGTTTAATTGCTGTTTGCCTGTGTTTTGTTTGTGTGTGTGTGTGTGTGTGTGTGTGTGTGTGTGTGTGTGTGTGTGTGTGTGTGTAAAAATGTGTGTAAATGATTTGGGGAAGCTTTTTGGTTTTCCTCCGCTATGTGATATGACCCACTATAATGAGATAGCCTCACTCTACTATAAATAATAGACCTAGTTTAAGATGCAGTCAGAATAAGTATGGAGTTGGATAGATAATAATATAACCAATGCCATTCTGGGAAGCCAAAAATGTTTTTTGTGTAAGAATTCATCTATCCACCCACTTGTTCATTCACTCATTCATTCATGTAGATCAATTCATTTAACAAATATCTATGAAAAACTTCCAAAATGTTTGGTACTTTTGCAAGTCACCCTGCTAGTGCAGCTGTGATGAAAAAAAAAAAAAAACCACTGCCCCCACCCCCTGACATGTAGAGTATTGACTTGTAAACAGACACTTCTAACATCAAGTGACAAGCACAGACATGTTGAAATAGTGTCCCTAGGTAAGCAGAGCTGACTGACACAGACAGTCTAAAAAGCGAATGCAAAAACCCAACTTTGCAAAAGAGGATAACATGATCTGCTGCGTGACCTAAAGGTGTTTAAACATTTCTGTAGGATAGAATTTAAGGGAGGGACAAGATGAGAGCTAAGCAGTGAAATATCTGGTGGGCAGATGATGTTAGGAGTGTAGACTTTATTTGGAAGGCTGTAGAAAGAACTGGAAGATTTTAAAACCGGCAAAGATAGTATCACATTTGCCTTTCAGAAATATCAGTGTGAAACTGTTCCAGTGCTCGGATCTGAGAGCAGCATCGGCAGCAGCCGCTGCTGCTGGCAAACTTGATATCATCAGGCTGCCTGAACCCTGGTCGCTCTGGGCCTGCAGAGATTTACGGATACAGTTCTGAGTCTGACACTTCCTATATAGGGTGCAGATAAAGAATATCACAAAGTTCTAACCATGGAGACTTATATCACCTCATAAAATCATTGGGGGAAGTTGCTATAGTTTCTAGGGTAAATTGATGGAATAATTTGTAGGATAATTAAATTTGACTCCTCAGATCACAGAACTATTCTTTGACTAGATTACCAGAAAGCAATTCTGGCCCAGGACATAAACTGTAAATTAGTAAGCAATCGTCTTCCCACTTCCATCAGTGTTCTCAAATGATTTTATTCAAAGACTCCATGGATGAATGACCTTGGTAGCATTAGCACAACAGAGTGAGGATTTCAGGGCATTCTGGAAAATCCCATTGCTGTTAGACAATGGAGTCAGGCATAATCAATGTCCTTCCGCAGACTGTGTTTTCCTCCAGCTTTGAAAAAAGAAAAAAGAAAACTCAAAATGTAGAATATATGAGAAAAAAGGTTCTAGTAACCCTGGAAAAGTTCTCATTTAACTCTCTAGTAAATGTCGATATTGGAGATCATGCCTTTTTGTACTAACTATGAAATGCAGCAGAATGGTATTGTGATGTATCCTATTTTTAGTAGCAAGACTCTCATCCCCAAAATTTAGTTATATATCCCTGATCATCTCGAGGCTTCATCTTCTTGTTGGATTTTTTTTGCAAGACTTTTGGTTTCTATCTGCTCTGATTATGCAGGAGCAATGGCAAGTAAAGCAAAACAAACCAAAAAGGAAGGAGAAGGCGAAGAAAGAAAGAAGAAAAAGAAAGAAAGAAGGAGGAAGGAAGGAAGGAAGGAAGGAAGGAAGAAAGGGAAGGAGGGAGGGAGAAAGGCAGGAAGGAAGGAAAAAAAGAAAGAAGAAAGAAAGAAAGAGAGAGAGAAAGAGAGAGAGAAAGAAAGAGAAAGAAAGAAAAGAAAGGTTTTCTCAGTCTCTCCAAAAGCAAATTTGGCAACACAAATTTGCCAAGAAGCAGAGCTCGCGTTTGGTGAAAAAATGTTGTAGAAATAGAAATAACTCTTGCACAAAACCCTAAAAGGAGATTTATGGGTAACACAATCTTTATATCCGTACCTGATGTGCCAGAAAGGCCATGAAATGAAGGCTCTGATTAGATAACGATGACCGGGTTCTTTCTGAAGTGGGGCTCAGGGGTAGAACTCAGTCCCTTGACCATGACCATGAAGGGCACGCACGCTGAGACTCTGGTTCATGCTTTCCCTTTTGCTTCCCAGCCTACAGGCGGTGTGCAGCCCAGCTCTACTCCAGCATGCATGTGCGGCCCAGCTCTACTCCAGCACGCATGCATCGATATTCTGTCTTGCTACAAGACCCAGAGAATTGGGATCAAAAAATAAAACTTCTGAAAGTGAGACAAAATAATATTTTCTTTTCATCAATTTATTATCTTAGATATTTTTGCTGTAGCACTGAAAATCGACAATGAGAATACTGTATGCCAATACAACATACATATGAATATGTATATATATATATATATATATATGGAATTCGTGGTAGATGAAAAGTATGCTGATAAAGGCACTAATATAAAATACAAAAGTGAAGTCATCTGTAGTTGAAGAGTAAAGATGTTAAATAATTTAATTTAATGTTTAATGAGCATATAGGCTTTGTTACTTTAAATTTTTAAAGTGTACTGTTGACCTGGGGCATCAACTTTAATTATATTAGTTTAATTATTTCTACCATCAGATATTTTCTAAATAAATTAAATTTAGTAAAACATCTGGGTAATTTTGCACCAACTTAATACAACAGCAGTTAATACATTTTTGTGTTCATTTACAATGCATTTAAAGCTCTAATATAGGCAAAGATCTCTGTTAACAAACCTTACAAAATCACAGCATCAGTTTGAATTTGCTGTTTGTTTTATGCTCTCTATAGAATGTACTCTATATATCAATTCTGCTAATATGTAAAAATAACTATCCCAAATAACTATCTTTACTTTAAAAATTCCTTTCCAACGCTTTCTCAGATGTTTATATTCCGGTGTTATCTAGGCTTATTACAGTAAAATTTTTTAAAAATCAAAAAGCAGGTTAATATTCTTTTCTGAAATGGAAAAAATCTTGAAAGTTATATGAGAGTATAAAATGATAACACTTTGGTCATGACAATACACAGCCTCATGTCATGCTGCTGAGCCATCACAAGGAACAGTGTGGTACTGACACAAACACAGGCACACCCATCAGTGGCAGATAAAACACAGGTATACACAGATCCAATCACAGCCACTTGACTTCTGACAGAGACGCGGAAAATGCACACTGAGATTGCAAGTTCAAGCACCACAGAGGCATTTTTATGTGGTGCTTGAGCTTCTGAGGACTGAAGTTAGAGTCTCCTGACCGCTGAGCTCTCTCCCTGGCATAACTGATACATTTTTAAAAAACTATCATTCTCTGCTTAATTCTCTTTGATGCATTTAAAAAAATAAATAAACACTCTTTGTTTGAGAATATTCCTGGTTTTGTTTAATATGTTTTCTATCTTTCCTTTCATACCAAATTTCTGGATTAGCATAGAATATTGTGTGTCTGCAATAGTTGTCTGAATCCTCAAAAACTACCCCTCCCCCCACTAGTAATTTTTTTATTTTTTTTTTTTTTAGTCCTCTATATTTTCTTCCTGGAAAACTTTACGATACCTGGTCAGTACCTATAAATAGCATCATTTATTTCAAAGATCGTAAAATATTTAAGTGCTATTAAATTATATGTTTGGAAGATATACATGGATTTCCAATCTATAAGCAATAATGGTATGTACCATCAGATACTACAGGACTACAATACAGGAAACAGTTTACCTGACCAAGATACCCACACAACAGACAACTTCCCAGCACACTGAAGCATATTTCCTGAGGGAATATATTTAATTACTGTACCACTAAAATCAATGGATATTCAAGTTATTTCTCCAGAGAATTAAACATTTATTCAACATTTACACAAGAAGAACTAAGAAATCCTTCACTGCCTTCTGCTCTGAGCCACAGTTAATTGGAGTTGAACTTTCCTAATTTTTTTAATATATTTTTAATTATACTCATAAAATGACCTAAACATTGCAACATATCAATGCTAAACTCATAAAGCTATAGTCCCTTTTTAGTATTTGGTTTTAGTTAAATTCTCTCTTTACTACAGAAGTATATTTCAGTAAATCTATAAATATCTCATAAATGCAAATATTTGAATAATGTCTTCATTTTTAATACATTTCTCTAAAATTGATCAACAAAATTGGAAAAACAGACGTAAAGGACTGTGTTTATATGTACATCAGAGAGAAAGAGAGAGAAAGAGAGAGAGGCCCAAGAACACACACACACACACACACACACACACACACACACACACACACACACACTGAGAGACAGAGAGACAGAGACAGAGACAGAAAAAGATAGAGAGGAAGAACGTAAGAAGGTGGATATGCTTAGGAGGTTGAATCAGCGGGATAGTCCTGAGTTCCTGGTCTTCTCTTGATGCAGCAGAAACAAATACACACACACACACACACACACACACACACACACACACGTCTGTGTGTGTATGTGTATACAAATATGTAATCTAGAAAACACAATGTAATATAAACATGTGAAAAAAAAGAAACTATATGGGATCCTAGCCTAAGAACTTGACAATTTTAAGTAGCATGCAAACATCTAAATTTATTTTCATAAGCGTATGTATGCTCATTTGTTACTTGGCAAACTGAAACTTGATTTCTTGTCGGTCTGCAAAAATGATTATGCTGTCTGGTAGCCTTTAACTGGATTCGAAATTCAGACATCCTGAGTAGCTATTTATGCTTTTATCCACATCTCTCTCTCTCTTTGGGTTTCTGCTTGCATCTATATCTGCATATATGTACTCAACTAACAAATGAGAGGCTATGAACTATCATTGCTCAGGGAGAGGAATTCATTTATATTGCTTTGGATAGATGCTTCACTGTACTTATTGATAGATTTATTTATAGTTTCACATAGCTTACAAGACTTCCGTAAGAGTGCATTTCAACCTACAAAGATTAATACTAATGTGTACCATGAGGAGTTGTCCTCATGGTTGAAGAAAATAATTTACTAAGGCAACAGACATGGTGGTAGCACAAAGTGAACCCTGCAGATGCTCTAGCTGGAGCAAAACTGTCCATCTACATGTCTATCGTTAACGAATTGCAGAGTCAGACTTCGCTGTTAGCTGTAAAGTTTGCAGCAGGACACATTTTGCCTTTGGCAATGAGCTCACTTCATTTAAAAAATCTAAATAGAGTTCTCACTGGTGCCTTTTAATTTTGCTCAATCCTAAGTGCTTAGCCCATAACTCACCACAAGGTGCGATCAGTGGCACCCAGTGACTACTGAGGACATACTGAGGAAAGGTTTTGATTACATACCATTTGGTTTTATTTGTATTTTACCACTGGAGAGAGACTTGGATTATGAAAAAAGAACAATACTTTTGGAAACTGACAGACATTTATTTGCAGGGGAGACATGCCTCTTATTACCTGAATAAATCTGAGGGAAAAATCATCTTCCATGTAACTGTTATTCCTCTGTAAGCCAAGTTAATAATATCTAGCTCAAAGGGATATTGTAAGTATAAATGATTAATAAGACTTGGGCCTGGCTAGTAATAGGACTTCATAAATGGGAGCTACTCTCATTTTCATTTCACCTTTCCTTAAAAACAAATATAAAACTTGGAAATGTGGTAAGAATTAAGTGTGTATTTCTTAAGTTTTTAATGGTGAAAATTATTCTTACTCTAAACAGGCATGTTAAAAGTTTAACCTATAAAATTATTTGAATAATTTATTGCAAATACTTATCAGAAAATGTATACAATTTCTTCATGCTGTTAATTAACACAGAAAAAAGTAAACGTTTGATTTTGTCTTTAGTTCATATAAGGTCGAAGTTGATAGTGTTGCTTCACTTTTGGTGATTTATATGTTAATCCAGAAATGGTCTCTTATTTTATGGAAAATGGGGTTGACTAAAGATGCAGAAATTTGGCCATCTTTCAAGCACATAAAACAAGAATCGGCGGTGAAACAAATATCTCTTTACTTAGCCCAACTGCCTATTCATTTTAGCTTTCAGCATCCCTCTCTGTGGAGCCACTACCTTCCTGTTCTCCTCATCCTGCTCATTCTCTGAGCATCCTTCACTACCTCTCTGTATGTGAGGGGACAATGTGTTCATCTTGAAACTATAGTGACACCAACAACTGGTTAGAAATGATCACTTTTACTACTAATTCAGTTGTACAGTCAAGATCATGGAATATTGGAACTGAAGTGAATTTTCGCTGCTGCTGTCCTGGTTTTTAATTTCTCATTTTGAAAATAAATATAAGCATGAACTCTAGGAATTATTAACAATGTGATGCCATCAGAAAGCATCCATGTCAACTCTGACTTATCAACATAAATTAATAGGCCTGTATTTTCTAATAAATGTGGAATGGTGCAATAAAATAAGCCATTTATATAAAGCATTCTATGCTGGATGCCAGGTTATGTTTACGGACATAAAATTTAGTCAAATTTTTAAAACTTAGTGCTGCCTTTTGGGGTTGATTGAAAAACAACTTTTCCTGTCCTTGTGTTCAGCATTTTACATTTAAGTAAATTATGGTTTCTATTCAGGTAATAGCTATGTGAAATATTTGCAATATGAACAAATCAACATTGACCTTGTATAGGTCTATACCCATTTTTAAAATGTTTTTTTCTGTACATCAAAGTCTATTTTCAGGATATTTAAAATTAAATATGCTTTTTAAATGAAAAGGGCTCTAGAATACTTAATAATGGAATAATATTTCTTATAGAATTAATGTTTTTTTCTAATTATAACATAAAATATGGCATCATAATCAAACCAAAATGTCATTACAACTCAAATCCTGTGCTTATTAATTCATTCACATAACATCCTCATTTGAAACAACAGTTCTAAAAGAAAAATGTTGAGACACACACACACAGAGTGCTTGTTTTTCCTGACTGACTTGGATATTTCAGTAATATAGCCATGACATTTCCAGAGGCCAGAAGAGGGCACTGGACACCGTGCAGCCGGAGCTACGGACAGTTATGAATAACCCAGTGTGAGTGCTGGAAACAGAATTCTGGTCCACTGCTCATAACTGCCAAGGCATATTTTCACCCTCATAGAATAGGAATACTTCTAACAAACACAAAGACTGCTGATAGGAAATGACTCATGGAATCAGAAAGACCACCCCAGGCTATGCAGCATTTGCTCAGTTCTGTCAATGGAAGATTCCAAGGAGAGGAATCAAAGAGCCCACAGCTGGGTACAGTACTTTTTTACCTTATTTCATCTTCCATTTTACTTTTTACTCTCCAGATTTTATTACTCTCCTGGTCCATCCTCTGTTCCCCATCCCATATCCCCCAACTCCCAGTCTCCACAAGGATGTCCTCACCCCACCAGACCTCTAAACTCCCTGGGGCCAACAGTCTCTTGAGGGTTAGGTGCATCTTCTGTGACTGAACCCAGACCAGGCAGTCCTCTGCTGTCTATGTGTTGGGGGCCTCATGTCAGCTGGAGTATGCTGCCTGGTTGGTGGTCCATTATCAAGGAAACATCTTGACTCGACTTTAAATCACATTTTCTTGACTCAGCGTCCCCGGTGCTGGAATTACAGCAGCATCATGTCTAGGTATACCAATTGTTTTATAATATATCTCTGTGAAGGACCCTTTTATCTATTTTGCTTAAGGTATTTCAAGTTGATTTCTCTAAATTTCAGCCCAAAGGCCAAATACGTATTACAAGTACATACACAAACACACACACATGCACATATGAAGTATACATTATAAGTATAAAGTGCATCAATGTTTGAAGTGTACATATATATTACATATTATATGCCTTATTAGTACTTTACATAGTAGTTATGAAACACCATGCTAAGAAACTTATGATTCAGATTATTCTTTGCAAATTAATCAGACAAAAAGGCCTTTTTCACAGCACCTAAATCGGGATCACTTCCTCACATCTTCCTATTTGTATTCTAATTAGGAGCTTTATGTCAAAATTCATTCCAAGTCTAGGATAAGTGTTATGGCTCCATTGAATCTATAACGTATAACATAGGTACCAGCACATGGATCTCCTGAGAGGCAGACAGCTTCTCCATGGAGCCTGTGATCAAGCCTCTTTAGTATATGAGGCAGAAAATTGTATTACTTTAAGATAGTTGTGATGCTTGAATATTTCATTAATATTTAAATAAAAATCTTCTTTCAAGTGACAGATTTGGGGTTCTACCGATACCTTTAAAAATGAGAAATTTACAGTGTTTTTGTCTCCAAGGTATTGTTTTCAGAAGTGCTTCCAAAAAGTGTCAAGGAATCAGAACATAGCTACTATGAACTACATAGTACTTTAAAATAAATTCCCCTATGTTGAGACACAAAACCAGGCTTCAGTGTGCTGTTTCAGATGTTGGAAAACAATGGAAAAACCAAGAGTGAAAGAGTAGGCAAAATGCTTCAAGTGGTTTATTTGCTGGATTTAAGATAATATTGGTAAAAACAACACCTTTAATTTTCTTGGTGCTTTCATCTTTAAACACATGTCTCTGAGTCTATCTTCCTGTGGTCCATTGGAGAAGGAGTCACTAATACCTAAAATAGGTTCTGTCCTAGTCCATGAGGCATGTGATGCTGTGGCATAAACGGAGAAGAGTTCATTGCAGAACTTCAATAATTGCTGAGCCCTGACCCCTCAGTTCTTGTTCTGACCTGGGAAGAATGGCTGACAGTTTCAGTATGGCTTGTCAACTTGATATCTGGAACTTCAGGACAGGATGACAACTGGAGAGCTATCTGTTGTCCTTCCTTTCTTAAGTCATGTTCTTTTAAAGAGGTGTTCTTGTCTGTAACTGTATTTAACTTTTGATAGTTGTAACCTGGTGGTTGGGAAAGAACTAGAAAAGTGAGTGAAGAGTAAGTCAGTGACACTGACTGTGACTTTGATCCTTCTAGTCAAGACTGCCGCTCAGCTGGACCTGGGAGATTGTGAAGTAGAAAAGGCACACTGAGTGTGTCATTAACACTAACTTCTCTGTGTGGTGCTTTCCTACTCTTCAGGATCCTCTCCTGGTACTCTTTATTGTACCCACACTTTCCATGGATGTACTTTCTCCAGTTCTGCTCTATTCTTCCACTCTTAAGATCCACTTTCTTTAATCCAAACTACTGTGCCTTGACTCTCATGTCTTCCCATCCCTGACAGGTAAGTTATTGGCATTATTGCTTGAGGCTACTTGGTAATAGATTTTAGGGAACTGAATGTACTACTACCTAATTTAATGTAATTTTTTGTTGCCTAATATATTTTGCAACTCCAAAGGTTTCCTTAATAGAGAATTTACATGTTTATACCAATGTCATCTTGTACTCAAATATTTCGGTTTAAAGCTGTGAGAAGCAACTATTTAAAATAATGTATAATGATTGCTCAAAAATATGTAAACAGATATACATTGTGCCACATGATTTTAATCCCAGTGCCTGGGATGACAAAAGCAGGTAAATCTCTGTGAGTTCAATGCTAGCCTATTCTACACAGGGAGTTGCAGGCCATCCAGGGGTAAATAATGTAACCATGTCTGGAAAACAACCACACAAAAAAGGAAATATATAAACCAGAGATGCTGACAACAAAGAGAACCAACTCAAAAGACAAGAGACAAAGAGAAGTAATTAGGAAATTGTTGAAGACAGGAAATTATTTTATTTCCCCTATACAAGGAACTGTCTCTTAAAACAATACAGTTCTCTGGGGTTAGGGGATACAGTATATACAAATCTCTGATATAATGAAGAACAGTGTGTTACTATGTGTGTATAATGGGGAAAGGACATACCAAGTTGGACGATCCTAAAAAATGATCTTATACTGCCATTGTGTCACCTAAACACTACCATGATGTGGCATTTGAGTAATGAGAAACCATTATAGCAGTTTTCTTGTTTGTAAGATCAATCTCACAATTGTACAGAAAATTAGCAAGAATCAAAAAGGAAGAGGATACATAAGCAAAATGAAAAGGATACATAAGCAAAATGAAAGAAAAGCCTATTAATGTAATTCAGGCTAAAACTCAATCTCTAGAAGCAACAGTAAGATGAAAAATCCTCAGGTAATATTGCTTAAAGGAACTGATAAAGTTGCATGATTCTAGGGACTGGGCAAGGTATAGCCTAGATGGATTGATGATGATACTGGATAATTTCTTGTAGACCAGTTGGTTATTGGATGAAAATGTGTGGAGTAATAAAAGCAGAGATAGTAGGAGGTAGACAGTATTGGAGAAAATATGAAATACAGCATGGTTATAGTAAGAAAAACTTCTAGTAGACATTAAGAGGTTTCTAGAATATTTAAGCATCCCAATATAAAGCTTCCATATAAATCATCACCTAAATAACCAGGTAACAATGAACTTATCTATGCAGAGTATGGAGCAGGAAAGAGAGAGAGGAAGAAGCTGTTGGGAGCGATGCCCTTGAAGCCCTCCATTATTGATGTTATTATTATGGTTAGAGTTAAGTATGACTGGGTTCATGGAAAATCCCCAGCCAGCTGCAGAAGACTAATAGAAATCTGGTGGTCAGGATGAATAATGATATGATAAACCTGTGACCTTGCTGAGAAATACATCTGACGTCAGGATGCCCAATGTGATGACCTGTGACCTTTATGAGAACCAACATCCTGCTCACTAGATATGACAAACCTTGACCTTTCTAACATCCTGTTGACATCAACTGACCACACAAATACTGTGTCCTTGGCCTGTGCAAATGTTTCACACTTCCCCCTCCCTCTGTTACCCCTGTTGTGGTATAAATTCAGCCTTGGGAAAAAAATAAAATTGTTGCCTTGATCAGACTCTTGTCCTGGCGTCCTTCTTCGCGTCTTTTGTCCCCCATTCTCTTCTAGGTACACTCTGCCCCTGTCGTTGACAAGAAGCTACATGGGAAAAGAAACCATGGCTATTGAATTAAAAGAAAAAGGAGACAAAGTTTCAGTAATCAAAGGTAGAGATGCATCTAAAACAGACATGGGAACATTATAACATTGACCAAGAGAATGATGGCTTATACTTGGAAAATGCAGAAAGCACAGATTTAGAGCAATGGTAATAAATAAAAAGGCAGTTTCCTATAGATTTAGGAGCAGCAATGCACTAAATCACAATTGAAGATAAATTTATTACATACAAAACAAAGTGTGTGGTAAAAACACAAAGGTAGAGCAGAACTTTGAGATAGGCAAGTCTCAGACATGTGCCTTTAATGTGGGAGTACATTTTAATACAAAAATGAACTGAAAGATTATTTAGCAAAAATCTAATTAACCAATACTGCTAACTAAGATCACTTGGTAACAAGTATAGTCGTAAGTCATTACCCTCCCACTCTGTGACAAATTGGCTATGATAGGGAAAGAGACCTTAAGAAGATATCAAGTTTATTCATTATCTGATGGTATACGACACATGAACTCAGTAGCAATCCCAATGAAGTTGTGAAGAGTTGGACTTGAAAAGGAACAATGGATGTGGAGAGAGATGATAGGATTCAAAATACACCTTAAAATGTGAACTAACATGATTGACAATACATGAGATCTGTTCTGTGAGACAAAGAATTTTAAATGGAGTCCTGAATATTTGTATTGAACAGTCATGTGGTGCCTGCCACCACTTACTTGGGTCAAACAGGAAGAGGAATAGAGATGGATGGTATTGAGGTACCTATGGTATATATGCTATGTTTCCAAAAATATGATTAGAGGGTTCCTTATATAAGTATGCTATACAGAGAGACAAAAGAGTAGAGTAGTAAATAAGGCACTAAAGATGATATAAAAAGGATACACTATGATATTGGCATAAAATATGAGAAAATCCTACTGACATGGAAGACTGGGCATTCCTTCAAGCCCCAGGCCACACACATTCCTAAGGCTTACTGGAAATGGCTGGAGCCATGGGGCCAAATACAGAAGCATTCCAGGTTGTCAGAAGATGAACGTCAATTCAAATTTGAAAGCATATAGCTCAGGGTAGAAATTGAAGAGGCTAATGAGACCTGAGATGCAAAAAATTCAGTAGAACTGTGTGTAACAGATAGAGCTTAGATGAGAAAGGTTATACTGTGCAAAGAAACCCAAACATTCATCCACAGATTATGGCCCAGAAACCCCACCTTATTATTCCAGTTAACCTGTTAAATATTCTTCATCTTTTATCCTGCCCTCTTTCTTGGGAATATGCTTGTTGAAAAATTCTCTCATTTTGTTTTGCACTACATTTTAGTTTAATTCTGTTGGAGCTTAACATTGAAGCAAAATGGCAGCCAGACTGTAAATTCTGGCATCTACCAAGAGGAGAGATATGGAGAAAGGAATCAATTTAGGGTCACCAAAGGAGGTCAGCAATGAGCTTTAGGAGGAAAATGATCAAGTTTTCTTGGAAGAAGTGAGAAAAACCAAGGTGTCAAATGAAGCATGTTGAAGATTTTGTTCAGTGTCCAAAAAAGGAGATTCAAAGAAGAAAAAGGAAAAGTTCATGCTTTCTGATTTAGAACTCAGAAAATCAGCAGACTTTAATATCTTCAAGCAATTGTATGGAAGCATATAATTCAGGGATATATATGGATATTGTCAAGAGACTAGCTATTCCTCCCATCTTTTTAGCATGTCATCTGGTGAATAGACTTTCCTTGGGGTTGGTTTCCTTGCTGGGTGATTGACAAGTCCATTTGGATTAAGACTTAGAGAGAAGACAATGCCATATGATGCTTTGGATACCTTGTATCCAGCCAGTGCCAGAGTAGAACACTGATTATCATCTTCTGAAACATTTCAATAATGTTCAGATATCAAAAACCTTTTCAAAATCTTATATTTTTAAGTTTTAAGGAGCCTTTCTCATGTTACCAAGGAAACAAAATGTGTAGCTTAAAAGCAATCATGAGGGAAGAGTCTAAGTTTTCAAGTCTGTCAATGTTTGTCTCACTTCCCAAGATGTATAGTTGCTTTCAAAGAAAGAACACACACACACACACACACACACACACACACACACACACACACACACACACAAAAAGCTTAGAACATCTCTTATTTACCTATTAAATTTATTTTCAACTTTCATATTGTTATTATTCTTCTCAGTGATGGTGAAGAATGACAGGTGAATCAGTTGAGGTCTATGAGGCATAAGTACAAATAATGGCAAAATGTATGGTAGTAACCCTAAGTCTTCTGCTCCCACTTTTGGTTGTGGCTGTAGGGACTAAAGCAAGTGCCGAACTCTCCAGAGTGGATGGATCTATCTGTGTGCTAGATTCCAAACCTCCCTGCTTTACATAAGAGCAGCCTGATTTAGACAAGTTCCAGCAACAGCAGAAAGGAAAATGAGGAACAACAAAAGAATAGATGTCTCACCATTGCTTAAAAGAAAAATATTGTTCAAAGATCAAAGTATCTTCTCAGATTCACAGCCCACTCTTAGCTGTGACCTATTGAGAAAACACTAAAGAGACAATGCCATAAACACTCCCATTCCAAAAGGGACAGATGTTCTTCTGGCTGATTTTTATTTTTATTTTTTACATTTTTGTATTTTCTTTATTTACATTTCAAATGTTATCCCCATTCCCAGTTCCCCTCTGAAAACCCCATATCCTACTGTCCCTCCCCCTACTTCTGTGAGGGTCCTCCTCCACCCACCTACCCATACCCTGGCATTTCCCTGCCCTGGAGCATCAAGCCTTTACAGGACCAAGGGCCTCCTTTCCCAGAGATGACAGATGTGGTCATCCTCTGCTACACATGCAACTAGAGCCCTGGGTCCCTCCATGTGTACTCTTTGGTTGGTGGTTTAGTCCCTGGGAGCTCTGGATGTATCTGGGTGGATATTGTTTTTCTTCCTATGAGGTTACAAACCCCATCAGTTCCTTCAGTCCTTTTTGTAACTCGTCCATTGGGGTCTCAGTCCTCAGTCTGTTGGTTGGCTGCAAGCATCCTCATCTGTATCAGTAAGGCTCTGACAGAGCCTCTCAGGAGACGTCCATGTCAGGCTTCTGTCAGCAAGCACTCTTGGCACCAGCAATAGTGACTGGGTTTGGTGGATGCATACGGGATGGATCCCCAGGTGGGACAGTCTCTAGATGGCCTTTCCTTCGGTCTCTGCTCCACTCTTTGTTTCTGTATTTCCTTTAGACAGGAGAACTTTTGGGTTTCTTCTGGTCACTTTTAACTAATTTGGGTATGCATTAATGACCTGTCTTTCTGAAGGCAAAAATTCTTCGTAACACAATGGGCATTTGATCTACATTCATGTTTAGTCCTTGCAGAAAAGGCAAATGAATCAAATCAAGAAAACTATATCAAAGCACTGATGTGTATGAAAATACTGAAAAATTCCCTGAGAATTACATGGAGCCAGGAGAGCAAAGAGGAAAACATGACTCACTTCACATAACTCACTTTCTAACTGCCATAGCAACCGACTTCCGGCAAATACATCCTTCATGAAAAACAGAATACTTTTTAAAAGGAAACAAGAAGTTAAGTACAGGTCTTGAGACTAGATACACAGGGTCCCATTCTTCTTTTGTCAAGGACGTTAACACAAAAGTATCACCAGGGTGAGCAGATAGATGTAAAGATTACATAGGCATTCAAGCCAGCTGGTTGACTGTCCAGAGCTTCTGTGATTGTGGATAACTGAGCTATTACAGGCCAACAACCAAACCCTTCTGGACTGCCATAGGCTCTTAAAACTCCACCAGAATTCTTGTCACTGTTAGGTTAGTTCCTGTATGTTCTATGAATTAGCCTCTTCCTTCTACAAGCCCACACCTGAGAAGTACAGTCAAGATTTCCTAGTTATCTGTACTGTGCCTATCTGTTGTTTCCAACAATGTATTTGAATAGTGTGTTGATTTGTACTTTTTATTGTTGTTGTTGTCATTCCAAATTCTCACGGAAGTATTACTGTGATGGGACATAGTATTTGAGATTGCCTAAATCTGTGTTCCCACATCAAGGTTACTCATAAAGATATTTTACTCCTTCCAGGGTGACAGCTGTGTTTCTGTACTATGGGCTTTGCCAACGATTTGAATGTCTGGTATTTTCACCATGGTGACTATATACCATTTGTAAGGTTCTGAGTACTTGCTGCCACTCTTCCATGGATGCAACACAGGAAGCAATAGAGGAAATTTCTTCAGGCAGCCAAGACTTCTTTGCCATTTGGCTACCTCCTTCATTGGCATAGGAAGTAGTAGATCCCTGAAGTAAGGTGTCTTAACTCACTCAAGGTTCCATAAAAGAAGAAAACTTCATGGAGAGAAGACAGAAAAATTAGAAAACCAATCATCAAAACTGATAAGTGATATAAAAAATATGGGGATAGTATGGTGCACGCCACCATCAGAGCAGAAAGTGGAAGAGAGTGTTTGAGAGCTTTTCACTCATATACGTAGTTCATGATGTCAATGCTGGCAATTGCTTGCAAACTCGATGTTCTACAACATCCAGGGCATCTAATGTCATCATTTATACTGTAAACCAGATATTTTAAATGCTTTAAATGCATCCATATTTTAGAAAAGATAAAATTTAACACAATTAATCAGAAAGAGTATCTCAAAAAAGGAAATAATACTCACCTGTGAAATTAAAGGTATTTTGAGAGGTTACACAGCATTTTCTAGGTATTCCTATTAACTTATAATTAAGTCTCATGTAAAATGGACTAAATGTTAATTTCCCTGAAAAGAAAGACTCAAAACCTGAAAAGCTTAAGATAAATAATAAATATAATTGCCTATATGGCAGGTCAATTGTGTTCAGTCTGAACCCTCAGAGAAAAAGTTTCAAAGAAAGAAAAAAAATGTACCTGATGGTGTTTCAGGTTTAGAAAGCAAGAAGGACTTAAGAGGATGTTTAATTTCCTAATGTTTTTTGGTGGGGGTAGGGGGGAGGCACTGTCATGGCTGCCATGGAGATCATCAGACAATGTGTACAAGCTCCTTCTCTGCTCCTATCTTCCAGGTCCTGGGAATCCAACTCAGGTCCTCTGTTTGGGATTAAGTAACTTAACTTGGCAGAGCCATTTTAGCTGCCTCTGTTAGGAATAAAATTTTAATACCATCATTTTGCTTCATTTAAAAAGTTCATATTATCATGTAAGACTGGTGCAGTTTCATTTTCTTTCATAATTTGGAATCACTGTGATGAAGTAAAGAGGATGATATGCTCTCTTTTATGCTTTTTCTTCCTTTTTTTCATTTTATTGAATACTTTTTAATTTACATTTCAAATGTTATCCCCTTTCCCGGGTTTCTGTTCCAGCACCCCTCTATTCCTTCCCCCTCCCCCAGGCTTCTATAAAGGTGCTCCCCCACCTAACCACCCACTCTCTCCCTCCTCCCTGCCCTGGAATTCCCATACACTGGGGCATCAAACTTTCACAGGACGAAGGGCCTCTCCTTCCACTGATTCCCTACAAGGCCCATCCTCTGCTACATATGAGGCTGGAGCCATGGGTCCCTCCATGTGTACTCTTTGGTTAGTGGTTTAGTCTCTGGGAGCTCTGGGGGGTCTGGTTGGTTGATATTGTTGTTCTTCCTATGGTGTTGCAAACCCCTTCAGCTCCTTGAGTCCTTTCTCTAATTCCTCCATTGGGGAACTCGTTCTCAGTTCAATGGTTTGCTGTGAGCATCTGCCTCTGTATTTGTCAGGTTCTGGCAGAGTCTCTCAGGAGACAGCTATATCAGGCTCCTGTCAACGTGTATTTTTTAGCATCAGCAATAGTGTCTTGGTTTGGTGACTGTATATGGGGTGGATCCCCAGGTGGGACAGTCTCTGGATAGCTTTTCCTTCAGTCTCTTCTCTAAATTTTGTCTCCACTTTTCCTCTTGTGAGTATTTTGTCCCCCCTTCTAAGAAGGACTTTAGTATCCACAGTTTGTTCTTCCTTCTTGAGCTTCATATGGTCTGTGGATTGTATCTTGGGTATTCTGAACTTTGGGGCTAATATCCACTTATCAGTGAGTGCATACCATACGTGTTGTTTTGTGATTGGGTTACCTCACAGAATAAGGTAATTAACTTCTAAAAATGTGAACTTTCTTCTGAAGAGTTCAATATTAATGTATCTTTTTTCAATTTGTTTGTTTTACCAGAATTGTTTTTGTTCCATCCTTAGATTCCCTTTAAGTATGGAGCAGCTGGAGGAATGCTAATACTTATGTATAGAATATCTTCCAAAGGAGTTACCAGAGTAAGAGGAAGGTGATCAAACAAACGTAAGACCCAAGAGATGTAACAGGTAAAATGTGTAACTTCTTATCATCAAGTGACACTTGAGAGAATAGTGTTTGCTACTGGTCTAGAGAATTTCAAACAAGATATAATAGGATGATTTCTCAGTAAGAGACAGTCTTTTTACTCATCCTCCACCACTAAAGGCAAAAAAGAAGAAACAAACAACAACCACAAAAACAAGTAGATCAGCACCACAACAGCAACAACATACATTGGCACGCACATATACACACAAACACACGAGTGAGCACGTGCGTGCGCATACACACACACACACATACAGGCACACACATGCACACAATTATGCACATGCAAGCACACGCACACACACACGCACACGCACACGCACACGCACACACACACACACACACACATACCCACATGCACACACCCAGGACCAAGCACTTTCTTTCAGCTCTGTGCTGCTTTCTTTGTACAGCAGTCCATACTTCATAGCACAAAAGAAATTCCATGTCTTTTCTAATTAACCTCAGCATTAAAATTATTTAACATGATATAATACCCTTTTGTAAGGCTGGAGATGCCCACAGTCTTGGTATGCTTTAAAAAAAGAAATAAAAATTAGCTTCTAAAATGTTCACAGAAACGTGAAGAGCCAGATCCATAAAGGTCATTTCTCTTTCAGCAGTGATATTTTCTCACCAAGACTCTGCGTTCACAGACCTTTCTTCCATTTTAGTTTTCTGACTTTTCAAGCAGGGCACAGCTACAAGGCTGACAGATAAAGAAATGTGCTGTCTCTAAGTCATTGTGAGTCTCCCCATATTTCACCCTGTCCACACTTTGCTTTTTGTCAGACTTCATCTAAAATCGAATCACTATTGGACAAGGCCATGTCCACACAAAAATGGCAGTTAGATGTGTCCAAATGAGATCATAATACTGCTGATCAGTTTACACAGGTTGTTAAAATTCCAGCCCCAAGGATATTTATGCATAAAATTAAAGACATTGTTATCATCAAATCTAATTTTTTTCTATTTACCATTAATTCCTTCAATCAAATCAAATATTGTTTAGTCTGGAGTACCTATATGAAAAAGTTTCAAAAATTACTTTAATATGTAAATAACTTCTAATTAAATATAAGACAGGTTGGAAGAAACATGGGAGCTAATGTGCACTCACGTGTGAGTTGTGTGTGCCTACAGGCAGATGTGGATGTTTGTGTGGAGGTCTTCTATGGAGGCCTATGGTAGATGGTAGTGTCTTTTTCAATTATCCTCAACCCTATCTTCTGAGACAAGGCAACGTAGAGCTTATTAAGTTGTCTAGCAAGGCCAGAGATCCTCCAGATTCATTCTTTCGCATTTCTATAGCTGCGGAAGTTGTTGTTTCAGCATAGGTACAGGAGATTGAACTCAGGGCTCCATGCTGCATTAATTGAAACGTCTCCACAGGCCTTAGCAGCACATTACTTACTTACTTTTAAATGAATTATTCTCAATATCCTATAAAATGAATTATTGTCACACAAATCCACCTAGTTATTGTGCTAGAGGAGATTCAATGTGTATTTTAATCCCTGATGATAATTTCCACAAACAGTGGCTCATGTGTGAGATATTCGAAATGTTTCTAGAACTCTACAGAGCTGTGTGATCAGTGTTATTTTCCTCCTCACAGGATGTACGAAGAAAGAACATTGCACAAGCAAAAAATGTGATGAATCTTCCCACCTTCAGTTGCGGTGGTGAATTGCTAGCTAACTCTCTCTGTTACCAGAAACAAAGAAGTCTAACTTAGCAAAACCTTGTCCATGTGGACTAAAGAGGACCATACATCCTATATTATGAAAGTAAACAAGAAGTATAGATATAAAACAGAATCATCAATCCAAATATTTAAGGTATCATATAACCATTTGATTCTTCGTTCAATGGCTTCTCAACTTCTGTCTTTTACCAATGTCACTATATACTTTTAAAACTCTTTGCTCTGTGGCAGGTACATTGATGTTTCATGGAAGTAAATACTAACATGTTATTCCTGTTGTATATGAAACCTATATGGTGGCTCAAAGTCCACATCTATACCAGTGTGACTGTTAAGGAAACTCATGGAAAATTGAGCAGAGAAGATCCTGTAGTTCTGTCTCCATTAAGAGTAAGTCAGTGCATAGAAGTATGCTGGGCTTATTCTCCTGCTTCTTCTGTCAAAAGGACAGAGCCTAAACAGTGTCCTAGCCACACATGCTACTTCTTCCAGGAATTGATCACGTGTCAAAAGCAACCATAAGTCCCTTTTCCTTCCCTTCTTCCTCCTTTCTTTGCTGTCATACCCATCAGCCCTTTTACCTTCTTTTTTAGTAGATTTTATGGGGCTAGTTAAAATAAGTTTCTCTCCTACTCAGTTAACAGCAAACTTACAACAATAAAGTGTCCACTAAAGAAATCAGCAAATGGCCAAGGTGTGATTAAATGACCACTTGTGTCTTTAAAAACAAGAAACCAAAGCAAAGCAAAGCAACATCAAAATACTTGGTTCCGTAGTAATTTCCTTGATAGCCCTCTGAGTAATAATACTGGATTTGGTTGGTAGGGTTCGTAATTATCAGAGATAACATTTAACACACTACAAAAGCAGCTAGACCATGAAATTCAATATACGATGTTTTTAATATTTGTTTACAAAAGGAACCCCAAATTTGAATTGTAACTGTGGCTCTTTAGAGTAAAGAAACTGAATTTGTTTTGCTTCCAATATTAATCTTTGATACACGTTTGTGCCATGGCCTTATTAGATGAAATGAAAAGAATTTGACCCAGAAATTGGCCTGATTTTGAAGAAAGGCAACTGAGTCAGGTGAGGGCAGAGCCAACATGTGGGTTGCACCTTACAAAATTAGAAACAATCTTTCTGTCTCTCTGTCTCTCTGTCTCTCTCTCTGTCTCTCTCTCTCTCTCTCTCTCTCTCTCTCTCTCTCTCACACACACACACACACACACACACACACACATGCACACAAACACACACATACACACACGCTCTGTCTTTCTACACCCCTACTCTTTGCTTTTGAATACATAAAGATGAAAGATTAAATTTATCACTACCTTCTCTTTTTCTCCCCTTGTTAGAGAATAAAAATGGCAAGTTTTGTTGCACTTAAAATGGTCTCTACTAATGAAACTCTATTCTTCATTTATAAGTAATTCTTCACGTCTAGGGGGAATGGCTGAGCAGAGGGGAAAGAATAATAAGAATCCATTATTAAAATCCATGTAATTGTCAAAGAACTAACTCAGTGAGGGGGGAAAAGTCATGGGAAAATAACATGTTGGTTTAAATTGGCTTAGGAACTCACTCCAGATAAATCAATACTAGTCAGACACAAATGACAGTTTCCAATGAGGCAAATTGGTGGTATTTGGGAAAAGGTGATTTGAAGTTCTGGGACCTATGTGAAGTGTCTATTCTATTGACAAGAAAGAGGATGGCCAACATAGACTTTCAGCAGCTCAAAATCCCCTGGCTCCAGCCACATATGTAAGAGGATGGCCTTGTTGGGCATAAATGGGAGGAGAGACCCTTGGTCCTGTGAAGTCTCCATGCCCCAGTGTAGGGGAATGCCACGGCAGGGAGGCGGGAGGAAGTGAGTGAGTGGGTGAATGGGAAGCACACTCACAGAAGCAGGGGGATAGGGGAAGGGACAGGGGAGTTGCCAGAGGAGAAACCAGGAAAAGAGATAACATTTGAAATGTAAATAAAGAAAATATCCAATAAATGAAAAGAACAAAAGAAAAAAACAGAAACTAAGGAGAGAAGAAAATTTGTTAAATCATTCCAATAAAGGTCTGATTTAAAAAAAAAAAAAAAACAATTACAGCAGCCTGTCTTCAGCTGCATTCTTCACCCCCTTAACCACATTCCAGAAATTTTTCATTTTTAGATCTTAGTTCTAATAGATACAGAATGATCATATATTTATGGAGGAAAATGTGATAACTGAGGATTACAATAAGAAGTGATTGAATCAAGAT
The DNA here is from genome assembly GCF_011064425.1 of Rattus rattus. NCBI lineage: Eukaryota > Metazoa > Chordata > Mammalia > Rodentia > Muridae > Rattus > Rattus rattus. Next base: position 75,848,773 of record NC_046157.1, on the reverse strand, counting down.
GACTCAATAGTCAAGATGGCTCACCACTGATAGGATTTTGTTCTGAAATATTTAAATTATGTCACAACAAGCAACCAGAAGTATAGTTTAAATATGCACACAGATTTTTATGCCTTGACTACAGAACAATCCATAATATGCTATAAGTTAAGTGAACAAAATTAAATTTCATGTGAATTTATGACTTCTTGAAATTCTTAGACAAATGGATGGAACTAGAAAATATCATCCGGAGTGAGGTAACCCAGTTACAAAAGAACATATATGGTATGCACTCATAGACATATAAAGGTCATGAAGAAGGAAGACCAAAATGTGGATGCTTCTGTCTTTCTTAGAAGGGGGAACAAAATACTCATTGGAGCAAATACAGGGACAAAGAGTAGAGCAGAGACTGAAGGAAAAGCCATCCAGAAACTGACTCATCTGGGAATATATCCCATATGCAGCCACCAAACCCAGTCACTATTCCTGATGCCAAGAAGTGCTGGCTGACAGAAGCCTGATATGGATGTCTCCTGAGAGGCTCTGTCAGAGTCCTACTGATACAGATGAGGATGTTTGCAGCTAACCATCAGACTGAGTACAGGGACCCCAGTGGAGGAGTGATAAAAAGGACAGAAGGAGCTGATGGGGTTTGCAAACCCATAAGAAGAACAACAATATCAAACAACCAGACCTCCTACCCAGAACTCCTAGGGACTAAACCACCAACCAAAGAGTACACATGGAGGGACGTATGGCTCCAGCTACGTATGTAGCCAAGGATGGCATTGTCTGGCATCAACAGGAGGAGAGGCCCTTGGTCCTGTGAAAGTTCATTTTCCCAGTGTAGGGGAATGCCAGGGTGTTATGGTGGGAGTTGGTGCATGGGAGGGGGAGCATCCTCACAGAAGCAGGGGGAAAGTGTGTGGGAGAGAAGGGAACCAGGAACCAGGAACCAGGATAACATTTGAAATATAAATAAATAAAATATCTAATAAAAACATAACTAGTGTGATAAAAATAATAATAATGTACATGTGTAGTCACTGATGGGTCTTTTATGTATCTGCTCATGTGGTATATTAATATGCTAATGAAAATAAAGTGAAATCTAGCAACAGAACTTCTAATAAAACATTTAAACACATAAATTACGCATTGTTAAATCTACAGAAATCTATAAGACTATGAGACTGATGACTGGCTTAAATTTGATATTTGAACACATATACAACATCTAGAGAGGGTTCTTAATCTCAATTAACTAATGTATTTGTAGAAGGAGAGAACAAATAGGCAAATTTATATCTTGTTACAGAATAAGCATTTGTTAATTGCTCACACAGAGAACTCTGTAAGAAAGATTATAAATTTTTTGTAGTTGTATGGATAAATGACTCACAATTTAATGGGAGAGAAATAATGATATTGGGGTGGGGGAAGAGTTTGATTTTTAGACTGTGAATTAGGGAGTCTGTGGTTCAAAAGTGATGACTATTAGGGTATTTATTTGTGTAGGGAGTATTAAACAATATATTAGGATAGTAGTAAAAAAAGGATTTCTTTAACAAAATAGTTTCAAGACATATTTTGATGAAGTGATAAGAGGTCTACACCTTTAAATGAAGTACATGATTTCAAGTAGCTCAGACCAACATGAAACTTCTCCCAGGAGCCGTCCAAGGAATTGCTTAGAGGATCAACAGAAATGGAGTGAAGGCAAGTGCTAATACTTTATGCCATGATCTAGACTTTCCTTTTTAAGTGAAAGATTGAAGTTGATTTTTAACATAGAAAAGTACTTTTGACAGAAAGATAGAGATGGAATTTTTCGATACAGTTCCAAATTTGAAAGCCTTCAGAGTGAAAAATTGTGTATCCCTAATGGGATCTCCAAAATGGAATGTACCATCTCTAAAAAAAAAAAAAAAAATTAGAGGTTACTTTATTTGTGGAACAACCAATATATCACAAAGAATGGAGGTCAACATGCTCTAAGGAGAAAGGTTAACGTGAGTTTTACACTTAATTTTAGCAATACAACTGTCTTTTGGAACTCGCCATTCTCTTCAAGATCTCTTGACCTATGGTAGCTGTTATAAAAATTCTTAGATACTTCACTGTGTTCACATGTTTCATCTAAAAAAAGTAGGTATAATTGAGTCATTGGGAATAAGATGGGAAGAGATAAAATAAACTTCCTGAACAACCCACTCTAAACTGTTCTAGAACACTAACATAAAAAAATATAATAGAAAACACTCTTTCAATGTATGCCTTGTCAATGGTCATTAAACCATATGCTTTCACAATGTGCATTAGTAATAATGGTCTGTATGATTTGAGACTGAGTCACTGCTAATTGATAGAACCTCTATGTTAACATTCTCCTCTCCCTTCCACCTTGCTTTCCCATGATTTAGAACTGTTCTTCATATCATCAGTCAAAGTTGCTCCTACATGATTACTATCTTCAAGTTCTTCATCTCTGTGCTTAAACATATAGGGAGTTTCAACCCTTTAATGTTAAGATTCCAGATATCCTGATTTGTGTTTCAATACTCTTTATTTGAAGGTTCCCAGTCCTCTCCACAAACACTAATGGACCAGACTACTCCAGCACTATGCGTTCTCTTTGCTGCTAAGAATCTAGCTCTTTCTATCAGTCGTCAATATTGCTATGCAACCCATAGATCATAAGATGGCTCTATTGGATATTCAGTGTTTGAAGTATTAATTCCTGTGATGGAGTCTTTGGTCACTTGACATTTTATAATAGTTTATTCATATTCTCAAAACCCGTGATGCATTATTTGAAACAAAAGCAGAGAGTTACAATTTCTACAAAATCAGTCTTTTTCCCTACTCAATAAGGGTATTCAATGTTTCTTTTTGTTCCCTGTAATGATAGAGTATATGTTGGCCAATTGAGTATCTTAAAACCAGAAGATAGCAAGTTAATAGTTTTTACTCACATGATATGAAATGAATAATAATGGAAACCCAAATTAGCACACACCTTGTCTTCTATGTTCTAGCTGAGTGTACTCCACTGCTGGTGCTGCTCTTGGTGGTCATCGCATGGTACTGGCATCTCCAAAACACTGCTGCCTTCCCCTGCAGCTAGGCTTCACCAATAGCCTCTCACAGGTTCTCTTCATGGTGCCATGCCTCAACTCCTTTGCATGATCCCTTCAGTCCTGGGCCATCAACTGCAACTGAGGCTGCACCTTCACCAGTGGCCTTCCATGATTTCTCACAAATCTGAGTCTCAACTACTCTTCATGATCCCTTCATACCTTCAAAACCAATACTACCTAACATTACCAAGTTTAGCTGCAGCACAAGGTACAACCTTGGCTATCTCTGAAACATAGCCTCTTTGTGCTCTCAGGAAACACTTCCCAGAAGATTTCACCTCAGTGATACTGGTCTCTTCTTAACTACCACTAATTTCTTAGGTCAGTAAACCAGCATCAATAGTTCCAGCAATGCAAAGGTTTCATTTTAGCAGTTCTTGTACCTTGTTAATCACAGCTGATTCTTCAACTCCAGTTAACCAAAACTACAGAATTTTCACAATCAAGACAGCAATGGTTCTGATAAGAGTCTTTAATCTTCCCTCTGAACTTTCACAAGCCAGGCCTCCATCTTTTGAACTGTTCTCAACAGTATCTTCCAAACTCCTACAGAACATTCCACAGAGCTTTTAACACCCAAAGGCTCTTCTAGACCAAAGTTCCAAAGTCCTTCCACAGTCCTCCCCAAAACATGGTTTGGTTGTCACAAAAATATCCCACTATGCTGGTACCAATTTGTCTTAGTCAGGGTTTCTATACCTGCACAAAACATCGTGACTAAGAAGCAAGATAGGGAGGAAAGGGTTTATTCAGTTTATATTTCCACATTGCTGTTCATCACCAAAAGAAAACAAGACAGGAACTCACACAGGGTAGGAACTTGGGCTCTGGACTGGATGCAGAAGTCATGGAGGAATGCTGTTTACTGGCTTGCATGCCCTGGTTTGCTTGGCTTGCTCACCTTGCTTTTTTATAGAACCCAAGACTACCCATTCAGGGACCACATCATCCACAATGGGTCCTCCTATCCTTGATCACTAATTGAGAAGATGCCTTACAGCTGGATCTCATGGAGGCATTGCCTTAAGGGAGGTTTCTTTCACTGTGATAATTCTAGCTTGTGTCAAGTTGACACACAACCCCAGCCAGTACACCATTCTAGCCTGTTTTCATTCCCAGAATAAAAACACATAGAGACCTGGTAGTTTTATTAGTGAGCAGCTGGCACCATGCTGGGCATGTACTGAGCTGTTTAACTCTGTAGGATGGAGTATGTCTCAGCCACTTGCTAATTTACCTTCAAGGTGATACTTTTCCTGGCTTGCCCTCCTCCATGTGTATCCTCATGTCTGCTTTCTCATTGGAACTATATTGCAAATCCATTTGCTCTCTCCATATGGTCTCTTCAACTCTTCTTATCATGGTCCTTCTCAACACTTGTCTCTCTGGAATTACACACACACACACACACACACACACACACACACACACACACGGATTAGAAATCCCACCCTATTCTCATTTGCTGAGTTATTTAGCTAATCATCTCTTTCTCACCCATGAGAGGGGATGAGAAAAACATTTTTTATATAATATGGGGACCAGAAATGCTTGACCATGCCATAGTCTGAAATATAACCAGATGTCTGGGCACAGAAACCAGCATCTGAATGCACAGTGCACAAAACCATACCCTGACAGCATGCACGTTCTCATGGGTGGCATGTACATATGTGGCAATTTGTGGTTGGTGCCAGGTATATTCCTTGATCATATTTCCCTTATATATTAAGACAGTATCTCTACCTGTACTCAGAGTCCCCTCCTACTTCACAAATTTTGTCAACTCCAACTGGAACAATTCCTCTGGGATTTCCTTGTCTCTTCTACCTGTGTGCTGTTGTTATATGAGAGTCTGTGCCAATCTAGCATGGGTTTTGGAGAATCGAACTCTTGACCTGATGCTTTCCTGACAAGTGAGCTGTCTCACATCCCACTTTAAGCTAATGTAAATAGCAGCTTGATAGACAAAAAATTATCCTGAAAAAAAATGTATGGTTGGGTTTCTCCTAGATCAGATTTTAAAGCCATACTTTGAATAGAAGTAGCTTATTTTAGAAGTCTTAGGCAACTTGGTGAGAAGTTTGAATTCTTAAAAAATAAATGAGAAAATAAAAAAAAACATATATGTGTGATGGGTTATCTTAATTGTCAATCTGATAAGCTTTAGAATCTCTATGAATTCAAACCTCTAGCCATACCTCTGAGTGACTCTATAAACTTAGTTGATTCTCATATACATATTCATTATATATATACAGAAGATGATAGAAAAGTACATACATAGATAAGTAGATAGAAAATAGATAGATAGATAGATAGATAGATAGATAGATAGATAGATAGATAGACAGACTAAAAGTCCAGAGAAATAAAACAGAGCATGAGAATTCGTCCTTCTCAGCTTCCTGTCTGAGGATACAGTGGGACACAACGTGCTCCTGCTCTACACAGTGTAAGTCAAAGTAAACCTTTCCATCTATACGTTGTTTTGTCAGATGTTTTGCCATAACAAGGAAAGTAACTACTGAGAACTGTGACTAGGCTACGAAATCTCATAGAAAGTGTGTTAAATCCTACTAAAAGTACCATAACAACTTTGAAAAGCCCTTAAAATATTTTGATGCTGTAAGAAATGAGTATTTATTCATAATTTCTATATAGTTGACATGGTGATTATTCAGATAGTAAATATGTTAAAATTTAGAAGTCAGAGACCTCTGCTGTGCTACTGTTATATTTGAAAGCAACTATAGAGATCACATTAAAACCAAAGACTACCCATGGAATGACCTATGGCTCTAGCTGCAAATGTAGTAAAGGATGGCCTTGTTAGACATCAATGGGAGGAGAGGCCCTTGGTCCAGAGTAGGCTTGATGCCCCAGTGTATGAGAATGTCAGGGTGGTGAGGTAGGAATGGGTGGGTAGTTGGGGGAGCATCCTCATAGATGCAGGGGAAGGGGAGAAGGGATAGGGAGCTTGCGGAGAGGAAACCCAGAAAGGGAATAACATTTGAAATGTAAAGAAAGAAAATATCCAATAAAAGAAAAACAAAACTGCCATGATTGTGTTTCAATAAAACTTTATTTAGAAAACCAGATGATCAGTAAAATCAACATGAGGGCCAACAGCTTACTATCACTTACTCTCTATCATCAAATTTGTCCCATGAACTAAAAATAATCCTGAAGCCAGAGAACGCCCTCAGGCAGAAAGATGCAGGAGGCCAAGAATGTGTAGAAAAAAAATCTATATTTAGTGACTGTTTAGGAACATAATCAAAGTCACTGTCAATAAAGGAGCTTACCTAAAGGAAATATAACTAGAGGAGCATAACACATTTTTTTTTAATTAGAAGAAAGTAAAAAAAAAGCATTGGAAATATCTCATATGGTTTCTTTAAATGATGTATTTTTTGATTTAGAAAGAAAGATAAAATTTAACCCTATTATGGCAAAAATAGAAGTACTTGATACATAAGAGGTTTGATATGTAAAATGACATGAATACGATGTGCGAAAAGATGCTTCTAAAAATAAAACAATGAAAGCAGGATGTGGCCTACTTACCTCTTGCAAACTACAAACCATCTAACAAGGAATGCATTTTGCAGTTAATTCTTCTGAATGACTGCCATGATGGCGTGCTCTTTCTTGCAAGAAATAAGCACTCCATGAACCTAAAGCATGTCTCCCTAGTCATGTAATTTCTGCTTTTAAGCCAGAAGTACGATGGAACAATGAAACTTACAATCAAATGACATTCATTTATAAACCTAGAATTTGAGATCAGACTATAGAGAAAGTTCTCAAATGATAAAATGCTTTTTTTGAGATCCAGAGTCACAAGTTGAGCAACAATTGATGAACAGTTTGATGTTGTAATGGTTTGAGTTTATTTTTCATAACACAGAGTAATTTACAAAACATTACTTAAGAGATAAAGTACATTTATACACAGGTCAAACAAATGAAGAAAAGTTCAAGAGAAACATTCTGGGGCCTTTGGGGAGACAGAGATCAGCAGGTATTTTCATTTGTGACAGGTTAATTTGATTTTCAGGTAGATGACACTTGAAGAACCTTGACTTCCAAGTATATCTGTACTGGACATAATTTTAAAACAAATGGAAGATCAGCCAGGAACCGTTGTAAGGTAATTGCATTTCCACTGTAGTTTTGTAAGACTGTAATCGAGTTTGCTCATAAGCAATAGGATTATTGCCTCATAAAATAGCCCAGTAGTGCTGTGGTATTCTCTCAATTGTATTGCTACAAGACCTGCTTAAAAAAGCATGCAATAAGTAGGAATGTAAGCCTATAGATGTTTTGAATTGTTCTTTCCTGTTGCATCAAAGAATAGTAGCGACAACAAAGGGGAAAGGTTAAATGCAGACCAAAACTGCAGAGATTCAATAAAGGAATCAAACCAACTATAAAAACGTACAGTCTGATATACATTATGGCATGCTTAAGGTGAATGAAATATCTGAACTCATGCTCACAAATTAGCTTGGGGATATAGACGGTCAAATATATGGAACTAAATAATGCAAACCTCAAAAGAAATAGTTCAGAATATTTCAGAGAATGACATCAAGTTTTAAGAAGTTGTCTTTAGTTATTTCTATTTTCAATTTTAATTTTGCTGTGGATAGTCAGGTAAGTACACACACACACACACACATACATGCACACACACACAGAGACAGGGGGAGGGGGCAAGAGAGTGGGGGAGGAAGAGAGAGAGAAGAGGGACAGAGGGAAGGAATGAGAGAGAAATTGCACAGGATGAGGTAATTGTGTAGTAGATGTTGCAAGATAGAGTTAAAAAACTTCTAAGTGGTATAGTTTTCTATTTATAATATATACGTCTACTTAAGAAATACTGCAATAACTTACTTGATTATTATGTATAGATACTTGGTGGGTTTTTTGTATTTTTGGAGTAAATCACACCATGTTTTATGTCATACAACATAAATCAGTGCATCTCCCTCACTATTTGTGCAAACATGAAGGATCAATGGGAAAAAGATACTTTGCAAAGCTGCAGTATCTACTTAAGAATCTGTTTGTCCAGATGGATGAAGCAAAGAAGTGCAGGTCGACAGGAGCCAGATGTAGATCGCTCCTGAGAGACACAGCCAGAATACAGCAAATACAGAGGCGAATGTCAGCAGCAAACCTCTGAACTGAGAATAGGACCCCCGTTGAAGGAATCAGAGAAAGAACTGGAAGAGCTTGAAGGGGCTCGAGACCCTATATGTACAACAATGCCAAGCCACCAGAGCTTCCAGGACTAAGCCACTACCTAAAGACTATACATGGACTGACCCTGGACTCTGACCTCATAGGTAGCAATGAATATCCTAGTAAGAGCACCAGTGGAAGGGGAAGCCCTGGGTCCTGCTAATACTGAACCCCAGTGAACTAGACTGTTGGCGGCAATGGGGGGAGGTCGGGAGGGGAACACCCATAAGGAAGGGAGGGGGGGGGATGTTTGCCGGAAACCGGGAAAGGGAATAATACAAATGTATATAAGAAATATTCAAGTTAATAAAAAAAAAAAAAATCTGTTTGTCCTTCTTACAATACATCAGCCATAAGTGTACAGTTCTAAGGTGGTGCCCTTACTGAAAAGTGAGCCTGGGGATGTCTGATGTCATCAATATTAATATTTTGTCCTGGAAGATCTAAAGTGCTCTAGGAGTGAATATGGGTGTTCATGGCTTCTGAGAGATAGATTTGCTACTGCTACTGCTACTACTACTGCTGCTACTACTGCTACTACTACTACTCACACATACACACACACACACACACACACACACACACACATACACACACACACCAATGCAGCTAGAAAAGTAGAAACCTTTAAGGATTTCCCAACAGTGTGAAATTTTTTCAAAAGAATCTCAAATTCCAGGTCACAGAGGGTCATGTCTAGAATTTTGATTTCACAGGAGAACTGAGATCTGGAAGAAAATGCAGCTGATCTATTTTCTGACCCCTGACTCAATAAGGCATAAAACAATCTAGGTTTCTTCAGGGTCCTTAAGTAAATATTTCTTTGTGCTGCTCAAATAAAACAACATCAGCTGGGTGTTTTAAAACAAGCAGAGGTTTCTTTCTCACACCTGGGTCTGGAAAGCCCAAAATCAAGGTCCGAGGACATTCAGCGACTGCTGAGAACCTGCTTCCTGGTAGATGACCACTATTTCTCTGCATTCTCTCCAAGCAGAAAGGATGATGGTTTTATGCTCTAGGACACCATCTCCATCCACCTGGGGCCTGATAAGGACCTCCAAAGAAACCTTCCTCCTAATACCTTCACATTTATACCCTTTAAGAATTCACGAGTTGGAGGAAGGGCTGAGGGAGCTGAAGGAGTTTGCAACCCCATAGGAAGAACAATATCAACAAACCAGACCCCACCCAGAGCTCCCAGGGACTAAAGCACTTAAGAGGAATACACATGGAGGGACATATGTCTCCAGCTGCATATGCAGCAGAAGATGGCCTTATCTGCCATCAAAGGGAGGGGAGTCCCTTGGTCCTGGGAAGGCTTTATGCCCCAGCATAGGGGAATGCTAGGGCAGTGGGGCAGGACTGGGCCGGTGGGTGGGTGAGAGAGCACCCTTGTGGAGACATGAGGTGGGTTGGGGGGTTTCCAGGAAGAAACAAGGAAGTGAGAAACTGAAATGGAAGGTGAAAGACAGAAGCATTTTATTTGGGATAATATCCACACATAATCATATATTTATAGGCACAAATTCAAATATTCAATGTCTGATGATCATGGAGGCCAACAGTTGCAGGAGAGTTTAAATAATATAAAGAATTCTTTAGTAAAGATTTTAAAGGCGTTTTTCTTCCTCTTCCCCTGTCCATATTTCCCATGAACTGATGTTATCTGGTCTCAGTGTCTTTATTAGGATGACATGTAAACCAGAATGTGGCACCACAGTATACATCCTGCTCTATTACTCATTTCCTTTATCTAAGAGCAACAATGTGAATTATCCCCTGGTCTTCTTGTAGAGCATTTAATGATTTCAAGCAACATACTTTGTGCAAATGATGTTTCTCCCATGCTTGCCACTCTGGATACAAGTTTTCATTTGCTCCACCTTCAAGTTTTTAAGTTACATTTCTAGCACGAGCTGTATAAACTCAATAGTTACTACTGTCTACCGTTTCTTGAATTCATAATGGCATGTTGATTTTGAAGTAAACCTCAGATAATACAATAAGCCCTTATCACAAAGACAAATGCATTGCTTCATAACTGCAAATGACTTTCAGAGAGATCTTACTATCTACAGGGTGGGTGGTCGGAGTTTGCAGAGGAAAGTCATATATTAAATTTGATTTCAGCCTATAGTAGACTAGTGATATTTGTTTTAAAAGATGCTGCAAAGTTGGATGGTATGCATTTCTTTCTACGTGTGTTGGGATAGGAGAAGAACTGAAAGAGCTACCGAAGAGTCCAAAGAGCTACCAGATACACGGTGGGAAGTGTTAGTCTTTCTCTAGAGGTCACATATATATTAATGCCAAGCGGGGACTTTCATCTGAAAAGAACACCTTTTACAAAGGTTCTGTCCCAACTGTTGAAACCATTTCCTTCTCTACTTTCTGTCAATTTATGATACTGCCCTGTAAATGTGAATAAATGAACACTAAGCTTTACTACCACGAAGCTTTCCTTAGTAACTTCCCAAATTGGTTGGCTCTAAACAGATCTTTAAAAATATGCTTTATATTCCTCTTTAATATGTGAAATAAATGCCATTATTTTCTAACTGACTTCAGCATAGTTAGTATTATGCTTGCAAATAAAATAATACAGCCAGGATGAATAGTGTCCTGATTGGGTTTGGCCTTTGTTCTTTTCTTATCAATGTAATAGAAGCTAGAGTCTCTGGGAAGAGAAACCTCAGTTGAGAAGAAGCACTCCATCAGATTGCCTATAGTGATTCATATTGATTTAGAAGAGATAAGTTCATGGCAGATTGTGCTACCCGTAAACATGTGGTCCAGGCTTGTATGAGAAAACAAATTGATCAGGCCAAGAGGACCAATCCAGTAAGCAGAGTTTCTCCATGGCTACAGCATCAATTCCTGCCCTGATTTCCTTTACAATGGATCCTGATGTGGATGTATAACGATAAATTCTTTTGCCTCCAAGTTGCTTTTGGTCATGGTCTTAAACATAGAAATAGAAGGGCAACTAAGAGAAGAGTAGTAACAGTAGCCTTAGAATTGTATAGTACAGTATTCTTTACATTACAACTATGACAAAAATGGTTAGATTACTGTGGTTATATGGTTTTAACAATTCAAAGATTAAAACTATTCTGCATAGACAATCCAGACATTTATTTTTTTCACAGAAAGCTTACTGTCTGCAATGTGCAGCTCAGACTACATTATCACATTTTCTAAAAGAAGTAGAAGCATTCATAGTGTTAGTGGCACAATGTGCTGTTCCTCTAAGAAATGGCTGCTTTCATAGCTGCAAGTAGAAATATGATGTTTTTGCAGTTGCTAATGCAGGTCACACTCACCAAGGCTATAATGTTGTGGTCAGCAGTACCCCAGCAACAGGGATGAAGGTTTGGATCCTGGAGTATATTTAGTATGATGATTTGTAGGAAAAGTGAACCTCTTTTACCAATAGACAAAGCACCAAGTGAAAATATGCATTAGAATCTCTGACTGGTCATATCCTTTTCTTAAAGCCTGTTCATAACTGAGATTTGCATATCTTTTATTTAGTTTATGCACAGACAGAAGTTATGTAGTAATGTTGGATTATTATTTCTTGGGGATAACTATGATATTTTCCAAATAGAACATGTATTGAGTTGGGAGAACAGCAACTACCAGTGGAAAGTAACTAGATTCACAACCATGAGACTTAAGTGGGTAAAACTTACTGGAGTCATAATTAAATCAGTTGAAATCGTAAAAGAAAAAGACAGGAAGAAAGACAAAAAAGAAAAGAAAAAAGGTCTGAGAAGAGTCAATTATATTAACTCCTCCTTAGACGATTTGCAACATTCTTTACATATGAAATGCTTAAAGCCAATGTAACACAGAACTATGACAATTTAAAAAGTATTGAAAGACAGTTTATCCAATACCATGATGAAGAGGGGACCATTGTAAAAGCGAATATGACAAATGTTTGAAAATAACAAGCTACTTCATTTGTCAACACTTTTCATATTTTTTTCATAACAGTTCTTCTGGCATAGTAGTTTATATTAGACATCCTGAATCACTTTAAAGCTTCAATTCTTTAAGTTTTGAAAGCCATGTTAACAATTTCATTAGTAATTGAAATCATGTTATACCTTTCAGCAATTTGATTATGATAGAGTATAAACGTATTCATTTATCAGATTTTTGTAGGTTGATGTCATTATGCAGGTAAAGGCAGGTACAGGATAGAATGAGGTCTGTCATTGGATGAGAAGGAAGGATGGGTGGGAAAAAAGGTTTAGAGAGGCTGAGGAAGCTGGAGTGAGGAAAAGGGAGCTGAGAGAACATGGCCATAGATGTTAAGATTCCTCTCTGCACATATTACAGTTGGTATGACTATTCTTAAGGGATGGATGGGTACAGGATTTTGTGTTATCTAAATGGGCAAATTATATTTTATCAATTGGATCAGAGGATATTGTATGATGTATTCTTTCATAGGGCGACTTAGTTGAGTTCAAGAGAGTGTATGGTGGCATGATGCACCGGGGTGCCAAGGAATTGGGATGTGTATGCCTGGTGTAATGGAAACCAGCCGAGAGAGCTGTGAGTGAGGGCAGGGCGGCCTGACAGAGTGCCGCTTTGGAATGGCTCACAGATAGCCGGTCAGAATATAGATGGGGGCAGCATGGAGCAGCTGAGATAAATTAGTGCTAGTTCTAACGGCATGCAGGAGCCAGAACTAGTGAGAAAGCTTGACTAGTGAGAAGGGTGCTTGCAGAGAACCAGTTCTGCCGCAGTTTTAGTTTTACTGCAACACCTCGTTTAGACCGAGGTGTAGCGTTATCAATCATATTTGAAACACTGTTCTCTGATTCCTCCAAGGTATTTGTGCACGGGGCTTCCCTTTCTCTCCCTGTCTCCGCCCCTCCTGTGTCACGCTGCTTGTTCTTTCCTCACAGGTCAGGAACGATGCCGGTGCTCTCCATTTTGTTTTTCCTAGATTTTGTGTTTGTGTGTGTTTTAGTGGGAAGGTATTTATCACAGAATATAAAATAGGGTCACGGTGACGTGGAGCATTCCAGTAATCCTGATGTGGTTTTGACATCATTCTTATAGTGAGTCTGTTCCCTAAACTATGCTGTATACAGTTCTGAAGTTGTGCTCAGTCCTTTCTGCTTGGTTCCTATAACAGAACAGAGGTTTAATGTTCGCCTCTTCTTTCTGTGATTTTCTGTTTGAAGACAATGAGGGTTTCTTTAAATGATGCACATCAAGAGAGAGCAATGGGGGAGGGGTCGGGAGGAACACCCATGGGGAGGGGGGGATGTTTGGGAAACCGGAAAGGGAATAACACTTTCGAAATGTATATAAGAAATATTCAAGTTAATAAAAAAAAAACAAAAACAAAAAAAATTGGTAATACGATATGTTTCATTATGAATAAGATTAATTTCATTTATGTACCTGTTTAAATGATGCAAATATCAGGAAAACTTAGAAAATGGTACTTTTTAAATGTAGTTTTTTCAGACATGGCTTTATACAGATTCGAGAATATTACGGCACTTAGCTTCTGTTATCTAGACAATAGATGTCTTATCCCTAACTGTTAATTTCATTGGTACAACAGTGTTTCAATCCAGGTAGGAGAAGAATAAAACATTCCTCCTCTCAAAAAAAAAAAAAAAGACTTCTTAAACACTAGAAGATGTTAGGGTGCTTTGTCTCCCATCCCTCAATCCCTCTTACTGCCCTAAAGAGTCTTTATCCCTTGCTTACTCTTTTTGTCCTTCCTTCCCCTTCTTCCTTCTCCCTCTCTATCCCTATCCCTCATCCACAAAGCCCACTCTGTCTAGCCCACAACTTTCCTGCATCTGCCTCCTGAATGGTGTCACAGTTATGGACCCTTATGCATGGGCTTTATAGTGCTTTCACGCTAGAATCTTTTTTAAAATATTATTTATTTTATATATGTGACTGCACTGTGGCTGTCGTCAGACACACTAGAAGAGGGAATCTGATCCCATTACAGGTGGTTGTGAGCCACCATGTGGTTCCTGAGACATGAACTCAGGACCTCTAAGAGAGCAGCCAGTGCTCTTAACTGCTGATCCATCTCTCCAGCCCCTCTTAGAACTTTTAAAAACTAAGTTAAACACAATTGATTTTCTTATATTCTAATCTCCTGTCCAATTTTAACCTCTAGGTGAAAATAGCTATATTTGCATATTTCTCTACATTATTTGTAAACATATCTTAATCTTCTTTTGGTAATATTTTATTTCGTGTGTCTGCATTTTATCAGTACATATGTCTGTGCCTCCTATTTATGCCTGGTGCTTGCTGAGGTCAGAAGAAGGCATCCAATCGCCCGAAACTACAGTTACAAGCAATTGTGAACCATGAGGTAGGGACTGCAAAACAGATTCCTGTCCTCTATAAAAGTAACTAGTGCTCTTAACGGCTGAACCATCTCCAGCTCTGGTTTTAACAATTTTTAATAAAATATTTATATTGCAAATTGAAACATATAATGTCAATAGTAGTAATAGGTTTTACTTTAAATCACTATTTGTATATTGGCTGAAAGGACACATTCACCATATTCATTAATACTAATTAAATAGTATAGTATTTACTTTTTTTTGTTGCTAGGATTGCTTTTACAACAGACCAAAATAAAATATTTTGAGGCTTTTCTGTCACTTTGGTTGAAGACCAAACTAGAATCACTTTTATTTTTTTGTTTGTTTGTTTGGTTTGTTTTGGTTTTGGTTTTGGTTTTTATAGAAGAGTTCTCAGTCTGACAGAACAGAATCAGAGTGTTTTCAAGCATCATGAGACATGTACTGTCTGCTTAACTCACAGAAACATAGGGCTTATTTTCTTTGATAGTCATGCCTAACCAGCACAAGATGTCAACCTTTAAATATTCACCTTAGTTTCATGGGGAGGAGGAGTATCTTCAAGAACCTGACTAGGATTGTCACTGCAGCTTTGTCCCTGCATAGACCCTTCAATAGACATCGCTTCTCTATTCCCCGTAGCACTGAGTTACAACCTTCATATCTTTAGCTCAGTGACAGGCCCATATCCTTTTTTATCTACTCATTCTTGCTTTGATAAAAAAGTCAAGACATAATCATGGAATTTCCCTGTTGTGGTTTGCCCTGAAGTTACTGTATTTTGATGCTAATTCCACTGCCCCAAGGACAGCTGCCTAGTCTCCTACTCAGAACTCAGGTGACTTCACCAGAAGCACCTCCCCATTGAATTTGTAAAGTACAGGTGAGGGGCTGGTACAGGATAGAAGGAGGCCTGTCATTGGAGGAGAAGGAAGGATGGGCGGGAGAGAAGTTTGAAGGAAGAGGAGACTAGAACAGAGAGAGACAGGAGAGAGGAGAGGGTGAGAAGCCATGGCAGGTGATGTTAAGATTCTGCTCTGTGTATTTACAGGTTGTTATTAATATTCCTAAGGGATGGATGGTACCAGGCTTTGTATGTTTAGGTGGGCAATTATATCTTATCAATTGGATCTAAGATTATTGTGTTGTGTGTTCTTTTATGTGATAGTTTGAGTGTAGGAAAGTGTGCGGCGGCAGGAGACACTGGGCTGCCGACAGAGTTGGGATGCGATTCCACCAAGATATCCAGCAGATATCTTGGGGCACCGCGGTGCAGACCTAGTGAGGTAAAAGACCACAATACCTTTTTTATTTATATATTTTTACAACAATATTTCCCTGTCATTAGAACTGTCTCTCAGAAGTTACAGCCTTGGTGTCAAATATGTAAAAGTTTATCCTGAGCATTTTCGTTTGTTTGTTTGTTTTCACAATTGCTTTTTGGAGACAGAGTTAACTAATTGCAGGTTCTTCCATCATCACCGAAGGTTAAAGCCTTAATTTCAATTTTTTGCTCTTGATAGTGCTTGAAATATTTCATCACATTCCATTGTCTTCTACTCCAAGAATTATCAATTCTGCCACCAATCTCTTAAACTGTAAGCCAAATATGCAGCTTATTATCTTCTTCATCCAATCCTCAATAATGAGAGTTGTATTTTCATTTCTTTTTTTTTTTTTTGATTTTTCGAGCTGGGGTTTACTTTGTTCAGATACTGGGGCCTTTGATATTCATGTCTCAGGCTTTATTGATACAAAAGACCCATTGGCATAGAAAGTGTATGTTTTGAAACCATCCAATATACCCCAGGTATTTTTCATAAAACTTTGTTTGAATGGAAGTTTGAACACTTTGAATGATAGAACTCTTTTCTGTCCAATATTTTGACTTTATTTCTATTGGAATCTTTTTCCTAAAAATAGAATTAGTGAATATGATATTGTTTCATGAAAAATTGAACTATCAACTGCCTCTGTAATCCTCTTCTGCTCAAATCCTCCTCTACTTTTCCTCTCCCCATTAAATTTCTTTTCTGTCAGAATTTACCCATTCCATTTGAAAGACAAAATATTTGACAAGGAATCAATGTTTTACAACAAAAACTGTCCATGCTGATTTTGAACTAAAGACCCGATGTAATTATATCAGAACATGAGAATAGCTTTTTTCCAGACAGAGAAAATGCTATAGACAACTCAGTCATCCCAGGACAATAAAATGCATTGAGTTTAAAAAAATATCAGAAAGAAAGCAGCTTAGTTTAATTTGACTCTAAAACTTTACATTAAATTTGAGGCTCAAAATAAAAGCATGTAGGGGAAATCACCTCCTTGAGATGTCTATGACTCTTTGTTACCTTGGGTACCTATTTAGAACATGTTTATTTGCTGTGTTTTGTTAATTGGAAGAAAGGATACCCAGATATATTGTTAGTTGCCCATAGTATCAAGCCCTTCATGATGTAAACATCTAATTCTCTATAGATACATGGTTATGAAATCAGTTGTTCTTTTTCAACCTTTGGCAGAGGTCATGAATATAGTGCTTGTATAACAAGCAGGCAGAACAGTCACACAAGTAACATAAATCTAAGAAGTTGTTTTAAAACCTTAAAAGAATAAAAGTATAATGGTCATATTGATGTATGCATAATATTTTTTCTCCTATAGGCATCTATGTATCTTATTTGAAGTCGTTCATATTTTAAATACACTGTTTCTGAGTATTGACCATAGGCAAGTTGGTACTTATATAACCTCAATAGAAATGCAATAATGTGATGAAAGGAAAATGGCAGAAATTTCAAAATTAAAAGAGAATGTAAAATGGCCAATTTCGGTAAATGGTAAAATGGCTGAGTGGATGCTTTTGCTTCCTTCTGTGGTGTTTGTTACCGGGTCCTAGTAGAAAAGGTAAAGCTTTGAAACAATTGCTTTATAAGATTTAAAAGTCTGCTTTTACTATTTTTTACAGTTAATTTCAAATAACAGAGAATATATTATTCCAGCTAACGATTAAATAAGGAGATATTAATGAGTGGGATCCTCTAATAGGAATTTATAAATGCTGTATAACATAATTCAACAGCAAAAGGAAACTATGGAAATATGGGGATAAAAGATTTGAATGTAGATTACACTACATTTCTCATTATTTTTGAGCCTTAGTTTTAGTTTGTTTAACAGAAACACAGGAAGGACAGATAAGAAGAGAGCAGAGAATGTGTTTTAATAGAAATGTGGTTTTGCTAATTCACAAAATTTGAAAACCAAACAGGAGTAACTTACTCATTGTACTATGTAAATGAATTGTAGCCCAGAAGAATAAGACAGAATGTTTGAGGTTAACTGTTTTACAGTGATTATAAATGAAATGTTACTTTCCGTCCAAAAGCATTTCCAGTATTTAGTAAGATTTTTTTTTTACACAGAAAACCTAACTTTCATAGGGTGATAAAA
Organism: Rattus rattus; assembly: GCF_011064425.1. Classification (NCBI taxonomy): domain Eukaryota; kingdom Metazoa; phylum Chordata; class Mammalia; order Rodentia; family Muridae; genus Rattus; species Rattus rattus. The sequence goes on along the minus strand of NC_046157.1, from coordinate 75,830,565 downwards.
CAGACAATTCACAGTTCTAACACTTTAAAAACCAGACATTCCTAAAATTAGTTTATAACAATGTAAGTTTTACTTGCAATAAAATTGTATTAACTTGTAATATTTTTAATTTTAATATTTTTGCTATATTCTTGTCATTTCAAAGAAGAAAATATAACCAAAAGACAAACAGCAAACTATATAACAAGCTATTTCCTGTTTCTCTAATAGCAAAATATATAATATTATATGAATGCTTTGCAATATATAGTTGTGTAGTCTGAGAGAATTGGATTGTACTTATCATTAACTTACCACAAACTGTCTTCACAAGATAGAGTGTGTTTGCCAAGATGACTGATCCATCTCCCACAGAAGTGTTTTAAGGTTCTTAGAGGCTTTTCAAAGGAGTCTTTCTTCTCACGAGTTCAGAGTCCTTTATCGATATTACCTCATTAATCTTCACAGAATCCTTAGGAAGAAGACAACAGGTATTATCACAGCTCGACACATGGTGCAACAAATAATAGAAAGGCCAACTGCTTCGTTTGGGCTCATGGTAAGAATAGTGAGGCTGAGCCCATGTAGAAGTGCAAAGAGAGCTGAGTATGTGCTCTGAGATCAGACTCCCAGTTCGACCTCACTGATGTGGGAAAGGTCATCAGCTAGGTTATTAAGGTGCATACCCATCATTAACAAACACTTGCAAGAAAAAAAAAGATTAGTCAGACATAGAATGAGAAATTAAGAAGATGTGAAAGTCATCGCTTTCCAATGTGATGCAAACCAGTGGCTGCTGCTTTCATGGAGCTAGAAAATTTGAGGGGTTCTAAACTCTCTGAGCTTGCAAAGTGGAGTCCCAGCAGTATAGTGTCATCATGGTCCGAGTGAGCCCTGTGAAATAACCATGGTATCTACAATTGATCTATAAAGTTCTACAGTGGAAAGAAATCGTGTTAGTTCCAGGTTAGTGTGAATTGGCGATGTTTATAGGTGCGTGGCCAATGAAAGTTACCGTATTATGTCAACGTTTGCACTTTTTTTGTTTGCTTAAAATTTCTCATCTCAAGGCTTCCTACAAGAGGAAATTCATTCTTCCTGACCAGACTCTTGTGGAGTAAATATGTTGGTGCATAAGGAATCTAAGTTCTGGACAATTCCATTTCTGGTACTCCTTTCTTGGATTATGGAAAGATTATCATATCAAGCCAAATGTGGGGGAAAGTGATAGCGCAAGGATTACAAGCACATGAACTTCTCGCAGTGCGGCCTAGCTCCTTTGCAGGTGCACAACCACTGTGGATCCACCTCCAGGGTAATGTCAGCCTGCAGCCTCCATGTACCAACACTCACATGTACTTACCATACCCACATACACACACATAAGCAAAAATAATAAAATAAGTATTTATTTTAAAGATGAAAGTGGAACATCTTTAATTTATTTATTTACATGTCATTTTTAGCAGTGGAATTTTGGATAACGGCAGCTAATGAAACCAAAATAACTTTCAGTTCTTTTCTCAGGCAGAGGATTAAATCACTGCTTTAAAAACAATGTACTAAAACGTGTCACCTTTAGAAATGCTTTTCGTAAGTGGAATATGGGCATCTAGAAGTAGATTTTCTGAAAATGTGATAGGAAAATGTAATTTTCATTAAGATATTTCTACATCAAAGCAAGGTGCTTGTGCTCTGATGCCAAATCATATAAAATTGATCCTTTTAGAGTACAATTTTGACTGTCACTGGTGCCTGAGTAAAAGATAGCAATTAATAAAGGAGAAAAAGTGATATAAGGACAAAAGTCTGTGCCTTTTCAAGGACTCCTGAAGACTTAGGCAACTGTGACACCAGCAGTGAGACATTCTATGTGTCCTGAAGAAGAAGGGCCGTTCATAAATAGCCCTGCTCTCCCACTGCTAACTGACGGCAACTCGACTCGTGCCTGGGAAGTCCTACCAGTAAACCGACGTCAGCAGACTCAACTCACCACTTCATCATTTGCTGAAGAGACGCTCTTCTAATGACACTGCAGATGCTCTCCACAGATCTTACAGTACTGATGAAGTCACTCAAAGGAGTTTTGACTATCAGCAAATTTCCTCGCAAATTTTATCACCGTAGAATTTTTTCTCTAATTTTGCGGTGTTTCCTAATAAGGATATAACTTCAAGTGATATACTATGCTTAAAATTAATTATTAAAATTTATTTAAATTGCTTCATTACTAAAAAAGATCTACTATACATCATTAGGTAGAATCTTCTAGTTAGTTCAGTTTACCTAGAAACATTATAAATTATGCTTATAAAAGGATGTATTTGCAAAAAAAATTATAATGGAAAAAGTTTCCATTTTCCTGCTTCAACATGAATTGGTAATTTTTGTTACGGAGTGGCTAATAAAAAGGACTTTCTGGAAACTTGTTAATTTTGATGACATTATCTGTGCTTTTGAGTCATCTTACTGTCTGGTATTAGTACAGACAAACAGCTTCATACTCCCACACTAACATGACTTTCTCCATGCTAATTGCACATGGTGTCCTACCCTTAGTCCCACTCTTCATCTTGCTCCATAGTTTTGAACCAGGAGAGGTCTGCAAAGTGGCTCAAGTCGGCATAAATGGGAGAGATGCCAAATGCCCATCTCTTTCTCTAGCCAAGGGTTGGAGTTTCTACTGTGGCTTCCATAGTAAATTTGCCCATTAATTGGCTCTATATAATGTGTTTTTAAATAGCTGTTGAAGTTTCACATGTCTATATCTGTGTTTATATCCTTCCATAAGCCTATACCCACATATTTATACCCTTCCACATGTCTATACTACATGTTTATATCCTAGAGCAACAAACATTTTCTAAAGCTGAATGTCTTATCAGCCTTGTGTTTGCCAAGCTATTTTTCTCATAAGTTGGATAAGATGATTCAGTAGGAATCAGGTAAAAGGGAGTTGACAGAGCTTGATGATTCCTAAAACTGGTATAAAAACAATATCCTCTAGAAAATTTTATCTGGTTTAATGACTTTACTCATGCTCTTCTCCTTTTTCTGTAGAGAGGAAGTATAAAATGCAACATTTCATTTTCTCTTAGCCTTCCTACATTACGATAACAAAATACTAAAGACTGAAGGAATTAAAACTAACTAGAACTTTTTCCTCATAGTTCCAGTGCATTGGTGTGAATAAAAATTGTCCCCATAGACTCACACAGAGTGGCATTCTTAGAAGGTGTGGCCTTGTTGCCCTAGATGTGGCTTTGTTGAAGGAAGTGCATCACCAGTCAGGCAGGCTTTGAGGTCTTACACGCTCACCATCTTCCCACTTTCAGTTCCAGCTTGCCAATTGTGATGTAGTCCTCTCTGCTCCTTCTCTAGCACCATGTCTACTTGTGTGTCACCCGTCAACAAGACAATGGACCAAACCTTTGAACTGTAAGTCTGCCCCAATTAAATGTTTCCCTACAGTTGTGTTCTCTTTACATTAATAAAAACGCTAAGATATCTAGATTCTAGAACTCTGAGGTGGGGAGCCAACATAATCAGTGTATTTTCTTTTTTGTTTTTTTTTTTTCTGATATGTATCTCCTACAACCTAGCTGTATTATAAAATTATAGGGAGTTTAGGGTCATAATATTCAAATGTCTGGAGGACACAATTAATTCTGTGATGGTTTTACTTCTTATGTTAGCATTAATATTATAATAATTCTACAAAGTAAGATATAAAATAAACATTTATTATGCACATGAAAGAATACCCTTGGCAGGGAATAGGGAGGCAAAGTTTAGAACAGAGGCAGAAGGAACACCCATTCAGAGCCTGCCCCACATGTGGCCCATACATATACAGCCACCCAATTAGACAAGATGGATGAAACAAAGAAGTGCGGGTTGACAGGAACCGGATGTAGATCTTTCCTGAGAGACACAGCCAGAATACAGCAAATACAGAGGCGAATGCCAGCAGCAAACCACAGAACTGAGAATGGGACCCCCGTTGAAGGAATCAGAGAAAGGACTGAAAGAGCTTGAAGGGGCTCGAGACCCCATATGAACAACAATGCCCAGCAACCAGAGCTTCCAGGGACTAAGCCACTACCTAAAGACTATACATGGACTGACCCTGGGCTCCAACCTCACAGGTAGCAATGAATATCCTAGTAAGAGCACCAGTGGAAGGGGAAGCCCTGGGTCCTGCTAAGACTGAACCCCCAGTGAATGTGATTGTTGGGGGGAGAGTGGTAATGGGGAGAGGATGGGGAGGGGAACATCAATATAGAAGGGGAGGGGGAGGGGTTAGGAGGATGGTGGTCCGAAGACCCAGGAAAGGGAATAAAAATCGAAATGTAAAGAAGAAATACTCAAGTTAATAAAGATAAAAAAATGATCACTCCTCTATAAACCTTTCCTGCTTTCTCCTTCTTCCATATTTCCCTCTTCCATAGTTTTCTTTATGTCTTCTGCTCTTTGTTTCTTTCTCTTTCTTCCACGTTTCAGAGTATACTAGAAACACCTTCTTTTCTGGGTCTTGATTATTTCACCTGACATAATTATCCATGTTCCATCAATGTTTTTATATGTGCTCTTCACCCATTGCTGGATGAATTTTCTCTTGCAATGGTGTGAGATATACCACTTTGTGTGATAAACATGTCTAAGTGTGAAATCCAAAAGATTCTTGGGGCATACATCCCAGCTCCATTATCATACCAATCTTTACTAATTTAAGATAGATAAATTTTCTAAGATAGATCTCAGAGATCTCAGATCCATAGTTTGGAGCTGAGAAGACATTTATTTAGAAATATATATATATATATATATATATGCAGAGAGAGAGAGAGAGAGAGAGAGAGAGAGAGAGAGAGAGAGAGAGAGAGTGAATTAATAAAGCATCCTCCGGTGCTTTTATTAATTTACTATAAAGTCCCATTCCCTTTTTTATAGAAATGTTTATAGAAGTATTGTTCATAATAATTTAAAATGGAAATAGCCAAAATGTCCTTGAAATATATAAGAAAAGCACATAGGACATGTTATAATAAAAGTACTATTCATACATGATAATGAATGGAAGTATTGTCACACATTTCAGTATGAATGAACAGTGAAAACATCATACCAGTGCAAAAAATCTAAAGATAGAAAAGATCTTCTATTCTTTAACTCTACTGTATGAAGTGCTCAGAACAGGCAAGTTTGTACAGGAAGTAGGCTAGTGGTTTCCAGGGATCAGGGAAGAGGAGAAACAGGAGTAATTGCTACTAAGCATGATGTTTCTTTACGAAATGAAGAAAATGTTCTATAATTAGATACTCATGTAGCTGCACATCTTGAAACTGAACATTATTCAAAGAAAACTCTTGTGTGCTGTTTAAATTACGTTGCAACAAGGCTATTACTTCCTAAAAGAGAATAGAGAGCTAAGAATTGATAAACTGAATCCTTTGCCATTGACAATGGCTTCTTTTGTTTTGTTTTTCTTATTATGAAGTTTCATTTATAGTTCAAACTAACTTCCTAACGGAATTAGCTTGAACCGGTCATATATAATGTATATTGAGCATGCTGAGATCACAGGGCCCTCACAGAAAGCATAAACATCCTACAGGTAGCTTTCAATATCAATTCGTATGATTATTTGTTTTGTTTTGTTTTTGTTTTTGTTTTTTGTTTTTTTTTTGTTTTTTTTTGGTTCTTTTGTTTGGAGCTGGGGACCGAACCCAGGGCCTTGTGCTTGCTAGGCAAGTGCTCTACCACTGAGCTAAATCCCAACCCCTAATTCGTATGATTATTAAGTTTTAAACAAAGTAAAGATTTTTTTCAACCTCAGATATGATAGAAACATATGACCCATTCTACAATTTGACACAAGGAAGTCGTATCTATTAGGCCATTCTCCTGATTATATATGGCATTTACACAAAAAATGTTAACACACACACAATAAAAATAAATACATATATATCAAAGTCTTGCATCAAATTTATCAAATCCTTTGACTACTACAGAAGCTTCTCAGTCTCCTACATGATAATTACCAATAAGCCCATTCAGAATCTCTGAGTGCTACAAAGAACGGAGGAAATATGTAGCTAGCTGACACTATGATTCTCACCAAGAACCCAGAACTCGCTATATTTTGGACTCATTATACCCTAAAGTGTTAACCCATTCCAATGTCCACACTAATGGGGATAACATTAGTAATGGAAATTCATAAAATATCCAAGAAAATTAAAATTAAAAAAAAACTCCAGTCTTATCTAGCCATCTAATCCTCCATAACCCTCCATAGTTTCAAAGTACATTATTAGGTTCCAGACATAGAATAGACATCACTTGTCACAAACAAAAAAAGTATAAAGGAGGAAAGAGTGAAGATAGGACCTACATTAATCCAAAACAGAAAAGCAATCCCTTCAATTTTGATCTCAAAGGAAATCTGTTTGGTTTGCTTTTCTGCCCTTCTGATCCCCTAAGTTCCTACCATTACTCCACCATCTTTAAAATTCTATGCCACTGTTCTCCATGAGGATATTGCTTTTGACACTGTGGATGGAAGTGCCTTGTCCCCTGGGTGGGTGGCAAGCTTGCTCTGTGACCCTGTGTCAGCACTGCTGTCTTTCTTTAACTTTTCTTGAAGGTTAAAGCGTGCTTCTGATACTTACAGCTCCCTTTCTCCTTTCCCTTCTCACGGTCTCTGATGTCAATAGCATTCTTTCATTCATTCCCCTCTCTACTCCTGTCTATCTTACACCGAATTGGCAGTGTTCCTGTTCAGTAATGGTTTCTTTGCTCCTTGCTGGTGGGTGCTCAGGTGTAACTCTAACAATGACATTTGCAACCCACGGGTCTACTAATCTCCTTTGCGTTTGGTTGTTTATTCAGTTCTTCCATTTCTTCTCAGGATAGTCCTACTCATCTTTTTAAACAGATTTTCATATAACATATTTTGATCATCTTTTCAAAGATAAGAACGGTTATAATTACTTGAATTTCTACTTTCTGTTTCCTTTGTGCATAACAGGCCATTATGTTTGTCTCTGACTCTCTCCTTTCTTTCTCATTTTTCAGTACTAGGGGCTGAGCCCAGAGCATGTTTAAGTACAGCTTCTAGCACTAAGCTGTATCTCCATAGTCATAAGGTCTTCAACTTATCCTTTCCCCTCCACTGTTCTGAGAGGAGCAGGAGGGGCCACGCTGCTCATCCCACGTTGCGGAGCGGTCTCCTCATATACGTTACCGATTTCAGCACGGAAACCTTTCACCTTCCAGGAAGCAGGAAAACAAAACTTGGTTCACCTAAGTTCACTGCACATTTAAAACAAGGATTCTTTCCTCTTTTCCTGCTCCTCACTACGTTTCTTTCTTCTTGCCGTAGACATTTCCAGGATGGTTTGATAGCGTGACCACTTCCACCCACACTCTGTCCGTGCTTATTTATCTGTTTGTGCTCACTAGCACGATGGAAGTGTTATTTTTGCCACTTTCTTTCAGAGCTCACCAGAAACATCTATTTTGTCCATATTTCCGACTCACTTCTGAAATCTCTATTTATAGCCCAGATCCAAAGCCATTTCCACACTATCATTAATAATCATTCTCATGGCCCCAAATGTGGATAACTCTGGGCCCTGCCTCCTTCCTCAACTTACTGTAATTCAAAGATTTAAAAAAAAAAACTATAAAAAATTATTTATTTAACAAACTATTTCTGTATCTGTGGTCTTGATTTGTATTAAGGCATGCTTTAAGCTTTGATGTATTCTGCATAAGAACCTAATACAGCATTTGAAAAGAAACTATTTTCCTATAACTCCTGCAATATATTTCCCTTTCCCTTATCACTAATATTATGCGAAGATCAATGGCAAGTGAAGGAAGAGAGGAAATAGGAAGGGGTACCTGCTTTTATTTATTTCTTGAAACCATTACATCACATTTCTTTAACATTATTTCCATGCTAGTAACCTCTTCAGTGAATAGTCTGGAGTTTTTGTTTGTCAATGTTTTGTTTTAAATGTGTATTTAATTTACTTCACCTCCCACCCCATGTCATTTCTCTTCAGGCCTGGGGAAATTGAACCTCTGTTCTTTTGTTTGTTGTATCTTGTGTGACAGGTCCTATGCTGATAAACACAGTCTTCTCCAACATCTACATTTCTTACCCTTTTCAAATACGACATAAATAGTCGCTTCTTTACTGGTTATAAAGTATTATAAGAATGAATTGACAGCGTTTTTTGTTGTGGTCAGTGAATTCTTCATAGATGTCACAATATGAAATTTAAACATTACAATTGTCAAGTATATTAATGTTCATGTCACCTGTTTAAGGGGGATTTCAAGGGTCTTTACAATCATCATCATCAACAGAGTAACAGTCTGCAGGCAAGAAGAAGGCAGTCCAGTTCATCATGACTAAGTAGCCAGTGCAGGCTCAAACTTAAGGAGTCTAACCTCGAGTAGTGTTTTTTTTTTTAATTTAATTTAATTGTTTTACTTATTCACTTTACATCCTGATCACTGCCCACCTCCTGGTCATTCTCTCCCACAATCCTTCCCCATTTCTCCTCTCCATCTCCTCTGAGCCGGTGGCGGCCCCCTGGGTCCCTACCTTGGCAATTCAAGCTTCTGCAAGTCTAGGGGCTTCCTCTCTCACTGAAGCCAAACAAGGAAGCCCAGTAGACAAACATATCCTACACATAGGCAACAGCTTTTGAGATAGCCCCTACTCCTGTTGTTTGGGATCCACAGCAAAATCAAGCTGCACATCTGATACATATAAACGAGGAGGCCTAGGTCTAGCCCATACATATTCTTTGGTTGGTGGTTAAAATTGGATTTTGTTTTATTTATATTGCAAATGTTATTCCCTTTCCCGGTTTTCTGTCCATAAGTCCCCTCTCCCCTCCTCCTCCCCTTCTTCTATAAGTGTGTTTTCCTCCCCATCCACTCCCCCAACATTTCCCTACACAGGGGGTCCAACCTTGGCAGGACCAAGGGCTTCTCCTTTTTGGTGCCCGATAAGGCCATCCTCTGCTACATATGCAGTTGGTTTCCAGGGTCAGTCCATGGTCAGTCTTTGGGTAATGGTTTAGTCCCTGGGAGCTCTGGTTGTTGGCATTGTTATTCTTATGGGGTTGCAAGCTCCTTCAGCTCTTCCAATCCTTTCTCTAATTCCTCCAACAGGGATCCTGTTCTCAGTTCAATGGTTTGCTGCTAGCATTCGCCTCTGTATTTGACATACTCTGGCTGTGTCTCTCAGGAGACATTTGTATCTGGTTCCTGTCAGCATGCACTTCTTAGCTTCATCAATCTTATCTAGTTTTGGTGGCTGTATACACATGGGCCACATGTGGGGCAGGCTCTGCATGGCCATTCTTTCAGTCTCTGCTCCAAACTTTGCCTTCATATCCCCTCCTATGAATAATTTTGTTCCCCCTTTTAAGAAGGACTGAAGCATCTACACTTTGGTCATCCTTCTTCTTGAGATTCATGTGGTCTGTGGAATTTATCTTGGGTAATTCAAGCTTTTGTGCTAATATCCACTTATCAGTGAATGCATACCATGTGTGTTTTTCTGTGATTGGGTTACCTCACTCAGGATGATATTTTCTAGTTCAATATCTCCCACACTTGAGATTCTCTCTTCTATTTCTTGTATTCTGTTGGTGATGCTTGGATCTGTGACTCCTACTCTCTTTCCTAGGTTTTCCATCTCCAGGGCTGTCTACCTTTGTGTTTTCTTTAATATTTCTATTTCCGTTTTTAGATCCAGGATAGTTTTGTTAAATTCTTTCACATCTCTGATTGTGTTTTTCTGTATTTCTTTAAGGGATTTATGTGTTTCCTCTTAAACAGCTTCTACTTGTTTCCCTATGTTCTCCTGCATTCCTTTAAGGGGGCTATTTATGTCCTTCTTAAAGTCCTCTAACATCTTCATGAGATGAGAGTTTAGATCTGAGTCCTGCTTTATAGGTGTGTTGCGGTAACCAAGCTTTCTGTGGTGGGAGAACTACGTTCTGATGTTGCCAAGTAGTATTGGTTTCCATTGCTTGTGTTCTTGCACTTTCCTCTTCCATCTTCTTATTTGTGGCATTAACTGGCCTGGCAATCTGTGACTAGAGCCTGTCCCTCCTGTGATCCTGTGATTCTGGATGTGTCAGAATCCCTGGGGGATTGAGCGGCTACTGGTTTCTAAACTCAATGGGTTGGGATCCAGAGCAGAAGCTCTGCTCCTAGCACAGAGGCAAACCAGAAGGACTGCTTGTCTCTGGCTAGACAGGATATCAGCCTCCCAGGATCTAGGGTCCGGGCTCCACCAGGTATTGGGGCAGTGTTTGGGGTCTCACCTGTGATCCTAGATTTATCAGAATGCCTAGGGAGTCCAGCTACAACTGGAATGTGGGCTGCATTTGCTGGGATGTAGAGCAGAGGCTCAGCTCCCAGCACAGGTGCAAACAAGAAGTGTTTAGTTTTCTTTTTTAATTGATTATTCATTTGCATCCCAAATGCTGCCCCCTTCCAGTCCTGCCCCCTGCACATTCTCTCTGCCTGGGGCATAAAGTCACTGCAGGATTAGGCTTATCCTCTCCCACTTAGGCCAGGCACAGCAGCCTAAGTGCAGTGCATCATATGTGCAGGGGGTATCATATCAGCCTGTGCAGACTCTCTGCTTGATGGCTCAGTCTCTGGGAACTTCCGGGGGTCCAGGGTAGTCGACATTCTTGACCTTCCTATGAAATTTCTATCTCCTTGAGGGCCTTCATTCTTTCCCCTAACTCTTTCAAGGGGTCTCTGTCCTCCATCCAATATTTTTCTGTAGATATCTACATCCGTCTTAGTTAGCCACTGGGTAGAGCCTCTTTGAGTGTAGCCCAGTGTTGTGTTTCTGCAAGCACAACATAGCATCATAAATAGAATGAGGGATTGGATCTCAAAATTGGCTGGGAGCTCGTCAGCCATTCCTTGACTCTCTACTCCATCTTAACCCCTGCATTTCCTTTAGACAGGAACAAAAGATTTGTAGGAGGGTTGGTGTCTCCATCCCTCCACTGAGGGTCCTGTCTGGCTACTGGAGGTGGTCTCTTAAGGTTCCATGTATTATAGGCATGTTTAAACACAACCCAATTAGGTGAAAACTTTCCTGTTGATAATTAACTCAATCCTATGCACACAATAACGGTTAAGTCATGAGTACATCGAAACTCTTCATAATGTACATGTGACATTAAGATGCCTTCTTAAATTGATAAAGAAAAAGAGGTTTATGATAAGATTATAGGGGATGATCCAGTATGGTCTCTCACCACACAGATAGCATCAAAGTCACCAGGCTATTAACTACTTCCTCTCCAGGCTTCTAAGGACATAACAGGCCATGCATCCCTTCCTCAGAAGGCACAGCTCTGTGCATCTAACATTCCAGGTTCCCTTTAGTGATGGATGATCTGTGAACAGAGACATCCATACCTCCTACTGGGAATGGCACAAATTATATTTGATAAATACTTCATTTAGTGGACTGATCACAACATGATAAAATTGAATGTTGCATCTAATTCTATGATAGGAGAGTACTAGGAACGTATTCTTTTTTAGAAATTAACCTCTCATTTTAGCAAATTAACTCTGGCTAGGCCTTTAATAGTGTTAAATTGCAGCCAGTCTACTTTTATCCTTTAAAGGAGCAATTTACTTTAAATGATCAAAATTTACTTTCAAACTCTAATACTATTCTTGACTCAAACCAATCCTGGTATTGCCCAGTGAAGGATCTGTATCTTCGGTATTTTCTTTAGAAAAATAGAAGTGTCTTCTTTAAAGATGCCTTGTGACCCTCTTTCAGGAAAAAGAGATGGTATATATTTTAGACTTGAAAATAATTTTAAAGTTCTAAAATGTATTCAAAGAAAGAAAAAAATTGTTGATTATTGTGTTCATGTCTTCATATGTTATCTTACTTAAGATTATACAGAAGGATCATTCTTTTTGATGATTGTTTCCCTAATTTACGTTAATTTCTGAAAGCTTTGTAGTCTCTTACTGTTAGCCGTAATCAGAGTTAGGTATGAAAGACTAGGAGAACAGAGCAGAAGCCCAGCAGAGGACGAACGCGGCATGGATGATTGGGCAGAGCTCTCAGCAGCAGATATGTCTTCAGATGGCTAAGATCAGCACAGTTCCCACCCAGTTTTGGTGATCCTCATGCTTAGACCAGACTCTGTCATGTTTGTTATCTCCAATTAGGTTTACCCAGACTTATGGCTCCGATGCAAGAAAACTGAAAAGAAGAACAATGAACACTCAGAATACCTATCAGTCAAATGCTAGTGTCGAAGAGCATGGACAACCTAGGTTTGCGTGAGCAGGTTTCTTTAGCGTGTAGTTTTTCTAGCAAATCTTGAGGAGGAGGAAAGAGGTTTCTTAGAACTAACAAAATGGCTTAAATAAAAAAAAGTGATATAATTTTCGTCTTATTTTAATCCAAAAAATCGTTTATAAATGAAACTCTAGGCAGAATAAAATTGGAATCTGTGATTGATGGGTATACGCAGCCTGGAATCATAAGAGGATCTGAAAAGTCAAGAATAGAGTTCCAATGGCTGGCTATCCTTCCATGTCAAACCACCGAAGAAGAAGAAAAGAGACAAAGAGAAGTCTGAAGTGAATAACTAGATAATAAGGAAAACTATTATTATAAGTTTAATTTAACTAAACTAACAAGGAAAGTCAGCATAGGAGGGATTTAAAGAGAAGGTGGTTAATATTGAAATTTAGTGAAAACCTCTGAAGGAGAAAGACACTCAGATTTGGTGATTTCAATACATAAGAAAAAAATGTGTGATGAGAAGGAAGTCATATAGCAACAGTGTTAGACATTAGGAGAGTAGAGAAAATAAATTTTCATTCTTGTGTGGAAGAATATAAAAGTACGACTGTTTCCTGAAAGAGAATCACAAGGCAGACATTATGCTGTGTCTTTTCTCTTTCAGCATAATTACAAATTGAGTAAACCAGAAAGCATCTTGTGACTTACAGCTCTGTCAGCAAGTAGTTGCAACTGGCAAACAAGATTTTGGAATTTTGATATCAGGTAAGGTAAGAAAAGGAGTTGTTTATACTAAGATTTATAAATGAGTGTCACGGAAGAGGACGGAAGGCAAGAAGACTGGATAGGGAAGGAGAAGAAAGGAAGGGAGAGAATGGGAGAGGAGAGCGGGGGGAGGGGGGAGAAAAAAGAGGAGAGCTGGGACAGATGTGGAGGGGAAGAAAAAGGATGGCAGAGAGGGGAATGATGGGGAATAGAGAGAAGAGGAGAGAAGTGGTGAGACAGGAAAGAAGGGCATAAGAAAGGGAGAAAAATAGAAAATCACGTGTTTTATGTTCATGACTAAACAAAGTTAATCTGAGATTAAAAGGACAGAGAACTTTCAGAGGTTTACACCTACATATGACAATTTTTCTTGCTCCCTTACAAATTAAGAAGTTGGAGAGTTTGGGGACTGGAGGAACTTTGTACAGAATGGCTTTTCTTTTCTATATAGTGTAAAGAATGAAGTTTTATTCGAATGAAGTAGATATAGATTTATTAGAAAGCCAAATGAAATAAACCATGAAAGATCATATGAGAACAAACCGAAAGCAAATAGCTAGTACCAAGTTAAAGCAAATGGCTCTTCTGGTCTGACACTCTATCTAGTGTTATAAATCACACAATTTTACTAGTGTTGCTGGGACAATTAGCAACATTCCCTTGACCATTTATCTTGTTATTGTTAAACTAATAATAGACCTCCCAATTTTACAACAAAAGTACTTTGGCCCAAAGGTATATTGTGTGCCATAAGGTGATTTATCAGTGTAGAAATGTAATTCTATTCACATCAAATAATAGTCTGTATTTAAATGCTTTAAGACCAATTTTTAGATCATGTAAGGCAGAGTTCATATTTTGCATCTACAACCAAAATAGGAATAATCCAAACTGCTCAGCTTTGAAATGACTTTAAGTCAGTTTCTTTTGACAGTTGGAATAAAACTGATGCACAATACCGTACATAGAATTGGATTTGTATGGAAAGAGAGCACTTCCTGGTTTCAGCCTTATGACCAGTGAGTCTTTGCCCTGTATTTCAGGATTCTCTGACAAACACTCCAAGATTATCATCTTTCACACAATGAGTTTCACCACAACACACAGACTTGCAATGTGTATTTTAATGTCTTTTCATCAAATCAGAATTATGCACTGCCCGGTTAAAAATCACTGTACACATGACAGTTGTTTCTTGTAACTATGGAAATGAGCCTACCCTCTCATGAGCGATGCAAACGTAGGTCTATTAATAGGTCCATTGTTTGCAGGATGTGTGTTTTATATTACTTTTCCCAGATCCACATGTGCATGCTCTGAACAGCTTCTATCTTCTCTGCTTACCTGAGGTCTACAGGACAATTTTACAGAAGGTTTAGATTAAGAGTAGCATCCATTACCATGAACCAGAATTACTTCTTAATTTAAAGCTAACTGGTCCTTATCTGGACCTATGACCTTGGCTGCACTGCATCTGTCTTTAACCAACTGCACGTACTGCTTCGGGCTATAATTATTCACAATTTTCTTGCAGATAGTTCCTCAATCTAAATTTAAATGTTATAATAAGGTTAGTTTAGTGATTTTTTTTATGTTCTCTTTCAATCCCCTAACCCCCAGGGTAGTTATGATTATGCAGTCTCCATCTAAAACCAAATCTTTATGGAAAACAGCCAAATTCTAGGATAAGACAAGAAAATAATACACATTTATCCATCAGTCACTTACCTGATAAGTCCTTTTTGGAAGCCACATTTGAGTTTTCAGGGAAGTAGAAAAAATTTAAACCCTAATATGCAAGCCACACAAATGATATGCTAATTAATGTCAAAGCTTTTGCATTATTACATGATATCCTCCCCATATATATGTTAATTATAATAAAAATCCTTTTATTTGTTAAGTGATATTCTCCATACATACATGGAGATAGGTAGGTGCGTGTGAGTGTGTATGAAGAACTCATGTGATTGGGTTTCGTCAAAGGCTCAGCAGTTGTCAAACTGGATGACTTGGATTTGATTCCTGTATTTCACATAATGGAAAAAGAGCCTTCCCTCATGTACAAGTCATCATCTGATATCTAGATACACAGTGTAGAACCAAACACCTATCTGTTTGAGTGGTGTGCATTAATTAAATTGTTTTACAAGCACTTTAAATATTGAGGCTTCTGCTTGTGAAAATATGGCATAACTTTTATGTGCTTTTTTTTTGTTATGAACTTTAGTACTAGGGTCAAATGAGCAGAATTAAACACAGTGTAAATCAAATATCATCAGGACAGTTAATACACATAACCACCTTACATTCAATATTTTTAAAGAAAAACATAATGAAGACCTAATATTTGCTATAGTTTCCTTGATGGCTGTGAACATTTTTAATAGATAGATTGAATAGCAATAACCAGAAATTTTTCATAAGAAACTTCATGGAAATCTAAATGAAGGCTTAAGGATGAAGGATGAACTGGCTGTATTACCCACCCCAAAATAAATAAATCTCCTGATGTGATTTTCTAAAGCTGATGAGAATCCACTGCATTAAAATAAGTTAAAATTTGATACAGAAATTACAGAGCTAGTGAGATGCAAAAGAAAGCTATAGGCATATTCTTATAGTCTATATTATTAGACTAATGGAGAAGTCAAAGGCAAAAAGGGAAAATAAAATAGAGTGACATAGTTTCTTCTGGTTGGTAAGAGAGTTATACAAATAACAGGTGCATATCCACTCATTTTTGATGCCCCAATTGGAATCAATTATTAAGTAATACTGTATTTATCAAAGTTAAGATAGAAAACAAAGCCTCCAAATTCATCCAAAATTTCCTAAAACCTTCTTTTAGATAAATATAGATTTCATCCTTCAAATGAAATCAAGTTAGGTATTCAGATGATATTCAGGATAATGCTAACAACTTAAAGTAGTGTGCCAAGAAATATGTGTGAAAGAGGGCTGAGATGTTCTGATAAAATATTACTATAACTTTACATCTGTTCATGAGGTTTTTGAATTATTTAACTTTCTAAGTATCTACGATAATAACAGTATATTAAGTATACTGCAAATGTAAATTCACATGGGTCAAAACTGGCAACTAACCAGGGATGCTGATGTTACTTGTTCTTGACTTGATTGGAGACAGATAATTTGAATAAGGATGCAGGCATTGTCTGGATCATTGAGAGCCCAGATAGAGCTGTTACTAAGGTAAAAGGGAATCAAGAAGGACTACAGAATAGAGAGTGTTTATGTCTGAACATTTTGACCTTGATATACGAGAGAGATTTAAAGGTGAAGTGCAGCAGGCAATCCTACTTAGAAATCAGAGACTCAGAAATACATGTGGTATAGAGATACAGATTTGGAAGCTGTCTATGCAGAGCGGGGTTCCAGGAATGGATACAGAGTGAGGAATGAAAACAAAGACAAGAAGAGCAGTTTTAGTAACATATAGAGAATGAAACTTTTCCTTTTTCCAGGAATACCAAAGGATAAATCAAACAAAAAATTCCATAATATGCTCTGTCTTAGTCAGGGTTTCTATTTTTGTACAAAACATCATGACTAAGAAGCAAATTAGGGAGGAAAGGGTTTATTCAGCTTACACTTTCCACATTGCTGTTCATCACCAAAAGAAGTCAGGACTGGATCTCAAGCAGGTCAGGAAGCAGGAGCTGATGCAGAGGCATTAACATAAGAGATGTTACTTACTGGCTTGCTTCCCCAGGCTTTCTCAGCTTGCTCTCCTATAGAACCCAAGACCACCAGCCCGGGGATGGCTTCACACACTGGATCACTTGAACATGCCTTACAGCTGGATCTCACAGAGGGATTTCCTCAGCTGAGGCTCCCTTCTTTGTGATAACTCCAGCTTGTGTCAAGTTGACACCCAAATCCTGCC
Organism: Rattus rattus; assembly: GCF_011064425.1. Lineage (NCBI taxonomy): Eukaryota > Metazoa > Chordata > Mammalia > Rodentia > Muridae > Rattus > Rattus rattus. Next base: position 75,813,568 of record NC_046157.1, on the reverse strand, counting down.
AGTACATGCTCATTTTTATCCACATTTATATTACTAGCTTTATATTCATCACACATATCAATAAAATTCTACACCCTAGGTACATTGGTACACCCATATGTTCATCTTTCTGTTGTCTTCACCTACGGGTGGCATGGTTGCATTTATGCCTGCTGGCCTGCTTGCCCGCCGGCCCGCTCCCCCGCTTGCCTGTTGGGAGCGATGCCCTGGAAGCCCTCCATTGTTGATGTTAAAATTAAGTATGACTGGGTTCATGGAAAATCCCCAGCCAGCTGCAGAAGACTAATACAAATCTGGTGGTCAAGAAAGATAATAATATGATAAAGACATCCTGCTGACTAATAGATATGACAAACCTGTGACCTTTCTGACAAGCTATCAACATCAGCCTACTCCCTAACCACACGAATACTGTGTCCTTGGCCTGCATAAATGTTTCTTACTTCCGTCCTCCCTCTGTAACCCATGTTATGGTATAAATTCAGCCTTTGGGGGAAAATAAAGTTGTCACCTTGATCAGACAAGGTCTTGGCGTCCTTCTTCGCGTCCCTTGTCCTGCTTGCCTGCCCGCCTGCCTGCCTGCCCACCTGCCCGCCTGCTTGCCTGCCCGCCTGCCTGCCTGCCCGCCTGCCTGCCTGCCCGCCTGCCCGCCTGCTCGCCTGCCCGCCTGCTCGCCTCGCCGTTGTGAAGGGAGCATGTATATCATATTGTGTTCTAGCAAAGAATCGCCTGGATTGATATGTCTGGTTCATAAGTTTAACTCATCATGGACAAACATCTCAGGGATTTAAGCTTTAGATTCTGCATTTGAAGGCAAACATCATAGGGGTTTTGTGCTGTTGCTACCAAGGTGAAATAAGTAGATCCTAAAGAGCCTAAGTGATTGAAACCCGATCTCTCATTATCCAACAGCCATTTTATCACTGTACCTAAACTAGTGACTTCACAGAATAACCATGTACTGGTTTTTAGTCATTAAATATACTAGTATTGATATTTAGTAAGTATCCTCAATGTTCCCTAAAACACGAATATACCATTTATATGACACGAGGCTTAAACTCTGTGTTAGAAATCATTTGTAGGGATTATTATTTTATAATAAATAAGATCAATATAATATGATAGAGCCGTCTTTGCTTATCTGTAGTCATTTTGAGTGTATTAAGATAGGAGGTTGAAAACCTGAAACACAATAGAGTGTCTCCATGAGAATAAAGGGAATTGGAAGAATCTAGATGAGGCCGGGCAACAAGAAGACAGGTTTTGGCACAAAACTGTAGTGTTGAGTCAGACATGGAGTGGGGAGGAGGTCATGAAGGAAATCCCATGAGTAAAAGACAAGCATTACAAAGTAAAAGAGGGTTTTCTCAGGTTGCATTACTTCTCTTTAGGAGAGGCAATGGACTGAATCAATCTTCTAAGAATGAAAATATGCATGTACTAAAAACAGCAACCACGCATACAAGACGTGATAGTCAGCTTCTATTTCATAATTTTGGAAAACATTTTAAATATATCGAAATTATTTTCTAACTACCAATTACAAAATAAAAGACCCCTTTTTTTCCCTGTAAACTACACAGGCATTTTCATGTCAGCAGGAACCTTTTGAAGGGAACAAACCTTTGTAATTCATAGGTGCCTGTTTTTAGTCCTCACTTTAGCATGGTTATCAGAAATATTTCTAATTCTGTATTAAGTACAAAATTATTATATAATCAGTTTGTTACCTGGAGGATGGATTATGACTTTACGGTTTTTGGAGTTTTAAATTCAAGCTTCAAATGAAACGCCTGCTTAGCTACAAAACCCACTTAGCTGCATTTGTTGTTTACTGTTTTAGAATATTACAAATTCTACAGAGCTTTAAAACTTCTGTGGTATGTGTCACCTTGTCAGAGACCTAGGATGTTGAAACTGGAGGGTAGGAAAGAATAAAAGTGTGAATAATCCCAGGAGACATTCAAGAGCAATGCAACACAAATAAGGTTAGCAGTGAGTTTCCAAACGACAAATAGGACTCAATTTAGGGTGGGACATTGGCTATTGGATTATGATGAAAACATGGACACATTTTCCATTTAATGAAGATACATGTAAATTATTGTTTCTTTCTTAAAATTTATGTTATGTTTTTCCTTCCTGCATTCATATTTATAAAGAGTTGTGTGCTTGGCAACAACATAGGCCGGATGAGGACTCGGGACCTTGTGAAACAGGAGTTACAAACAGCTATGAACCACCCCGTGAGTGGGTAGAAATTAAATCTGAGTCCTCTGCAGATCAGCAAGTGCTTTTAGCTCTTGAGCCATCTCTCAGATCCCCCATTTATCTTTCTGATCCTTCAGCTTAATGATACTAATTGAAGCACTTGAATGTATTAATATAGTCAAATATACATATCATTAGAATCTCTAATATTGATAGAATCATACTATCAAAACATGTGCTTGTGTGTGTATGTATGCATGTGAGTTCATGGGTGGGTGTGTGTGTACAAGGTCATGCGTGTGCTTAGAGGCTGGAATTCAATCTGCCTTGTGGTCACTGAGGAAATGCTCGTGGTTATTTTCTAGATAGAACCTCTTGCTGGGACACAAGGCTCACTGTTTAGCGAAGGTGACTGGTCAGGGACCTTGCTGTTTCTTCTTACCAAGCATTAGATTTACAAAAGCATTGAGCTTCTGAGCTTTCCTTTTCTCCATGCGTGCTGCTGAAGGAGCTTGGGTCCTGAAGCATGCATGTCCAGCCAACCTTGTTTTCCTCTCGGTCTCTATCCTGCTTGTTTTCTAAGAGTTCATTCTTTCATTTTTATTTTTTGTTATCTATAATGAGAACTAACAGAATTCCTAATCTCCATGTCAGATACTTGCATTTAGTCTGTGTCTTCTCAATGGTGTATGCATTAAGATTCAGCATTCCCACAAATGAATTCCTAATCTCCATGTCAGATATTTGCATTTAGTCTGTGGCTTCTCAATGGTGTATGCATTAAGACTCGGCATTCCCACAAATGGACTCTTCCCTCTTTCTGTTATCTGTTTGCTGGTTGGTTTTTATTCTTTAATCCTTTTTTAAAATCCACTTTTTAATACTCCTCCAGGTCTGACCCCTTAACCACTCCTACTCCCATATCTCCCTCACCCCTTTCTACAAGAGAATATTCCCACCCCCACCACACCCCACCCCACCAGACCTCCCCACTCCTTAGGGCCTCAAGTCTCTCAGGGGTTAGATGCATTGTTTCTCACTGAGGCCAGACCAGGCAGTCTTCTGTTGTATGTGTTGGGGTCCTCATATCAGCTGGTGTATGCTGCCTGGCTGGGGGTGCAGTGTCTGAGAGATCTCAGGGGTCTAGGTCAGTTGGGACTGCTTGTCTTCCCCTGGGGCCGCCCTCCTCCTCAGCTTCTTCCAGCTTTTCCCCTACTCAACCACAGGAGTCCCTGGCTTCTGTCCATTGTTTGGGTGCTAGTATCTGCACTCTTTTAGCTGCTTTTGGGCCTCTCAGAGAGCAGCCATGGTAGGCTCTTGTCTGCAAGCATGCCATAGCTTCAGTAACAGTGTCAGGCCCCAGAGGCCTTTATTTTTTGAACCGGATCTCAATTTGGGCCTGTCACTGGACCTCCTCCTCTCATGCTCTTCTCCATTTTTGTCCTTGCAATTCTTTCAGACAGGAACAATTCTGGGTCAGAGATTTTTGACTGTGGATTGGCAATCCTATTTCTTCACTTGATGTCCTGTCCCTACCTGGAGTTGGACTTTACAAGTTCCCTCTTCCAACCATAGAGCACTCCATCTAAGGTCCCCTCTCTTTGAGTCCTGAGAGTCTCTAACATCCCAGGTCTCCAGTATATTCTAGAGGGTCCCCCACATTTTACCTCCCGAAGTTGCCTGTTTCCATCTTTCTGCTGGCCCTCAGGGCTTCCGTCCTGTTCCCGTATCAACACTCCCAATGCCTGACCATGTTTTCTCCCTTCCCTCCCTGTTCCCTCTCCCATCCAGGTTCCTCCCTCTCTCTGGTCCCTGTGATTTCTTTCTTCTCACTCCAAAGTGGGCTTAAGGCAATCTTGCTTGTGCCCTTTGGCTTACACTTCTTGAGTTCTGAAGATACATTTAATGGTTCTGCACCTAAGATTGTCAAGTTTCCCAATATTTTGTATGGATCTCCATTATTTTTGCAAGGGAAGCAGTCAAAGACTTTGACATGAGCTAGGTACTACAGACTCAACACACACATCAGGGATTTATAATTCAGTTATACAGTTAAATTGTGTCCATTTGACCTTAAAGAATAGAAGTAATATACCACCTGGACTATGCCTGTTATTGGAATAGAGAAGAAATGGCTAAAGATAATGCAAATACAAGCCTGGTCCACAAGTGGTTTTAGTATTCAACAGTTTGCCCTGTCCTCTCCCCATGAAAGAGTAAAAGGATGTTTCTATAAATTTCCGATTTCCAAAATTAGCCCTTCCTTTTGGTTGATTTAATTTTTCCTCTTCTCCTTTGGCATCTTCTTTACTAAATCCTGCTTTATCCTCAGATGCTTGTTTGGAATCCATACATCGGCACTGGGCTCTAAATGATTTACTTATACAGGGCTGAAGGAAATCTTGCTAACTTAACGTAGTTCTACGTGGTGGCACAGACAGGTCAGGTTTTATATGACCACAGCTGTGAGCAAGTTTATTTAATTGCAAATTTCACCCTGTAATTTTACATACCAGTGGCATTTCCCAATTTTTACCCTCTGTTCTAGTTAGGTATGTGCTTCATTCTTCAATACTTTAATACAGTGGCCTAGTTGTCCTCAGAGTCTTTGATGTCATAATCTCCATTATAGAAGTAATATTGTGCTATGCATTTATATTTTTATTTTATTTATCTTTTCTTTGATAATTTCATACTTGTATGTATGGTAAGAATTCATAATCATTGCGAGCTCATATAAAATACACACAATCCAGGTATTTTATTTACAATCCATAAGCCTAGATTGGTCAGGTTTAGCACAATACTAACACAGTCCCCAGCTCTAAAGTTCCTTGTTACTGGCTATTTCTCCTGGTCACATGATCATAGTCCATCACCTTTCATGGCAGCCTCATCCAACTCTTTCTTCATTTTCCTTTCCCTCTATCTGCAACTCTTTCCTTTGATCTTCAAGTCCCACCTTTCCCCCTCCACTGCTCTAGAATTTTATTTACCAGTTAAATTAGAGAGCAAGGTTCACATAGCATCACTTGGGGTATGTGACTATTTGCTCTTTGGGGCAACCACACCTCGAGAAGCCAGTATTTATCATTAGAATACAAGCAGCGTCAGACCAATCCACTACTCGTATGCAATGTACTTTACTCACATCCACCTTGTCCCCCACCTTCAACTTCTTCCCGACTCCACGACCGCTCCCTCCCAACCTCATATGCTCTAGTTTTTCCTTATAATCCAGAGTATAAATAGTTCTGTCTGTAAGCAAATAGGCAGAAGGAGTCTTGTTTGGAGCATGAAAAACATGAGCGGCTACACCCTGAAATAAAGATGGACTTACTTTCTCTAGAAAGTATTAGCTGTGAGTACCTCTCAACTAAAAGTGGATCTACAGATGCCCTCCCCAAGCCATGGTGAAACTTTAATCGTCCAGCACTTGCTTAGGTCTTCTCCAGGCAACTACAGTTGTGAGTTCATGTGTACAACAGACTTGTCATTACCAGAAGTCTCTATTTACCAACAGTGTTCTTCTAGCCTATACAATCTTTTATTCTGTTTCTTCTGTGACGTTTCCTTAGCTGTGGCAGTAGAAATTGAGTCTCTAGTGTATAACTTAATACTAAGCAATAGTTTAAAGAATTAATATGCCTGAGGAGATGTCTTCAGAATAAAAATGTATTATGATTAGTAGAGCAAATTCAAACCATAAACTTGTTCACCATTGTAATGAGTGATAGAAATTGGTCAGGCAGTTTTGAGGTAAGGACATTTTTTCCTTGTCCAGAAGCCAGAAATGTCCTTGATTTGGTCTTGCCCCCCAAAATGACAGAAGGGGTTCTGTTTTGTGTCTTGCTTTCTTCTTCTGCCATCTAAAGCTTTTACATGTAATTTCATAAGAAAAGTCCTTAAACTCACCTTCTGGTTCCTTAATTTTACTCTGAGAAATTCTTGGTGTAGACCCAGAAACTCCTGGCTTGAGCCATTGATTTCTGCTTTCAGATTTGAGATAAGAAATCCCTCATCATCACAGATAACCACCTATACTCCATTTCATTAGTAACTAAATTTTTTGTTTCATTTCTGATGGATTTGAAATTTGCTTGTAACCAACAAGAACAGTCAGTAAGAATTTGTAGAATGAATATATATGTATATACAATTAATTAATTATATGTTATATGCAATATATGTAACTACTATCCTTAACTTTAATGTGATGAAGAGAATGTAAACATTGTATTCTGTAGTCATTAAAATAATTAAAATTAGCATATAACTCATGTAAGTAGAAAGGTCTCCTCCCTGCTTAGCCGCTGCTAGGTGATCCATTTGATTCCAATGCTTTATTCTTCTTAATAGCCCCACTGTTAACCTATTTAAGGTTCGGGGAATAGGCAATGGAGTAAATTGTGAGTCTTCAGCTTTGAAATGCTGCCCCAAAGACCTTAATCAACAATTATTGATTTAAAGTCTAGGGGGAGGTCAGCCACAGTCATGTGCATTAATATTTATTAAAAGTTGTAGGCAAGGTATAATAAAAATTAGATTGTCTATTTATCTGCATTTAGATGGTAACAAAATTAGGCTATAAAAGCACCCATAGTTGATTTCAGTTCTTTTATTTAGTGTATTGTGGCCGGCTTCTGTGGCTGCCTTGTGAGTGAATGCGGGGGTGGTGTTTGCATGAATCAGTCCTAATCACGAGACCCAAGCATGTTTAATACAAAACCTAAGTGAAGAGACAAACAGTTTATACAAAGCAGCAGCAATGCTGGCTGCATTCCCGGTACTGCACTTTTGACTTTTCTTTAGGGGACCTTTGGGAATATTGATTTTGTTAGAAGACTACTATGGATGACAAAAGAAATTTAGAATGATTCCACACATGTAGGTATTCTGTATAATTTAAATATACTCAAGTCTAGTGAGGGAAGGATATCCTCCTTTGAGTTCTATGACTGTGAAAGGATTGCAAATAAAAAAGGAAGAGGAAAGAAAGAATAAAAGAAGGGAATTAGGAAGCATGTTATATGGAAAGAATCCTATATTTTTAACCTCTCAATACTAATTAGAGTTCACTGTCACTGTAATAGACAGGAACTACACAGAAAGGATACTATAAACATACTATGTGCTGTTACATAGTATGTTACACTGGGGCAAGGGGCAGAGATGTAGATTAATTATACCTTTCTGCCCTTTGCTGCCTTTGAAAGAAATGGTACTTAAATTTGTTTCTAACATTCCCATCTTTCTCTCAGCTATAGGGACTGTACCTTCACAGATGATATCATCAGGAATGCTGGCAACTCTAAGTACTGCTGAAAGGCACCTACCCCTATGATCATGAGAAGTGAGGCTATTTTGCTCTTTGATCAATAATAACGTAGACCTTTAAAGAAATTGGTGCTTTCCTGAGATTTTCTTCATGACATTAGAGATAAACAATTATTAAATTGGTGATAGAAACATTCTCATCATGATGTTAGCCTTAATGTAATGACAGTAACATTTCAAGCAACTATTGAATATCTATTGGATGTCGCTGAGTATCTGGATGTCACACGAAGAATTTAAAGGGCTTCAGGAACTAAATTTAACATATCTTGAGAAGTAGTAGACAATAACTTTTGCTCTACAAGTTGAGAAATTTGTAATGGTTAAACTTAGCAGCAGGCAAAAAATGCAGTATAAATATTCAAATCCAGATGAGCAGATGGATCCACAGAAGTCATGGATCAGAGAATAGAGTATTTGTAACAGAGGTTGTCTAACTGACCTACTTATCTTTTTCCTATGTACATAACCCTACTATAATAATTGAATCATTAATAGGTAATGTTGATTATAATATATAAATACCACTTTTGCATTCTGATATAAATAAGAATTACATTGTTAATATGCTTGGTCCATTTTTCATTATTCTTCAAGAAACCAGAATAATTTTAATTTACATTATAGCCTAATTGCAATCATGAATGTGCGTTAGGCATTCTAATTCCTTCTGGAAAGTAATCTGATATGGAATATTGGTTGCTCTTAGCTTTACCTTAATGACTTCTACTCCAAGAAAGTCTTTTTAAGTTAATAAAAGAGTTCTATTTCCAGGACATGTTCCATTATGCTCTCACAGGCTTTGTGTTTCTTCGTGGTATTATTGTTAATAGATATTTGGTACAGCCAACTCAATTCTACCATTGTATACACAATACACTGATCTGTTCACTTTGTGATGCACTGATGATTTTTGCTCTAAGTATAGATGCTATTACTAATAAATCAGAGTAGAAGAAAATGGGCCTGGGGGATTTTGTTTATTTGTATTTGATGTGTGTGCATGTGTGTGTGTGTGTGTGTGTGTGTGTGTGTGTGTGTGTGTGAGTAAGCATGCTGAGACAGTGAAAGTCAGAACCAAATACCAAGCCAAACACCAAGAACCAAAGTAGCACCGTTGACACTAGGCAAAGAGAAAATTTATCATGTGTTTCAGCTTTCAGAGTTTTGGAATTCAGAAAAGAAAGTATTAAAACTATGAAGATACTGAAATATCTTTCCAAAGGACAGTGTGTGTGTGTGTGTGTGTGTGTGTGTGTGTGTGTGTGTGTGTGCATATTTATTGTGAATGTAGTAGCTTTATTCAGATCCCAAATCTTTTGCTTAGGCCCGTAAAAATAAATCCAAATTTTGTAACATTTAAGTCCTAAACATTTTTTTACATTACAGCCTGAAAGACTTGGTTAAAAATTAGAGAACCTTGCTGATCACTGCCCTCAGCTCACTGCTCCCAAACCCCAAGGGAGAGAGAGCTCACCACCCGGACAAGTGGGCACTCCTGAGACTGCAGAGCAGGAGAGACCACCAATACTGCCCACCCCACACACATCCCTGGCACAAGAGGAAACTGTATACAGCCTCTGGGAACCGGATGATAGGGGCCCTGCAGCTGCAGGTCCCCTGCGCTCCAGACACCACCCAGACCTGAAGGGACCAGATCAACAATTCTCTGCACCCAAATCCCGTGGGAGGGAGAGCTAAACCTTCAGAGAGACAGACACGCCTAGGAAGCCAGAGGAGACTACATTCTGCCCACATTTCTGACTCCAGAGGAAAACATCTAATGCCATCTGGGACCATGATGCACAGGGGCTCCCGGAAAAGGCAGCGCAGGCCCTCCTGGTTGCCACCATCACGAAGAGCTCAAAAGCAACACCCCATGAACAAACTTAAGCCGCAGGACCACAGGTAAGACCTACTTTTCTGCTCCAAGCAAGCTGACTGGTGGTCTCAGTACACACGCCCACAGGAACAGCTGAAGACCAGTAAACAGGAAAAACTACATGCTCAAAAGCAGAACACACTGTTCCCATAACCGGCTGAAAGAAAACAGGAAAACAGGTTTATAGCACTCCTGACACACAGGCCTATAGGACAGTCTAGCCACTGTCAGAAATAGCAGAATAAAGTAACACCAGAGATAATCTGATGGCAAGAGGCAAGCACAGGAACCCAAGGAACAGAAACCAAGACTGCATGGCATCATTAGAGCCAATTCTCCCACCAAAGCAAACACTGAATATCCAAACACACCAGAAAATCAAGATCTAGATTTAAAATCATATTTGATGATGATGATGGAGGACTTCAAGAAAGACATGAAGAACTCCCTTAGAGAAATGCAGGAAAACATAAATAAACAAGTAGAAGAATATAGAAAGGAATCACAAAAATCCCTGAAAGAATTCCAGGAAAACATAATCAAACAGTTGAAGGAATTAAAAATGGAAATAGAAGCAATGTAGAAAGAACACAAGAAAACAATCCTGGATATAGAAAACCAAAGGAAGAGACAAGGAGCCGTAGATGCAAGCATCACCAACAGAATACAAGAGATATAAGAGAGAATCTCAGGAGCAGAAGATTCCATAAAAATCATCAACACAACTGTCAAAGATAATGTAAAACGGTCCGAAACATACAGGAAATCCAGGACTCAATGAGAAGATCAAACCTAAGGATAATTGGTATAGAAGAGAGTGAAGACTCCCAGCTCAAAGGACCAGTAAATATCTTCGACAAAATCATAGAAGAAAACTTCCCTAACCTAAAGAAAGAGATGCCCATAAACATATAAGAAGTCTACAGACTCCAAATAGATTGGACCAGAAAAGAAACTCCTCTCGTCACACAATAGTCAAAACACCAAATGCACAAAATAAAGAAAGAATATTAAAAGCAGTAAGGGAAAAAGGTCAAGTAACATATAAAGGCAGAACTATCAGAATCACACCAGAATTCTCACTTGAGACTATGAAAGCCAGAAGATCCTGGACAGATTTCATACAGAACCTAAGAGAACACAAATGCCAGGCCAGGTTACTGTATCCTGCAAAACTCTCACTTAACATAGATGGAGAAACCAAGATATTCCATGACAAAACCAAATTTACACAATATCTTTCTACAAATCCAGCCCTACAAATGATAATAAATGGTAAAGCTCAGCACAAGGAGGCAAGCTACACCCTAGAAAAAGCATGAAACTATTCATCTTGGCAAAAAACAAAGAAGAAAAGCACACAATCATAACCTCACATTCAAATATGAATATAACAGGAAGCAATAATCACTATTCCTTAATATCTCTCAACATCAATGGTTTCAACTCCCCAATAAAAAGACATAGATTAACAAACTGGATATGCAATGAGGACCCTGCATTCTGCTGCCTACAGGAAACACACCTCAGAGACAAAGACAGATACTACCTCAGAGTGAAAGGCTGGAAAACAACTTTCCAAGCAAATGGGCAGAAGAAGCAAGCTGGAGTAGCCATTCTAATATCGAATAAAATCGATTTTCAACTAAAAGTCATCAAAAAAGATAAGGAAGGACACTTCATAATCATTAAAGAAAAATCCACCAAGATGAACTCTCAATCCTATATATCTATGCTCCAAATAAAAGAGCACCTACATACATAAAAGAAACCTTACTAAAGCTCTAAACACACATTGCATCTCACACAATAATAGTAGGAGATTTCAACACTCCACTCTCATCAATGGACAGGTCATGGAAACAGAAATTAAGCAGAGACATAGACAGACTAAGAGAAGTCATGAACCAAGTGGACTTAACAGATATTTATAGAACATTCTATCCTAAAGCAAAAGGATATACATTCTTCTCAGCACCTCAGGGTACTTTCTCCAAAACTGACCATATAATTGGTCATAAAACAGGCCTCAACAAATACATAAAAACAGAAATAATCCCATATGTCCTATCAGACCACAATGGTGTCTTCAAGGTGGTCTTCAAGAAAAATAAGGGAAGAATGCCCACATATTCATGGAAGTTGAACAATGCTCTACTCAATGATGACCTGGTCAAGGAAGAAATAAAGAAAGAAATTAAAGACTTCTTAGAATTTAATGAAAATGAAGGTACAACATACCCAAACTTATGGGACACAATGAAAGCCGTGCTAAGAGGAAAACTCATAGCTCTGAGTGCCTGCAGAAAGAAACAGGAGAGAGCATAGTTCAGCAGCTTGACAGCACACCTAAAAGCTCTAGAACAAAAAGAAGCAAATACACCCAGGAGGAGTGGAAGGCAGGAAATAATCAAACTCAGCTGAAATCAAACAAATAGAAATAAAAAGGACCATAGAAAGAATCAATAGAACCAAAAGTTGGTTCTTTGAGAAAATCAACAAGATAGATAAACCCTTAGCAAGACTAAGGAGAGGACAGAGAGAGTGTGTACAAATTAACAAAATCAGAAATGAAAAGGGAGACATAACTACAGAATCAGAGGAAATTCAAAAAATCATCACATCCTACTACAAAGTATATATTCAAGAAAACTGGAAAATCTGCAGGAAATGGACAATTTCCAAGACACAATACCAGGTACCAAAGTTAAATCAGGAACAGATAAACCAGTTAAACAACCCCATAACTCCTAACAAAATGGAAGCAGTCATTAAAGGTCTCCCAACCAAAAAGAGCCCAGGTCCAGACAGGTTTAGTGCAGAATTCTATCAAACCTTCATAGAAGACCTCATACCAACACTATCCAAACTATTCCACAAAATTGAAACAGATGGAGCACTACTATTCAGTAGCCTTCTATGAAGCCACAATTACTCTTACACCTAAACCACACAAAGACCCAACAAAGAAAAAGAACTTCAGACCAATTTCCCTTATGAATATCAAAGCAAAAATACTCAATAAAATTGTGGCAAACCTAATCTAAGAGCACATCAAAACAATCATCCACTATGATCAAGTAGGTTTCAACCCAGGCATGCAGGGATGGTTTAATATATGGAAAACTATCAACATGATCCATTATATAAAAAAACCTGAAAGAACAAAAGCACATGATCATTTCATTACATGCTGAGAAAGCATTTGACAAAATTCAACACCCCTTCATGATAACAGCCCTGGAAAGAATAGGAATTCAAAGCCGATACTGAAACATAGTAAAAGCCATATATAGCAAACCAGTCGCTAACATTAAACTAAATGGAGAGAAACTTGAAGCAATCCCACTAAAATCAGGGACTAGACAAGGCTGCCCACTCTCTCTCTACTTATTCAATATAGTTCTTGAAGTTCTAGCCAGAGCAATCAGACAACAAAAGGAGATCAAGGGGATACAGATTGGAAAAGAAGAAGTCAAAATATCACTATTTGCAGATGATATGATAGTATATTTAAGTGATCCCAAAAGTTCAACCAGAGAACTACTAAACCTGATAAACAATTTCAGCAAAGTGGCTGGGTATAAAATTAACTCAAAAAAATAAGTAGCCTTCCTCTACACAAAAGAGAAACAAGCCGAGAAAGAAATTAGGGAAACGACACCCTTCATAATAGTTCCAAATAATATAAAATACCTCAGTGTGACTTTAACCAAGCAAGTAAACGATCTGTTTGATAAGAACATCAAGCCCCTGAAGAAAGAAATTGAAGAAGACCTCAGAAGATGGAAAGATCTCCCATGCTCATGGATTGGCAGGATTAACATAGTAAAAATGGCCATTTTACCAAAAGCGATCTACAGATTCAATAAAATCCCCATCAAAGTACAAATCCAATTCTTTAAAGAGTTAGACAGAACAATTTGCAAATTCATCGGGAATAACAAAAAATCCAGGATAGCTAAAACTATTCTCAACAATAAAAGGACTTCTGGGGCAATAACTCTCGCTGAACTCAAGCAGTATTACAGAGCAATAGTGATAAAAACTGCATGGTATTGGTACAGAGACAGACAGATAGACCAGTGGAATAGAATGGAAGACCCAGAAATGAACCCACACACCTATGGTCACTTGATTTTTGACAAAGGTACGAAAACCATCCAATGGAAAAAATATAGCATTTTCAACAAATGGTGCTGGTTCAACTGGAGGTCAACATGTAGAATGCAGATCGATTCATGCTTATCATACTGTACAAAGCTTAAGTCCAAGTGGATCAAGGACCTCCACATCAAACCAGATACACTCAAACTAATAGAAGAAACAGTGGGGAAGCATCTCGAACACATGGGCACTGAAGAAAAGTTCCTGAACAAAACTCCAATGGCTTATGCTCTAAGATCAAGAATCGACAAATGGGATCTCATAAAACTGCAAAGCTTCTGTAAGGCAGAGGACACTGTGGTTAGAAGAAAACGGCAACCAACAGATTGGGAAAAGATCTTTACCAATCCTACAACAGAGAGAGGGCTTATATCCAAAATATGCAAAGAACTCAAGAAGTTAGACCGCAGGGAGACAAATAACCCTATTAAAAAATGTGGTTCAGAGCTAAACAAAGAATTCACTGCTGAGGAATGCCGAATGGCTGAGAAACACCTAAAGAAATGTTCAACATCTTTAGTCATAAGGGAAATGCAAATCAAAACAAACCTGAGATTTCACCTCACACCAGTGAGAATGGCTAAGATCAAAAACTCAGGTGACAGCAAATGCTGGCCAGGATGTGAAGAAAGAGGAACACTCCTCCATTGTTGGTGGGATTGCAGACTGGTACAACCATTCTGGAAATCAGTCTGGAGGTTCCTCAGAAAATTGGACTTTGAACTACCTGAGGACCTAGCTATACCTCTCTTGGGGAAATACCCAAAAGATGCCCCAACATATAACAAAGACACATGCTCCACTATGTTCATAGCAGCCTTATTTATAATAGCCAGAAGCTGGAAAGAACCCAGATGCCCTTCAACAGAGGAATGGATACAGAAAATATGGTACATCTGCACAGTGGAATATTACACAGCTATCAAAAACAATGACTTTATGAAATTCATAGGCAAATGGAGGGAACTGGAAAATATCATCCTGAGTGAGGTAACCCAATCACAGAAAAACACACATGGTATGCACTCATTGATAAGTGGCTATTAGCCCAAATGCTTGAATTACCCTAGATGCCTAGAACACATGAAACTCAAGACGGATGATCAAAATGTGAATGCTTCACTCCTTCTTTAAAAGGGGAACAAGAATACCCTTGGCAGGGAAGAGAGAGGCAAAGATTAAAACAGAGACTGAAGGGACACCCATTCAGAGCCTGCCCCACATGTGGCCCATACATATACAGCCACCCAATTAGACAAGATGGATGAAGCAAAGAAGTGCAGACCGACAGGAGCCGGATGTAGATCGCTCCTGAGAGACACAGCCAGAATACAGCAAATACATAGGTGAATGCCAGCAGCAAAGCACTGAACTGAGAATGGGACCCCCGTTGAAGGAATCAGAGAAAGGACTGGAAGAGCTTGAAGGGGCTTGAGACCCCATATGAGCAACAATGCCAACCAACCAGAGCTTCCAGGGACTAAGCCACTACCCAAAGACTGTACATGGACTGACCCTGGGCTCCAACCTCATAGGTAGCAATGGATAGCATAGTAAGGTCACCAGTGGAAGGGGAAGCCCTTGGTCCCACTAAGACTGAACCTCCAGTGAATGTGATTGTTGGGGGAAGGGCAGTAATGGGGAGAGGATTTGGAGGGGAACACCCATATGGAATGGGAGGGGAGGGTTTAGGGGGACACTGGCCAGGAAACCTGGAAAGGGAATAAAAATCGAAATGTAAATTAGAAACACTCAAGTTAATAAAGAAAAAAAGAGAAATTAGAAATAAAGAGTTACTGATCCCACAATTTGAGAGATCAGTATCCAACAGGTAAATAGAGAAGAAATACAGAAGGACAAAACTTTACATTAAAGTACTATTCAGTAAATGCTACTTACTGGCTATGTAGGTCAGTGGCTATAATCTACCATCAATAACTCAGAAATAGAAGAAACACACTACCAACATTCATTTCTAAAATTCAAAGTGAACATCCCAGAATTAGAAGTACTTTTCCTTAGCTATATAAGTTCATTTGTTGAAAACCCAATAGTTGCATTTACTTGCTTGGTACTTCATACTAAGGGCAAATCTATGCTCATTTCTCTCTAGCCAATCCCTCCGAGTCATCCACTACCTTCCAAAACACTGAAAGAAGTTAGAGATTGTTTCTAAGAGCACAGACAGCATCCATCATCTTTTTTTTTTTCATTCAAATACCACTTGGATAAAGTTTTAATTCTCTTGTTTCTGCTTCGCACATTTAAGTGTATGAATGTACAAAATAGCATTCTCCTGCTCTAGATTTGTATTATTCATGAATACATTGCATTTATTAAATCTAGTTAAAATAGTTTATAGTGACCTTGGCTTGGCATGCTTTCTGTCTATTCCGGATTATTACTTGTAATCCTTCTTTATTGTTATGGCTTTAAATTTTTAAAAGAAAAATAGTGGTCTCATTTCCAACTTAAAACTACTGTCAAAATGTGTATGACAGACATCCAAGTAAGGCACACAAAATATGAAATGCGTTTTGTTAACACAATTTTGCTTCATGTTTTAATATATTTCCAAGGACATTTGCAAAATTGCCATCGGAAAATGAAATGGCAAATGGGCAATGCTCAGCTAAAATGATTATAGCAAACTAACCAGGAATGTTATATAACACTTTAGCAACAAATTGAACTCATGCATACAAACTGTAATACTTTATACGTCAAGTTATTAATGAACGCGCTCATTTTTGTCTCATGAAAACAATGAATAATTGGTATTCAGCAGAAGACATTTTAGCAAAACTGGAAAGCAGCCATTCTAAATTAGGCTATAGTCATTAAAGTTGATTCACAGCACTATATAATCCATCTGTCTACATTATCATCTCTTAATGTTAATTTTTTTGCC
Organism: Rattus rattus; assembly: GCF_011064425.1. Classification (NCBI taxonomy): domain Eukaryota; kingdom Metazoa; phylum Chordata; class Mammalia; order Rodentia; family Muridae; genus Rattus; species Rattus rattus. The sequence goes on along the minus strand of NC_046157.1, from coordinate 75,797,057 downwards.
AACAAAGGTCAAATTCTTGCACATACATTCTGTTTTAAATACATGTGTGTGTGTTTTCAAAAAATTTATAAAACTTTTGGTTCCTGATTGAGTATATCTTTTAAATATAGAAGAATATAAGCATCCCAGTTGTATATAAATGAAGTTTTGAAAAATCCTGACATATATAGATTTACCGTATATTTTCTTATATCTGTTCTATACATCTACAAATAAATTATATCAACTCATGTACATGTTATTTAGCTCAGTCATACTATTTATTCTCTATGTGATTCACTTAGAATATATTACACATTAGTTATCCATGTGGCCTTAGATAAACTTTTCAAAAATTCTTAATTACTTCCACTTCCCTTGTAACTTTTTCCAGTGTATTATCATATTTTAATGACAATGATATTCTTGAAAATACTTTGTATACTTATGTCTTTAGCACGAAGTCAGAACAAGAATGATAAAAGTTATAATTCAAAAATAACCATCCCGTCAAATACGTGATGGGGAGATGATTTGTGAAGCTCATGTATGATATCTAATATGTCCATAACAAGTTTAATAGAAAACAAAGTTTTAAAAAACTTAAAATGTCAATACCCAACAAAAAAGAGATAGAACCTGTAAAGACCATATCGAGTGGATAGGCATGGCCCCCGGTTGAAGGATGGGGCCACCCACCCACCTTAAATATGCTAATCCAAAGTTCCTCCTGTCAAAGGGAAATGCAGTGACAAAGAGTGGAGCAGAGACTGAAGGAAAGGCCATCCAGAGACTGCACCACCTAGGGATCCATTCAATCTGCAGATACCAAACCCAGACATTATTGCTGATGCCAGTAAGTGCTTCCTGATAGGAGCCTGATATAGCTGTCTCCTGAGAGGCTCTGCCAGAGCCTGACAAATACAGAGGCAGATGCTTGCAGCCAAACATCAGACTGAGAACAAAATTATGGACCCCATTGTGGAAGTTAGGGGAAGGACTGAAGGAGCTGAAGGGGATTGCAACTCCATAGAAAGAACAACAATGTCAACCAACCAGACCCCGCCCCCAAAGTTCCCAGGGACTAAACCACTAACCAAAGTGTACACATGGGGGACCCATGGCTCCAGCTGGATATGAAGCAGAGGATGGCCTCATCGGGAGGGGAGCCCCTTGGTCCTATGGAGGGTCCATGACCCAGTGCAGGAGAATGCCAGGGTGCTGAGGCAGGAGTAGGTGGGTGGGTGGGCGGGAGAGTACCCTCATAGAAGCAGGGGAAAGGGGAGGGAAAGGGATAGGGGGTTTGTGGAGGAGAAACTGAGAAAGGAGATAACATTTGAAATGTAAATAATCAATAAAAAATAAAAGAAATAAAATTTAGCAGTTTCATTCTATAGCTTCCAGTCTCACCTCTAACTCATGTTAGTCTTCTAGACCAAGCCATCCAAATGCTGAAATTACATGTTGAATCATGTAACTGAGCCTCAGAATCCAGTCATCTCAAATGTTTTAAAGTTCAAATGAAATCACTCAGATGAACACACACTCTCTTATGTGCATCCACTGTTGTGGGGACTGTTGATGGAGTGGGACCTCTCGTAGGATGGAGAATACACAAAAAGTGACAAGTCTATGAGCTCTCAAAGTAATGTAGGAAATCATAATTAACTGTGAAGGTAGAATAAGAGATAAAGTAAGAGAAAAAAGACACAGGCTATGAAAAGTCTCAAAATGATGAGGAAAAAATATGACTGTTCGAGTGGCGTTTTATGCGTGAAGGAAACACATAGAAAGCATCGGAAAGAATTGCCTCAGGCAGAGGGAAATCCAGAATGAGAATGAATCTATTAATTCCAAATAAAAAAACAGAAAGCACACCCAGGTCCAGAACAAAACAGGTCCAGTCTCAGCAGACAGAGAAGGCGTGGGAGGCAGTCTGATCAGCTGACTGGTGGCTATCTGGCAAGTCTGGGAAACTTCCTTAGGAAAAAGAGAGGACAGAGAGAAACAGAAGCTTTACCTAGGGATTGTATGGGACACCAAATTTGCATTTTCAACAAATTCCCTGGTGATTCTGATACCTATGACCCCGACCACCGTCTGGTAAGCAGGTGATCCCGGGCTGTGAGCTTAGACAAGTAGCATCACCTTTTTGTTTGTTTGTTTGTTTTGTTTTGTTTTGTTTTTATTGCAGACTATGTTGCAGAGTACAGATAGAGCCAGTGAGTGTAGTAGGCTCTGAACAAAGTTTGTATAGGGAAGTAGAAATTAAAATAAAATATACAGCGCAGGTTTGACTGTTGTTTCTTGAAAGCATGCTGAGACCCTTCTAAGTTGTTTTTTAATCTTTTAAAAATATTTGTTTACTCTTATATGTACTGATGTGCTCTTGTGTGTATATGTGCAAAACATGTTCATGTGCATGTATTTGTGTGAGTTTCCATGTGCACGTGTGTATAGAGACCAGAGGTCAGATGCCTTCCTCAGTTGCTCTCCAGCTTCTTGAGGAGACATAGTCTCTCCCATTCCAGAGAGGAGGAACTTCCAGATTTAGATAGAATGGTTGCCCAACTAGCTTCATGAATCCTCCCCCAGTGTCTGACTCCTCAGTGATTGGATTACAGACTGTTATTTGGTCTAATCTCTCACTTGGGTGCTGGAGATCAAACTCTGGTCTTCATGCTTGTACAGCAAGCACTGTATGGAATCATCTACCTTTCCACACTCTTCAAATACCCTAGCACAAACCCACACTATTGTTATATCTGCCGCAATGGTTTCAGCCATTCAACGTAATGTTATGATCAGTAAGGACTCATTTATGTCTGCGGTCATGCTTTTCTGTCTCTCTATATCTTGTTACTATTGTTCCTTCCTTACTAAGTTTATTTTCCATTAAGAGGACATATTTATAATGTAACACTCTATCTCTTTTAATGTTTTTTATTATTCATCCTTTATAAGTTATTTTCTTTGGCTTTCCCTGAGGCTGAGAATATACAGCCCTAAGTTATATGACACAGAATGATTTAAAAAAGTAGCACCTTGATGTACCAAACACAGGGAAGGTTATTTTGTTGCTGTCTTGTTTTTTGTTTTAGTTTTTTCCAGACTGGATATTTACTTCCCTGACACTTTGAAGTACAGTGACTTAGGACCTCATTTTTTATCTCTTGGCTCCTCCCTCTTTATCTCCAGCTTTATAAGCAGTTGCTTTTAGACAGTCAGTAGGGAATGCTGAGCTACGGGAAGCCACGAGTTTGTAAACCACTTTCTCTCCAAATTAACCTTGGACGGATAACATGCTCTTAAGAAATTATCAAAGAGTGCAGCAGAAACTGAAGGAAAGACCATCCAGAGACTGCCCCACTAGGGATCCATCCCAACTGCAAACACCAAACCCAGACACTATTGCTGATGCCAAGAAGTGCTTACTGACAGGAGCCTGGAATAGCTGACCCCTGAGATGCTGTGCCAGAGTCTAACCAATACAGATGCAGATGTACACAGTCAACCAATGTACTGAGCACAGGGTCCCCAGGGGAGGAGTTAGAGAAAGGACTGAGGAAGCTGAAGGGGTTTGCAAACTCATAGGAAGAATAATAATATCAATCAATCAGACACCACCAGAGCTCCCAGACTACCGTCCAAAGAGTACACATGGGGAGGACCCATGGCTCAAGTTGGACATGTAGCACAGGATTGCCTTACCTGGCATCACTGGGAGGGGAGCTCCTTGAAGGCTTGATGACCCAGGGTAGGGGAATGCTAGGGCGCTAAGGCAGGAGTGGGTGTGGATGGGTAGGAAGCCTCCTCATAGAGGCAGGGGGAGGGGATAAGGGGGTTGTGGAGGGGAAACTGGAAAAGGGCACTACATTTGAAATGTAAATAAATGAAATAACCAGTAAAAAAAAATCGAAAGAAAAAGAAAATATCACATCTCTCTGATGCAAAGAGCTTTAAAAGACTAAGCCTGACTTAGTAGGCAAAACACTTCTCCATGATGGAAGTGGTATTTAAATCTGTAATGATTCTAAGTCCTTTCTGCCACAGTAGACATTTTGAGAAACTAAGTAATTTAAGATAGAAACTATAACGACTTAGAATATTATCACAATGAGAGATATAAAGAATGGACAAATTTTCAGCATATTCTGGAGATAAACTCTATAGATGTGAGTTATGCTGAAAAAGGCATTGCTTTTCACCCAAATGATACACAGAGCAGTAAAAGAAGAATGCCTGAAGAAGAAAGAAAAAAATTTGACTTCATAATTTTTCAATACTGATTAAATATACAAGTGAAACGGTAGTGCCAGTATTTCACTACATGTAACTAGCTTACAGTGAGCTCTAGAGAGCTTTAGAAATCACTGGCAGAGTTTCTTTAAATGTTTTTTTTAAATGGGAAGCAATAAAAAAATAAATCAGCTTGGAATATCAACAGCAATGACTTGGAAAAAATTTCAAAAACATAAGATAAAAGTGAGAAGGTAAACAAAAGACCACTAAATAGTTTTATCATGAGTAGTCTAAACTTTTTGGCTAATATCCACTTATCAGTAAGTGCATACCATGTATGTCCTTTAGGGTCTGGGTTACCTCACTTAGCATGATATTTTCTTGTTGTTTCCATTCACCTGCAACATTCATGATATTCTTGTTTTCAATAGCTGAGTAGTATTGCATCGTGCAAATGAACCACATTTTCTGCATCCATTCCTCTGTTGAAGGATATCTGGGTTGATTCCAGTTTCTCGCTGTTATAAATAAGGCTGCTATGAACATAGTGGAACATGTGTCCTTTTGATAATAGCAAAACATCTAACTCACAGACCATGTGAAGCTTAACAAGAAGGAAAGCCTAAGTGTGGATGGTTCAATCTATCTTAGAAGGGGGAACAAACTAATCCTGCGACTCAGAGGGAGGGAGGAAAATGAGTGGGAGAACAAAGGGGGAGAAAAAAAAAGGAGGCACGGTCAGGTATGGGACATCCAGGATAGAAGCCCACAGGGCCAGGAGGATGAATAGAATATGCATCAGTATAGGGTGGGAAACAGGTGGAACCTCTAAAAAACCCAGATACCAGTGATGTGAAAGACTCCCAGGAACCAATGGGGATGACCTTAGCCAAAATGCCCAACAGTGGGGAGAGGGAACCTGAAGAGACCACCTCATCTGGGGCCACCCAGCCATCTCAAAATTTTTGACCCAGAATTGTTACTGTCTAAAGGAAATGCATGAACAAAAATGGAACAAAGACTGAAGGAAAGCCCATCCAGAGACTGTCCCAACTTGGGATCCATTCCATGTTCAGGCACCGACCACAACAAAATTTCTGTTGTCGTGTTGTGCTTGCAGACAGAAGCCTGGCATAGCGGTCCTGTGAGAAGCTCTACAAGCACCTGCCTGAGACAGATGCAGAAACTTACAGCTAAGAATTAGACTAAGCCCGGGGACCCCTGTAGAAGAGTTAGTGAGAAAGACTTAGGAAACTGAAGGGAATTGCGACACCATTGGAAAAACAACAGTATCAAATAACCAGAAACCTGAGAGCACCCAGAGAATTAAGGTACCTACCAAAAAACATACAGGGGCTGGTCTGTGGCCCCCGTTACATATGTAGCAGAGGGTTGCCTTATCTGGCCTCAGTGGAAAGGGTTGTGCTTGGTCCTGTTTAGGCTTGATGCCCCAGAGAAGGGGGGTGCTAGAGGGGTGAGGTGAGAGTGGGTGGGTGGGGACCACCCTCTTAGAAGTGAAGGGGAATGGATATCCATTTGGATATGGGAGACCAGGAAATGGGAGAACATTTGAAATACAAATAAATAAAATAATTAATAAACAAACAATCGAACAAACATCCCCACTAAATAGTAGTTGCCCCATTGGAGAGGGAACACAGAGAATTCTAAGATATGAATTGTCACAGAACCCTTGAAAATTCAGTATTTGAAGATTGGTCAATTGTATTCAATGTTTCTGATTTTTTTTTTTGAATAAAAAATATAAGTGTTACCAAGGCAGTGTACCACTTTGATAAGAGCATTTTTTAAATCTCCTATCCTTTTTCTTGGTCCAGATGTGATGGTGAGGCTAATGAAGGGACTGTGAAGGAAACCTTGTTGTTTGATGTTCACAGATGAAGCACAGTAGGCTTTTACTTTTTTCTTAGCATATTGATTGAATCTTGCAGTTCGGTCAACACGCTGTGAGAAGGCAGATCTATTTGTACTAGGTGCACATTTGGAAGACCACGCAGAGAAAAGCAGTGCCCCAAGCTCTGTCATGATCAATTTCTGAATCTGTAAGTGACAAGCCATTGGCTGATTCCAAACTACAAGCATCATGTTCTCTAACAGAGCATCTATAAATTGGTTCCAAAGAAATGACAAGCCATCTCTGCAGTGTTCACTTTCTAAACTCAGGACTCAGGATCTGTGGTTGGAAAAAAAACAACAGTATGATATGATTCAAATGTATTTACATCAATATTTACAGGATAAACACTATGGTCAATGTAATAGTTATGTTTTAAGACATGGGCATTAGGATATGAATAAGTCATGAGAGCTCTGAACTCATGACTGGATGAATACAAAAGAAGCTTTACTAAGTGTTCTTATTTTGAATTCCTACTCTTCTGCTATATAAGTATGGGGCATCCTGATGGCTTTTTAGAATCAGGAAGAACTGGCTCTCTTCAGACATTGAAACAGGACATGCCTTACTCTTGGATGCCCTACCCATTGTAACTGTAGAAACCAATTTTGTGTTATTTATGCATTATCCAATTTCAGGTAGTTTGTTACAATAGCAAAAGTGGACTAAGGCATAGTGTTTTCCTTTGGGATTTATAGATGATGTTTTGCTGCCACAAAAACTAGAATCTAGGCATAAGACTCAAGGAATATCTAACGGGTTGGTCTGACTGTGAAAGAGAACAGAGAAGACCTTTGTAGAAATGGAAAGGAGTTAACAACCAAGGACCATAGAAACCTTTATGTGGGCTTTTGCTTTTGATTGTGCATGAAATAAGAGATTATGAAGGGTTCTGAACAGAACATTAATGTGCTCTGACTGATGTCAAGTCACATACTTGCTTGCTCTGAGGTGCCAACATTCTTTGTGTTTTCTTTTTTTCCTTTCTTTTTTGAAGGGAAACACAAAGCTAATACAGTAACTTGTTGCCTAGCAGTCAAATTCTCCCTCTTTTTTTCTAGAAATGTAACTCTAGGTGGATAGCAATGAAACAATAAAACACAACAGGCTATGCTGTGTTATCAAAGGGAAGGAAGTTGCTCACAGAAAACTATTAAGGGAGATATTCACATAGATGGCTTTCCTATCATTTATCTGTTTCCTAATTGTACTCAAGAAAAACACATTTGGAAGCAAAAAATATATTCACAGCTTTGCAAATTCTTATCTAAATTAAATACTTAAGAAGAGAAAAAGAAAAATCCTTGTAATCTCATATGTCTTAAACTTTGACTCAAGTGTTTTGCTTTGCGTAAATGTCTGCCTTACAATGCTGGAACAACTGATTCAAAACTACAAAACTCAGAAACATGCCACTCACCAGTGTGGCTTTGTTTGAAACAAAGTAAGCAATTTCCTCACAAATGAAAGATTACATTGTTGTATTAGTGATTTTGCTGAAACTTTTCTTAGCAGTCATTTGTTTTCTTTGGAGATGAGAAAAATTTAAAGTTGTCATAACTGCAAATATTGAATGCAATGATACCCTGTAAATGACTTATCTCTCATTCCTCCGTGGAGCATGCTAAATTAAAGAAATGTATCCTGCTATAATTAGAGTGCAGTCCTAACACAGCACATACATCCCATAAGGTACAAAGTACATTTAATGAAGAGTGAAGACCATAGCACAGTGCAGTCCTCCATGGTGACCAAGACTACTTGGATCTGTAAGACGTTAAATCAAATATTAATAAAGTGTGATTTACCAGAGGCCAGTTTTCATTTGGATGACAAGCGAATTATCTCATACCACAGTTAAGCTGCAAAGAAACTCACCTAAAATTCAAATTGTATACCAAATACGGACATTTTGTAGTACATGAGCATATTTTAATTTTTTGTTTAAACAACTATCTCTATTTTAAAATAACATAGTTATTTTCAACACCACGCATTAATTACAGGCTTATTGTACTTACTAATGATAGAGTTGTTTCACATAATTTCAATCCAATCAGAATAAAAATATGTATGATTCATAAAGCCTATTCCTCTGTTCTGTGCCCAACACGCATTGTGTTCTTCTCTTAGGGACCTTCCTTACACCTCTAGGAGGCAAATAGGTCAACATCAATAGCTTCTATCATTTGGGGAGCTCCTGGATACCTCTGACCAATAACTCAAAAGGGATCGTCTCATGCCTGATGCTGAGGATTTGGGAGAAGCAGTATCAGCACAGGTCAGAAAACTTATTTAAACTATATATGTGCATGAATGCACAGAAATATGTTGTATTTAATATGGAACTTTATAAAGATAGATAATAAGGTATGACTTTATGACTTTTTAGGGCTTTATGACATCCTTTCTATCATTTACCATCCTCTATTCCTTCTACATTTATTCCCTGCCTCTTCCCCTAATATATTTATATTCACAGGTAAGTGCAAGAAATGACTACCTTACACAAAACTACAGTGCATCAAAGAGCAGAGAACAAGAGATCATGAAGTTCACCGTCCCAACTGATACAGCTACAGTCTAGCTCCTACACTTAGGACTTAGAGATTATTGTGGAAGTATGGGCAGCAAGATTGTAAAATCCAGAAGAGCAAGAAGCTTGTTGTGAAAGTGTATTCCTAAAAATGTGAGCATGTGTCTCCTAGAAGTGTCAAAGAGGTTCCATCCATGAAATCTTATTAAAGAGTCTTCATAAACAAGACCTGAAAAACTATCCATGAGGCATGCTAACAACGAAGAGAGGAGAGCTCTCAGGATCTCAATCCTAGACATAGAACAACCAGGAAACTCTGAGTAGGTGAAATGGTCTGTCCAAGGGAAGAACTCCCAAATGGTTATCTCACAGTAAGTAGTCTTTCCTGATATTATAATTCTAAACATATTTCTAGCATTATACGAGCTGAGTAGATTATACTCAAGTATTTATGAATGTGTGTGTGTGTGTGTGAACAATTTTTAAAAAAAGCCTTGAAAATTTGAGAGAGAGCAAGTAGTAGTACATGAAATGGGCTGGAGGGAATAATAGGAAAGGGGAAAGTATGAATAACATATATTATACATAAAATGCTTGCCTATTATCTTTCTATATCAGAGGATAAATTTGAAAATTTATTAAATTTATTTCCATAGGCATACATTTAATCAACAAGATTGAAAAAAATAAACTCAAAACCTGTAATTTATTTCCACAACATGGAAGCTCTGGAAATTCAATTTGTCTTATATTTAACATTTGTAAGCTATAAGAATTATTGACATATTTTTCTATTTAATTAATATTATAGATGTTTACGCATATATTGATGCAAGCATGATGATAATATAATGTTCATACATAGACATATTATGGACGTATCAGGTCTTCTTATCAGATGGTAAATATTGAGATCAGTTCTATTATTGAATTATTCCACAGTAATTCAAAATCTTATTGTCTACTTATCTGCATTCTGGTCTCTTTTCCTATTGGCCCTAGAAGACTGTTGCAGTAAGTCTTGGTAATATTTATTTTTTCAAATTTACCATTGGTAAGGCTGATTGAAATTTCATTTTCTATATGTGAGTGCCGAAGATCCCAACTAAAACAAACCTCATTAGCCAAACACCATTTTGTTATATGAATACAGTTGAATTCAGCAACGATCCTGGTAACCTATATAAAATTGTATTATACAATTGATATTATTTACAATTTGTGTGATATTCATTAAAGAACTTTTGAATAATTCTAATATATAACTAAGAAGTTTTCTGGAAGTCAAAGAGTTATGTCACAAAAGACTGTCCCATAAAGAGCACAACAGAGTCTATATCTCACATATGGAAGCTTTCCTGCCTGTCATAGTTTATGGAACACCTAAACTAACTTGAAATAAAGTAATGGAAAGCACTTTTTGTTAAACAGTGGTCATTGTCTTAGTATTACAATGGTTCTGCTTTCTTTTCCTGCAAAGAGGATTTATTTATTTACTTATGTTTATATTTAGCATTCTTCTCTAGTGAATGACACACCTATTCTCAATTTTCGTAAACATCAATGATTCAGAAAGAGAATGGTGCCCTCAGGTAATTAGGAATTAACACACTTTGAAAATTATCTTTTATTCAGTTCAATATAGTTCTTTCTCATTCTACTGTCAAATATGAACAGACTCAATTTTCTTTTGCTAACATGAAATACCAAAAATCGGTTATTTATACAAAACAAGGATTTACTTGGCTCATGGCTACTGTGCCTGAGAATCCAAGAACAGGATAAGGAGTTGCGGTAAAAGACTTCATATTTTCTTATCCCAGAATTGAAAACAGAAGGGCAAAGAAAGTTAAAGATGAGTTAACAAAAATGTGCTGAGCTATCATTTAAGTAAAAGCCACTTATGATAACCAATTCACAAACACAATAATGATGTAATTTTATTTGGGAGGACAGAGACTCTGGTTATTAGAATCCTCAGCCCAAAACCTGAGAGACACAGGAAAATTACATCAGGACTTTGTGGGTAGAGGGATGTGATTAAAATCACCAATTGTACACACTTAAGTATTTAGTACTCAAAAGAAGTTTAAGTTTTTTATCAATATCCTGATGTGCATAATGAGAGAAATATATAATGCATTTTATTTATGGGTAACAAATTGCTTGATGTTATGGGAAGACAACAAAAAGCATAATGAAGCATTAAGAAAATTGAAAGCATTTATGAATAAGGAAGATTCCTGTTGAAGAAAAATAAAGCACACATGGATATGGCTTTAGTGAAAAATGTTCAACTTTCTGACTAATTTGAATCATAGACATCATTTTCAATCTGTATTCAACATATATTCTTGCAACTACACTACTGTTTTAGCTCTCTTTTCTCCATTTTAGAAAACTATAACAGATGATGTAGCTTTGGGAAGGCAACTCTAAATGGACTAGCTCTTCCTGGAATTATAATTTATTAGCTACAGTTTTTTATGTACTTTATTATTAACACTCTGAAAACAGCAGCAATGCAACTGCAAGATGTTCAGAAATGTGGAGAATTCTAGAAGACAACTGAAGACCATGTGAAAACTAGGTGTTGAAAACAACAATAAAAATATAAGACAATTGTGGAGGAAGCAAAGAAAAAGGAAGGAAGATTGTGCTGCCCCTGAGTTTAAGAAGTAGACAGCTGGTAAGAAAAAAAGAAAGAAAGGGAATGTTTGGTGTAGATTTAGCATAGAGAATCCCAAGGAGAGTGGCACTGATGAGAAAGGAGACAAGCAGGGAAAGGGGGTGGTCAGAGAAGAGGACGTTCCCTACCACGTGTGCCATTTGGGGAAATGACTACAAAGAACAGGATGACGTGATTTAGAAAGCAAAGCTAATCAGAGGGAAAGTGACGAGTGAAAGCATTAGAACCAGAGAAGCTATTTCTCACAAGTTCATTAAGAGACTTTTATTTGCTTAGAATGAGCTGTTTTATCCATCAAAAATAGAAAGACTCCTCACCTTGCTCATTCCTGCTTTCGCTCTGTTCTCCATCCCCTATCAGTTAGTTATTAATCGCAGGAACTCAGACACGTTTGTCAAGGGCCACACCACTGAGCTACATCTTAAAGATTATATTATTAATGGTAACAATGAACTTTTCAACGAGCATAAAGGCAATTATATTCACATTGTGGGTCTGCTTGCTATTTTAATGATAATCTGCACTTTATAACTTAATTTGTAGATGTAGAAGGGGACTGAGTAATATGGTCAATATAGGGTACATGTTAGAGAGTGATTTCTTAATGAAAAATGTGGTATTGTAATCACAAATGTGTATATTTGGTTTATGAAGATTGCCCTTTAGTGCTTGATACTGCTTCTCTGTACTTGTAATCTTCCTGAGAGAATCTCATAACCCTGGGAAAATAACGTGAAAACTAATCTTCACTCACCCATCTACAATCAAACGTGAGTGAGACCATCGTGGGGTTTTAAGTTAGCTCCAACTTACAATTGCCCATACATCCAGACAATAACAACAAATGTGCAACCTTTCAAAATCTAGAGATATTTGGGGAAAATTACATTTGAGGCTTGTGAAATACGCACATACTTGTTTGTGTCAGAAGATTTGCATGGGCACTTGAGCAAATGTAATATCCTGTATTGCCAGCATCTCAGCAGCAATCGCTTGTCAGATAGCATAGGCATGTGGATACTATGATCACCCAAGCGAGAAGCAGGAGAATGGAGCTCTGTGCTTACTGGGAGAGCAAAGCACTAATAAGCAGGGCTAATCGATGAAAGGTGGTATTCCAAAACAGATAAGCATGTTGAAGGTGTATTCTAACATCTGGGGAATGAGGGAGAGGGAGAAGAGGAAGAGGGAGGAAGGAGTATGATTGGTAGGTTGAGGGAGGAAAGAAAGAGTTCTTACTCTAAGTCAGTTTATTTGCTACTCCTTGAAAATAGAAAATGCATCAGGTACAAAATTATCCATTATCAGCTATTTTCTGTCTGTAATTAGGAAGCTTTTCTAAGTTTAAGGTAAAAAGTAGAGCCTAGAAGGCTTGTTTTAGTTAGATTTTTTTAAATGGCCTTTCCAAATAGCATAAATATGTAATTTCAGTGAAAGTAATCATGCTTCCATAGTCAGTTACTTTGTCTACATCTTAGCCCAGTTATAGATCACTTTATACTGTTTTCTGCCCCTCACCATAAGATTTGTCATACTTTAGTTTAATACTTTCTTAAAATTTGCATTAAAATGGGATTCCTTTCTGAAAACCACCCTTGCTTTTATGAACCACAGAGACAAAAAGAAGGACATCAAACTTTATACAGCCTAACGAGGTTCTGGAGCCCCTGTCTTATTGGCGAGGTGGTTCACAACATTGGAGTGGCAAATAAATAAATGATAGCAACAGATTTATATTGCCACAAAACTACATTTCTACTTTCAGCTTGAATGCATGAAATATTAGACTTATTTAAAGTATATTGTTAAATCTTACTGATCTTCGTAGCATCTTCTATATTAGATCTATTCTTTATAATTTCAATATATATGCTTTTCTCCATTTACCCCATATTGAGCTCATGACTGAGACCCTATAACAAATCGGATCAACCAGGGAAAAGCATGTTATTTAAGTTCAACATAGGTTTTAGGACACAGAAGCCTTCAAATGTGAAGAATCAAAGAAATGAGGAAGTATATATTTTTGTTAACTGTTTTTCAGTGAGTGAGATTGATAAGGAAAGGGTATGTATTCTAATTATAGCAAGCTAGGGGAGTGGCATACAGTAAAAACCTATATGCTCAAATTCTTCTCAGGACCCCTGTCTCTTCTTTGCTCTGTTCTGGGTGTGCAAAGGAATCCTATGGCATGATGATGACCTACATCTCAAAAGGAACATAGGGTTTTCATATGTCCTGCTTCAGGGGGAATGGCCAAGGTTAGGTCTAGAGATTTCCTGATTCTTCTGCTGTTTCAATACCATCATTTTCTCTTTTGGGATAACATTCTTAATCTCATAGTATAGTTGAGCATCAGCTATCCCGGCTTAATATTACATTAGCCATATATATTGATGTATTCATTGTACCATAAGATTAAAAGACAAACGAAACTTGAGAAATAATAAATCTGGAAGGAGAGCTGCAGAGCTTTCATGGTAATTTTTATAACGAGTTAGAATGATGTGTTTGTATTCCTGTAGCAAATGAAGCAAAGTAATTATTTAACATGTAAATTAAAGAAGCTTGATAAACTGCTGACGGTGGAAGAGACTCAGAGGAGGCTCAGCCCAGACTGATGTGCTTAATCATAAGTTCACTGACTCCTGTGTGGCTTCAGACAGGTTCCTAAGCTTCTCAGAATCTCATTCTGCTTGTCTTTCAAATTAACAAGTAAGACTGACAGACATCCGTGGCTTCCATTTTATTAAAGTTTATGTGTTTGGGTTTGGCAAACTTAATAATTTTATGTAGAAAACATATCAAGTAATACTAAATTTAATGTATGCTTTATATTTAAAAAGACATGTTTATGAACATTTCAAGGGAAATTAATATTTTCAGGATTTTTATTACAAGCACACTCATGAAAAAGTATGAAAAAGAATAAGACATGCATGTAACAAATTGAAGATGATACAAACATGCCAGTAAACCTTGACAATACATGTTCACATGTCTCTTTAAAACTTATGTGTATGTATATGTATGACATGTGTACACTCATCAGAACACAGACACATACAATATGGCCTGTGTGTGAACATCACAGGACAACCTGAGTTATCACATCAGTCCTCCGATTTCATCTTGTTGTATATATGTTGTCTTGTCTTTACCTTGACCTTGATGGAAGAATTAACAGAGATGCTCTGACCTCCCTTTGTTTTGCATGCCTTCTGGAATCTCCCATTTGCACAACAAACTCTTTAACCACTGTACCATTTCCCCACCCACTTTAGGTATTCTTATTCCAGTTTCCACATCTTTATAATCTATTTTTCTTTAAATTTCATCCAAGTAGGTATTGTTTCTACCCAACTTTTTACTTCTCCGTTTCTTACCATGTTCCCCTGTTCCCTTTCAAATTTGTGACCATTTAACCTTCAGTTAACATTACATATGTATTGCTGAATGTCGGTTGTAGGTGCCACAGTAGAGAAAGATGCTCACCAATATACTGAGTCTTCATTTTCTGAAGGAACATAGAGGTTCAGCCATCTTGGAAAAGACACACCCAGCTAGCTCACTCTGGACACTCCATTCAAACATTAAGGAAGGTTAATTGGGGCTGGGAAAAGTTCCAGCTACTAAAGTTATTTTGACCTTGCTGCCCATGAGAGCAGGCAATCCACACAAATCCTAGCCCCTTTTGATGATGCCCAGCTATAGTCAAAATTGAAAATTCCAGGTCTCCCAGGAGTACCTTAGGACCAAGATTGGAGCAGCTTCAAGTTCTCTAGAAAGAAGACATATTCCAAGGTTCAAACAGTCTCAAAACAATTTCTCAGCCTCTACTCATTGACCCAAACATGTACTGTAACACTTCACTCAAAGCCAGACACAAAGGCTTACTATACAAATCACTACATATGAAAGTCCGTATGTGTGCTTTGTGTGTATGTGTCTGTGTTTGAGAATGAAAGTGTGTGTGTGTGTGTGTGTGTGTGTGTGTGTGTTTGTGTGTGCGTGTGCGTGTGCGTGTGCATGTGCATGTGTGTAGGTAAATACAACCAGTTCAGCCTATTTCGCATTATCCACCTGTGTGTGGGTTTAGGAGTGAATACACAGTATCACATAACTTATATGGAGCCTGTCCTTGGAGAAGACTCTTATTATTACCTGTTGCTCTCCATCTCAGTTTAGGGTCTTGTAAGATTTTCCTCACCCCCACTGGGATGTCAAATGGTTTTGTCCATCTGAAGGTCTTATGTAAGTGAGCATATTGTTAAGATTAATGGGATCACGGCAGCAATGTTGAGCTTTTGTTCCTACAAGCTTTCTGTATGATCTTTCAATTCGTTAGCTGAGATTTAGGTATGGGGATCATGTCTTAATTGTTTCAATTGGAAATGGGAACCCATCAGTTGTTCTCTGCATTTTAGCCAGTTTTATATTTATGTAACGGTCTCTGTCTCCTGGAAAAGGAAGCTTCTTTGATGAGGAGTGAGAGCTTCACTTATCTGTGGCTATAAAATCAGGTATTTAGTATATAGTTAGGAATTATTCTGGTTTGGAAATGTGGCAGCATGTAGACCTCCTCTAGGGACATTGGCATCACCAGCTATGAGTTAGGTTTATAATACTGGGTATAAATTCCCTTCTACTGTGTGGGTATTGTTTACCCCCAAGACATAAATGCTACCACTGAACCCTAGGGTATATCTTGCCACTTGAGTCATTGTGATTTATAAGTTTACAGTTGGATAAGACTGTTGATTGCTTTTCTCCCTTGGCAGCTTACACAGCACTATCAAATACCATGAGAACTAGTCCTCAGGGAGGAGGATTCCAGGTCATTTTATGCTATGTTTTAATAAAAGCAAGTTTGGATTTTTCAATAATGGATGCAACTCAATTTTTCTACCATTTTATATTGCATTTAATAGATGCTGCTGCTCAAGAGAGATACTGTAATTCCTTTTTGAATGAATGATGCACATTCTGTGGAAATTGCATCATGTTCCTTTATCATCCATCAAAAAAAAGGCATGTTGAGGAAAAACAGAAAAGGAACAAAAGATATTTCACTTCTCTCCACGATGATGCTGACATTGAAAGGGAGTTCCTGCCTTTCCCAAAGCAGAGGCCAGAGAGGAGGCACTGAAAGTTAAGAAAGAAGGGCTGAAATACATCCACAGCCACAAAATGAAGACCTGTAACTCATCTGCCTTTGGGCAGCCTAAGACCCTGAGCCTCTGGAGGTGACCCAAATCCCCTCTCAAGAATAACCCTCAGGAAAAGAAGTCTGTGTTGCCCCTGATTCCACAAGTTTTACTATTGGGCCATAATCAAGGTTCCCCTTAGCCACTGAATGAGCAGTGAGAAAAATAAGTAACACACTCATGTTCACGGATATCACGACCAACCAAAACCAGTGCAGCAGACTGTGAAGGGACTCCATGACATTGATATGGTCAAAGTCAGTACCATAGTCTGACCTGAGGGAGGCAACAAAGCGTGTGCTCAGCGAGTGCCTGAGTATTTTGCACTAGATATTGCCAACAAGATTGAGACCATCTAAACGGACTCCAGCTGGCCAAGTCTAAATAAACATTTTTAAGCATTTAAAAAAAGGAGACAGCATGTCAGGTTAGTTAAGAATGTGGATTTTGCATGCCTGTTAACTGTTTTCAATCCTGTTTTCCTAATTAAGATGGCACCTACCTATAATCTCGAATGTTTAAGAGATTGAGGCAAGAAAATCATGGATAAAACTTTCTCAAAAAAAAAAAAAAAAAACTCAGAAAATACCTCATCAGATAACACATATTATAAATTTTGAAAGCTTAGGAAAGAAACCTGAGTTTTTAGTGCTTGAGAACCCCATCCCCCCAAAAAGGACACGGTATCTGGAAATCAGTACTCTTGGCAAAATTCAAAATATTTGAGGAGAAAAGAAATCAAAGAAAGCAAAACTGGGAGGTGAGGTCATAGAGGAAGAGGATGAGGATAAAGAGACTAGAGAGACTTAAAAAAGTCAGGCTGTAAGGGAAGCTGGAGGGGAGAGGAGGAGGGAGCTACTTCTATAATCATAATTCAGTATTTCCCCATCTACAACAAACGTATTATCCTTGAGAGATTACCTGCTCCATTGATTTTAATAAGTATTTTAAAGGGAGTCAAGGTGGCATTATTCTTCCACAAAAATTCAAGGCACTAGAGAAAAACACTTTTTCCCATGGAAATGAGCAATTTCATGAACCTTCTAAAGAGCATATGGTCCCCACTAATCTAGTGACTTAATCCTCTCCTTCAGGTCCCTTATTCCATTTCAGGTTATCTATCCTTAGCCTCAAGCCAGGACTAGCACTAAGCCATGTAAGACAGATGGGTTCCTACCCAGTCAAGATTTCCCAGGAAGTCATATCCACAACCTCTCAACATTAATCAAAGTAAGCAGCCCAGAGCTCAGGAGCAGAGCAATATGCCACATGTAGATGCGATTTAGTACACTTTTCAGTGGGTAAGAAGCACTGCCTCCTTTCCATTCAATAAAAATATATTCAAAATGGTTGAAAGCTTATAGCATCTCATATGATGGCAAACCACAAACTGTGTCTTGAGATGCATCTGCACTAAATATATACTTACCATAAGTGGTACTTATAAACATGAGAAGAAATGGAGGAGCGCAAGCCCACAGGGACAGAGTGGAAAAAACCGTCATTCTGTTTCTTACTCAGCTTATTCATTTCTTGTCACTCCTGGTCTTCTTGGTTTTGATGGGTATCTTGACAAGTGGTCAGAGGCAGTTTTATAACTATTTTCTCCAAAAGCCTCAGTGTTATCCAGAAGCCATCAGGTTTAAGAATACATACAGGAACGTGGGTCAAAGGTATGGCTAAGACATCACTGGTGATAAAGGCTAGAAACCTGTGGGGTTTTTCCTGCAAAATGCAATATTTTATTTATGATTCATAGACTGAAACTTTAGCTCTTCATGGTATTAGGTGTAGCAGAGGAGTACCATTTATACATGGAAATGCATTATTAGGTTCACTGTTGTTGCTGATATTTGTTATTTATGGGTTCTTTTCTTCCACACTTCTTTACTTCTTTTCTACAGAATCCACCCCATAACACTATAGTAGAGAAAAAAGGATAGAGGGGGAAAGGGGCACCATTGTCATCAGACTACTTCCTGATAATTAGAGGTGCAGAGTTCCTTGAGGCAAGTTTGAGCTTCACTATCAGGATATCTAATTTCCTCTTGTTTTTTTCTACATCGCTTCTTTGTACACAACTACTTATAAACCACAACCACCAAAAAACAAAAGCAACCAACCATTAAACCCTCAATCAATCTGCTTGGGGTCTTAGCATTTATTATATACCGTCTGAAAAGTCCCTAGAATTCCAAACATTACATCATCACGGAAAACTGTCTGCAGTTGGAAAAAAAATCATGCTCCTGGTAAAACATGAGGCAAACCATCGTCAGCTTCTGTAGACAATCTGAAGCAGCCCCATTTCCCATGAACCAGATTAAACAAAACATATTCTTATAATATTTCTACTTTGTTTTTTAAAGAAGCCAACATTCGTGATTCTGTCTGCACCCTGAACTCAACCAATCCCACAGTACTCTGTATACAAATCCCGTGGGCGAGAGAGCTGGACTATCACAAGTACAGACAATCCTGAGATCTCTGGGGAGACCTCCACTTCTGCTCACATTCTTGGAAAAAGAGGAACCTGCTTAGTGCCCTCTGAATACAGGAACCTAGAGACAGTCAGGTGAGGACATTTGTTGGGGGAGAGAGCTAGACTCTTAGAAGTATGGACAATCCTGAGAACTCAGAAGATATGACTACTTCTGCTCATATTGCTGGCCCAACCTCTGTGAACCTCTGGGCACAGGAACCTAGAAGCATTCAGTGGCAGCATGCTTCTGGTTTCTGCCTGTGACCAGAGCTGAAAGGCAGTCTCCAGGAGTACCTACACACCTGAGAGCAGAAGTAAGACCAACTTTCCTGTTCAAAGTGACCTGTCTGGTGGTCTCAGGACAGACAAACACAAGAGCAGTCTGAGACATGCCCGTTCCAGTTTCTGCCTGAACCTGGAGCTGAACAGATCCCACAGCTCACTGTACCTAGATCCAGCTGAAAGAAAACAGGTCTACAGGAGTGCTGAAACACAGACTTACAGGAGGGTCAAGACAAGTTAACACCAGAGACAACCTAATGACAAGAGGCAAGCACAGGACCAGACTAAGCAACAGAAACCAAGACTACTTGGCATCATCAGAGCCCAGATCTCCCAACAAAGCAAATACTGTATATCCAACACACACTGGAAAAGCAAGATTTGGATTTAAAAATCACATCACATGATGCTGATAGAGGACTTTAAGAAGGACGTAAATAACTTCCTTAAACAAATACAGGACAATATAGTTAAACAAGTAGAAGCCTTTAAAGAGGAAACACAAAAATCACTTAAAGAATCACAGGAAAACACAATCAAACAGGTAAAAGAATTGAACAAATCCATCCAGGATTTAAAAATGTAAATAGAAACAAAAAAGAAAGCACAAAGGAAGACAATCCTGGAGGTAGAAAACCTAGGAAAGGGATCAGGATACATAGACACAAGCATCAAAGGAAAATAAAGGATAGAAGAGAGAATCTCAGGGGCAGAAGGTACCATAGAAACATCTACACAACCATCAAAGATAATGTTAAACGCCAAAAGCTCCTAACACAAAACATCCAGGAAATCCAAGATATAATAAGAACAGTAAACCTAAAGGTATAGAAGAGAGTGAAGACTCCCAACTTAAAGGGACAGTAAATATACTCAACAAAATTACAGAAGAAAACTTTCCTAGTGCTCATAAATATACAAGAAGTCTACAGAACTCAAAGTAGATTGGACCTGAAAAGAAATTCCTCCTGTCACATAATAGAAAAAACACCAAATGCACAAAATAAAGAAAGAATATTAAAATCAATAAGGGAAAAAGGTCAAGTGACATACAAAGGCAGACCTATCAGAATTACACCAGACTTTTCACCAGAGACTATGAAAGCCAGAAAATCCTGGACAGATGTCATACAGATGCTAAGAGAACACAAATACAAACCCAGGCTACTATATCCAGTAAAACTCTCAATTAATATAGAGGGAGAAAACAAGATATTCTAAGACAAAACCAAATTTACACAATATCTTTCCACAAATCCAGCCCTACAAAAGATAATAGATGGAAAATTTCAACACAAGGAAGGAAACTATACCCTAAAAATTGCAAGAAGCTAATCTCCTTACAAGAAAAGCAAAAGAGGAGAGACCCACAAACATAATTCAACCTCTAACAACAAAAATAACAGGAAACAACCATCACTATTCCTTAATATCTCTTAACGTCAATGAATGCAATTCCACAATGAAGATATAGAATAAAAGGCTGGATACTTAAAGAGGACCCAGCATTTTGCTGCATACAGGAAACATACCTCAGCAACAAAGACAGACACTACTTCAGAGTAAAAGACTGGAAAACAATTTTCCAAGTAAATGGTCTGAGAAACAAGCTGGAATAGCTATTCTAATAGAGAATAAAATTGACTTTCAACCAAAAGTATCAAAAGAGATAAGGAAGGACACTTCATATTCAACAAAGGAAAAATACACCAAGATGAACTCTCAGTACCGACTATCTATGCTCCGAATGCAAGGGCAGCTACATTCATACAAGAAACCTTACTAAAGCTCAAAGTACACATTGCACCTCACACAATAATAGTGGGAGATTTGAACACCTCATTCTTATCAATGGACAGATCATGGAAACAGGAACTAAACAGAGACATACAGAAACTAACAGAAGTTATGAACCAAATGGATTTAACAGATATTTATAAAACATTTCATCCTAAAAGAAAAGAATATAACTTCTTCTCTGCACTTCATGGTACCTTCTCCAAAACTGACAATATAATCAGTCAAAAAACAGGCCTCAATGGATACAAGAAGATTTAAATAATCCTATGTATCTTAGCAGATCACCAAGAACTAAGGCTGGTCCTCAATAACAACAAAAACAACAGGAAGCCCACATATACATGGAAGTTAACAACTTTCTACTTAATGACAACTTGGTCAAGGAAGAAATTAAAAAAAAAAAGAAATTAAAGACCTTTTAGAATTTAATAAAAATGAAGGCACAGCATACCCAAACTTATGGGTCACAATGAAAGCAGTGCTAGGAGGAAAACACATAGCTCTGAGTGCCTCCAAAAAGACTATGGAGAAAGCATATATTAGCAGCTTGACAGCACCTCTAAAAGCTCTAGAACAAAGAGAAGCAAATACACCCATGAAGAGTAGATAGTAGGAAATAATGGAACTCAGGGTTGAAATCAACCAAGTAGAAACAAAATGAACTACAAAGAATTAATAAAACCAGGAGCTGGTTCTTTGAGAAAATCAACAAGTTAGATAAATCCTTAGCCAAACTATTCTGAGGGCACAGAGTGTGTATCCAAAGTAACAAAATCAGAAACGAAAGGGAGACATAACAACACAATCTGCAGAAGTTTAAAAAATCATCAGATCCTACTACAAAAGCCTATATTCAACAAAACTGGAAAAATCTGGATGAAATGGACAATTTTCTAGGCAGATACCAGTTACCGAAGTAAAACCGGGATCAGATAAACCATCTAAACAAACCCATAGCTCCTAAAGAAGTAGACTCATTTATTAAAATTCTCCCAACCAAAAAGAAAAAAAATCCCAAGATCAGTGCAGAGTTCTATCAAACCTTCATAGAAGACTTTATACCAATATTGTCCAAACTATTCCACAAAATAGAAACAGAAGAAGCACTGTTCAATCAATTCTATGAAGCCACAATTATGCTTATACATAAACCACACAAAGAACCAACACAGAAAGAGAACTTCAGACCAACTTCCCATATGAAAATAGATGCAGATACTCAATAAAATTCTCCCAAACTGAATCCAAGAACACATCAAAAGGATCATCCATCATGATCAAGTAGGTTTCATGCCAAAGATGCAGGGATGGTTCAAAATAAAGAAATCCATCAACATAATGCACTATGTAAATAAACTAAAAAAAAAAACAACTTGATCATCTCATTAAATGCTAAGAAAGCATTTGACAAAATTCAACAACCCTTCATGTTAAAAGTCTTGGAAAGATCATTACTTCAAGGCCCATACCTAAACACAGTAAAAGTCATATACAGAAAACCAGTACCCAACATCAAACTAAATGAAGAGAAACATGAAGCAATCCCACTAAAATCAGGGACTAGACAAGGCTGTCCACTCTCTCCTTACTTATTCAATACAGTATTCAAAGTCCTAGTTAGAGCAATCAGAAAGTAAAAGGAGGTGAAAGAGATACAAGTTGGAAAGGAAGAAGTCAAAATATCACTATTTGCAGATGATATGATAGTATCTTTAAGTGACCCCAAAAGTTCCACCAGAAAACTACTAAACCTGATAAACACCTTCAGCAATGGTGCTGGGTATAAAATTAACTCAAACAAATCAGTAGCCTTCCTTTACTCAACGGATAAACAGGCTGAGATAGAAATTAGGGAAATAACACCCATCACAATAGTCACAAATAACATAAAATACCTCCGTGTGACTCTAACCAAACAAATGAAAGAGAACTTCAAGTTTCTGAAGAAAGAAAGTGAAGACCTCAGAAGATCGAAAGACCTCATATGCTCATGGATTGGCAGGATTAATATAGTAAAGCTGGTCATTTTGCTAAAAGCAATCTACAGATTCAATGCAAGCCCCATTAAAATTCCAACTCAAAGAATAGAGTTGGAATTCATTTGGAAAAACAAAAAACACAAGGTAGTGAAAACTATCCTCAACAGTAAAAGAACTTCTGAAGAAATCACCATTGTTGATCCCAAGCTGTATTGCAGAGCAATAGTGATAAAAACTGTAGGGTATTGGTACAGAAACAGGCAGGAAGATCAATGGAATAAAATTGAAGACCCGAAAATGAACCCACACACCTATGGTCACTTGATCTTTGACAAAGGAGCTAAAACTATCCAGTGGAAAAAAGATAGCCCAAAAGCTCGAATTACCCAAGATCCCAAGATACAATCCACAGACTACATGAAGCTCAAGAAGAAGGATGACCAAAATGCAGATGTTTCACTCCTTCTTAAAAGGGGGAACAAAAATATTCATAGGAGGGGATATGGAGATAAAGTTTGGAGCAGAGCCTGAAGGAATGGCCATTCAGAGCCTGCCCCACCTGGGTATTCAGTCCATTTATATACTGCCACCAAAACTAGAGAATAATGATGAAGCCAAAAAATGCATGCTGACAGGAGCCTGATATAGCTTAGCCAGAGAGTGACAAAAACAGAGGTGAATGCTAGCAGCAAACCATTGAACTGAGAAATGGGTCCCCATCAGAGCAGTCAGAGATAGGATTGAAGGACCTGAAGGGGCTTCAAACCCCACAAGAACAACAATACCAATCAACCAGAGCTCTCAAAGAGTACACAAGGACAGACCCATGGCTCCAGCTGCATATGTAGCAGAGGACAGCCTGGTTGGGCACTAATGGAAGGAGAAGCCCTTGGTCCTGCCAAGGCTGGACCCCGCAGTGTTGTAGGTGAAGAACAGAGCAGGAAGGCGGGAGGAAGGTGGTTTTGAAGGAGGAACATCCTTAGAGAAGAAGGGGGAGGGGGAGGGGATAGCAGGCTTTTGGTAAAGAAACCGGGAAAGGGAATAACATTTGAAATCTAAAAGAAAAAATATCCTTAAATAAAAAATAAAGAAGCCAAAATTCTCACCACACAACAGGGTGCCCATTGGTACCTCTTCTTTATCCTCAGCATGCATAGTTGTGAGCAACAAAGACAAAGGTGCTTGGTTCTTTACAACCATAAATTAGAGCAACTTAGCAAAACCCAGATCAAAGTGGAAATTGCCTCAACCCCTCTAAGGTATACCCCCTCTCAATTTCATGTCCTCTATACACTTTTTATAATCTCCAAAGCCTAATTTATGCTGCCCATATATTCAGGGGTATGGGACCATAGGCTGAAGTATAGTGGATCTACTGGGTGCCGCGTCCTTAAAGAAAACTAATTCCCTCTTCCAGCAGTTAACAACCCTCAGTATCTCCTCAGGTAAGATTTCAGGCTTTCGAGTCCCTGCCCATCTCTATTCTAAATGCTGACTGGCTTGTTCTTGTGTAGGTGGACGCAACGCCAATGGCATGAGATCTTCAGAGCAATAATCCTGTCATGTCCAGAGAGGATAACTTCGCTCTAGTCTCCCATGACCTATACCTTTTACAATCTTTCTGGCACCCTCTTAAAGGATAATCCCTGAGTCTTGGGGTAGACGGAAGAAGAGTGATATAGTTGTGCCATTTATGACTGAACACTAACTACAAATACACCCATTCTCATAAAGCAGGATGAAAATAAAACATAGTTTTTAAGTCTTCTCATCAGTGAGGCATAGTTGCAAGCATCTTTAATTCTAGCAGTGGGAGGCAGAGGCATTTGTACCTTTGACTTCGAGGCCATCCTGGTTGTAGAATAGGTTCTAACATAGGCAAGGCTACACAAAGAATCCCCTTCTTTAAAAAAAAAAACAAAATAAACAAAAGACCACTCATGGGTTTTCTTCACCCTGCTGAGTGTTTTACAAATAATCGAAATATTGTTTATAATGATACTCTGTCAGCATTGGCAGTGTACGTCTGTGCCTCTATCACCCCACCCAGGTAGAATAGGAATGAATCCTCCAAATCACAGCTTCTCTCACCATCGATGGTCGTTTTCAAATCCAAGGCATGTAAGATTTAAAAGAAAGAACTCATGCCAAATTACGCTTGTCTCTGCCCATTATGATATGAACAACACCGGGCTTTATTAAACTCTAACAGTCTGATAACATTATATACTATAGTTAAGACATTAAATGTCTTCCATAGGCTTACAGTTTCTCTCTGTCTAATGGAACTCTTGGGAGGTGGCATTCCTCTCTCCCTCGTTTCTTGACAACATTTGATGAACTGGCATCCTTGACTGTTCCGTGAATTGAAACTCTGGAATACATGAGCCAAAATTTTTTTTTTTTTTTTGCTTTCTAAGTTGGCTACAGTACAGTTACTAATAGAATTTATGAAGTGTACATATATAATACATGAATCATATGTTATGATGTAGAAAATATATGTTAGACTAAGAAATACCCAAATTTTGAAAATTGGAAAAAAATAACAATTAAGATGAGCAGAAATAATTATATGCTAATAAGCATAGCGGCGTTTTACCTATGTCTAAAACTTTACTTTAGAAAAGTTCATCTTTATGTTTCTATTATACAGTGAAACAAAGGGTCAGGTATGAACACATAATTCAAAGTTTGATTTGTTATTCATATCATTGTAAAAATATGAGCCCTTTAATATTAGAATATTTAACACAGTAGATCTCCATCTTTCTAATGCTGTGATCCTTTAATAGAGCTCCTCATGTTTTGATGACCCACCTCTTAAACCTTAACATTTTTGTTGCTAGTTCATAATTGTAATTTTGATACAGTTATGAATTATATTGTAAATATTTGTGTTTTCTGATAGTCCTAGGCAGCCCTTGGGAATGGGTCATTTGAACACCCAAGGGGAGGGGCTGCAATTTACAGGTTGAGAACTACTGACTTAATATTTAATGATGACAATGACACTTTTCTTTACCCTGAATGAACCAGTGTACTATAGAAGATTAATAGTACAGAGTAGAGGCTTATATTTAGAATACCTTACTGAATTATTAAGTGAATATTGATGTTATAGAAACTTACTTTGGTAAAAGCAGCATCCACATTGTGGTGCTAAACAATACTATGATTCAAGATAACCATAGAGTATTCTTGTGAACTTGATCTCAACTATAATACTAAGCTAATTCTGAATAAAATTTGTATACATGCATATATACAGAAAGGTGTGTACACACTCATTTACAAATAGTTAACACATGCATATTCACTCATAAAAACATACACATCATAACCAAGCACACAGATGGGGTCTCATTTTAAATAGTCAAACTGAATGTAAGGTCAATCAGTCTAGTATTTAAAGTTATGGCATCATCAAAATAATAGACTAAATTAGTGAATGCGTTAGCATAATCATTAAGTTAGTTAGAGCTTAATAAGTTCTTTACTATATTTAGTTAATTCTTATCAAATATGAATAACACTTTCATGAGCCTATGATAGAAACTACAACTATTCATAATACCATGAAAAAGAATACATAATCACCCTTATGCAAGTGGGAAATTTAATTCTGGCATTCTCTTCAATTGTGAACTTGTGGAAGTAAAGGTTTAATGTTTCAATATTTTTCTGTGCATATTTTATAATTCTTGATGATGCATACCCCTTGTTTTGACTCATTGCCTATTTTCTTCTTAGTGAACATTGTTTTAGGTAAATGTTTATTTCTTTCAATTCACTTAGTAAACATTTTAAGGTGATTCAATATGCCTATTTCGCCCTCCCTCAAATATCTGAGCAGAAGCAAAAAAAGGAGACTTTCTTTCTCTTCATACTTTAATTATACAATGGGAACTAGCATTATATTGAAGAAAAGCTTTCCCTCATGTTTGTTCATGCCAAGACTGTTATATTAAATATAAATTCCTCCCTCTGGGATTGGATGGACTTTAGCTGAGTGTGATGCATTTTCTTCCTTGGAAATTGTTTGGGGATTCTTTAAGATGAAAGATCTATATAAAAGTTATTATTATTGGTTACCTGTCTTGGCTCCTTGATTCCTGTATTGACTATTTCTCCAAAGTAATTTTCATTAAACCTTACACAGTTACACTGCTAGAACTTCACCTCTTTGTGTTCCTTTCCCTCAGCACGATCAGATTCAGAAATGCATAAGCAAAGGGCATGTTTTCTTTGGTTGATTTAGGAAAGCAGGTGGGAAATCTTATAACCTGACCATTTTTTTTTCCTGCACGTATTCGCTTTCAAGTTCCTCAATCTGATATAAAAGACATGGTAGCCTCTAATCACACTCTAATCTCTACTGGTCTAAGTCCAAATAATTTCTTCCTACACCCTGCTCAGTTGATACTTAAATCCCTTATTATTCAATGATCCTATTTTTAAACTCTGCTTGGGAAAGCAGTGGTGACTTTTGATGCTAATCCTATTCAGTCCACCGACTCTATAGCCATCAGGGAAACAGCCACATATTTTTAATGGGGTAAATATACAGCCAGGCACATTATAAAAGAGAATGGGAAGCAAAACACAGATGAGAATAAAAATAGACCTTCTATATAAAAAGTCTAGCATGTTTACCCTGATGAGCTATCTACTTATTCCATTAAAAATAACAAGTTAAACACTTTAGTCACAGATTTCATTGGAAAGGTTATAGAATAATCATTTGATTCCCCACTTCGCATGAGTCTTAACTTTACCAAGTAATATACTTGCAGTTTTAATAAACACATTAATTCAATAATGATAATCTTTAGACTGCATCTTCTTGCATTTATATTGGCAATTTTAAAAAGCAAAAAGCAGAGAAAGTTTCAGATTGAGAGTGAAAACATCTACTCATATATTTAAATTTTTATGGCTGCTTGTCAAACAAGAGAACATACAAAATTTTAGTATGAACAGATTTGTTTTCAAAAGATAATAAATATATCCTAAAATAATGCCTTTTGGGTTCATCATAGATAATGTAGTAACAGCCACTTTCGCTAAAACAATTCAGTGCTATTCTTCCTTCTTGTCATGAGAACAGATAAAATATTGGTTCTTTATTTCATCACTCTTGATAGACCTGCTGGTCTTTCTGGATGCTAACATATCCTGTCTTCCTTATCTACAGATGGACATTCTCAATTATCAAGTCTAAAACTCTAGTAAACTCCTTCATAACGTTCTCCCATCACAGAGAAAGTAAGTCCTCTTCCTGTCTAGTTTAAAAGTAAACTTTCCTTTGTCATGGCAGTAATCACATTGGTTTCTAATCGTATATTTATTTGCAATTTCTTCGTTATTATTACAATGTACTTTTATGAGTTCAGGGTTTACGGTGTATTAAAAAGGTTTTAGCACAGCGTGCTGAAACCCTTGTTAAAAAGATATTGGAGGAATGGCTGTCATTATTACTACGTAACTGGCCATTCCTCAACCATTTTCAAAACTAATCATACATTCTTATACCATGATATGATAATAATATTACTTTTCTATTTCAGTGATAAAACACTGTAACCAACATAATTTATAGAAGAGTTTATTTGTAAGTTTAGCTATGAGGGATGAGTCTACCATGACAGGGAATTGAGGCACACCAGGTGGCAGTCATGGCAGCTGGGACAACTGAGAATTCACATTGTAAACTGGAAGCAGGAAGCAGAGAAAACACTGGGATCATGGAGCCATTAAAACCTCAAAGTCCATCCCAAGTGACACACTTCTTCCAGCAAGACCATACCTCCCGAAACTCCCAAACATACACAGTTGGAAATGAAGTGTTCAAAGGTTCAAGACTATGGAAGATATTTAATTCAAACTAAAACAGAGATTAAATGTACAAATCAGATATCAAAAACCTTCTATATTATGTAACAACTATTACATGGTGGTTTTAAGCTGAGGATCATAAAGAGAAAATCTTAAAATTTTACTTTGTCTCTGTACAAAAGCACTTATTAAGGAAAATCTAGTCTCCCTTGAGCTCATGACTCTCATGTTGAGACATAGTAATTTTCTATGTCTGATTTTCAACCATTCTTACAATGATTTAAAGTCTTCTACATATTTAATATATCACACATGTGTATTAATGAGAAATATTGTTTCTTACACTGAAAACTAAAATTGTCTAATTCTTTCTACTTACGATATCAACTATAATTAAAATCTGGATATTGGCAGGTTAAAATTTTAATTTCTTTTGGACTTTTTTAGATTATTTAATGTGTTTATTCATTCACTGGGGCTACACATGCCCTGGCACTGCACAGAGGTCAGGGAACAATTACAGGAGCGAGCAGGAGGAAGGGCTGAGGAAGGCTCCTTCCAGGGTACACACTTTAGGGTCTTACACTGGAGCCACCTCCACTAGTTCCCAAGAATGCTTGAGGATGGTGATCAAAGGCTGAACTTATTAGGTTTAGTGGGACACTTCAGATCTAGACTATAAAAATAAATTAGGAACAACTGTCAATCAGACACATATATTTCAAGACTAAAACATAAATTTTAAAACATAAAAGATAAATAAAACTTAATTATTAAACTTAAAATTATTTTATACTCGAGATAATAATTTATGATGATGGAGAATTCCAAGACTACAAAGAAACATTTAATATTAAATATATTTTCTAAGCAGTTTTACAATATATCCTAGTAAAATGAAAATTAACATGATAAAATATAAAGACAATATTAGGTATTTTAAATGATTAGTATCTTTGACAGGTCAATATTAATGAAAAGTAGTAAAAAAAGTTTAGAGATTTTATAGCTATTCAGTGAAGTCTAAAAAAATAAATCAAAATAATAAATATATAATTGATGATATATATAAATATATATGAATGATACTTATTATTATATATATCTTATACATATATCATTATTATTGGTATATATAATTATTATTATTGGTATACTTCTAAAATTTCAGCACTTAGAAAGCAGAATCAGAAAAATCATGTTGTATCTAAGCTAGAGCCTTTCTCTTAAAAATGGTAATAAAACAAGTATCTATTACACAGTTGATTTACTTTTTCCCTCTTGAATATAAATTGACAAAACTCTTTACCTCTGAAATTTGGGAAAAATAAAGATGGGGTTATTATAGAGTCATCACAGCTTACAGGAAAGAATGGAAGGAAGAAGAGGCATGGGAGGAAGAGACGATAAAAACCAGAAAGGGGGATGTGTAGAATGTATGCAAATCAGACCAGAAAATTAGACCAGAAACTCACAGACTGATGAAGAAAAAGCTGAGGACCAATACTAGATTTACAAGTCATAAGTCTGTGAAAGATACCGAGTGGGATATGAGTTCATTGACCAGCCCTTGAAGAACTTTCAAATGAGTGAATGCGTTCCTTGAGGAACATAAGTGTTCAGGCTCCTGCAGGGCAGAGGCATACTAAAAGCCTATGACTGCTTGTGCATCTCACAAACAGGCAAAACCTCTCAATTATCCTTCAGGATCCAGCAGCTTTCATGATAGCCATGCTGTAAAGTTCTAGCCTAGTTCAGTAGTACGATTAATTTTATGTGTCAACTTTGCTAGGTTACAAAATTCAGATATTTGTACAAAATCTGGAAATATTGCTGTGAATGTATTTTTGAATGGGATTAACAGCTGTCCAAGTATGTTTTCAGTAGAGTAAATTACCCTCTATGCTGTAGATAAGAATTATGCCCTTGGCTAAATCCCATAATAATGGGATTCATTTACCTTCTTTTAGGTTTTCAAGTACAAGTCCTTTCTGGATCTGCAACCAGGTCTTCAAAGTGTCGTCTAGCCAGTCTCCTCAATCACAGGAGACAATTCCTTAAGATAAATCTGTGTATATGTGTACAGTATATTGATATTATATTCTCACAGAGCACTGTTTATTAATAGATTACTTAATTGGCAATATTAAAAGAAACATGCAGACCACTGTGAACTAAATCCTTATAATCTAGGCCATGGCCACTAGCAGGACAACCAAACATCCAAAGTATAACTTACACTTATGTCTTCTGACAAACATCTCAATGGGAAAGAGAAAGCAAAAACAGTGACCAACCAGACTGGTGTTAGGGGGAACCACTAGAGTTACAGAGGAATACAGTGTATGCAAAATTAATAATCTGAAATGGAAAATAAAGTATCTTCCATATTAATACAGACATAAAGAACATGAATTCTTACAAGGAAAAGACACTATGAAAGAGAGTTATAACTCACACAGAACAAATATGAATTAAAATACAGAGAAAGTGGGAAAAAACAAGCAACTGTGTATTTGTTATACACTACATTATAGTTGAACAGAGAATTGGAGAACTGGGTCACCGAACTAATTAGCTTGAAAGCAACACACAGAAAGAGGTAAAATGTGACAGGAAAACAAAGAGATGTTCAGGCTAAAATGAGACAGATAATTTAACAATACTTATGTTCCTGAGGGGGAGCACGACAGTAAAACAGCAGCACACACAATCCCTTATGACATCATATATTCTTTATCACATTCGAGTGAAGCTTCATGCTAATGAAAAGATGATGAAGAGAAAGAACACTCATTCATAAAAGAACCATACTTACATTCACACTGTGTGCTCAGTTACAGGGTTGTAAGAGGAAAATGATTAATCTTCAATACATCAAATGAAAGCATAGGTATAGTAGCATATATTCTGAGAAACTTCCACTCAACAGTATTCAAAATAGAATAGCCAGTGGAAAGGGAATGGTATTGGCTGTTCATAGACCTTGATCTGTGATTCAGATTGTATGTGCCAAAATATTACTTTAATATCAAAATTAATACATCATAGATTGAAGATTAATTAGTTTTCTAATACTTGGATTTATTTATATCTGGGTGATAGGGACCTGTGAAACAATGCTAATTATTTATATTGTTAGGGACTAGGTTAAAACTTAAACCAGAGTATACTATACAAAGCAAAAATACCTACATAAAATAATAGATATTATAAAATAAAGAACTGAACAAGACAAAAGGCAGAAGGAAATACATTTACCAACATTAGAATATTCTTTTATTTTGACTTAATTGTATTCATGCTATTCATTTGCTGTTATTTTAGGGAAGTACATTAAATATTAATAAAAATTGACCTTCAAAAAGCAAATCTCAACAAATTGCAGAAAAGTCATTATCATACTGGCTATATCATCTGGCCACAGAATAATTAAGGAATCAATAATGGTAATAATAACCTGTTATCATTGGGAATTTGCACAGCGTGCTTAAAAATTACTCATATATAAAAATAGACCTTAAATTGCAAGTGAAAGACCACTGGGGACTCACCAGTGAAGTCCATATTCATCTGAACCTGTGAAATGCTGCTGAAAATACACAGAACTCCAGTGAAAGAGCTAAGAGACTGTGGCTATGTAAATACAAAACAAAAAATGTTTTAATGTGTTAAACATAGAACAAATCAGTGAGAGTCCTTGTGTGTAATTCTACATGTCCCAACTATGTTAAGACGTATAGAAGATATTTTTGTGAGATACATTTCAACGCCTTTATTGAGAACACAATTTTTCAGTTTTAATCCACCATGGTCTTCAGTAATATTTATGGAGAAATTCCTTACATTGAATGACTTACAGTCTTTCTCGACTGAACTCAGTAAGTCTGCCAGTGTATTAAGAAAACTTTGGTCTTTAGGTATAAGATTGGCTTTGCTCTTCTCATGGGAGTTATGTGTAGGGATTTATTTTTAATAATCATTTTATTCATTTACATTACAAATGATATACCTCTTCTCATTACCCTTCCACCAATCCCCCATCACATCCTTCCTCATCCACCCCCCTTTGTCTCTATGAGGGTGCTACTCCACCCATTCAACCATTCCGATGCCATTGAAAACATTGTCAAATATTCTTCACCTTTATTAACCACTAATCAAAAGTATCTAAGCATACCTATTTTTAAGAAAATGTCTCAAGAATGCATTGTATTTCTTTAATATTACCTATTTTAGACATTAACCTACTTATGAACCCAGAGGAGTCCAGTGAATAACTTCAAATCAATCATTTCACAGATGACCCTGGTTAAAAGAAGTACACACACACACACACACACACACCAGTCATGAATCTGGTAAGAGATTTGTCTGGAGGGGGTGATTGATAGGAATGGGAGTAAATACAGGAGAGAAAGTAATCAGAATACATTATATACATGTATGAATTTGTTGAACACTGAGTTTACTATTTTAAAAATGAAACTTTTGATGAATAGAATTTGAACACTAAACCATTCAGCTCTCCCCTTATATGTTCCTCCTTTGTGCTTCCTTTCTTGAGCACAACTGAAAGTTGCACTATAGATTACTTTTCTATTTGAAATAGTATATTAAGGCTGGAAATTGTTCAGTGGTTGGGAGCACTGGTCGCTCTCCCAGATGAGTTTAATTCTCAGCACTGGCATGGCAGCTCACGCTCATCTATAATTCTAGTTTCAGAGTATAGAACGGCCTCCTCTGGCCTTCCCAGGAACCAAACACATATATGGTACACAGATACACATGTAAACAAAAGACAAGAAGAGGGACAACATGAGCAAGGCAACTCTTAGAAAGGAAAACATTCAACTAGGGCTGGCTCAGTTTCAGGGACTTAGTCCGTTACCCTCATGGCGGGAAGCATGCCAGCATGTAGGCAGACATGTGCTGGAGGAGGAGTTCCACATCTTGACCTGAAGGCAGCCCGACGGAGACGTCTCTCACAGGCAGCCAGCAGCAGACTCCGGTTCTATACCGAATGGAACTTGAGCACTAGGAGAGCTCAAAGCCCACCTGTACAGTGAAATATCTTCAAAAGGCCCCACTTCCTCCACTGAGTCCACATCTCCTAATAGTGCAACTCTGTGTGGTTAAGCATCCAAACACAAGAATCTACAGGACCCAAACTTACTCAAACTGTCATACCCACATCCTACTCATAAAATGATTATTATAAAATGATAAAAATGAGGCCATTTTAAAAATTAAAGGAAAGGGCAGAATGACCAAGGTATTGCTGTTTATTAGCAAAAGCAATAAGAACATTTTGAGAAAAATGCAGGTAAAAATCTACTTAAAGTACTTATAAATATTTTAAGCTCACACAAATTTAAACCTTGGAACTATGAACAACTAATCAATGACTCAAAATTATTTAAGGAATACTAAATTGTATACTTACAATTTGAAATGAGTCTAGCATAATAAATCTAATCTCATAATCTCAGTAAGTGGGGAGATTCTGTAACAAGGTATGTCCTCTATTAAAGAAAAGTTCATTGTGAAAGTAGTCCCAGCGTATTGAATTGTGCGTCTAATGATGGCTTAGTTCCAATCATTGAAATGTATGAATATTAAAAAACGAAGTAAAAATCCTTTACAGTTGTGATCAAATTATAGATTTTAAAAAGATGTGATTATTCTATCCTACCAGACAGATCTCATATGCAAATTCATCTACACTCACATTAAGGAAGCAAGGGATTCATTAGTACAAAAGAAATTCTCTCTAATTGGAATAAGCTAAATCAAGGGAGTTATAATATACACAAATCTTGAAAGACAATCACTCCCAAACAAAAATATGAAACAATAGCATTACATCTATGTAATCGAATATCATAAGACACTTTGTACATATATTTAATGCTTATATTTTGCTAAAAATATAATGAGTGAGAATAGAGTCACCTATTAGTAAGTGGTTTGTAATTATTTCGGTATTAGTTACTTTTCTCATTGATATTTCATAATATGTAAGAGAAGCAACAGGAAGGAAGAAGCACTTCTTCTTTATTAGCTTGACATCCCATCACAACAAAGAAAAAAATGATTATTCAGCTGGGTCCCCTCATACAATGGAGGGAACAAGGAGTAGAGAGTTTGGGCTGGAGGAGGGACAGTTTAGCAGCCCTCAGACCTACCTCCCCGTGGTCTTTTTTCACAGAGAGGGCCTACCTTAAGGGTTGCTCTAAGTTCTAACCCAGTGACACCCTGGAGAGCAAGTGCTGAAATCTAAGCCTATGGACATTATTTCCCATTCAAACTCTACCATGCCAGGGCATTCTCATTTACACTCTGGATTATTTGGAATGCACCTACTAAACAGAAACTATTGCCCTCAAAGAGAAAGGAGGCCAAAGATAAGTGAGATATGCAATACTTTAAACAGAAATATAATCTTTTACCAGTGGTCAGGAGAGAAAGCATGAAAGGGAAAAGTCTAGAATTCCAAATAAGCTTCAAGTATTCACGTTGAAATTCTGGTTATCAAAAGACAGAAAGAAAAAACAAACAACAATAATAAACAAAACAAAATAGTGAGACAGAGCCTAAAACAACAGCCAACTGTTTCAAGATTATTAATAGGTACATGCTTTTAGTTTTTGTATGTGTAAAATTGGGTCATGATTTCCAAAAGTTGTAAACTACAGTGCTTAAATTCCTCTTAGGTGAATAAATATGTACTTCCATGGATTTCTACTTCATGTCTATTTATTATGGAAGATGAGTAAGTTAATTTTGTTGTGGCTAATCATTGGGTAGAAAGTAAGAAATTACACCCACCCTTTGGATAATAATTCTTCCTCAAGCAATCTTCATCAGAAAAGGAATGGAAGGATGAACGAATGTCTGTAGATAGAAGATACTGGCTTTTGTATTTCCCCAAAGAGGAAAACCTGAGAACAACTTAATCAAAAAAATGATCATTTAAATAAATTATTGCCTAGAAAAACAATAGCATATTATATCATTGTAAAATGAGATAGATTTCTCAGTGCCAGTATGCACAGTGTACCTATGATATATTGTTGAGTGGAAACAGTACATAGCAGAACCATATGAACAGAACAAGGCAATTTTAAGTTTACAGAAACTACCTGTTTATATATTCATAGAAAATGTCTAGAAGGATAGACAGGAAACTATTTATAGTAGTTACCTTTGGGACCAGGAATTGGAGTGAGTTTTAATGTGAATTTGCTTATTCTAGTGACACACACTTGTATTGTTGCATGGACAAACCAGTACTATTCAAGGAACAAAGTTACTCAATTAAACATTCACTAGATCAATAAATTATGGATGTGGGAAAAAATCACTACCCATTCAGCAGATATTCTTCATTGGACCCCCCAAATCCCTATGTGTAGGTGAATACAACCCCAAGGTTATCTGACATCTATGCTCAGCTGAACTTGCCAGTCATGTGACTGGTCTCATATAAAAACTTTCGATTGATAATCATTAATGTCATAAGTGATCTCCAGCAGGGCCCAGGAACTAAAATAAACTTTCTTACAACCATGAATAGTCTATGACCCCATGGACTCATTTCTTCTTCCTTTCTATTTAGCTCTAATTGTAAGTAGACCTGTTTCATTCAGTAGTTGTGGTGGTTTGAATAGGAATGACCTCCGAAGACTCATGAGTTTGAATGCTTGGCCTATAGGCAGTGACAATATAAGAGGCATGGCCTTGTGGCAGTAGGTGTGACCTTGTTGGAAAAGTATGTCATGTCGAAGACAGGCTTTGAGGTCTCATATTCTCACATCTGACCAGTGTGTCACAGTCTCCTTCTGTGGCCTGAGGATGAAGATGTAGAACTGGCAGTTCCTTCTCTGCCCCCATGTCTGCTTTTTTGCCACCATGTTTCCTTGTGGTGATAATGGACTAAGCCTATAAAACTGAAAGACATCAATTAAATGTTTCACTTTGTAAGAGTTGTAGTGGTCAGAGTGTCTCTCCATAGCAATAAAAATCCTAACGAAGACAGTAGGAAACAGCAATCAGGAAGAAATTCCGAAGAGCTGCAGTCAATCTCCCTGCACATGAATGCTTTTTTGTCAATTACTAGGGGTAAACTACATCCAAAAATCAGTCTTCCTTGTGTGCACTGCATCCCTTCTCCTTTGTTCTCACAAGGACGGAGCTCCATCAACTCCCATTCTGGATGTTCAGTTATTAGTGTCCACTCAGTTGCTTTGTCTAGTATCCCTGTGGTCTGTACCTTCCCTTATCTCTAAGCAATGAAATCAAAACATGAGTCTGTTGGCATCACCCACGCTGACTGTGATTGGTCTTCCTGCTCTTCATTCTCAGCACGTTCACGTTCACTGCCCCATTCTTCCAAAGGCTTCTCCTCCTTCTGTCTCTTGAGCTCCCTACCCTCAGTCTTTACCTCTTCAGCAACTGTTATACACAAGGACTTCCCACAGAGCACCTGGATTTTGCTTCCTGATGAGTTCCCAGCTTTCCTTTGCCTTCTGATTAAATTTTTCCAATAATCTTGACATTTTTTAAATATTCTAATTTTGCCAATATACAGGACTTTAATAGTTCATGTCTTCTCACAATCCCCACCCTGTCTTGTCTCACCAGCTTGGCGATTCACTCCTTTCTTTCTCTTTGACATGCATTTTCATGCTGACAAGGCCCACACATGTAACTAAGTCAGATGCCTCTCTGCTGATACAATTATCCACTCATTATTTCCAATTACAAATTCCACACTCACCTCCCACGGTGCCTCCACCTTCTACAGTCTTCCTTATTTAATAAGCAGCAACAAGAACTGAGGCTGGAAATATGTTCCACTTAATAGCCAACCCATCAGGAAATGCTTTGCTCTTCTTCAAGCATGCTTAGAACCTGATCATTTCACATACTTTCATCATGACTAAATCACTCCAGTTCACATCAGGGTCACTGCTTACCTGACCAACTGGCCTAACTTCATACTTGCATTCTTTGCCTCCATTTCTCCCTCACTGACTATTCTCAA
Source organism: Rattus rattus (assembly GCF_011064425.1). Classification (NCBI taxonomy): domain Eukaryota; kingdom Metazoa; phylum Chordata; class Mammalia; order Rodentia; family Muridae; genus Rattus; species Rattus rattus. The sequence continues at coordinate 75,759,056 of NC_046157.1, read as the reverse complement.
TAGTCCAGAATATTTATTTTAAAATAACCTTTCTCAACTCATGGTTTGAGATGACAATCACATATCAGATACCCTGAATATCAGATATTTACACTACTATTCATAACAGTAGCAAAATTACTGGTATAAACTAGCAACAAAAATAATTTTATGGTTGGGGTCCGCAAAACATGAAGAACTGTATTGAAGGGTCATAACATTACTAATGTTTAGAACCACTGTTTTAAACAAAATCCAAATTCCTCAAAATCCTCAGACAGTTCTATCTCAGTTATAGTTTCTTTTTTTTAAGAGCCAGGTTCTTACCATGACCAAGAGGTCCCTACATGATCTATTTTTCTTTTTATTACTTTTCTGACCTCATCCCCTTCTGCTCTCTCCTGATTCCACTCATGACATATTACTTATTGAACACACTAGATAAATTCCCCCTGGTGTGATCTTTCTACTTCGTTTTCAGCTGGAAACAGTCTTCTCCTACAGGTATACAAACCTTAACTTTCTTATGTGTACTTTTCTGAACTTCTGCTTTCTGTTGTCACTGTGTTTTGCAAATGTCCTTGACTCTGTTCAACACTCTCATATTTTCTCAACCAGTCTCTGCTTTATCTTTAGCCAAAAGCACTCACTCTTGTCAGAAATGTTAGATTCACTTATTGATTTCTTTATTAACTATTGAACACAAACTACAACAAAACTCTTGACCCTCAGTCTGCATCTGCATTCAGCTCCTGGAGTATGCTTGGAAATAACACAATTTCAGTTAATACTTGTGCTGTTTTCTGCTTGTTTTGACAGTATCTCCTTGCATAGCCTTAGTCACACTCAGACTTATCATCTGCTGCTTCCCCACCCCTTCCCAAGTCCAGCCCCGCTGAGCATTGATCAGAGGCAGCGTCATCACACCTGAATCAACAGACACCACTTGCCTAATTGTTTTTAAGATTTATTTATTTTATGTTTGTGTTATCCCTGCATGTGTGTATATGTGCATGCATCTGCCTGAAGAGGGTATTGGATTCTCTGTAACTGGAATTGCAGGAGGCGGAGAGCTGCCATGTAGATGCTGGAAACAAAACCCAAGTCTTCTGCCAGTGCTTTTAACTACTGCACCATCTTTCTGGCCACAACTAACTGTCTGAATAGAGGGCTCAACATCCAGCTCTGTTAGATACAAGACAAAGAGTATTTTGAAATAATAAAAAAGTATACAATTTAAAACTATGAATGCCATTTGTTGTCACCCACACACATAGAAACCCAATAAGTAAGTCTTACAGGTTAGGAAATGTTCCATTATCTATTGGAATCAAGAATGTAAAGCCATAAACATTACATAGTTTAATCAATAATTAATAGAATAAACGTAGCAGCAGGATTTGGTGTCTTGCTGAGAACTTTATATGCACTTTTAATTTAATTTATAAATAATTGTAAATTTCAATAAATTTTTATTTATCAGCTGTTTGAATCCTAACAGTATATGATTTGAGGAACTATCAACTAGGCAGTAAATATTCTCATTTCACGTTTTAAAACTTTGTCTCTTTTTCAGTGATGTTAATATATGATTCTTTAGATAAATAAAATAGCACCTAGACCAATACTTTTCAAAAATTCTGCCAAAGTCTTACTAGACCTTTCACTGAGGTATAGGCATGAGAAAATTGAAGATTAACTTAAGACATTTAATTAAATTTAAACTATAATCTCACTCACATATTCTCAGTTGTGAATCTGCAGTCATTGATTCCCCTACAAAGGAAGCTTCCCTCATCTTAGCAGCAGTGGTGATGGTTTATTTCTCCATCAGTGAAGTGAGCTGAAGGAAGCCAGACCAGAATATATTAACGGAGGCTTACTAGGAAGCTGCTTTCTGATGGTGGGCCCCAAGGACTGAGGCCAAGGAAGTTGCAATGGGGAGGGGAGGAAGGGAGAGGGGGAGGAAGAGAGGGAGAGGGAGAGGGAGAGGGAGAAGGAGAGGGAGCACTCAAAATGTCTGGATTATATTGTGAGAAGCCACTGGGGGGAGACCAACTCAGCCACTGGGCTAGAAATTGGTATTCCTTTTAGGGACCCAAAGATGCTGGGAGAACCTGGAGGCCAGGTGTGCCTTGATATGTTAAATATCCTCCTCAGCTCCTTGCCCCACCAGAAAAAGGCAGTCCATTTTAGTGTAATTAGTGTTTGGAGAATATTAAATTATGCAATGTTTGTTATGCTATACTTTGCAACAAATACTTTGAAAGCAAATGTTTACAAAGTGATGCCAAAATGGCCTGAATTAGTCTTTGAACAGCCCTTGATTAAGTTCTAATATGTTTTCTGAACCACAATTCTCATCAGTTTCTTGAGGTTTTAACACACAATTCCATTGTCTGCTTACATTTATGAACATTTTTCTTTCCAAAGCCCAGGGCTGAGACTGTAAATTGCCCAACATAAAATCATTCCATCTCTTGGAATTTTACAGAAACCTACAAATGCAACATAAAGCAGCCCCTCTCTATAAATACGAGTCATTAACTAAACTTCCCATAATTCAGTTTTCTGTGTCATATTTTTGAAACATGCTAGATTATTATTATAGCACTTAAAACATTTATCTGGATCCCTCACATATTCACAAAATAATCAAGAATTTAGCTGCTGGACATTGCTTTGTTTATCAATTTTAATTACACTGAAACTACGTTGGAATATTGTCATTTACACATTAATGTATGAAATAACAGCAATAACAGATCACTTTCACCTGGAATGACCAAGTCAGATTATTATATTGTATCCACTTAGCACTGCAAACCAGAATGAAGCACGCTAAACTAAAACAAAACAAAATAAAAATAAAGACAACCACAAACAAATACACAGACTATATAAACAAAATTAAAGACAGTAACAAAACCAAACCAAAACAAATAAAAAAATACATATTATATATATGTATTTTATATATATACGGCAAGCAAAAGAGATGTAATATATGTACACATGTAATCTCTCTTCCCTGTAAAACACCTTAATAAGCTTTATATTCTTTTCTCTTTCTTTAGTATGAAGAGCAGCTTTTTAAATTTTTTATTTTGTAAAACATTTGTTTTTCCAGCTCTTACTTTCAAATTTAGCTCGAGATCTATCTTAAAACCAGAAGATTTGAATCAGAAGTGTGAAGAAAATGTTTTCTTCACCTGTGTGCCAGCTACTTTATGTCAACTCGATATAAGCTAGAGTTATCTGAAGGAAGAAAATCTCTATGGGGAAAAGACCGTCATAAAGTCTGGCTGTAAGGACTTTCTTGATTCATAATAGATATATAGATGATTAGATAGATACATTCATAGATACATAGATACTGAGATACATAGATAGATAGATATATACATACATGCATACATACATACATACATACATACATACATACATACATAATGGATAAATAGATACATAGATACATGAACACATAGATAGGGGAGGGCCATCCCTGGGCAGGTGGTCCTGTATTCTATAAGAAAGCAGGATGAACAAGCCTTGGGGAGCAAGCCAGTAAGCAGCACCATTCCATGGCATTTGCATCAGCACCTGCCTCTGGTTCTTGTCCTATGAATTCTTTCAGTGATGGACTCCAATGAAGAAATGTAAGCTAAATAAATCCTTTCTTCCCCAACTTTCTTTTTGGTCATGGTCTTCTGTCATAGCAGTAGAAACTCTATGCCAATCTGTACTTACCATTTAATATATCCAGTTGACATGTGCCTAAAAATGACAAGTTTTGTCCTTGTCAATACATAGGCCTTGGAATAGTAGATATCAGCACATGTTTTTCTTGAATTTAAAACCTATACTTGCCCTTTATTAGAACAATAGCCTAGAATAAATATGCTAATTCAAATTTTTCTAGATTCCCAAATGTAATTTATATATTCATGCTCATGCTTTGTGAGCTTAAAGTAGGTTATCCCAGATTGTATTTTGTATTATCCCACAAGACATTTGAAGGATTATCAACAGTCATATTGCTACTTAATATTGCAACTTCTAGTAAGTTAATCAGGAACACAGTAAATGAGCAAATGTTTTCAAAATGTAATTAGCATCAAGACAACAACATATAAACAAGACTTCGGGTTCAAGCTAAAATAATCAAGAGTCTAAAACACAAATAAATATTTTGATTAAATTCATTCAGCAAGAACTATATAGTTATAACAGATAAATAGAGCATATTTATCCAAAGGAAATTAAACATTTGTTATTATACCAGCAAGCAGTCTTTATAAAAATATCAAAATTGAAAGAACAGTTCGGTCTTTCACTTAAAACACTAAGGGTAGCATCCCAAGTAAATGAATTTTGTTTTCTAATGTGTGTGTCATTATTAGTATGTGGAGTAAAGCAGTATGGGACTGAAGTCAGAAGTGAGCAAATTATTTGAATGAAGGAAATGACAAAGCAAAGTATCATAATAGAAACTGAAAGAATACTGAGTTTCTTTCCTACATGAGTGCAAATTCAAGATATATTTATATGTTTATAGTAATGGAAGGAAGGCAAGATACTCAGAAATTCTCTCATGATCTAACTTTTAGTTACGTTTTATTTTATTTAATTTTTATTTATTTGTATTTATTTTGAGAAACAGAGAATGTATTATAAGAAGAGGCATGCTTGGTTATACCAACATGGCACACACTCTTTCCCTGAACCAATTTCAGAGGCAACCATCAAGGTGCTGGATAGTCTGTTTTCTGGTAAGAAAACTCTTTCTCCTTGATTACAGATGTATTTCACTCAATGTCTTCAGAAGCAAGAAGGGGTCTAGGTATTTTTTTCTATTTTAAAAGCAATTAAATTATGTCATTTTGATGTGATCAACATGTAAGCGCTTCCCAAAGGGGTCACCTCTATTATCATAACACTGGGGCTAAAACTCAAACACATGACCAGAAATAGTTTTAAGAATGGGTAGTTGGCAAGTTCCAAGTCCTGCTTGACCGTGTATAAGACATGGTGTCACATGTTTTTCTGCTCCTGGAATAGAGCCAACAGAGTGTGGGCCTCCAAGAATACTCATGATTGCTAGACATAAGGTTTGTTTGTATATGTTTCTTTACAATTCTCCTTTGGGGCAATATCCTCTCTGCCAAGGTTAACGACTTTATGCTAATCAGACACAGCATGATTCTAGGAGGTGAGGGTGTGACTAATGTCTCAGCAACATGATATAACAATGGGACATCCAGGACAGTCCTTAGGCTGTAGGAAAAAACTGTGAAAACATGAGTTCAAAATTATATAATTTCTCAACTATTCAACATATCAGAATGTCATATGAATTATAAGAGAGGCTTCACCAGCCTAGAAAAGCAGAGTCAACTGCACTATGAGACACCTTGTCAGAAAAAAAAAGACAAGAGGTAGGTAGATACAAAAGCATGCAGATTCTTAAGTTCAAGGTCAGCCTAAGACAGAGTGAATTTAGGTCCAGGTGTGGTCAGAATTGTAATCTCAGTATGGGATTCTACCCAGCTAATGTTATTTTTTGTGCTTACAAAGACTGATCTCTGAATTCATTTGCCATGTTTTAAAAAACTGTATTTTCTATCTTCTTCTAAGAATCAAGAGATTACAGTCATGTAATGATGATTTGTGGGATAGTCAAGAAGGAACCTAGAGTAGATAACTTACTTGACATATAAATAAAGGACTGGACTTTTGGTCTGCATGAAATGAGCTAACAGAGATAGCAGGGGTTTTATATTGTTGTTTTTGTTGTTGTTTGTTTGTTTGTTTTTTGGGGTTTTTTTTTGTTTTGTTTTTAAAGAATTTTTTTTTCTGACAAGAGCTGAAAGATCTGGAGATCTCTGGAGAGGAATCACAGCTCTTTGAGGAATTTTCAAAGCTTCTTTAGATTTTTTCTAACAGGATTTCTGATGTCCCAAGAATTACTTACAGAGTTTATATAAAACTTTTAGATTTTTTTCTAGCAGCTACCCAGAGAGAACTGGTTGAAGAGTGAGTACAGCTCTTTTAGGATTGTGTCTAGAAAATCCAAGAATTTTTCAAAGCAGCTATGAGTTCTTGACAGCAATAACTAAAATCCATACCCACTGGCAACTTTTGCTTCAAAGTCCCTAAAGATGCAGAAATCAAGAGAAAGGAATTAAGTCTTTGTCATGGGAAGATTTGGCTCATAAACCTGGTCTCAGAGGATTAGAAGAGGGGAAGTCCTTGACGGTCTTGAGCCCTAAACAAAAAAAAAAAAAAAAAAAAAAAAAAGGCAGCAGAGGAAGACACGGGCACCTTTATTGTTCCTCCATTATTTTCAGCTTCTTAATCATGGGTCTTCAGTTAAAATATTGCCTTTCTTTGCCTGTTCTATTCTATTTTCTTGTGCTTTCCTATCATCTGAATCATATTTTCAATGTATTTTCTGTTTGGTATTCCATTTCTTTCTCTGTAACACCCTCCCCTAACTTTTATTAATCTATATCTTGTTCTAGTCTTACAGTCTCTGGTCGATACCATGCTCACCTTATATAAGTGTAAAGATAGAATTCTATGCTTGCCGCCTGCTTTGCTTCAGAAATATTAAGACAACAGTAATGCAAATGACATAGAGATTATGGAAGCCTAATATGAATGTAAAGATGTTCCAAGGGTTAGTTAGGATATCTAAAGATCATACACATCCCTGCTGCTAATATGAATACATTCAATTTCATTAATATTTGTATCTTTACTTTAACCCAGTCCCAGAATGGAAAACTACATATTCACTCAGGTTATTCAATATGAACTCTTTCTGAATAGTGTTATTATGACTACTGAAACAAGAAATAATTCACCCATACTTTGGAGTGCCACAAAATAATTGTACAGTCAATTTTCTTTCTCAAAAAATGCAGAATTAAATATAAATTTTTATTCTATTGGTTAACCAAACATTGTTTTATGTTTACTTGAAAAAAAATACACAAGGATCCCAACATAAGTTTACCTAGAAGAAAACCTCTTTGAATCAACTTTGTATAAAAATTAGTATTTGGTGTGTTTTGATCCATAGTTGAATATTTAGTTATTACCTTTTTTGGAGCTTTTTTATTTAGATTAATCAATTAGTAAGATGTCTCACAGTCCCTCATTGTGACAGCAGAGCATAATAGAGAAGGAAAATATGTTAAACAAAATATGTAAATTTCTTTTAGGACCATTTCAGTTCAAACTTTGGGCAAAGATCCAAGCCAGTTCTTATTTTGTCCAAACTTTTGCATCCTTAACCACAGCGCCAGTAACCAGCTGTGTTGATGCACTTGTATTTAATACATGTTTTATTGTGCTGCAGAGGGAAAGAGCTTGATTTCATTTTGTGCTCAGACAAAGATATTTTTTATCACAAACAACTTAAAATCATTCTGAGTTTTGTCACTAAATGCAATAGTTATGAATGATGGTATTATGCATGCAGTGCACATGTAATTAGCCTACAATTGATTGAAATACATATTTTACCCATGTTAGCTAGAAAAACAGATATATTTCATCTAAGATTTATTATGAAATCATTTTTCATATTAACCACTTTTATATTAAGTCACACATTGATGTAATAAGATGAAGGATTCCAAATCACATTAAATACTGATACAATGTCACTTGTTATTTTTATATTTATGTAAAAGTAAAGGTCATAAAAATGTGGTAGAAACTGCCTACACATATACATTAGCATTCATAAACATGCATGCATTATTTTATTAAGCACATAAAATTCAGGGTCAGTTTACTTTCATTTATGTCCACATTATTATATGAAGATGTCATATTCAATTTTTTAAAAACAAATTCAACCAACTTTGAGTCGCTCATCAAGAAGAAAAGATTTTGAGCCTAATAATTTATCATATCTTGGAATATGCTGCCTTATCACATTAAGGAACAATTGTTAAGCATGTGGGGCCATTTGTAAATTACTTGCTCAATTAGATGCTCCAGACAAATGTCATTCTTCATCTGACTGCAATTACATGTAATAAAATTATATTATACTCTAAGACTGGAATTGGGTAGACTAGTTATTAAAGTAAATGAAAATATATTTTTCAGTAGAGCAATCCACGGCAGACCCTAAGTGATCTCTAAAATCTATCAAGTTATTATGTTTGATTTGTAATATTTCAAAATCTACAATGTTTGTAAAAAAAAAAAAGAAGAAAAGAAAAGAAAAAAGCTATTTGAATCATCCTGGTATAGAGAACGACGAAACAGAGTTTGTCAGTGTCAGTCTTAAGTTGTTTTGCATGGATACGATTCTGCAATGTCGGAGACCATCGACCACATTTCCCTTTCATTTTTTTGATAAGAAAACAATTCAAGTCTCCTTGTTAAGCAAACTGTCCATCCTGTAAGATGTGTACACAGTGCCGCACCATAAGATCAGTATGATGACTTACAGGATGTGGTCATAACTGAGAACATAAAACAGAGCACTGGACCAATTAGAGAAAAATCTCACTGAAAACTCCAAAAATTTACTTGTTTCATCTTATATTTGATGCCTATTAAATAATCCAATGTGAATATTAATTCTAATTCCTTTTCTTTTGTCATTCTTCAGCATTTCTCTGTCCTAGAAATTTGTGGTTAGAGACTGGCAATTCCAGTAGGTGGAGTAATCGTAAAGCAAATCCTCTGTATGATCCTAACTTTCTGTTTCAATTATCATTTTGGGCAAAAATTAGCATTAATTAGATGCTGTTAATATAGAACAGAAGTTAAAAATAAGCATAGAGAAAGTATTGCTTATAGAGTAAAAGCACTGCTTAACAACAACAATAACAAAAGTCTTGCATTCTGTAGACTTCAGGCTTCTCTATGTTTTTCACTGTATTTTGAAATGTTTTCTGGGACTTACATTTAATGCAAAAAAGATGAGAAGGCAGCTCGTTATCAGAAGACGAAATTTGACAGAATTTCCGAGGAAAGCACTAGGAAAAACCAGAGAGGACAGATTCCAACAAAGTCAGCATTGGTTTATGTTAAGTTTAAGATTTCAAGGAAGAGCTTTATTTAATAAGTGGTGGCCTTGCCAAGAAACACTTGTTTCTGTCTGGCCAGAACTGTCACTGTCCTGTGCAGGAGCATGACAGAGAAATTCTTGCCAAGAAGTAAGAAGAGAGAATGACAAAGGTGATGGGGTGATTGTAATTTATTTTTCTATTTCTGTTTCTCCAGTGGAAATAATTCAACATTTGACAGTATTTTGTTTATTATATGTATATATAGGTAGAAAATAAATAGATATATAGATTATAGATGATAGGTCGATAAATACATAAATATATAAATGATATATAAATAGATAGATGATACATGATATATAGATAATATGATAGATGTATATACATCTATCATCTTTCTATTTTCTATCAAATAGAGCAATGATAGATATAAATAATAGATAAATGAATAGACAACGGATATTTCATTCAGTACCTTTTAAAGTTGTATTCGAATATTATTATTAAAGCTCTACTGTTTTTACTTTTAATCCTTGCTACAAAACCTTCAAAGCACTCATCTGAATGCATAAAATGCACCTGGTACCCAAAGAAAATACCTGAGACTTCTGGACAACGATTTATCGATATTCTGGCTGTGGGCCTTTTATCTGTCATGGATAAGAACAGTAACTGAGTTCACCCACATGACCTGTCTGTGATTATAAGGAAAACTATTATGTTGTTTTCCAAATTTCACTTTAGGCTACTGTGCTAAGCATATAACCAATATCTCACTTTTACAGTGGGCTTATGTCTTTTTCTCTCCTAAACCGTACAAATGTAACCAATATACTGTCCGCATTAATGAAAAGGTATTGTTTTCAACTACTACTTCTATATTATTTATTTATTGCCTCCTACAAAATATTTATGTAAAGACAGTTTAACACCGTAATTATCTCCCATCAGATCCTGAAATGAAATATTTCACTAGTATAATCCAAATTCCTTAAAGTAAAACAAAAATATTTACTTTCTCATATTTATTCTTTTAAATTTTGTGTATAGTTTCAATTATTTAGACAAGAAAGCACACAGGATGTGATTTACCCACTTCTATATTCCATCTGAATTCGCATCAATGGAAGTGGATTATCAGTGTATAATCGTGGTTCAGATTCGTTAATCCAAAACCACCTCACAATGGGCATTTTCATTAGCATAATTGAATAGCTCAGAAGTTAACAAAAATGCTGTAAGATGTAAACAAAAGTGAGTCTTTAATCAAGACTACTCTTGATTCTCATTATAATGTTTAAACACAGAGTAAAATCAGCACATTCTTGTAAATATTTTACACCTCATAATCAACTCAGTTTTTACTAATTTCTCATCCATATAACTCCACATTCCTCCTAGAATCATACTACGTTTTCTATTTTCTTTTAAAATAAGAGCAAAGCTACAAAATTTTTGAGAACGTATAGACATGTATATCTAATTTGGGGGCAAAACTGCAAGAGATATGGGCCACTATCAGGTTGACAAAAGTGTCTCATTAGTAACAGGATAACCATTTAGGACCTGAAATATATTTTATTATATATATTGTGTGATAGGAACATGTTCCTGTTTCATATAGAAATGGATGGCAGTTTTAGAATGCCATGTCTTACTCCTCTTACTCGTATTTCGTTTTCTTTCAACCAATGATTTGATTAGTGGATGACATGTGACCAGCATTCGCTGACTGGTTTTTATCTCTCAGCCATGTTCAATTTAAACATTGATCATTTCCAATTTAAAATATGTTCTTAATGGTTTTCAGTAATCAAACCATGAGAGTCAGAGTTCTCTAATTCGACTTGCTTTTCAGACTCAACCTTCCCCTAGAATGGATAGTGGTCCTAAGGCATTTACAAGAACAGGAGAGGAAAGGAGACTGGGAGTAAGGGTTAACAGTTGACCAATCTTAGGCAGAAATCAGAATTCACGAATTTTATGTATACCCAATGATCTCTTGTGCCTCCCTTTAACATTACTTTAAATTTAAGAAGAAAAGAATGAAGCAGTAGATGTTGACAGAGAATCCACCAGGTGTGATGTTAGAACCTCTTTTTGGTATAGAGCTATCAACTGTGTAACAACTGGGAAATTTCTTATAGACGGATAGGGAGACAGAGAGACAGAGATATATTATTAATTCTTTTGTATAATTTGTAGTCTTTTTCAAAATTATTTCTAGATGATTAATAACAGCAAAATGTGCTTTCTATAAATGAGACTTTATTTATTGATGAAGCAACTGCTGTAATATCAGGATCTCTATATTGACCCAATGGATCATTAACACGTTGGATCTTTCCAAGTAAGTTGTAATTGCTAACTCTTGAAATAAATCTTACCACAATGTACTCAATGAGAGTATGTTAAATAAAGAACTCATTTTCTCGAAACACTTTGTACATGAAGCTTCAATTCAGTCAAGTGACTTCAAAGAAAGCATTGAATGTATGACATTATTTAGATTATGTAATGTTTTGATAATTCAGAGTGTTATTTGTAACACAATTAGACATACTTTTAAAAATAATTGTAAAACTTCCATAGGGTTTTATTTCACACTGGTGTGACATAAATTGCTTTTAGAGAAAAGATGTTTATCCTGATTAACTTTATGTTCTACATTTAAAGACAATATCAATGGTATTTGTAATAAGAAAATTGTTTGATTATATGGTCTTATAAACATACGATTGTACAAAGTCCAAGGAAATCCGCTCAGAGGAAAGAACAAAACAAGGCTAATCATTTCCATGAAAATTACAGTTAAAGGACAGGAAGTCTCTTTCTGTTACAAACCTAAAGATTTTCACATTTGTGGATATGCATGAATTTTTAGAGACCTTCTAATCTCTATGCCATGAAGTGTGTAATATTATGAAGTTCGAAATGTAAAATGATTTAAGTAGAATATTATATTTGGCATATGGCATCTTGAAAATCCTTTGAGTAGCAGTGAATATTAGCACAGAGTACATGCCAGAGAAGGACTAAAATTATGTGGTAAGTTGCATCTAATCTAGATGTCTAGGAGGTTATGTCAGCCATGAAGGATAATTCTTAAGTATTTCAGCTGAGCAGAATTCCATTATACATCATCCCACTATAACATCTCAATATACGAAAAACCAATTTCAAAGAGTCATCAAATTGTGACCTCATTTTGATAGTGACACCCAAAGTAGCTGCAGATCTAATTTCATCACCAACAACTTGTGCAGTAGTGGACTGACTTTTTTCTTTAAGTATAATTCTCTCCATCTCAAATACCAGAATGGGAATAGATGAAGTCTGAAGTCCTTTGGAATATGATTGTTATCTTTGTTTCCTAAATACACAGAAAGAATATTAGAGGAAGCCACTCTCACCTCTCACCATGTTTCTCTCAGATATGATTTTGTTGTATTTTCAATAAAACTAAAAGAATTCTAGGTCCAAACAAGACATGTACATCAATTCACCAGAATTGAATCAGGTCCTCTCCTATGCAGGTAAGTGCTTCTTAAGGCTTGGAAACTTTAAAATGCAAATCTGTGGGTGACTAGCATTCGCAGCACATGTAGTACCTGTCAGTGGTTTATGTATGGACACATAACAAAGATCTTTATGATTTAAGCTAATCAAACTTCAAAATGGGGAACTTCAAACGATCAAACATTTTCAGTTATAAAATTAAATTACAGGCTTGTGAGGTAGCACACTGTAGGATTAGTCTCAACCATGTATATAGCAAGGCAGTATCATTACCTTGTTTGCCATATGATTTCTTGCAAGATATTTAGCAACATCTGTGCTTAGATCGCTATACCACAGTTTCCCTTCACATGCTTGCTAGTTTCTTTTGAGGTATCCATAAGTGAATGTCTTCTAGGAGACAATAAATCAACCATGTAGGTCTGCCTGTAGGCGCAGAATTTTAACTCTCTAAGACTTTGCATTTTAATATTTCAGGAAGAAACAAAGAGTACTTTTGCCTAATTTTCTTAAAACTTTGATTTAAACTGTTTGGATTAATGGGGAAATGCAGTTACAACTTCTACTTTGGAAACTTCAACAGTTCTCTTCACAAAAATCTCGGCGTCCCTGGGCATGCGCCTTTATGTTGTCTGTGTGAACTCGGCATTTCTGAGCATGCACTTTTATGTTGTCTGGCAAAGAGGAGTAAATCAGATTGGGGTTTTTATTCCATAATTGCTACAGACTATATATTTAAAATCTTTCATTTTGCCAGCAAAAGCAAATGCCAGCCTTATCATTACTGGTTTTGAACCGGTGAGTTCAAATGGCTTGACTTCTAGTGAAATTCTTCATCTACAAAGCAGGTTTGAGTTTTGTTGTTTGTTTTGGTTTTAGTTTTGTTTTTTGTTTGGTTTTGCTTTGCTTTGTTTCCCTTGTGGGGTCCCTGATTTTGCCATCATTACTCATTTCTACAGTTAAGGTCCATTTCCTGCAGCTAATATTTTAAGAGAAAGTATGACTAGAGCTTTTATGTTTCTGTGCCCTGAATGTTCTACTGTAACAAAATGACAACCAGAGAAAATTATCCAAGTCCTCAGAGAGGACAGAACTCTCTCACATCACGGGGTAACTTCAAACAGGACCAACTTTTAAGTGTTCAGTGAACTAAACCACTGGAAAGGATTTGGGGGCCTCTCCAAAAGTCAGGAGAATATTTTCTGTTACTGAGTTTCAGTCGTTCAGTAATTAGAAGAATTTAATATATAGAAACAGGTCTAATTCCAAAAAGAAAACATCTCATCATAAACTATACAACCAGTGTTGAAAATCATAGTAAATTGTAGTTATAGGAAAGAAATGACTCAAACGTAAATGTATTTTCTTTAACAACAGTAACCCTTTTCCGTCATCACTTATGATCTACTCTAAAGCTTTCCAGATATTTGAATTCACTATCAAATGTACATGAGTTTCCAAAAACCTTTGTCACCTTCATTCTTATAAAAACTTAATCAAAACATAAAAAATATAAATTGCCATGCACCTAAACTATGCTTATAAAATGTGAATGGTAATGTTCTTCTGTGGTTTAAACATTTATTCCTTCGAACTGGAAGCATGGCCTGTCAAAATCAAAATCGCTGATGCACTTTAAGTATGACTTGCACGTGAATTTTGCAGCGTGCGTTACATTTATGATTCGTGTATACTTTGAAATTATCTTTAAAATGACGGGAAGTTAACATCCTAAAAATGTTTGCACCTCGAACAACATAAAAGTAAATTTGAAAATCCTGTAAGCTGGCTCAGCAGGTCAAGAAAATTATATCCAATCTTCATCTGCATTTCTTTAAATTTCAAGAACCAACATGATAGAAGATGAGATCTGACCCCACGATTTGTCCTCCAGCCTCTGTGAACTTGTTTATCTACTCACAGGTGCATAAGATAAATAACGATACTGATTAAACATAAAAAAGCCAGGAAGACCTTGTCTGTTTGGAAGATTAGTTCTATAGCCCCCAGATTAAAGATACGCAAAGCAAAGTTAGTCTGGGAGCCTGAACAACAATTCCTCATGAGAGATAATAGGGAATCCAGCATTAAATGTTGAAGCGATCTGACACATAGTTAATGATTTTGCTTTATCTGTAATTTTTAGTAAATTAGAAAGGTTGTGTTATTACATCAGTGAAATCAGGCTGCCTATAGTTCGGTGTGTTCATATGTCTTCTAGTTCTTTTCTGTAAGCAGCTTATTTAAGTTCTGGCTGTTTTGATTTCTGTGGGTTTTTTTTTACCCTACCCTCCTATAAACATAAGCAAATCATTTATATCAAATTATACTGCAGACAAGAATGTTTGAACATGTACATATAGTAAGTGTCAGCAGCTTTGGTTTTTATTATTCTGTCCATCCCACTTTGCTACGAATTATAAAATATTGCCTTGTCTTCAAACATAGATAATTAAACAAGAAATAATGTAAGGAATAGTCAGGTATATTGTTTGTAACATTATCAAAAATAACTGATTTTATTTATTTAATATATATTAATATTTTAACAAAATATGAACTATACTAAAAATGAAAATCAACTATTCAAAATTGGTTCTGGTTTTATTTTTTCTATGAAATATGAATATAAGTAATTTATAGACGTTTACATCTCAATGGGGTCTAAATAAATATGCAAATATCAACAATGCACACCATTCCTCTCATTGATTTAACCAAATACGACAAGAAACAGACTAATGGGAAGAGAATTTACTGTTTCTCAGTTTCCTCACTTTATTCAGTCTGTGCTCACTATCAGGTGTGATAGTGCATTCATGCAGAGAGTAAGTCTTCCTGACCCACTTAAATATTACTAGAAACATTCTTCTAGACACATTTTCAAGTTGATTCTATATCCTGGATATTAACAATGAAGACGAGAGACACCGCCCTGTACAAAGCTTAAGTCCAAGTGGATCAAGGACCTTCACATCAAACCAGATACACTCAAACTAAAAGAAGAAAAAGTGGGGAAGCATCTCGAACACATGGGCACTGGAGAAAATTTCCTGAACAAAACAACAATGGCTTATGCTCTAAGATCAAGAATCAACAAATGGGATCTCATAAAACTGCAAAGCTGCTGTAAGGCAAAGGACACTGTTGTTAGGACAAAATAGCAACCAACAGATTGTGAAAAGATGTTTACCAATCCTAAAACAGATAGAGGGCTTATTCCAAAATATACAAAGAACTCAAGAAGTTAGACCGCAGGGAGACAAATAACCATATTAAAAATGGGGTTCAGAGCTAAACAAAGAATTCACAGCTGAGGAATGCTGAATGGCTGAGAAACACCTAGAGAAATGTTCAACATCTTTAGTCATAAGGGAAATGCAAATCAAAACAACCCTGAGATTTCACCTCACACCAGTGAGAATGGCTAGGATCAAAAACTCAGGTGACAGCAAATGCTGGCGAGGATGTGGAGAAAGAGGAACACTCCTCCATTGCTGGTGGGATTGCAGACTGGTACAACCATTCTGGAAATCAGTCTGGAGGTTCCTCAGAATATTGGACATTGTACTACCTGAGGACCCAGCTATACCTCTCTTGGGCATATACCCAAAAGATGCCCCAACATATAACAAAGACACGTGCTCCACTATGTTCATAGCAGCCTTATTCATAATAGCCAGAAGCTGGAAAGAACCCTGATGCTCTTCACCAGAGGAATGTATACAGAAAATGTGGTACATCTACACAATGGAATATTACTCAGCTATCAAAAACAATGACTTTATGAAATTCATAGTCGAATGGATGGAACTGGAAAATATCATCCTGAGTGAGGTAACCCAATCACAGAAAAACACACATGGTATGCATTCATTGATAAGTGGCTATTAGCCCAAATGCTTGAATTACCCTAGATGCACAGAACACATGAAACTCAAGAAGGATGACCAAAATGTGAATGCTTCACTCCTCCTTTAAAAGGGGAACAAGAAACCCTTTGCAGGGAATAGGAGGCAAAGTTTAGAACAGAGGCAGAAGGAACACCCATTCAGAGCCTGCCCCACTTGTGCCCCATACATATACAGGCACCAATCTAGATAAGATGGATGAAGCAAAGAAGTGCAGGCTGACAGGAACCGGATGTAGATCTCTCCTGAGAGACACAGCCAGAATACAGCAAATACATAGGCGAATGCCAGCAGCAATCCAGAACTGAGATGGGGACTCCCGTTGAAGGAATCAGAGAAAGGTCTGGAAGAGCTTGAAGGGGCTCAAGACCTCATATAAACAATAATGCCAACCAACCAGTGCTTCCAGGGACTAAGCCACTACCCAAAGACTATACATGGACTGACCCTGGGCTCCAACCACATAGGTAGCAATGAATAGCCTAGTAAGAGCACCAGTGGAAGGGGAAGCCCTTGGTCCTGCCAAGACTGAACCCCCAGTGAACATGATTCTTTGGGGGAGGGTGGTAATGGGGGGGAGGACAGAGGGGAAGCCCATAGAAGGGGAGGGGTAGGCGTTAGGTGGATGTTGGCCCGGAAACCGGGAAGGGGAATAATAATCAAAATGTAAATAAGAAATACTCAAGTTAATAAAGATTAAAAAAAAAACAATGAAGACTATACCCTTCTCAAGTAAATATACAAAAACATCAATTTTAATCCTTAACATAATACACCAATTCCTCCAAAGTGCCATGTCACCACCTAATGCAATGCATATTTAATTTATATCTTGGAGTCTTCTAAATCTTTAACTTTCAACATTAATTTAAATAAAAATCTAAGTTTAAGCTACAAAATAGTCTCTTAAAGTATGATCCTGTTAGATCCAGCACTCCAAAATGACACTGCTTGTAACATTGACCTAACAGAAGAACTTTGGCCAGGTCAGTAGAGGCTTAAGGAAAGTTCCTGTTTATCTAGAACTTCCCTTAAAACATGAGAAACCTCCCTTAATTTGCTCACAAAGGTCAACTACCTTGGGCAAGATCATCTAGTCTTCAGTCAATCCAAAAAACCTGTGTCAGTTCAAAGACTTCACCATGGTAACTCATATAGAACAAATTTGCTTTTCCTCCAATTTGCTCTTCTATCAGCACACCACATACCCCCATCTTCCCATGCATCCAGGAAATATTCTTGTCATTTTGACCCCCAATAAACCTTTCCTTATACCCACTGAGTCATATCTAGTGCAAACGAGACATAAATAAACAAATAATAAATAAACAGATTGATTGATACATAGATATTCATGAATAGATAGATGATAGAAAGACATACATACATACAGACATACAGACCGACAGACAAACAGACAGACAGACAGACAGACAGACATAGATAAGAACCAGACAGGTAAGTCTTCATGTCTATCACCTACATTTTTTGGAACACCATCTGGGTACCAAGAGGATTAGTAACAATTGAAATGTAAATAAGAAATACTCAAGTTAAAAAAGATGGAAAAAAAATAATGCTTAAATGAGAACACTTGTTAAGTGTGGTTTAAAAATAAATCCAAAACTCCATGTGATAAAATATTATGTAACCATTGAGCATGCCAATCCACATAGGGAAAGTTTATTAAGTCTGCCAAAGGGGACAGATTTAAAAAACAGAATATTTCAAATCCTTTAAAATAAATTAGCATATTTGTATTAAAAACCTGAAAGATCACACCAAAAGAAAAGTATATGGCCTTTTAAATTTGGGTGATACATTTTATGTGAATTTCCTGTCTTCTTTGTGTGTATTATCAGCTTTTTCCACAATATATGTCTGATTTTGTAATCAAATGAATACAACCAATTTTGCAGAGGCTAAAAAATATTTTAGACTCCTCACACTTTGGCATTTTAACTATTACAAATAAATGTTCTTTTGCCCCTTGGGAAAAAACAAGAAAATGTATTTTTCCTCTTTTCTCTTTTTTGTTATCTCACTGTATAGATGGATAAATATAGTGAAAATTAATCATTGCAAAGCCCGAGTGTTGTACCAGTATAAGACCAATACTTTTAAAGTCAGCCTTACCCTAGTTTTTAGAATACAAATAGAATGCACCCAGACTGTAAGATTGCAACAGGAAAGCACAAAAAAGATAGTTTAGTGGATAAGAGCAAAAGAATTAAGTTTTGTTCCAGGTACTCAGGTTGGCATCTTCCCATGGCCTGTTACTCCAGATCGAGGATAATCTAATAGCTCTGGTCTTTGTAGGGAACTCATACTAACATGCATATACCCACAAACAGATACACAGGCATTCACACCTGATTAAAACTAAAAAACAAAAATCAAACTAAAGTATGCAACATTAATGGCCTCTTGCCCATTTCCTACTAAGTTCTTGTTCTATACAGCAGTCTTTATTCTTGCTTTCTACTATGATTCTGGACTTTGGCAGGACTCTTAGGCCTGGAAGACCCATTGTACATTGCTTATGCCAATCTAGGGCCTCTCTAACTAAAACGTTAATCGTGTCAAATGAGAACGAAGACCACCAATACAAATTTTTTGGTCTCTCTCTCTCTCTCTCTCTCTCTCTCTCTCTCTCTCTCTGGAGCAGGTTTAAGAAAATAATACTGAAGATTGAAGAAAGTGGGAATAATATAGTTCGAAAGCCTGGAAAAGCTTTTGTTATATAGAAATTTAGCAGAGCATCTCAAATCGACTTGGCAGAACGCCTTACTTCATCAGGTCAGGATGTATGTGTGTAACATGTCAAATTCCAAAAAATGGGTCAAGATGGTCAAATATAAATTAAAGTATAAATGAAGTCAGAAATAAATGTATTTTGACCTTGTAGCAAGATGGCTTCTGAACTTAAGTTGAAGTCAGTTTGGTTGATCAAAAGCACAAAACTTTTCCACATTCCTTCAACAAATCATTTACAAAGTTTGACAAAATACAGGGTGAAGTATATCATAAGAATATCTTCAGACACAATGTCAATTTTCTGTATTAGTTACTTCCCTTATTACTGTACACTAATTACCTGACAAGAGACATTTAAAAGAGGCTGAGTTATTGTGGTTTGTACAGTTCATCGTCTTAAAAAAAACATAGAGATAGTCAGGCTTTCTCATTTTTCCTCTTTTATGTATTCTGGATCTTGGATGGTAACAGGATCTTGGTAGAGTGTCTTCTCAGTAATTCTAGATCTAGTGAAGAGGATACTGAACATTAAGCTTCAAAAAAGCCACTTTGAACCTGAGAATAAAAGTACACAGTTTACTTGATAGATTGATGTCTAGCATCCAGACTAACCTGAGTTTGATCACAAACATCTTATAATAAATCGATTTTGGTGTTCTATGCTTGTAATCGCAGCACTTGAGAAGAAGAGGCACAATAATCAAGAGATCACCCTTACCTACCGAATGAGTTCAAGAATATCCTGGGGTAAATGAAACCCCATCCAAAACAAGATTCAAAATGCCACCTCACATAAAAGTTACTCTAAACTGAAGATTTGAGAGAAGACACAAGAAAAATAATCTTCCCTTCTCTATTTGCCTACAGACAGGCCAAAAGCTAACAAATGCATCCCTCTTCCTATCTTCTGTGAAGTTCAAATGTTAAGGAGAAAAGACAATTTTAGGCTATTTCAGCCCTGAGGAAGCACCATAGCCATCGACAATTAACAAACTTTAACGACTAGCTTTTATATGCAACTTGTTTATTTGTTTCCCAAATGCACTTGCCTTCCATCAATTTCCCATCCTGGAAGACTTAAGGTATCTTTTTTGTCTTCACATATTTCTACAATTTTCCTTCTGTTTGTTTGTTTGTTGTTGTAAAACCATATTGAATCTATTTTCTATGTTAAACACATGAGCCATGTTTTTAAAAATTATTCATATGGGTATGTCTGACACTCCCTTCTCTCTGGGAGGTTTTGGTCATAGACCTAGGAAGACAAAGGAAGCAGAGGCAGTGGTGGGTAGGGGGTGGGGTTCAGTAGCCATGAGTACTTACAAATGGATTGACTTCAGTGAGACAGATCAATTTATTTGGGGTGAACAAGGACTATATAGATCTTGGAGAGTGGGTAGGGATATTCAGAATGAATATACATTATTGGATAGGGCAGGAATGTTTCATTTATCTGAAGAGGCATTCCAAGAACTTGCCAAGTGGGTTCTCATCTGGAGAGAGGTAATTGAACCTGTAAATCTGGCCACAGACTAAGTGACTGCCTTATGTAAACACATGGTGATTAATAATAATAATAATAATAATAATAATAATAATAATAATCTTGTACATTTTGTTCTGTTAATTTGTCTTTTGAAACGGAGATTATAGTTTAAAATTCAGAACCGTAGAAAAAATTATTTTTCTTTTCTCATTGAAGTCATAATCTCGTGTATGTCTTCATCTGTCTTTCAATTTTTCAATTATAATATACAGTAAAAAATATTGGCACATCTTATTCTGCTTAGCTGAAATTTTGTATGTATTTCGCTCTTTAGTCATCGTATGGGCTTTGCTATTTACTGAATAATATTCACTCTAATATCATTCTATCATACAAAGCAAGAAATACACAGAACTCTAAGTCCATTCCTGCAACACCTTATATATTACTGTTTGAGTAACATAATTCTAATTTCTCAGAAAACTCTTTTTTATAGGCAGACTTTTTGCTTCTTTGATTGTTATTGCTTTAAACATCTACTTAGAGAAATATAGGGAGAAACATATTTCCTAAGGTCTTTTTCTTCCGTAATCACATATTTGATAATGGTAGTGCATTATATTTTCTCACATTATATAACCAAAGTTAAATTAATGTGTGGAAACATGTTATCCTTTTGTTTTTAAACTTATTTAACTTGTTATCATAAGTGGCTTTTGTTCCCTCAGATCTCTAAACTATCTATCGCTCTTCCAAATAAAGACAGGGGAGGATGAAATTGCTTAAATAAGCTGTGTTCCACAGACATCCTCAAGATGATGTTCACCAAATGCTATGCTCAGGATGAATCCAGGGTGTTAGGGAGAAAGAGTATTGAAAATTAAGTTGAAGATGGAACCAAATTTTATATAAATATAACACCTATGCAATGGAAGTGAAAATTTATACCTTTCATTAGAGCAGTTTAAAAATGTTAAAGAACAATGTTTTGACTGGACCAATTTTAATGTAAGAATTTACATGAACATACATTAATTTTGAATTAATGCTTTTTCAATATTAATGGTGAGAGAATATAGATTATTTTAAATTAATTTTCAAGTTCTGTGAGTATTAATCACCATCTTAGGCCAAAGTAATCAATAACAATAGTGGTAGTTATTCTCTTCCACTCAAATGCATTCCTACATTGATGATCAGAAAAACAGATACATTGATTCCTGGGTTAAACTCTTATATTCTGAATAACGCTTAGTAAGATCTGAAAATGTAACACTATCTATATAAATGTAAATGAATTTATGGTACCAATACATAAAAGTGTTAAATCATTCTCACCATGATGTTTTATAATTTTTAATTCACAATTTGAATTGTAAATAATTGCTTTTCATAACAAATGCTTCAAAAATATAAAACATGTTTTGTGATGGCTAATGTTATGTTTGTTTCAATTAATGTGCTTAAGAGATCTGTAAAACAACAATTCCTCTCACCAGTTAGCCCTACTTGCCTAAGAGCAGATAATCCTAGAGTTTTGGGGTTGTTGTTTATATAAGAAAACAAGCTACGTGTGTTTGCTTCTGGAAGCAAGGGTGATTGCCCCACTTTTACAGAATGTGTGCTTGATCACACATAGGCACCAGGTACATAGACAGGAAGTACATCACAGTATATGCTTAGACAGAGGCTAGAAGTACATACCCTCATGATGTTTCCCCTTCTAAGCCTATGACCAATGTAATTCACAGCCATAATCTGAGCATGCATCTTGGGTACTTCTTATTTGTTAACATTTACTTCTAGTTAGACTAGTGAATCTCTGAATAACCCCAGTTGCAAAAGTTTCAAAAGACCTATTGCAATTCCAAATTATAAAATATGTGTTACTTCTGAAGACAATAGGTTACAAAACTATGAAATAAGTAACTTTTCAGTAAGAACAGTTTATAGTTGACCGTAAACATGGCTCTGGCACATCCTGTTCTCCCCCAATTCCTCTTCTGTGTTCAACTAGAGATTATTGGGTTCTTAAAGCTAGACCTCAAGGAAAGGTCCCTTATTTGGCCCTTTTTTCCTCCTGGGGATGTTTACTAAGATCCAGCTATCAAAGCACAGCAGTCAGAAGCTCCTCTTTGGCTACTCTAATTAAAATTCCCCAGCAAAACAAACCAACTCACTCAATCAATGGGTTTCCCATTTTTTCCCTTTGTAAAATGCCATCTGCCTAGGGACCACTTCTCTCTCTTTATCCACACCTAGTCCTTTGTCCCTCCCAAGCAAACATCCCTTCCTCCCAATTCCTTGTTCCATTTCCCTCACTGTCTCCTGTCTTTGTCTCTTATTCCCTTCCCTTTGTCCTTCTGGAGCAAATACATTTTTTTGTGCTGAGAATCTGGACCTCCTCCTCATGCACTTTCAACTGACAGTATAATTTGGGTTATTCTGAACTCAGTGCAACAGCGAGGTAGCCTATGATGGGCCTGTACACAAGAGCAAAAATGACTTTAGGTAAGGGTTAACTTCATTCGTTTGCATCTACAAAATCAATATTACAAGACAGGAATGGCATTCCATTTAATTTACCCAAATATCTAAAGAAGAACAATGTATATATACATCTCAAAATATAAAATGTCACTATAAGTGACCTAATAATAATTTTCTCCTTTACATTGTTTTGGATAAAGAATATTATATAATTCAGTCATTTGATGAAATATTCTGTTTTTCTCAGTTTAATGTCATT
Source organism: Rattus rattus (assembly GCF_011064425.1). NCBI lineage: Eukaryota > Metazoa > Chordata > Mammalia > Rodentia > Muridae > Rattus > Rattus rattus. The sequence continues at coordinate 75,735,614 of NC_046157.1, read as the reverse complement.
ATCCATTAATTTTTTTCTCCAATTTTTTCAGTTCATGACAAAAAAATTAATTATGTGAAAAGACTATATATGGTGTTAGCATATACATTTATTAATGAAAATAAATAAACACCATAGGAACTCTTTGGGGTTACATGGGGCTACTGCTGATAGTGAACCACGTGTAGGAAACACACTGAAGGATGGATGCCTAGCATGTTGGAAGAGAAGCTTACTGGCAAACTCCAGCAAGAAGTCAAAAGACCACCATGCTCACTGAAAGTCACTCAGATGTGGTTTCATATAGAATAAGAAATTGGTTAGGAATTAGATAATTAGGAATCTTTTTTATACAGGGACAAACAATAAGGATGCATCTTGTCTATGCTCTAACACTGTGGGGCAACAATGGAAAAAAATGGACTTGTTTTCCAGTGAGTATTGAATAAATAACATCCACACAACAACAACTGGCGACTGGGAGCCTCAGAAACAAAGGAAATGAATAAAAAAGTTTCCGGTTTTGGTTTGTTTGTTTTCAATTAGGGTTTGGCCAGAGAAAGTATATAAAGTGTACCCTTTATAAGGACAGTGAAGTTATCGGAAGCAATAAAAACAAGCCAAGAGCTTTCACAAGGACAAAGGAAAAGTGCCTGGAGGGTATCTCAGGAATTTACAAAGGCACAGCCAGAACACTAGGAGTTGTAGAAATGCAAAATTCTTTCAAAGATTTCAGAGAAGAAGTAGTTCAGAAAAAAAAAAGCCCCAGGGTTCCCTGCTCACCCGATAATGTCCACAGAAACATTTTATTGGAATTCATTTTTCTGTACTTAGCTGTTACCTTAGTCTTCTTGGTGCTGGGGTAAAACACCCTGACAAATGCAAAGTTTAATGCAAAGGAGTTTATTTTGGTTCACAGTTCTAGGGTACAGCCGCTATGGTGAGGAGATGAAGAGGCAGGGCTTTGAGGCAACTGGCAAGTGATCGCGCTTGATCCACACTCAGGAAGCAGAGAGAGGTAAGTGCACTAACTTAATTTTCTCCTTTGTAGGCCATCCAGGACCTAACTTAAGGAAGGGGGCCATCTACTACTGTGACTTGTCCCATCTCAATTAACACAATCAGGACACCGAAGCCTTGCAGGTCTTATAATAGGCTTGCTAGAATCTTTAAAGATATACTATATCCTGTCAAGTAGTCCATCAACACAGCTGATAGAACTGAGAAGCTACTTTAGGCCCAAAACTGTTCAAGGTTTTGGAATATCCATATTGTTAAGTCCAAGTGAGCACCCAAATGGCAACACCAGTTGTTGGCATTCTGTCTAAGCCCCCACAGTTACCTGGCAATAGCCAGGTATACCTAACTCACTATAAAAAGGACTGCTTGCCCCCTCCTCACTCCCTTGATCTTGCTCTCTTGCCTCTTGCTCTTGACCTCTTCCCCTTTGTCCCTTCTCTCCCCATCCCCCTCCCCCTTCCCTCCATGTGCTCATGGCCGGCCTTTACTCCTCTACTCTTCTACTCTTCGTCTCTCGTTAAACCTTTCAATGTGGAACCATGTTGGCCCAATGTGGTTTGTCTGGACACGAGCCGAGATTTCTACCCCAACACCGGTGACAATGACCTAAACTGAAGTCTCAGGCCCAGGTAACAGGATTGCTAAATAAAAGCCTAAATCCAGCATTCCGCAGGATTCTCATAAGGTGGGTTTCTATAGGAAAGCAGATCTCCTAAATTGTGTTTACTAGATTATTCTTTAACCCTTCCCCAAAACTCAACGACCTTGGATAAGAGCATCCCGTTCTTGGTTAATCAAAACAGACTGTAACTGATCAAAGACCTCTGCCAAGCTGGGTTTTACATGAGTTTTAGTTGAGTTTTGGGAAGGATTACATGAGCTCCATGATGGTATTTGGGGTACCTGCAATTTGGGTATAACCCTTGTTACCCCTCTGTAGGATAACTTTGAAAATTGGATCCTCAATAAAATGTTCTTAGTACTTAGTTTGGTGGTTTTGCTGGGCCTTTGCTAACACATGTGATCCTCCTGGTTTTTAAGCCATGAAGAATGTAAAATTTACCATTAAAGGAACATGTTCGAGGCTAGGCACTGACCTGAAATGCTGAAATCCCCACAAGCAACTCTATGATAAGGATCTGTATGGGAGCGATAGGAGTGAAGCTCAAGGTTTAGGATAGACATTGAGAGGGTAGCCAGCAGTTAAAGCTTGCTGAAGGAAGTCACAGGCAACATTCAGATCCTGCTGAATATGATAAAAGGAAAATCAAGGTCAATTCTGGGGTTCTTAGTGGGAGAGGGTAAGAGGTCCTTGTGCACACAGGTAAGCAATAAGAAAACCAGGAAAAATAAAATACCCATGCATGTCTCTTCAAAGGAAGATGTTTATCTATGTATCACACAGAATGTTGGGAATGATTAAAGTTTATGGCTATTTTTGTTTGCATTCTGTCTAAGCTCCCCCCTGACAGTTACCTGGAAACCGTTGGGTATGCCTGACACTATAAAAGGGGCTATTTGCTCTCTCATCACTCTGTTGTTTGCTCTTGCTCTCTTGCTCTTACCCTCTTTCACCTTTGTTTCTTTTCTCCCCAGTCCCCCACCTCCTGCACATACTCATGGCTGGCCTCTTCTCCTTTCCTCTCCTCTCCCTCTCCTCTCCTCTCCTCTCCTCTCCTCTCCTCTCCTCTCCTCTCCTCTCTCTCCTCTCTCTCTCTCTCTCTCTCTCTTCTCTCTCTCTCTCTCTCTCTGCCTTTCTCTGCCCCTACTACCCTGTTAACTCCCCTCCCCATGTCCTGAATAAACCTTATTCTATACTATACTATCGTGTGGCTAGTCCCTCAGGAGAAGGGGTGTCTCAACATGAGCTCACTGAGGCACTCCCTTTCCCTATACCTTACCACACTTCCATAGAATATGCCCCCCCTCTTTATCTTTTTATGAACACTTCATTATCTGTTGATATCTGCAGAGTCAGGCTTCACTCAGATCCTCCAGAATATTGTCTTTATTTATCCTGGACTTTCCCCTGCTAAATCTTGAGCATTACTTCTCAGACCATAAAACCCATCCTTATGACAGACATCACTGGTACTTTACAACAGCTCAAGTAACTTAAGACCAGGCCAATACTGACTCATACAGGGATGATGTTTCCCTTAGTTATTCTCTCTAGAGCCTTATGTTGAGCACGGTTTTTGGAAGAAGTCATATGTACTTTGTAAAGAATTTCAATGTTACCATATCTTAAGCTTTATTGTAAGCTTAGTAATGTGTTAGTTGTCAACAGCAGGATTTTTTTTTAACTAATCTGTGCTGTCCTTATATATGGTTGAAATAAACCACTCGGTGTCTGACTCCAGAAGTTTGAATCCATGGTGGCTAACGAACATCAGACTGACTTGAGTTTCATTCTTGACTTTCTGCAGATTGTTGTGCAGACCCCTACACTTAGTTTCATTAAGACAATGATTTAAGGATGAATTCAAATAAAAACACTATGACAATCATATTAGGATCTAAAAGAAAAGCAGCAGGGAGACAAGCTGTAAAAGCTCAGCACCACATGGAAAACTAGAATGAAGGAGAAGCTGGCATGGAAGTGGGACACACAGTAATCCACCAGAGAGGGAAACTCTAGGCAAAGAATAAGGAAAACCAACATACCAACATACTTCAAGTGTGTGTATGTGTGTGTGTGTGTGTGTCCAAAGTGTTAATAAAAACATAATTAAACATGCTTAGAAAAGAAGTAGAAAGAAAAAAGTTATGGTTTTGTTTTTTGGTTTTGTTTGTCTGTTTGTTTGTTTTGCATATTTCAGAAAAGCATGCAGACTTAGGACCTTACAACCTATGGTCACTATAGCTTTTACACTAGAGGTGGGAATAATCTGTGAAGAAGAAATACAGTATCTCATCAATGAACTAATGATTCTACCTGTCTGTTTAACATGGCTTAAGATGAGTCCACCTTCCTGACCCAAGTGATTGAACCAGCACAGCTGGAATATCAGGTCCCCATGCAGGCCAGAGATTGTGCTTAGTTCAGAAATTCTGACGAGCAGTTCCTTCCAATTTTACCTTGGGAAGTCCAACAGGGATGACACTCAGACACAGTTTGTAGCCAAATGAGAGTCTTATTCCACCTAGCTCGGACTACATCTGGGTATTTGTGGAACTGGGGTTTAGATCTGAATGTCCAGAGCAGCAGGGCTGTGGAATGTCAAACTCACGTGCTGGCACCTTATCAGGCAGCTGTGGGGGAGCTTCAGAGAAACAGGCATTTGAGCAGAAGCCACTGCTCGGAGCGTGTTCCTCACAAGCATGCAGTTTCACAGACGCTAGTACAACAGAGCTAGGGCATCTTCACTTCACTTCCCTGGAATACTGTTTGGTATTTTCCATGGGATCTCCATCAACGATACCAAATTCTAGTTAAAGTTTTATTGCTGTGAAGAGACTCCATTCCCTAGGCAATTCTTACAAAGGAAAACATTTAATTTGGCCTAGCTTATAGGCCTAGAGGTTTAGGCCATTATCATCATGGTGGGAAGCACAGCAGTGTCCAAGCAGACATGGTGCTGGAGAAAAAGCCAAGAGTGCCACATCGTGATCCACAGGCAGCAGAAGGGGACTGGATTATACAATGGGCAGAGCTTTAGTATAGAAGACTTCCAGCCCAAACCCTAGAATGACACACTTTCAACAACAAGGCCATATTTACTCCAACAAGGCAAAAACTCCTAAGTGCCACTCCCCTTGGGAAAGAACTCCAACACATGAGTCAATGGAAACCATACCTACTGAATACACCACAACCTGAACCAGCTGCAGCAAGAATAAAAGATGGAGAAGCATCTGTACTATCTTGCCCTATCACAGCCTTGGCTTTTATCTCCTTTATTCTCCTCCTTCCAGCTCATTTTCCGTGAGAATTTTCTTATAAGCTCCAATAAAATTTTCCGTGCATTTCCAATTAACTCCACTCTTAAACTATTGCATTAATGAGACTAAGAATCTCAAAGGGGACCCCAGCATTATCTGTATTATAGACACAGGTCCATAGGGTCTATCTGTAGGACATTGCTGGGATCTGGGTTATAGAAGACCTTGAGAGCCCCATCTCCCTCCACAGTACCTCTAATTTACAAGCAGAGAGTTTTAGAATTTTATGCTAACTCTGTTTGGTTTAGACATGCTTGCAGCCTATCCCTATCTTCCTCTTCCTCACATTTAAAGTGAGAAGGTGCACTGCCTGTTAGAGCCCTGCAGTCATTTCTGACTGTACCTCATAAACTTTGAACTTGGATTTTTGAACAATGACACAACATTTAAAACTCTGACAGATGAATGAATGGACTTGAATTAGAAAGTACACATGGACCTGGAGATCCAGAGAGGTGGTACTATGCTTTGGATGTTGACTATCCTCTCAAAAGTTTTGATAAATCAAATTTGGTCTATGGAGAGGTATGTGTAGAGTATTTGAAGGACCCAGTCCTTTTTTTTTTTTTTTTTTTTTTTGTGGGAGGTTGATATTTTTTATTTACATTCAAATGTTATCCTCTTTCTGCTTTCCTATCCATAAGCTCCCTATCCCACTCCCCTCCCCTTCTTCTATAAGGGGTTCCCCCTCCCCGCCTCCCCATCCTGACATTCCCATATACTGGAAGGTCTAGCTTGGCAGGGCCGAGGGCTGCTCCTCCCATTAGAGTCCAACAAGGCCATCCTCTGCTACATACACAGCTGGAGCTGGAGCCCAGGGTCAGTCCATGTGTAGTCTTTGGGTAGTGGTTTAGTCGCTAGGAGCTGTGATTGGTTGGCATTGTTGTTCTTATGGGGTTGCAAGCCCTTCAGATCCCATAATCTTTTCTCTAATTCTTCCAACAGGGACCCCATTCTCAGTTCAATGGTTGGCTGCTAGCATTTGCCTCTATATTTGTCATGCTGTGGCAGAGATTCTGAAGAGACAGCTATATCAGGCTGCTGTCAGTGTGCATTTCTTGACTTCATCAATATTGTCTGGATTTGGTAGAGATATGTGTGTGTGTGTGTGTGTGTGTGTGTGTGTGTGTGTGTGTATGTATATATGTATACATATATGTATCGATGTATGTATATATATGTGTGTATATATATATACACATATATGCTGGATCCCCAGGTGGGGCAGGCTCTGAATGTTCATTCCTTCAGGCTCTGCTGCAAACTTTGTCTCCATATCCCCTCCCATGAACAATTTACATTTTAGTTGCCCTTCTTCCTGAGCTTCATGTGCTGTATGGATTTTATCTTGGGTAATTTGAGCTTATGGGCTAATATCCACTTATCAGTGAGTGCATACCATGTGTGTTTTCCTGTGATTGGGTTACCTCACCCAGGATGATATTTTCTAGTTCCATTCATTTGCCTATGAATTTCACAAGTCATTGTTTTTGATAGTTGAGTAGTACTCCATAGCATAAATGTACCACATTTTCTGTATCCATTCCTCTGTTGAAGGGCATCTGGGTTCTGTCCAAAGTCTGGCTATTATAAATAAGGCTGCTATGAACATAGTGGAGCCTGTGTCTTTGTTGTATCTTGGGGCACCATTTGAGTATATGCCCAGGAGTGGCATATATGGATCCTCAGGTAGTAAAATGTCCAATTTTTTGAAGAATCTCCAGACTGATTTCCAGAGTTGTTGTATCAGCTTACAATCCCACCAAAAATGGAGGAGTGTTTCTTTTTCTCCACATCCTAGCCAGCATCTGTTGTCACCTGAGTTTTTGATCTTAGAAATTCTGACTAGTATGAGAATTTTCCTGATGACTAAGGATGTTGAACATTTCTTTAGGTACTTCTCAGATACCTGTATTGTCCTATATTTCTTTAAGGGAGTTTTTTTATGTCCTGCTGAAAGTCCTCTATTATCATCATGAGATGTGATTTTAAATCCAAATCTTGTTTTTCCAATGTGTTTGGATATCCAGTATTTGCTTTGGTGGGAGAACTGGGCTCTGATGATGCCATGTAGTCTTGTTTTCTGTTGCTTAGGTTCCTGAGCTTGCCTTTTTCTATCAGGTTGTCTCTGGTATTAGTTTGTTTGCTGTCTTTGACAGTGGGTTGGCTCTCCTATAAGCCTGTGTGTCAGCACTCCTGTAGACCTGTTTTCTTCCAGCGGGATCTAGGAACAGAAAGCTGCTGCTAGGTTTGTGTGTCCTGAAGCTTCCAGATGGGATTCTTGGAGCAGAAGAGTTGGTCTTTTCTCTGCTCTCAGGTGTGTCAGTGCTCCAGGTGATTGGCTTTAGGCTCTTGGTACAGGAAAAAACCAGAAAGGTAGTGCCCATGAGTACACCTGTGTTCCAGAGGACACTAGGCAGGTTCCTCTTGGTCCAGGCATGTGAGCAGAAGTGCAGGTCTCCCCTGAGCTCTCAGGATTTTCAGCACTTGAGAGTCTAGCTCTCTTCCCCACAGGATTTTGGTACAGAGAGCTGTGGGCAAGGGACCGAGTCTTGTAAGCAGTGTTTAAGTTGCTAGTTGGAAAATATTTAATGAGAAATGAAAATATTAAATTATATAAAATATGAGGATACTTCAAGTGTAAAAGTGTGTAATCCATATTGTATTATTCTATAGCATAGAAGTATTATATTTACAAAATGAAAATAAAAACCTGAATTCAGGCTGGAAAGATGGCTCAGCAGTTAAGAGCACTGACTGCTTTTCTGCAGGACATGTATTCAATTCTCAAAACCCATATTACTGTTCACAACTGTCTATAACTTTGAATCCAAGGAATCTATTATGCTCACATAGACATACATGCAGATAAATCACTAATATATGCACATAAAAATAATAATTTAAAAATATTTTAAACATCTGAATATTAAAAAAATTCAGCTACTAGTTTCCAATAAAATGAAAGACACAGCCATCAGGTAAAAATTAAATACCAAAACAAAACAAAAACAACAAAATCAAAACAAAATAACTGACTCAATGATTGCAGTTTCCTGGTTTTATCCTTATATTTATTATGCTTATAACATAAAATTTGATAAATACTTTCATATATAGTTGTTTGCAGGGCAAGTGGAAAGTGCCACTGGAAAGGCATAAGAACTGGTAAGGTTGAGGGAGCCCAGACCCCAGGGTCTCAGAGATGTTAGCATGGCAGAAGTGAACCCATGCCTTACCTGTCTGTTCTTGCTCTGGAACACAAAACCAGACATCTACCAAGAGAACCATGGGATGTCAGTCACATAATGTAGCACCTACAGTCTTTCACCATGCAAATAATGCATCACTAATATTTCAAATTCAGCCAATAGAAAACATTTACCCTGTCCCACGCTACGTCTCGCCAGCAAGAATGACTCAGGACACAAAGGATCCTTCTGCAGAAACAGCTTTAATGCATCTTGAGAGCGAGAGCATAAGCTTACAATACGGAGACCCCGAGTGAGGGAAAGACCATCCCTTATATAGGAAACTATCCTCACCTAGGACGTGTCACTCTCTGGCTGGTCGCTGCCAGACGTGCCAAATGACGTACCACAGCATACGTGTCCCCCTGAGTGAGGAATTTACCAGGCGCTTGCGTATTGCCCTTTTATTAGGTGCATCCTGCCGGATATCGGCGCCATCTTACAATGGAGAATGTGAGGACAGCCCTCCACATTACCCTCCACATCCCATCCCACTCCCCAAGGTTCATATAGTCTCTGTCCACAGGGAATAAAGCACACAAGTTACTTCTCCAAGGATCATCTAAGAGTGGCTGTCTTTACAGAGCAGTAACACTTGGGGAAGTGTTCTCTCTCCTGAAGCATTCCACTGGATCTCAGGCTTTCGCTGCCTGCAGAGCCTCAAATCAGAGCAGTGGCAGCTCACACCACTGGGATTGCCCCTGTCACTGTAACTGACCTGGGACCTGGGCTATGGTCTTCTCAAACCTCTTTATTTCTCTTCTAATGGCTGTAACACTCCTGGCATTCATAGGCTGGGCAGGAGCCCTACTGAATCTATTTGTCCCCCAGCTCCATTACAGCTCCTCAGTTGGTGTACAGAGATACCTGATGCCCCAGAGGGAAGTGGAAAACAGCACACAACAGTTGTTCTACAATTGAAAAGCAAGTATTATTGACATCTATGATAGCTACTGAGGCAGAATATAGTTCAGGATGATTAATAAGAATTTATCAGACCTTTCTTTCTTCTAAGAAACAGCCTACCCAACAACTAAATAATTGTAATTTGAGGTGCTAACTAGAGAGCAACAAGATTCACAATGTCAAGATAGGGAGCCCTGTAATATTTGGAGGCCAAAGACGGCTTTCTACATAGAAGGAAAAAGCTCCTGATTCCATTAGCTGAAACAGGCAATTCTCCTTTCAGAAAAGGTTCGCAGTTATATCAGAGTAAAACAGACAATATACAAAGGCATACATAAATAAATAATATATTATCACCACTGCTATACTGATAAAGTATTTGTCAATTCTACTGTTAATTGAAAACAGTTTGATTCTTTATTCAAAAGGTATGTATAGAAAACACTAAGACATGCGAAGATCACATTAACAGTAGTGGCTCACATAGAGTAAAAGTGAACTGAAAGAGAGGGAAAACGAAACGAAGGATCTGTGGATAGATGGATTTAAATCTTTTTAACCTAATCAGAGAAAGAAAGCTAACCATAGTTGGAGCCATAGTTGTACATGCCTCTGCCACCAGCACTTTGGAAACAGACACTGAAGGATCCGGAAAGGTACGGTTGCCAGTCACAGTGGATCAGAAATCACAAAGCCTAGAGTAATGACTTGTTAGTATTCTCCATTTTATCCATTCTGAGAATAGTGCTGTCCACAGATAGTGTGAAACCTCTTCCTCGATTTATTTAAGAAAATCTCTCAGAGGCATATCCGGAGGCTTGTTTCCTTGTCAATTCTACCTTCTGGGAAGTTAAGAATATTAATCATTGTGGTGGTTTGAATGAGAATGACCCCCATGATTCATGTCCTTGAATATTGGTTTTAATTGATGGATTACTTAGGGATGTTTAGGAGGTGTGTCACTAGGTAGTGAGCTTTGAGTTTTCAAAAGCCCTGGCCACATCACAACCTCTGCTATGTGCTTCTGGATCAGATATAAGCTCTCAGCTACTGCTCCATGCTTGCCTGCCTGATATCATGCATCCTGCCATGACGTTCTTCATGAAGATGTCTCTTTGCAGCAATGGAAAAAAAACTCAGATACTCACCACAATCGTATACTTTTTTATAGTTAAAAGAAAGATGGTTGATAACATTAGAGAAACAAACTTGTGAAAAACAAAACTATCGAGTAATTAGCAGTGCAAACATATCTTACAATTAAACATCACCTTTAAACCTTTCACAAACTATCCCATTTTTCTAAATCACACATGCTGACTGGTTCTAGCTATCAAGTCAAAAGCAAGAAGAATTATTTTCAAACAAAGATTTTCTGAGTGTCATCAAATGGTAACATTATCCATTTCAAAATGACCTGCATTTGAAACTTTTCTCTTCAAATCAGACATGGTTTTATTTCAGATTTAGAGCAAATAGGCAAGACATACTCTGATAAATTTGTACAAAATAAATGTCTAGTGTTTAAGTAGACCTGAAGAAACATCTATCTACCGTGATCAGTATCTGCAGAGGCAATTATATTCCTCTTAGTGGAAAGAAAATAAATTCACCTGCCTAGAGTCCCTTCCACCCTCTCTAGTTTGTAATCTCAAGAACATTAGAATGCCACAATTTATTACGGTGTGTATCTTGTATGCCCTGTGAAAAATATTAATTTTCAAATGATGCAACACAGAGAAATGTCATAAGGTATCTGTTTATGCCCCAAAATAAAACACTGCCCAACACTTGTGTCTACCCAGTCCCTCCAGCACCAGATTCGTGTCTGCCTGCTGCAGGGCTGTATCATAGCACAGGAGACATTTTGAGGCTTAAACAAGCAGCATCAATGTAAGTGCTAGTTCGAGATCACTTTGTAGTCCTTGAGGATTGCAGGATGTGGATGATTGCCCCTTAGAGGAATAACTGTTGACAAGGCTTGTGAAACAACTCATGAATGATGAACTGAGAAAGCATCCAGCTGTTCATGCAGACCTGTAAATGTGCCACATCACAACCTCAGGAATGATTATAGCAATTTCCCCGCGTCCTATCGCTTACCTCTGACCAAGGATGACAAGGGATGCACAGACATCACTAAGTGCCACCCCGATGTTCATTTCACACCTTCTGAGTGCTTACCTAGTGGGAAAAGGAGAAAACACCATTCCATGTGATCAAACTCTAAACTATGACATCTTGAACACATTGGTTTCCTTTGTTTCAAAACGTATGGCTAAAATCAATTCGAGTGATATCTAAAATGAAGAACATACAGCAACTCCACACTGTACTTCTGCTTAGTCCCATTCTCAAGGCTCATGGTATAAACAATAAGAAATTAGGAAAAGAAAAGAAAAAAATATTCTTAGTCAACTGAATGCTTTGTGAATTCATGTACACATCAGCATGAAAAAGTGCAGCTTTAATTGCAAACAGAAAACCCTTTATGCAGTGAATGGTCTACTGTAGACTATCTACTGTGTAGAAAGAGAGTTCATTCCTGTGATATTTGCAGTTTCCCTGGTAGCAACAGCTATTGCATTTATATAAAAGAAATTTATGATGTAACTGAGAGAGATAGTTAGTATACTCAAAAGAAGTAGAATCACATACTGTATTAAAGGATACTTAGAATGTGACACACTTTTAACATTAATACCACTATAGGTGATTCATCTTATTTGTTTATTCGTTACAATATATACTTCAGCAGTTTATAGGGCAGATACAGCCAGAGATAGAGCTCAGTGGGGAAGAGTGTTTGCAGTACAGTACATTTACAGTACAGCCAAATTAATCAATAACTAAGTAAATAAAGGTGGCAGTTACAGAACTCAATAATTTTTAAAATGGCCTTTTGTTTCTTTTTCATCCTATACGTTTTGCTACCTGTCTCCTTTATTTTCATTTTCCAGTGACCTCTCTCTGTTAGCCATTAACAAGGTACCTTGTTTACCACCTGGGTTCCTGTTGCCTTCTGTGATTCTTCTCTCAAGGTCTACTCTTGTATGACCTTTGTCATATTCATTTAATTTTTTCCCTCTTTTATCCTCAACCTACAAATAAAGATCCGACTTTCCATGGGAGCAATATTGCATTAGTC